>NC_059217.1:28880211-29480211 GCF_020615455.1 Coregonus clupeaformis | reverse complement strand
TGTGGACAGGTGTCTTTTATACAGGTAACAAGCTGAGATTAGGAGCACTCCCTTTAGGAGCACACTCTTAATCTCAGCTCGTTACCTGTATAAAAGACACCTGGGAGCCAGAAATCTTTCTGATTGAGAGGGAGTCATACTTATTTCCCTCATTAAAATGCAAATCAATTTGTAACATTTTTGACATGTGTTTTTCTGGATTATTTTGTTGTTATTCTGTCTCTCACTGTTCAAATAAACCTACCATAAAAATTATAGACTGATCATGTCTTTGTCAGTGGGCAAACGTACAAAATCAGCAGGGGATCAAATACTTTTTTCCCTCACTGTATATCACTTGTTGGCCTATCCCTCTGTACTGATACATCTCTACTACTCACACCATTCCTCTCAGGATCCCTCCCCCTTGACCCATCTTCCTCTACTTTCTTCACTGCCTCCGCATATGACAACTTCTTCTCTACTCTTACCCTGGATACCTCCATCTCTCTCTTAGACCTCCTCTGCCTCTCTTTTCCCCTCCATTCCTCCTCATTCATCCAAGTATACAGTGGGGAGAACAAGTATTTGATACACTGCCGATTTTGCAGGTTTTCCTACTTACAAAGCATGTAGAGGTCTGTAATTTTTATCATAGGTACACTTCAACTGTGAGAGACGGAATCTAAAACAAAAATCCAAAAAATCACATTGTATGATTTTTAAGTAATTAATTTGCATTTCATTGCATGACATAAGTATTTGATCACCTACCAACCAGTAAGAATTCCGTCTCTCACAGACCTGTTAGTTTTTCTTTAAGAAGCCCTCCTGTTCTCCACTCATTACCTGTATTAACTGCACCTGTTTGAACTCGTTACCTGTATAAAAGACACCTGTCCACACACTCAATCAAACAGACTCCAACCTCTCCACAATGGCCAAGAACAGACAGCTGTGTAAGGACATCAGGGATAAAATTGTAGACCTGCACAAGGCTGGGATGGGCTACATGACAATAGGCAATCAGCTTGGTGAGAAGGCAACAACTGTTGGCGCAATTACTAGAAAATGGAAGAAGTTCAAGATGACGGAGTAATCACCCTCGGTCTGGGGCTCCATGCAAGATGTCACCTCGTGGGGCATCAATGATTATGAGGAAGGTGAGGGATCAGCCCAGAACTACACGGCAGGACCTGGTCAATGACCTGAAGAGAGCTGGGACCACAGTCTCAAAGAAAACCATTAGTAACACACCACGCCGTCATGGATTAAAATCCTGCAGCGCACGCAAGGTCCCCCTGCTCAAGCCAGCGCATGTCCAGGCCCGTCTGAAGTTTGCCAATTACCATCTGGATGATCCAGAGGAGGAATGGGAGAAGGTCATGTGGTCTGATGAGACAAAAATAGAGCTTTTTGGTCTAAACTCCACTCGCCTTGTTTGGAGGAAGAAGAAGGATGAGTACAACCCCAAGAACACCATCCCAACCGTGAAGCATGGAGGTGGAAACATCATTCTTTGGGGATGCTTTTCTGCAAAGGGGACAGGACGACTGCACCGTATTGAGGGGATGATGGATGGGGCCATGTATCGCGAGATCTTGGCCAACAACCTCCTTCCCTCAGTAAGAGCATTGAAGATGGGTCGTGGCTGGGTCTTCCAGTATGACAACGACCCGAAACACACAGCCAGGGCAACTAAGGAGTGGCTCCGTAAGAAGCATCTCAAGGTCCTGGAGTGGCCTAGCCAGTCTCCAGACCTGAACCCAATGGAGGGAGCTGAAAGTCCGTATTGCCCAGCGACAGCCCCGAAACCTGAAGGATCTGGAGAAGATCTGTATGGAGGAGTGGGCCAAAATCCCTGCTGCAGTGTGTGCAAACCTGGTCAAGACCTACAGGAAACGTATGATCTCTGTAATTGCAAACAAAGGTTTCTGTACCAAATATTAAGTTCTGCTTTTCTGATGTATCAAATACTTATGCAATAAAATGCAAATTCATTACTTAAAAATCATACAATGTGATTTTCTGGATTTTTGTTTTAGATTCCGTCTCTCACAGTTGAAGTGTACATATGAGAAAATTACAGACCTCTACATGCTTTGTAAGTAGGAAAACCTGCAAAATCGGCAGTGTATCAAATACTTGTTCTCCCCACTGTACATCTCCTTATGATAATACTGCATTTCTCCAAACCTATATCTGTTTCTTGCCTTCTCTAAGGAATTCATTTTCCCCCTCCTTGACCTCTTCATTGCTCTCCTCTTCTGATCCGCTGTCCTCCTCTCCTGAATAACCATTGTCTTCCGATCCCTCATCCGAGCTGTTATCCTCACTATCATCGGGACTTACTCCCTTTCCAACTGCTCGTCTATTTGCTGAAGACGCCATGCTCCACCCCTCAGTCGATCAAGACCTCTTCCTGACTACTTCCTATTTTCTTCTTCCCCTTTCTATTCTACCGTCACCTTATAAAGTGATAACAATACAACAGAACAGATTAACCGGAATGACGTTTACTCTTGCGGGTGACCAAAAATAACTACCGGAAAGCCATGCCCCTACTAAGCCACGCCTCCAGTCTTCTGATCTGACCCGCTGGGTATAACCCAGAATAAACCCAGCATCAACAACACAACCTTGCTCTTAAAAAATAAAATAAAAAACTAAGTGACCAAATGCCTGCAACCCAGCAGTTGGTTCATCCAAACAACCCTGAATTGTTTTAGAGTGTACTGCGTGGGAGCAATGCAAGGCTGATTCATAAACAACTACAGTCTAACACAAGCTCTCGCTTTCCTCCCACCCCCTCTCTCTGCCTTTCTCTCTCCCTCTCTCCCTTCTTCTCTTTTTCACTCCTCTACTCTTTCTCTCCCCCTGTGCCTTTCAGGTGCAGCCCCACCCCAGGAGCAGTCAGAGGTGCCCCCCACCCCAGAGGCAGCAGCAGAGCCAGAGGGGGAGCCTACCCCAGAGACAGAGACACAGACCCCCACACCCATCACCACCACACCTGGGGATGGCAGAGCTAACGCCAACCCGGAGGGGGAGGAGGGGGAGAAAGAGGAGGTTAAGGAAGAGAATGACAATGAGGAGGAGGAGGATGGGGAAGACGACGATGAGGATGAAGAGGACTTGGTTACAGCTCCTGCCGTGAAAGAAGAGAAAGAGGAACCAAAGAAGGAGAGGAGAACAGAGGAGGAGGTGAAGGGTGAGGAGACCAAGGAGCAGGAAAAGGACAAAGAGGAAGAGGAGGACGACGATGATGACGATGATGACGACGACGATGATGATGACGATGAGGAAGACGACGATGCTGATGAAACAGAGACAGGCGCTGACGACCTCATCAACTCCATCTCCACCACTATGGGACACAACAACAACACCCCCAAAACCAACGGCCATGTCCTCCTAGGGGGTGAGGAGAGGGACAGGGAGAGATGTCCCAGAGCCAACCCCCCAGCCCCTACCTCCTCCCCCATCCCTCTGCACTGCCCCCTGGTGGAGTCAGAGATCAGCTGCACGGACAGGGACCAAAGCACCCTCAGCTCCTCCTACGAGCTCTTCAATGGCGAGGTGGTCACGCCAGGCCTGACCAACGGGGCGCAGCGCCACAGGGGCACGGCGCCACGCTTCCCCGACCTGCCCCTGGACCCCGACCCGGGAAGCCCTGTCACGGTGGGCGAAGCTGGTCACCTGGGGGCCGGGACCTCCCCTCACAGCCCCACTGCAGACCGCAGTCGTACTGTGTCGTCCTCAAGCACTGGGGACACGCCTAAAGGTGAGACATTTCTCCTTTCTCTCTCTTTTGCTCTCTCTTTCACTCTTTCACTCACATGCATGGACACAGATGTGCATATACAAGAAGTCATAGAGACACACGTACTGGACATTCTCTGCCTGCTGCCTGTCCCCAACAATAACACATGTATCCTAACTAGATGATGTGGTTCTAGCCAAGGCCAAAGCAGCAGATCTCCTGGTCAACCCCCTGGACCCTCGCAACGCTGACACACTCCGAGTCAAGATAGCTGACCTGGGCAACGCCTGTTGGGTGGTAAGTCGTGTGTGTGTGTGTGTGTGTGTGTGTGTGTGTGCGCGTGGAGGTATTTGAGTGTGTGTATAGAGTTCTCCATCCCTGTTCCTGGAGAGCTACCCTCCTGTAGGTTTTCACTCCAACCCCAGTTGTAACTAAGCTGATTAATCTTATCAACCAGCTAATTATTAGAATCAGGTGTGCTAGAATAGGGTTGGAGTGAAAACCTACTGGACGGTAGCGCTCAAGGAACAGAGTTGGAGAGCCCTGGTGTACAGTAGGTGTACGGGTGTTTTGCAATAGACACAGATGCATAATGTACAGTGTAGTTTATCCATCTCATCTCTCTCTTTCTCTCTCCTCTCTCTCTCTCTCCTCTCTTTTCCTCCCTGTCTCTCAGCACAAGCACTTCACAGAGGATATCCAGACCAGACAGTACCGCTCCATAGAGGTCCTGATAGGAGCTGGGTACAGCACTCCTGCTGACATCTGGAGCACCGCCTGCATGGTGAGCACACAAACACACACATATTCACACACACACACACACACACACACATCAGTACTGACTGATGATCCTATCCTGTGTGTGTCCTGCAGGCGTTTGAGCTGGCTACAGGAGACTACCTGTTTGAGCCCCACTCTGGGGAGGACTACTCCAGGGATGAGGGTGAGTCTATACACACTGTTCTCCTAATAGACCAATCTCATACTAAACATAATACTACATGTTTATCTATGTAGTGATGTAGAAATAGCTGTTTAATATGTGTCGTTGTGTTGTTAATGTGTTTAGACTGAGTAATTGTGTAGTTACAACTGTTGTAGCACTGTCATTTGAGATTTGCTCAACTGAATTACATGATACGTTATATATAGTAATACACTGTGGTAGTAGATTGTATGAAAGCTTGATTGTAAATTGTTTTATTACAATGGGCCCAAATCATGGACTAAAGATATCCAGCAGATTTTAGTATAGTCCCTTCTAGTTTCCCTATCTGCTATTATCTATGTATCTATCCTCACATTCTACATCTATACCCTCACTCAACCTATCCCCAAATCTACATCTTTACCTGACCTAACTCATCCAATCCCCACATCAAAACCTTGTCGCACCCTATCCCCATATTCACATCCACACCTTCTCGCTCCCTAAACTCACCCTAACCCCATATTCACATCCACACCTTCTCGCTCCCTAAACTCACCCTATCCCCATATTCACATCCACACCTTCTCGCTCCCTAAACTCACCCTATCCCCATATTCACAACCACACCTTCTCGCTCCCTAAACTCACCCTAACCCCATATTCACATCCATACCTTCTCGCTCCCTAAACTCACCCTAACCCCATATTCACATCCACACCTTCTGGCTCCCTAAACTCACCCTAACCCCATATTCACATCCACACCTTCTCGCTCCCTAAACTCACCCTAACCCCATCTATTCCGGCTCACTCCTGAATCCCCACCCGCCCCATAGCTCCTCCATCCTGTCCATCCCTGAGTCTAGTCCAGTTGACCTCCTACACAGTGTCACATCAACCCTCCTGTTGATCTCATGTCCAGCCACTCACATTTGACCCCATACATACCATGTTAACAATATTTCACCATACTATCAATATAAATGGCAAGTAGTAAATATGTATAGACAGATACTGCCATGATATCTCAATTGACGACAATGAGAGCCACTGAATTGTATTCAGTTAGAATCAGACCATTATTTGGTGATGAGTCTCTCAGATTTAAAGAGAATAGATGCATGTCTCTCTACTCCAAACCCACTGCACTCTGTACTCCATCTCACCACCTCTGGTGTGGGGTCACTAACACTGAGCTCTCTGTCTCTACCCCTTTCCTCCTCCTCTTACCTCTCCGGTTCCTTGTCCTCCTTTCCCTCTCTCCTTTATATTTTCTCCTTCTACTCCTCATTTTCTTATTCCTCCTTGTTCCCTCTCTCCTTTTCCTCCTTTCCCTGTTCCTCTTCCTCCTTTCTTCCTCTCTCCTCTGTAGACCATATAGCCCACATCATTGAGCTGCTGGGCATTATTCCACGGCACTTTGCACTCTCCGGAAAATATTCCCGGGAGTTCTTCAACCGAAGAGGTAGCACTGGGGGAAAGTGCTGATGGGACGGAGACACACAGACGCCTGAGCACACACACTGACTCAGACAGTCAGATGGACAGACAGGAATGCAGACAGAGTGGAATGGGAATGATTTAAGAAGTCCAAAAGCAATAAGGGGTTTTGCAGCAAATTGCCTGGCATTCCAACACACCATTGTTGTGAACAGTTGTTAGACAGAAAGGACATAAAGAGGGAATAGTACTGTATGTCCATTTGCTCTAATTCACATACACTGTCAAACCAGTTTAGGCATAGCCCTCTCCACTATCTTCTTGAGAGACTTACTGTCCCGTCAGTCAGTCTGTCTGTCAGTGTGGTGTCTCCAGGCAGCAGTGTGTCCGTCCATCCCTTCAGCGTGTGTGTATGTTTGTGATGTAATGCTGTGCCGTGCCTGTTCTTTGGTGGTGTGGCCTGTGGTGGCCGGGGTTCAGATCACATCGCTCTGATCATGGAGCTATTGGGGAAGGTTCCACGCAAAGTGGTCGCCACCGGGAAATACAGCCGAGAGTTTTTCTCCAAGAAAGGTAACGTCACGATGAGACTACCACGATGAGGCAATGACAGGAACAGTATTTCTCTAAATATTAGTACATGTACATACACGGTTTACACCATTGTTACACTTGTAACAAAGCTTGTAGTCTGCTCACAGGTGGTTGGTAGCACCTTAATTGGGGAGAACGGGCTCGTGGTAATGACTGGAGCGGAATCAGTGGAATGGTATCAAATACATCAAACAAATGGTTTCCAGGTGTTTGATGCCATTCCATTTGCGCCGTTCCAGCCATTATTATGAGCCGTTCTCCCCTCAGTAGCCTCCACTGAGCCTGTAGTAGTGTGCAGTAGTATTTGTGTTGTGTGTCCACCTAGAAATACATACAGTACATCAGGGTTCTTCAATTCCGGTCCTGGAGGGCCGAAACACTTCTGTTTTTTATTTCTACCTGGTAGTTAATTGCACTCACCTGGTGTCCCAGGTCTGAATTAGCCCCTGATTAGAAGGAGAGGATGAAAAACAGAGGTGTCTCGGCCCTCCAGGACCGGAATTGAAGAACCCTGCAGTACATACTGTACATCCCTTAGAAATTGTGCCTAACATTACACTTAGAAAAAAAGGGTTCCAAATGTTTTTTTTGGCTGTCCCCATAGGAGAACCCTGTTTGTTTCTAGGTAGAACCCTTTTGGGTTCCATGTAGAACCCTGTGTGGAAAGGGTTCTACATGGAACCCAAAAGGGTTCTACTTGGAACCAAAAAGGGTTCTACTTGGAACCAAAAAGGGTTCTACCTGGAACCAAAAAGGGTTCTCCTATGGGGACAGCCAAAGAACCCATTTAGGTTCTAGATATCACTTTTTTTCTAAGAGTGTAGTTTAAAATGTGAGTTCTCAAGATTTAGATTTAGTTATCTAGTTATCTAGCTAGGTACACCAGTAATACAATAGTCATCTTTCCAGCCACTTGACTGAGTTCGGAGTACTATCCTCCCTGAGTCTACGGCCTGTCTGCCAGTCTATGTGTGTTTCCGCTGTGTCACTATCTGCCGCTCTCTGCTCCTGGTAAGTGGTGTCTGTAGAAACCAACTAGCTCTCACAGTCTCACGTCAGAATTAGACATTCATCCATGTTTCTCAAATGTCAAATTTCGAAGTTGTTCCAAATTTCAAAGTGTTTAAGCTCGGGTTTAGGCATTAAGGTTAGGTATTAACTCTGAATGGTTAAAGTAAGCGTTAAGGTTTGGGATAGGCTTAAAACAAAAATCTAAAAAACAACTGGATGGATTCGAACATGCAACTTTTTGCACCAGAGGCAGATGCTTACTCCCATCCTCGTCCACAACGCCCTAGCAAAACTGAAACCTACTTGAAAGTAATAGCGCTCACTGTCGCCCCTAGTGGCCTGTTTCCACATTTCCCGACGTCCTCAGACATGGATGGACGTCGAATACTGACTTGTACCACAGGTGACCTGGCTGGTAGAAACAGCGTGCTACCCTGCTTCTACCCTGCTTCTCTCATGTTCTAGTCATGGGGCTCTAATATTGTGATTGTTCTCTCTCTCGCTCTCTCCCGCAAAGGTCTCGCCTGCTGTAAATTATGTCTTAAATCACT
This sequence comes from Coregonus clupeaformis, assembly GCF_020615455.1. Lineage (NCBI taxonomy): Eukaryota > Metazoa > Chordata > Actinopteri > Salmoniformes > Salmonidae > Coregonus > Coregonus clupeaformis. Next base: position 29,471,942 of record NC_059217.1, on the reverse strand, counting down.
CCTTTTATCTCTCTATGGTGTTCGTGTTCTGACTGACTCCCAGTCAGACACTGCTCCAGGCCCTTGATTTTACTTTCTTGGGCTGTGTCTCAATAGTCAGAAGCTTGTTTCCTTTCCTTCATCTACACTGTAAATAATAAGGTCAGTGCTTCCACCCATTCAGTGTTGATGAAAGCAAAGAGACATAGAAAGGATGCCACTACGGAGTATTGAGATGCAGCTTGAGTTCTACTCTCTCTTTTGTCTCTCTCTTTTTTTATTCTCTCTCTCTCTCTCTGTGTATTGCGCTCTCACTCGCTTTCTCATTGTAAGTCTTTACATAGCATCGCACTGTAACTTATTATTTTCATTTCTCTCTCTCTCTCTCTCTCCCTCCCCCATCCCTCTCTCTCTACCTCCCCCTGTAGGTGAGCTGAGGCACATCACCAAGCTGAAGCCCTGGTCTCTGTTTGATGTGTTGGTGGAGAAGTACGGCTGGGCACCAGAGGACGCCGGCCACTTCACCCACTTCCTGCTGCCCATGCTGGAGATGGTCCCTGAGAAGAGGGCATCAGCCGGGGACTGCCTCAGCCACCCCTGGCTCAACTCGTAGCGACACCAGCCCCCCCATTAGTGGCAGCCTCCACACTCCGCTCAAAGCCAGGCACTCAAAGCTGGAGAGAGAGGGAGAGGGAGGAGGAGGGGGGGGGGTACAGGGGGTGCCCTTTTCTTGGTCTCGTCCTGAGCCCACCACACATACACACACACATAGGCATACACACATGCAACACAGACGCCCACAGAGCCTCAGTAGGTAGAAACCAGAAGGCTGTCATAGACCAGACAGAGAGAGTCTGCTCCTCTGCTGTCCTCCCAATAGGTCCCATACAACCCCTCCCAGGAAGAATAGAGGGCCCCAGGAAGGGAGTTGGATGTAGTCAAACTCCCACACTTCTAAACAGGCAAGTCAGAGATCCCTACACAACATGAGGAGCAGCCATGTTCAGGACTGTGTCTTCCCAGACATCTCCTACATAGAAAGACCAATTCAGTCTAAACAGAGACTAGCCCACCCATAAGAATGGGTTCTCTGCAACGTCCTGGCCAGTCTTCTTCTGTCTTATCCGGAGCATAATGGGTTTCCCATTAGAAGTCAATGAGAACCTATGTCAGAATGCTGACTGTGTGATTGCTCCGTCTGCCTGACCTTACAACAGCACAGCCCAAACCTGCTGAGGCAGAAGTGTGTTTATGTGTGTTTGTGTATATATGTGAGTGTGTTTTATTAGTGTGTGTCTGCACTGCCCAGTCTGTAGGTGTGTGTGTACGTCCCTCTCCTACAAAGGAGGAGCAACAACACTTCCAGATTAGGAGTTGGCCCTTTACCCTACTCTTCTCCTCTCCTCTCTCTCCAGCCCCTGCCCCACTCCCTCTCTGTAGGCGAACCTCTGCCCCTGCTCCCCCCTCCATGCCCAGGATTGAAACAGTGTCACTGAACTGTTTACACTCCTCCCAAGGCCCCCCAAAGCCCCAGTCCCCTGCCCCGTACAGCCCCCCTCCCCACCCAGCCACCAACACTGAGCTGCATGCCAGTCCCGGCCACTGCAGAGACATGGAGGGCAGCCAGCCCACCAGGGGGCTCCAGAACTGAACCGCTGCCACACAGACAGACAAACAGGGCACGGAACAAACAAAGATCCTAAAAGACTGATGCTCGATGAGCCAGACTGCTTCTTCTGTAAAGAGTTTCTCTGTCGTGAAAAAGAGTGAAACGCATGGAGAGGCTGATTGATTGACAGGAAGGGATGTTGATGATGATGATGATGGACAGGTGTTACTTAGAGTTGTGCGTTTCATTGGTTCTTTGTTTTTTATTTATGTTTTTGTTTGCTTCTTCTCCTGTCTTTTTATTTTGAAGGTGAAGGAGCCATTTGCTCTGACCTTTTTGGTGCCTGGTGTGAGGATATCGAAGTTCCTCATCTTCACTTTTTCAAATCCTTCCTCCCTTTGACAGTTGACATTCCTGATCCAGTCACACCATTCCTCTTTTCCTCTTTATCCCAAAAACCAGAACAATCCTTATGAGTCCCTGTGGTGTGGCAGCTTTACCAGATCTGATTATTCCCCTTATTACCTACAGAGGAAACCCTCCATCTTTGATCCTGAGCTTCTCCAGAAGGGGTTCGTCAAATGGAGGTTGCACTTGTCTTTGTAGGATGTCGTTCAGGGATTTACCTTTACATTTTAGTCAGTAAGCTGATGCTCTTATCCAGAGCAACTTACAGTAGTGAGTGCATATATTTAACTTTTTCGTACTGGTCCCCCGTGGGAATCGAACCCACAACCCTGGCGTTGCAAGCGCCATGCTCTACCAACCGCGCCACACAGGAATTACCTTTGTACATAACTCTGATATCCGGCTCCGGAGAGATGACCGACAGACAGATTTGAAACAAACACACGCATCATTCCTTAAAGAGGCTGTCACGGACACTGGCCTGCAACCCCAGAGCAGACAGTGGTGAGAGGCTGAACCACTCTGGAGGCCACTAGGTGGAATGTGGAACTGCGCCACTCTGTGGCTGATGAGGGTACTGCATTCATGCACTGCAGCATCTCTCAGCGCCAATGCTCCTACGTTCCACTCCACTGCTCTCACGCTCATCACAATTAGTCCAGTTGCCTATTTTTCGCAATAAAATAAAAATGAGTATGTAAAGTAAAGGGTGAGATATTTTTTAAACTATTTAATTCATTTAATGTAAAAAAAAAAAGAGGAAAAAATAAGCGAATTTCTCTGATTGTTGTGACAGTGACCGAATCTCGTCCTATTGAGGTGATTGTGTTGGTTTGTTTAGAGATGTTTTTATTTATTTTGTAATTATTATTACTGTCACTATTATTCTGAATAGTTATTTTTTACTCAGTTGTCACCTCTTCCTCCCCTACTATATGGACAATGCTGCTCTGTTTGGACTTGTGATGGTGATGAAATTGATTTTTTTATGTTGTTGCAATAATAGTCCATTATGATTTCTTTTTGGCACCAAAAGCTCCTGATCTCACTCTCAGCCATGCTGACTGTTCTTCCTAACATTGACAGAATCGCGTCTCTTGTCTGTGTTTTTCATTGACAGATTTAATAAAATTGTAAATTAATGGAGACCTCTGGCTTGTGGTCTTTGACAGTTTAGAGCAGTTTTCACTAAATACTACTAATATCCTAACTCATTTAAAAGTAGTTTGATCTAAGGCACTGCATCACAGTGCTAGAGGCATCACTACAGACCCAGGCTGTGTCGCAGCCGGCCGCGACCGGGAGACCCATGAGGCGGCGCACAATTGGCCCAGCATCGTCCGGGTTAGGGGAGGGTTTGGCCGGGACGTCCTTGTCCCATCGCGCTCTAGCGACTCCTTGTGGCGGGCTGGGCGCCTGCAAGCTGACTTCGGTCGCCAGTTGGACGGTGTTTCCGCCGACACATTGGTGCGGCTGGCTTCTGGGTTAAGCGAGCAGTGTTTCAAGAAGCAGTGTGGCTTGGCAGGGTCGTGTTTCAGAGGACACATGGCTCTCGACCTTCACCTCTCCCGAGTCCGTACAGGAGTTGCAGCGATGGGATAAGACTTAACTACAAATTGGATATCACGAAATTGGGGTGAAAAAGAGGGTAAAATATACAGTATATAGTTATCCTCATGACACAAGGAAAAGAGAGAAAAGCAAAGAGTTTTTGATGCATTGTTTAATGATCTAACCAGTATATGCATATAAAATATTTCACTAGCAAGTGTAAAAAGACTTAAAAATGGCAATGTAGTGTTATCATACATAATGGTGAGGTCAGTTGACTTGACATACCTTATTATGTAATCCTTCTACCCCCCCTTACCCCAACCTAAACCCAAAAAAATTAATAAAATAAAAACATTGTAAAGTGGTGATCCCACTGGCTATAAGGTGAATGCACCTATTTGTAAGTCGCTCTGGATAAGAGCGTCTGCTAAATGACATTCTAATACACACTAAAAGGAACATTTTGCCTAGCCATCAGACATGATTCTAAAACACATTACATTGCATTATTCTAGTTGCATGCTAAAACACTATCCTAACAATACCCTGAGATTGCTAGAATAGTATAAAACGATATACTAAGGATTGTCACTAATTCAGATGTTAAAACTCACCATTTTATTAAATGGAAAATAGTCTGCAGTGCTTACAAAGTGTAAGCACAACGTTGTCATTTTTTATTAAAACACAAGGAAATCACATGGGTATTCACGTATAAATGATGACTTGCAGTTCATCTGACCAGCATGTAAGGTAAGGAGATCGTGTGCAAGGCATACCACTTACATAGGAGTATACCAGGATAGTTATTGAGATGTTTGGACACCTTAACCAAGCAATGATTCACATTTCACAGGTAAAGGTACACTCTACAAGGTATATTCAGTCAGTCACTAATGTAACAGGCGGAGGGCCAGGATTTTTTACAGACCACGTGACCAGGAAATACTCTGGGCCCTAACAATGTCAGGGAAATACTCTTGGCCCTAAATGAGGTATCCATGGCTGTGTTTGAGATCATCAATTCTGCTGACTGATCAACAAATCACCTTGCATCCTAAATAATTATGATTTGTAGATAAGTCAGTGTTCTCAGTCGGTGATGCTGTCAAACACTGCCCATGTCTGTGTTGCTCAGATGTAGTGATATGCAGGTGGTGTGAGGGGAGTCAGGGTCAGAGGAGGGAGGCAGCGTTCTTGAGCAGCAAAGGCTTGGCCAGCTCCAGTATGTCCAAGTTGGGGTCCAGAGACCTCCCCAGCCCCTCCAGCACCATGATGGCAAACACAATGGATGCAAAGTTACTCTCCAACTTCACCTGATTGAGGGGCAAACAAACCACAAGTCAACAGCAGTCTTGGTAACAAACTCACAATGTGAGAAATATCTAGCCATAACTATTGATATTACAGAAAAGGTTGGTGGTTTTGAAACTAGACTTTCTCACTCCAGGACTGGTTTTATTTACCTTGTGGGTGATGAGCAATCCGAAGACTCTGGATAGCAAATCAGCCACTTGGACCTTGCCTAGTGAGAGAGTGTTGCTGAGGGCATGGTCCACCAGCTCTGCCATCTCCTTCTTGAACCGAGGCACGTCCTGGCACTCGTTGGCCCTGGCATGGTTCAGGATCAGCTCGGCCACCTGTTCCCCCTAAACACAACAGCTATGGGTGTTAGAAGCTCATGACATCATTGGATACCCCATCCTCCATCGCAATACTCAGGCAAGTGAGAAGCCTCATAAACCCCTCTTTGGCCTCCTCTGGAGCTTCTAGGAGAAGTTCTAAATTAATGTTTGTGTGTGGTGTGTGCGTGCGTCTCTCACCTGTCGTAGCACCACGGCGGTGAACACGGCTCTGAAGTTCCTAAGGTCTCTATCGCTGAGCTGTGACACGATGCCAGCGTCCAGCAGCACCAGCTGCAAAGGGGCCGGGGCCGGCCTCATGCTTACCACCACCGTGTCGCACAGGTCCGTCAGGGTGGCCCTTCCCTGGGGGTCGTTGTCCCCTCCACCCCTGCTACGTTGGACCAGGATGTTACCCGGGTGCAGGTCCCCATGCACAAAGTTATCCACAAACACCTAGACAAAGGCACACAAATACACATAGGAGGATAAGGAGCTGGTCATCTTCATTCAATGTTAAGAAAGAAGAAGGTATATGAAGGGTTTCAAATATGTATTTCCAGTTGCAGAGGTCACAAAGAGGAACATGCTTAGGCCCTCTCACCATCTTGAGAAGAATGTCCACTCCCATCCTGGCAATTCTCTGTTTCACCTTTAGAGGGACCTCAGGGCTCAGGTAGTTGGAGATGGGCTCACTCTCCTGAAACAGTTAACAGGTCACTTATTCAATAGCGATGGGGAGTTGTCTCTTTCGACTAATTTCGTTCATTTCATTCAGTAATGCCCAAAGCACGCAGGACCCCCTACGGCAAACGATGAACTGAAAACTCCAAAGAAAACTTGAAAACTCGTTCACCATAGGGGGCTTATTGGAGCTGTCATTTAATTAATTTGTGACTGAGACTTGTAAAAGTGTGCTTTAAACAATTTACATTTGTGCTTGCTAGGCATACAAATAAGATTATTTATTGATTCCTTTGAAACGAGGTATAGTTGCGGCCGCAACTTCACTAGATTGTGAATGACTCTTGGCGGAATGCAATTGCTTGACTGCCGTGAGGGTGATAAGCACAATATCATTTGGCAAACTGCAACAGCCCCCCAAATGATTCGTTCTCGAGTTCAAGTTTGTTGGTTGAGCAGAGACTGTGTATGTTTTGGTTCTACAAAGCGGTGTCCATCATAACATTCCATAATCAATTAATTACATTCATTCTAGCACCATGTGATCAACAATCAATTGTAGGTATGTCTTCATTCTCTATGATGCCTGCAGCATGATACATTTTCCTAAGCGCACATATGATAGACAGTTGTTGGTCAAAGCACATGGTGTGGAGCCGCTGAGCCAGAGGAGCGTGTATTAGTCCTGCTGCAGGACTCATTGTGGCCAGCAGGCCAAACAAACGACTAAAATGAACAAGTCACTCATAAAAACGAATCATGACTCTCGACTCAGTAAAGAGCTGTTCAACAAGAACGAATCGTTCGAACTGCACATCACTATTATTCAACCTCTACCATTGATTTTTTTACTGGTGTTATGTCATTACTTTCCTCTATTCGTATTTGGCATCGTGGTGAAGGTGCCGTCTCAACTTACCTCAAAGGTTTCCACTAAAATGGACCTGGTGACAAATGGTCGAAGAGGAGTTGGGAACTTGACAAAATCAACATCCTTGAAATTCTCCCGGAACCTTTCGATGTTATTGGCTTCAAACCGCAGGTCAATCTGCAATAAAACAGCAGATTCAATCCATTACAACTAAAAACTGCACTTGAAATTGTTAAAACCTACAGCTATTCAATTGGCACTGAATACAGTGTGTACTGGAGTTGGCTACCTGTTTGGTCATTAGCTTCTCAAACTCCTCCACTATCTCAGGCAGGCTGAGCCATTTGAATCCAGGCAGACAGTTGATGAGCCAGCTGCCTGCCCTCATCAGTAGCAGGTCAATCTCTACCCGTCTCCTGATCCCTGGATGAAGCACCTGGAAAGAGAGAAGAGGAGGGCATTTATTACATGTTTCCTAACAAAATCATGTCCCATATATACAGTGGGGGAAAAACATATTTAGTCAGCCACCAATTGTGCAAGTTCTCCCACTTAAAAAGATGAGAGGCCTGTAATTTTCATCATAGGTACACGTCAACTATGACAGACAAATTGAGAAAATAAAATCCAGAAAATCACATTGTAGGATTTTTTATGAATTTATTTGCAAATTATGGTGGAAAATAAATATTTGGTCACCTACAAACAAGCAAGATTTCTGGCTCTCACAGACCTGTAACTTCTTCTTTAAGAGGCTCCTCTGTCCTCCACTCGTTACCTGTATTAATGGCACCTGTTTGAACTTGTTATCAGTATAAAAGACACCTGTCCACAACCTCAAACAGTCACACTCCAAACTCCACTATGGCCAAGACCAAAGAGCTGTCAAAGGAACCAGAAACAAAATTGTAGACCTGCACCAGGCTGGGAAGACTGAATCTGCAATAGGTAAGCAGCTTGGTTTGAATAAATCAACTGTGGGAGCAATTATTAGGAAATGGAAGACATACAAGACCACTGATAATCTCCCTCGATCTGGGGCTCCACGCAAGATCTCACCCCGTGGGGTCAAAATGATCACAAGAACGGTGAGCAAAAATCCCAGAACCACACGGGGGGACCTAGTGAATGACCTGCAGAGAGCTGGGACCAAAGTAACAAAGCCTACCATCAGTAACACACTACGTCGCCAGGGACTCAAATCCTGCAGTGCCAGACGTGTCCCCCTGCTTTAGCCAGTACATGTCCAGGCCCGTCTGAAGTTTGCTAGAGTGCATTTGGATGATCCAGAAGAGGATTGGGAGAATGTCATATGGTCAGATGAAACCAAAATATAACTTTTTGGTAAAAACTCAACTCGTCGTGTTTGCATCCAAAGAACACCATACCTACTGTGAAGCATGGGGATGGAAACATCATGCTTTGGGGCTGTTTTTCTGCAAAGGGACCAGGACGAAAGGAAAGAATGAATGGGGCCATGTATCGTGAGATTTTGAGTGAAAACCTCCTTCCATCAGCAAGGGCATTGAAGATGAAACGTGGCTGGGTCTTTCAGCATGACAATGATCCCAAACACACCGCCCGGGCAATGAAGGAGTGGCTTCGTAAGAAGCATTTCATGGTCCTGGAGTGGCCTAGCCAGTCTCCAGATCTCAACCCCATAGAAAATCTTTGGAGGGAGTTGAAAGTCTGTGTTGCCCAGCGACAGCCCCAAAACATCACTGCTCTAGAGGAGATCTGCATGGAGGAATGGGCCAAAATACCAGCAACAGTGTGTGAAAACCTTGTGAAGACTTACAGAAAACGTTTGACCTGTGTCATTGCCAACAAAGGGTATATAACAAAGTATTGAGAAACTTTTGTTATTGACCAAATACTTATTTTCCACCATATTTGCAAATAAATTCATTAAAAATCCTACAATGGGATTTTCTTGATTTTTTTTCTTCTAATTTTGTCTGTCATAGTTGACGTGTACCTATGATGAAAATTACAGGCCTCTCTCATCTTTTTAAGTGGGAGAACTTGCACAATTGGTGGCTGACTAAATACTTTTTTCCCCCACTGTAATAAGTCAATTTGAGTACAGATATGCAGTTCTTGGCACCTCAAAACATTTTACGAATTCCCTGCCGGTGACTCTTAGCACACCATCTCATTCTCACAGCCCTCTCTCAGGGACACAAACTCTAACTCTTGCAGTAGGCTCCCCTCCCCCTCTAGAGCCTAGGCTATGGGTAGTAAACTGGCCCTTCACACCTCTGGCCCTAGAGTCATTCCATGTCAATTCAGCATGCCATGACACCCCCCATCTCAGATTGTGCTGAAATTGTTTTCTTTATGTAATTTGATCTCTGAGAAATAACATTTACATTTGTCATTTAGCAGACGCTCTTATCCAGAGCGACTTACAAATTGGTGCATTCACCTTATGATAGCCAGTGGGACAACTACTTTAAAATTATATATATATATATATTATTTTTCTCTCTTTGGGGCGGAGTAAGGGGGGGTAGAAGCATTACTTTATCCTATCCCAGGTATTCCTTAAAGAGGTGGGGTTTCAAGTGTCTCCGGAAGATGGTGAGTGACTCCGCTTTCCTGGTGTCGTGAGGGAGCTTGTTCCAACATTGGGGTGCCAGAGCAGCGAACAGTTTTGACTGGGCTGAGCGGGTACTGTGCTTCCGCAGAGGTAGGGGGGCCAGCAGGCCAGAGGTGGATGAACGCAATGCCCTTGTTTGAGTGTAGGGACTGATCAGAGCCTGAAGGTACGGAGGTGCCGTTCCCCTCACAGCTCCGTAGGCAAGCACCATGGTCTTGTAGCAGATGCGAGCTTCAACTGGAAGCCAGTGGAGTGTGCGGAGGAGCGGGGTGACGTGAGAGAACTTGGGAAGGTTGAACACCAGATGGGCTGCGGCGTTCTGGATGAGTTGTAGGGGTTTAATGGCACAAGCAGGGAGCCCAGCCAACAGCGAGTTGCAGTAATCCAGACGGGAGATGACAAGTGCCTGGATTAGGACCTGTGCCTCTTCCTGTGTAAGGCAGGGTCATTCTTTTCGAATGTTGTAGAGCATGAACCTACAGGATCGGGTCACCGCCTTGATGTTTGCGGAGAACGACAGGGTGTTGTCCAGGGTCACGCCAAGGCTCTTTGCACTCTGGGAGGAGGACCGTGATGGCGGGATCATGGAACGGGCAGTCCTTCCCCGGGAGGAAGAGCAGCTCCGTCTTGCCGAGGTTCAGCTTGAGGTGGTGATCCGTCATCCACACTGATATGTCTGCCGGTTAAAGTCACCCAGAACTGTGAGGGGTGAGCCATCCTCAGCAAAGGAACTTATCAAGGCATCAAGCTCATTGATGAACTCTCCAAGGGAACCTGGAGGGCGATAAATGATAAGGATGTTAAGCTTGAAAGGGCTAGTGACTGTGACAGCATGGAATTCAAATGAGGAGGTAGACAGATGGGTCAGGGGAGAAAGAGAGAATGTCCACTTGGGAGAGATGAGGATTCCTGTGCTACCACCCCGCTGACCAGATGCTCTCGGGGTATGCGAGAACACATGGTCAGACGAGGAGAGAGCAGTAGGAGTAGCAGTGTTTCTGTGGTAATCCATGTTTCCGTCAGCGCCAAGAAGTCGAGGGACTGGAGGGTAGCATAGGCTGAGATGAACTCTGCCTTGTTGGCCGCAGAACGGCAGTTCCAGAGGCTGCCGGAGACCTGGAACATCACGTGGGTCGTGCGCGCAGGGACCACCAGGTTAGAGTGGCAGCAGCCACACGGTGTGAGGCGTTTGTATAGCCTGTGCGGAGAGGAGAGAACAGGGATAGACAGACACATAGTTGACAGGCTACAGAAAATGGCTACAGATCGGAATGAAATGAACTAAACATCTGGGAAAGCGAGAGAGCGGGGCCTCCCTCACTTACGTTTCAATGAAACACTCAAATATAACTCTCCCAACTTCCACTTTAGAAATTATAATTGTTGTAAACTACAGCAGTTCAATGTTTTCTAGGAATAGACTAACTTAGTTTATTCAGCTAGCTAACTTGGTACAGTATTCTTCCGTGAAAACCATCCAGGGCACCGAATCCTATGAGGCCATAGCCAACTAGCATGCCAGCCTCCAATTAAGCTAATTGATTGCATCCAAATTGGCCCTTTAAATTACACTGCTCAAAAAAATAAAGGGAACACTAAAATAACACATCCTAGATCTGAATGAATGAAATAATCTTATTAAATACTTTTTCTTTACATAGTTGAATGTGCTGACAACAAAATCACACAAAAATTATCAATGGAAATCAAATGTATCAACCCATGGAGGTCTGGATTTGGAGTCACCCTCAAAATTAAAGTGGAAAACCACACTACAGGCTGATCCAACTTTGATGTAATGACCTTAAAACAAGTGAAAATGAGGCTCAGTAGTGTGTGTGGCCTCCACGTGCCTGTATGACCTCCCTACAATGCCTGGGCATGCTCCTGATGAGGTGGCGGATGGTCTCCTGAGGGATCTCCTCCCAGACCTGGACTAAAGCATCCGCCAACTCCTGGACAGTCTGGTGCAACGTGGCGTTGGTGGATGGAGCGAGACATGATGTCCCAGATGTGCTCAATTGGATTCAGCTCTGGGGAACGGGCGGGCCAGTCCATAGCATCAATGCCTTCCTCTTGCAGGAACTGCTGACACACTCCAGCCACATGAGGTCTAGCATTGTCTTGCATTAGGAGGAACCCAGGGCCAACCGCACCAGCATATGGTCTCACAAGGGGTCTGAGGATCTCATCTCGGTACCTAACGGCAGTCAGGCTACCTCTGGCGAGCACATGGAGGGCTGTGCGGCCCCCCAAAGAAATGCCACATCATGACTGACCCAGCGCCAAACCGGTCATGCTGGAGGATGTTGCAGGCAGCAGAACGTTCTCCACGGCGACTCCAGACTCTGTCACGTCTGTCACATGTGCTCAGTGTGAACCTGCTTTCATCTGTGAAGAGCACAGGGCGCCAGTGGCGAATTTGCCAATCTTGGTGTTCTCTGGCAAATGCCAAACGTCCTGCACGGTGTTGGGCTGTAAGGTCGTCAGTTGAACAGTGTTTCCTCCGACACATTGGTGCAGCTGGCTTCCGGGTTAACAGGGCAGGTGTTAAGAAGCGTGGTTTGGCGGGTCATGTTTCGGGAGGACGCATGACTCGACCTTCGCCTCTCCCGAGCCCGGCCCGTTGGGGAGTTGCAACGATGAGACAAGATTGTAGTTGGATATAACGAAATGGGGGAGAAGGGGGTAAAAATATATTTAAAAATAAAGAAGTGATGCAGTCAGTCTCTCCTCAACACTATTTTTGTATGCTGCCTTTGTGTATAGCTCTATTGTAATATGTGCATGGAGCATACAGTGCATTTGGAAAGAATTCAGACCCCTTGACTTTTTCCACATTGTCACATTACAGCCTTATTCTAAAATGTATTACATTTACACACAATACCCCATAATGACAAAGCGAAAACTGTTTTAAAAAAAAATGTTTTGCTAATTAAAAATAATTAAAATATATTTACTTAAGTATTCAGACCCTTTGCTATGATACTTGAAATTGAGCTCCAGTGCATCCTGTTTCCATTGATCATTCTTGAGATGTTTCTACAACTTGATTGGAGTCCACCTTTGGTAAATTCAATTGATTGGACATTTGGAAATGCACACTCCTGTCTATATAAAGGTCCCACAGTTGACAGTGAATGTCAGAGCAAAAACCAAGCCATGAGGTCGAAGGAATTGTCCGTAGAGCTCAGAGACAGGATTGTGTCGAGGCACAGATCTGAGGAAGGGTACCAAAACATTTCTGCAGCATTGAAGGTCCCCAAGAACACAGTGGCCTCCCTCATTCTTAAATGGAAAAAGTTTGGAACCACCAAGACTCTTCCTAGAGCTGGCCGCCTGGCCAAACTGAGCAATCGGGGGAGGTGACCAAGTGCCATGGTCAGGGAGGTGACCAAGAACCCAATGGTCACTCCGACGGAGCTCCAGCGTTCCTCTGTGGAGATGGGACAACCTTTCAGAAGGACAACCCTCTCTGCAGCACTCTACCAATCAGGCCTTTATGGTAGAGTGGCCAGACGGAAGCACATGACAGCCCGCTTGGTGTTTGCCAAAAGGCACCTAAACGACTCTCAGACCATGAGAAACAAGATTCTCTGGTCTGATGAAACCAAGATTGAACTCTTTGGCCTGAATGCCAAGTGTCATGTCTGGAGGAAACCTGGCACCATCCCTACGGTGAAGCATGGCGGTGGCAGCATCATGCTGTGCGGATGTTTTTCAGCGGCAGGGACTGGGAGACTAGTCAGGATCGAGGGAAAAATGAATGGATGAAGTACAGAGAGATCCTTGATGAAAACCTGCTCCAGAGCGCTCAGGACCTCAGACTGGAGCAAAGGTTCATCTTCCAACAGGACAACTACCCTAAGCACACAGCCAAGACAACGCAGGAGTGGCTTCGGGACAAGTCTCTGAATGTCCTTGAGTGGGCCATCCAGAGCCCGGACTTGAACACGATCGAAAATCTCTGGAGAGATCTGAAAATAGCTGTGCAGCGACACTCCCCATCCAACCTGACAGAGCTTGAGAGGATCTGCAGAGAACAATGGGAGAAACTCCCCAAATACAGGTGTGCCAAGCATGTAGCGTCATACCCAAGAAGACGCAAGGCTGTAATCTCTGCCAAAGGTGCTTCAACAAGGTACTGAGTAAAGGGTCTGAATATTTATGTAAATGTCATTTCCGGTTTTTTTTTTATATACATTTGGAAACATTTCTAAAAACCTGTTTTTGCTTTGTCATTATGGGGTACTGTGTGTAGATTGATAAGGGGGAAAAAAACAATTTAATCCATTTTAGAATAAGGCTGTAACATAACAAAATGTGGAAAAAGTCAAGGGGTCTGCATACTTCTGAATGCACTGTATACATTTTCATACAGTCCTTCCTTTGTTAATAGCCTTGTTGCTCTACTTGTGCTGTCAGTTATCTATGTACATTCCCATTCGCATTATGTCAATAACGTCCTCTGTTTGGAACACTTTGGAGGTTGCCTCATCTCTCTAATAGGATATACAGTGAGGGGAAAAAAATATTTGATCCCCTGCTGATTTTGTACGTTTGCCCAATGACAAAGAAATGATCAGTCTATAATTTTAATGGTACGTTTATTTGAACAGTGAGAGACAGAATAACAACAAAAAAATCCAGAAAAACGCATGTCAAAAATGTTATAAATTGATTTGCATTTTAATGAGGGAAACAGAAGCCATCAATCAATCAATCAGATTCCAAACCCTCCACCATGGCCAAGACCAAAGAGCTCTCCTAGGATGTCAGGGACAAGCTTGTAGACCTACACAAGGCTGGAATGGGCTACAAGACCATCGCCAAGCAGCTTGGTGAGAAGTGGACAACAGTTGGTGCGATTATTCGCAAATGGAAGAAACACAAAATAACTGTCAATCTCCCTCGGCCTGGGGCTCCATGCAAGATCTCACCTCGTGGAGTTGCAATGATCATGAGAACGGTGAGGAATCAGCCCAAAACTACACAGGAGGATATTGTCAATGATCTCAAGGCAGCTGGGACCATAGTCACCAAGAAAACAATTGGTAACGCACTACGCCGTGAAGGACTGAAATCCTGCAGCGCCCGCAAGGTCCCCCTGCTCAAGAAGGACATATACATGCCCGTCTGAAGTTTGCCAATGAACATCTGAATGATTCAGAGGAGAACTGGGTGAAAGTGTTGTGGTCAGATGAGACCAAAATGGAGCTCTTTGGCATCAACTCAACTCGCCGTGTTTGGAGGAGGAGGAATGCTGCCTATGACCCCAAGAACACCATCCCCACCGTCAAACATGGAGGTGGAAACATTATGCTTTGGGGGTGTTTTTCTGCTTAGGGAACAGGACAACTTCACCGCATCAAAGGGACGATGGACGGGGCCATGTACCGTCAAATCTTGGGTGAGAACCTCCTTCCCTCAGCCAGGGCATTGAAAATGGGTCGTGGATGGGTATTCCAGAATGACAATGACCCAAAACACACGGCCAAGGCAACAAAGGAGTGGCTCAAGAAGAAGCACATTAAGGTCCTGGAGTGGCCTAGCCAGTCTCCAGACCTTAATCCCATAGAAAATCTGTGGAGGGAGCTGAAGGTTCGAGTTGCCAAACGTCAGCCTCGAAACCTTAATGACTTGGAGAAGATCTGCAAAGAGGAGTGGGACAAAATCCCTCCTGAGATGTGTGCAAACCTGGTGGCCAACTACAAGAAACGTCTGACCTCTGTGATTGCCAACAAGGGTTTTGCCACCAAGTACTAAGTCATGTTTTGCAGAGCGGTCAAATACTTATTTCCCTCATTAAAATGCAAATCAATTTATAAAAATTTTTACATGCATTTTTCTGGATTTTTTTGTTGTTATTCTGTCTCTCACTGTTCAAATAAACCTACCATTAAAATTATAGACTGATCATTTCTTTGTCAGTGGGCAAATGTACAAAATCAGCAGGGGATCAAATACTTTTTTCCCTCACTGTAGTTGTCAATAAGCCACAGACCAGCTTATTCTGGAGGGTCCTCCCTCAAAAAATGTTTTCCCTCATATTGACTGATACCCACCTTAATAGCTACAGGAATCAGATGCTCTTTCTCTGTACCGTCCACATTAGGGGCATCTGTGTAGCTCCTCTCCCTGGTTTCATGATGTCCCTCATCCTCCTCATCCTCTTTCCCCTTCCACAGCCCCCTAAGAGTCCCCAGGACCCCGTTTAGTCCCAGGATCTCCCAGGCCTCCAGCATATCCTCTCTCTCCATCTCCTCCACCAGGGCCTGGAAGGCTGGGTCCTCCACGCTGTCCACCCTGGCCCATCCCCTGTACACCTGAGCCACGCATCCTGACCCCACGGGCTCCCTGCCCTCAAACACAAACAGCCTCCTCCAGCCCTCCCCGAATGCCCGGCGCAGACACTGCTTGGTGTGGGCCCAGCAGTGGGGACGCACACGCACGTGCAGCCTGGAGAAACGTTCGCAGAAGTCCTGGGAGAGGATGTCCCTGCGAGTGCTGGCCCACTGGCCCAGCTTAATAAAGGCAGGACCAGAGGTCTCAGTGACCCACAGCAGGGCATCCAGCCAGCGAGAGGCCCAGTAAGAGGAGATGACAGTCAGGGGATAGAGCAACAGGAGTGGGCCGAACTTCAGGAGTAACACCAGGGCGCGCAGGCTGAGGCGCAGGAAGAACACCAGCTTGTGCACCTGGACTTTGGCTACAGACTTCCTGTCTGTAGTCTGGGGTGCCAGGGAGGCCTGTTGGCATCTTGCCACACAGGATGTGGCATTCACTGCTCCCCAGCACAGAAGGGTGACTTTTGGCATCTGGGTTAAAATCTGGCCTCTTTTGACAAGACATGTTCTGGTGCTAGGTATGAGTCGGACTCTTACAGAACTTCCAACTCTATGGACGGTGTACCTTAGGTTTAAGAGGAAGCTTCTGGCACTCAATGCAGCCATAGCTATGATAATATCTCTAACACTCAATTTAAAAAGATTTGAAAAATAAGTCTAAAATTATAGATAAAACATTGTCCACAAGTTTTCACAATAATGACTAAACATAGCTATTACTGTTTGGAAGTTATCCACATTATGGCTTCAATTGCTGACAGATATTGATGATTGGCTTCCAATCATTGCCCCTTAGAACTGCGTGCTTACAATTCCACAGATGCGTCATAGCTGAGGACGAACATTGCCCACCCATGTCCTCTTTGAAAACATGTCCCACTGCAAATCAAGAAGAATTCCAAGTAAGTTCAACTAGTTAGTATCAAAGGACTGCAATGTATATTTTGACATTCATTTAAGGGTCTACAGTCGTTAAGCCTAGGTTATGTAGCTGAACTGTGATACAGTGGCTTGCTTAGCTACGTTAGCTAGCTAATAATATGACTAGTCTATTGCCATGTAAACACATATTACCTCAAAATGAGTACGTGACGAATCAAACCGGCATGTCCTTGCTTCATCATACATGCAGCACGCTCAACACTAGCAAATATATTTTCCAATCATTCAATAGAAGACGTCAACCTCAACTAGCATGTATTTTCATTGAAAACGTCATTGCGAAATAACCTGCAACTTCCGGGTGTTTACGTCACTTTACAAGGGTGTAATCATTACTCCAAACAGTTGCAAAACGTTTCATTTTGCAACAAAAACTAGCGTTTCTATTAAATATATTCAGCAAACAGGGAGGGACTGACCCGAATCTGTCCAATAGAAACGCTAGTTTTCGTTGCAGGTTCTGCAACTATTTGGCGTAATGATTACACCCCAGATGCCGACGTCTTAAAGCGATAGGCACCTAATAAAAAAACAACAGCCACATCCATATAATAATGTAATGGGTTGGGGGGAAAATCCTCGTGAAGTAATATGCTCCCGACATTATTAAGTTATTTCAATACATTAAGCTTAGTTTGATAAAATATATATGTTTTCTGCAGGAATTCACACATTCACTGTGCAGATGTTGGGGTGTCCAAAAGAGGGAGACACAGGAGAAGGTGAGATACAGACAATGGTTTCCGTACTTAGAATAGCTGTCCAAGTGTTTGCATTTTCATTAGATAAATTATTTAATTGTAAATGTCATCGATAGGGCTTCATCTATCAAAAACTGAGAGTATCGTTCCCAGTCATGGTGTGTGTCTCTGGACAGAGGGCCTCCACCTCCCAGCTGTAGAGTAGAGGGGACAGAGGAAGGAGATCTAGCCATACAAAAGGTAGGAGAAACGCCAAACAGATGTTATTGCCCCTACCCTGTCCCCCCAGCCATTGATGGGGAAATACAGGCTTTTCAAATCTCTCCTGCACTTCAAAGGGAGAGGTCAGACCTTGGCCCTGCAGGTCACAGAGATTGCTCCTCTGGTTCTATGCCATGTTGGAGTCACTGATATTTATGGGTAGCCTAGGAAAGGGTAAGGTAGTCTAGTTCAACTCATTGAACTCTCTCATTGAGAACCCAGAGAGACTATAACCCCACCAGTGGAGGCTGCTGAGGGGAGGACGGAATGGAGTGAATGGAATGGTATCGAGAGCATCCTGACTGGTTGCATCACCGCCTGGTATGGCAACTGCTTGGCCTCTGACCGCAAGGCACTACAGAGGGTAGTGCGTACGGCCCAGTACATCACTGGGGCAAAGCTCCCTGCCATTCAGGACCTCTATACCAGGCGGTGTCAGAGGAAGGCCCTCAAAATTGTCAAAGACTCCAGCCACCCTAGTCATAGACTGTTCTCTCTGCTACCGCACGGCAAGCGGTACCGGAGTGCCAAGTCTAGGTCCAAAAGACTTCTCAACAGCTTCTACCCCCAAGCCATAAGACTCCTGAACAGCTAATCATGGCTACCCGGACTATTTGCACTGCCCCCCACCCCATCCTTTTACGCTGCTGCTACTCTGTTAAGTATTTATGCATAGTCACTTTAACTCTACC
Source organism: Coregonus clupeaformis (assembly GCF_020615455.1). Lineage (NCBI taxonomy): Eukaryota > Metazoa > Chordata > Actinopteri > Salmoniformes > Salmonidae > Coregonus > Coregonus clupeaformis. The sequence continues at coordinate 29,453,667 of NC_059217.1, read as the reverse complement.
CACATGTACATATTACCTCAACTACCTCAACTAGCCGGTGCCCCCGCACATTGACTCTGCAACGGTACCCCCCTGTATATATAGCCTCCCTACTGTCACTTTATTTTACTGTATATATAGCCTCCCTACTGTCACTTTATTTTACTTCTGCTCCTTTTTTCTCAACACTTTTTTTGTTGTTGTTTTATTCTTACTTTTTTTGTTTAAAATAAATGCACTGTTGGTTAAGGGCTGTAAGTAAGCATTTCACTGTAATGTCTGCACCTGTTGTATTCGGCGCATGTGACCAATAACATTTGATTTGATTTGATTTGATCAACCACATGGAAACCACGTCTTTGATGTGTTTGATTTCATTCCATTGACTCCATTCCAGCCATTATTGTGAGCTGTCTTCCCCTCAGCAGCCTCCACTGAACCAAACAAGTAGTTATGTTTTACTGATATGATAAAATACACTCCTATGCCTTTGTTAACCTCAGTTGTCATCAAAATGTCAGACTCACATCTAACTTATATTTTCACTCTATCTGTCTCTCTTTTTTTTCTGAGACAGTGGGAGTCTGACATGTCAGTCATCTAGTGAGGTAACTATAAACTATCTTTAAAACCATTCATTCACCAATAATTACTGAATTACTTGAAATCAACCAAAACATTGCCATCCCATGTTAACACTCAAACTGGACAGTTTTATCTCCATCTCTTTATTCAAAGACTCAATCATGGACACTCTTACTGACAGTTGTGGCTGCTTCGCGTGATGTATTGTTGTCTCTACCTTCTTGCCCTTTGTGCTGCTGTCTGTGCCCAATAATGTTTGTACAATGTCTTGTGCTGCTACCATGTTGTGCTGCTGCCATGTTGTGTTGCTACCATGTTGTTTTCATGTTGGGTTGCTACCTTGCTGTGTTGTCGTGTGTTGCTGCCATGCCATGTTGTTGTCTTAGGTCTCTCTTTATGTAGTGTTGTGTTATCTCTCTTGTTGTGATGTGTGTTTGGTCCTATATTTATATATATTTATTTTTTAAATCCCAGCCCCCGTCCCTGCAGGAGGCCTTTTGCCTTTTGGTAGGCCGTCATTGTAAATAAGAATTTGTTCTTAACTGACTTGCCTAGTTAAATAAAGGTTATATAAAAAATAAACAATATGTAAGGGCAGAGGTACAATGGGCCATCTGTAGCTATCAAAACACATTGCATTAAACACATGTTGCTGCTGTGGTTCTATTGGGTAGTTTGTGGACTGGTCACTGGTCAGTAAATAAAAGCTACTATCAGAGATAAAGTCAATGGAGGGCAGGAAAGCCAGGCCCCCACTGTCCCCTCAGAGAGAGGAAGAGAGGCCCTTCAGAGCTTTTAATTGTCTCCCGGAGGAGGCCCTTATTTATGTTTTCAGTTATTCTCAGCTTTGCCCCTTCCTGCTCCATTCCTCTTTTGAGCAGGACACTCCGTTTCCCCGGAAACCAGGGCTCCATTCTCCCAGCCAGCTGCAGATTAGTTCAGCGGTGGGGGGGTTGGGGGTATGGGCTGAGCTTAGCTGATGATGGAAATGAAGAGGAGGAGGAGGGAGGGAGGTAATATAGGGAGGGAGAGAGGGGGTCATGAGAGGAGGGGTGGCAAAAGTTTGAGAAAGAGAGAGAGAGAGGCAACATCATTGAAAGAGAAGATAGTCAGAGTGAGTGTGTGTTTGAGAGAGAGAGAAGGCAAAAGAGAGAATAACTGAAAACATTTAAGCCTGAAGGCTGAAAGGGGAGGGACTGCCTAGTCCTTTTTCAAACAAGTTTGTGGAGAAACTTGGAGAAGCTCTTTGGCTGCTTGGGAAGAAGAGGCAAGGGGCTATGCTAAGTGAGAGAGCAACTCAGAGGCAGGGGTAGGGGTGTAACACCGAAGGAGAAAGGGGAAAAAGGCCATTTTGATCTAAAGGAAATCATGCAAGTGGATGCTGCCTTATCCAGTGTCAGATTTCACAAAATGAGAAACCACTGCAAGAGCACTTCTACAGGGCTCATCCAGCTGAGAAAGGTATGGCAAAATAAGCCTTTAAACAGTGTGTGTTAAGTGTATGTGTTTTGGTTTGAGGGGGATTTTGTTTTGTACTTTCTGTGAATCTCAGTTTAATCTTTTTTTTTTACTGTGGGACTGAAACAGTAACATGCATATTTAATGTGTATTTATTGTAGGTTTGACTGTTTTGTATATTTTGGACTCCACACAGGTATAGTATAATTGTGTCGGTTGTATGCTTACAAGTCAAATCAAGTCAGAAAAATGTGCACAAAATAAAAATGGGAATAGTAACAGAATAAAATAACAATACTATACTGTATACAAGGAGTACCGGTACTGGATCTATGTGCTGGGGGTACGAGGTAATTGAGGTAATATTATTTACATGTACGTAGGGGTAAAAGTGACTAGGCAATCAGGATAGATAATAAACAGAGTAGCAGCAGCGTACAGCATGTGAAGTGTGTGTGTGTGTCTGTGTGTGTGTTTCTGTTGTGTGTGTGTGTGTGTGTGTGTGTGTGTGTGTGTGTGTGTGTGTGTGTGTGTGTAGCGCCAATATGCATGTGTGTGTGTGAGCGTATGTTGTGTGTGTGTGAGTGTGCTTGTATACAGTATGTGTGTGTTGGAGTGTCAGTGTAGTATGTGTGAGTGTGTGGGTAGAGTCCAGTGAGTGTGCAAGAGAGTCAGTGCAAATAAAAAGAGGGTCAATGCAAATGTGTGTGGGTGTGCGTGTGTGTGTGTGTGACTGTGGGCAATGCGTGCATGTGAGCTTGTGTGTTTGCACATGTGCTTTTGTATATGTTTGTACAGTATTCTGATAGCGGTAATTTCCATGTAAAAGGCCCCTTGAGCACCAACATGTGAAGTTCATATGAGCATGTCAAATTGGGTTTGAAATGAAAGCTGTCTACATTTTTTTTTAATTAAGGCATATATAAAACAAAAAATACAATATTCCATCCTAAAAATTAAGAATAAGCAAGGGCTTTGATTTCTTGTCAAACAGAAAACATCTTCCAGAAAAAGTCTTAAAAGGTATTAGAAATATATCAAAACACAATCATGTGGAAGTAAAAACCCCTGCCAACTAATATCAACACTTCTATTTAGTTTAGGATAATTTGTTCTGCCTTCTGTAAGTTCCATTACCAAAATCCCACATATCCTTAAGACATTTTCACATTTCTCTCCTTCATGATGGAGGATAATGAAAGTTCACAGAGGTGTAACAAGTAATGGAAAATCTATCAATTGTTATATTGTTTTTATCACTTTTGTTCATGAATTAAAACTCAAAATTCTGTTTCCAAATTGGTAACAGAATTTCCAAGAAATCGGTAACGGAATTTCTGCAATTGAATTGGCTACAATGGGAAATCATAGTAGTCACAAACCGTGGTCACAGTTATTACAGTAAATGTGTTTTTATAAATTGTTCAGTGTAAATTGTTACATCTCTATGCACAAGGAGTACTTTTATGGTTTGTTAAACTTTGAAATTAATGGTTTATGTTTGGCATACATGTTCCCTAGCATATTCCCTGGCATATCTGAAGATACTTCAGACCTCTGTTCATTTGAGCAATATTCCATTACGGTCTGCTCTGAAAATCATTCTGCTGCACCAAGTCCATTATACAGAACCATGTTAGAATACGTAGGAAGACAATCATAGAGTGTACTGTATATACCAGCCTGCTAACAAAGATGCAGAACAATAGTTTCAATGGGTGTTAGTGCTCATCTACAGGAGAGAGAGAGAGAGAGAGAGAGAGAGAGAGAGAGAGAGAGAGAGAGAGAGAGAGAGAGAGAGAGAGAGAGAGAGAGAGAGAGAGAGAGAGAGAGAGAGAGAGAGAGAGAGAGAGAGAGAGAGAGAGAGAGAGAGAGAGAGAGAGAGAGAGAGAGAGAGAGAGAGAGAGAGAGAGAGAGAGAGAGAGAGAGAGCTTCCTCTAGGAAAGCCGATGTGGGTCGACATCTACACTATATATACAAAAGTGTGTGGACACCCCTTCAAATTAGTGGATTAGGCTATTTCAGCCACACCCGTTGCTGACAGGTGTATAAAATCGAGCACACAGCCATGCAATCTCCATAGAGAAACATTGGCAGTAGAATGGCCTTACTAAAGAGCTCAGTGACTTTCAACATGCCACCGTCATAGGATGCCACCTTTCCAACAAGTCAGTTCGTCAAATTTCTGCCCTGCTAGAGCTGCCCCGGTCAACTGGAGGTGTTGTTATTGTGAAGTGGAAATGTCTAGGAGCAACAACGGCTCAGCCACGAAGTGGTAGGCACACAAGCTCACAGAACGGGACCGCCGAGTGCTGAAGCGCGTAGCATGTAAAAATTGTCTGTCCTCGTTTACGACACTCACTACCGAGTTCCAAACGACCTCTGGAGGCAAAGTCAGCACAAGAACTGTTCGTCGGTAGCTTCATGAAATGGGTTTCCATGACCGAGCAGCCACACACAAGCCTAAGATCACCATGCTCAATGCCAAGCATCCGCTGGAGTGGTGTAAAGCTTGCCACCATTGGAATCTGAAACGCGTTCTCTGGAGTGATGAATCACGCTTCACCATCTGGCAGTCTGATGGATGAATCTGGGTTTGGCGGATGCCAGGACAACGCTACCTGCCCCAATGCATAGGGCCAACTGTAATATTTGGTGGAGGAGGAATAATGGTCTGGGGCAGTTGTTTTGTGGTTCGGGCTAGGCCCCTTAGTTCCAGTGAAGGGACATTTTAACGCTACAGCATACAATGACATTCTAGACGATTCTGTGCTTCCAACTTTGTGGCAACAATTTGGGGAAGGCCCTTTCATGTTTAAGCATGACAATGCCCCCTTTCACAAAGCAAAGCAAGGTCCATACAGAAATGGTTTGTCGAGATCGGTGTGGAAGAACTTGATGGCCTGCACAGAACCCTGACCTCAACTCCATCGAAAACCTTTGGGTTGAATTGGAACACCGACTGCGAGCCAGGCCTAATCACCCAACGTCAGTGCCCGACCTTTACCGCAATCATAACTAGGTCGGTTGGTGGAAATAAAAGTATAGGGTTTGTCGCTGGCAATACCTTTCATATACACTGCTAAAAAAATAAAGCGAACACTTAAACACAATGTAACTCCAAGTCAATCACACTTCTGTGAAATCAAACTGTCCACTTAGGAAGCAACACTGATTGACAATAAATTTCACATGCTATTGTGCAAATGGAATAGACAACAGGTGGAAATTATAGGCAATTAGCAAGACACCCCCAATAAAGGACTGGTTTTGCAGGTGGTGACCACAGACCACTTCTCAGTTCCTATGCTTCCTGGCTGATGTTTTGGTCACTTTTGAATGCTGGCGGTGCTTTCACTCTAGTGGTAGCATGAGACGGAGTCTACAACCCACACAAGTGGCTCAGGTAGTGCAGCTCATCCAGGATGGCACATCAATGCGAGCTGTGGCAAGAAGGTTTGCTGTGTCTGTCAGCGTAGTGTCCAGAGCATGGAGGCGCTACCAGGAGACAGGCCAGTACATCAGGAGACGTGGAGGAGGCCGTAGGAGGGCAACAACCCAGCAGCAGGACTGCTACCTCCGCCTTTGTGCAAGGAGGAGCAGGAGGAGCACTGCCAGAGCCATGCAAAATGACCTCCAGCAGGCTACAAATGTGCATGTGTCTGCTCAAACGGTCAGAAACAGACTCCATGAGGGTGGTATGAGGGCCCGACGTCCACAGGTGGGGGTTGTGCTTACAGCCCAACACCGTGCAGGACGTTTGGCATTTGCCAGAGAACACTTTGCAAGTTGCTCTGGATAAGAGCGTCTGCTAAATGACGTAAATGTAAATGTAAACACCAAGATTGGCAAATTCGCCACTGGCGCCCTGTGCTCTTCACAGATGAAAGCAGGTTCACACTGAGCACGTGACAGACGTGACAGAGTCTGGAGACGCCGTGGAGAACGTTCTGCTGCCTGCAACATCCTCCAGCATGACCGGTTTGGCGGTGGGTCAGTCATGGTGTGGGGTGGCATTTCTTTGGGGGGCCGCACAGCTCTCCATGTGCTCGCCAGAGGTAGCCTGACTGCCATTAGGTACCGAGATGAGATCCTCAGACCCCTTGTGAGACCATATGCTGGTGCGGTTGGCCCTGGGTTCCTCCTAATGCAAGACAATGCTAGACCTCACGTGGCTGGAGTGTGTCAGCAGTTCCTGCAAGAGGAAGGCATTGATGCTATGGACCGCCCATTCCCCAGACCTGAATCCAATTAAGCACATCTGGGACATCATGTCTCGCTCCATCCACCAACGCCACGTTGCACCACAGACTGTCCAGGAGTTGGCGGATGCTTTAGTCCAGGTCTGGGAGGAGATCCTTCAGGAGACCATCCGCCACCTCATCAGGAGCATGCCCAGGCATTGTAGGGAGGTCATACAGGCACGTGGAGGCCACACACACTACTGAGCCTCATTTTGACTTGTTTTAAGGACATTACATCAAATTTGGATCAGCCTGTAGTGTGGTTTTCCACTTTAATTTTGAGGGTGACTCCAAATCCAGACCTCCATGGGTTGATACATTTGATTTCCATTGAACATTTTTGTGTGATTTTGTTGTCAGCACATTCAACTATGTAAAGAAAAAAGTATTTAATAAGATTATTTCATTCATTCAGATCTAGGATGTGTTATTTTAGTGTTCCCTTTATTTTTTGGAGCAGTGTATAAAGAAAAGTCGACGAAAAACGTCTTGGTTTGAAAGTTGTACGAGAGACAAAGAAAGCTCTATGTGATGTCATGCCGTACAGTTTACCAGGAACCTCTCCAGAGTTCTTACAGGACTTAAAAGATAGCTATAAATCATAATCTTACATTCAATTAGGTTTTGACCTCCTCCAGGTCCTCACTGACTCCTACTGCGCAATGTTCCATTTGCTTTTCTATGTTCCTTCATAAACAACATAATTTTTGTGGAACATTCACAACTGGAGTTCCATCAGACATGTCATGAGTCTTCCCACTGGGCACAGAAGACAATTCAACGTCTAGTTCACGTTGATTAAACCAGTGTGTGCCCAGTGCGTTGCTCTTTTGTAGTGATGATAGCTAGTTTGATATTTCTAAGATCTTGATGAGCTCTTTAGTTAATTGGACCAGGAGTTCTGTACTGCAGGGCTCTCTTGTATTGTTTCAAGGGTACCTTCAGTTCTGTGGTGAGAAGTGCTGTAGACCATTAGTGAGAGATGGTCTGTTTCTCTGTTTTGGTTTGTAAAATAGTATATATAATTTGTTATTTAGCAGAAGCTTTTATCCAAAGCGACATACAGCCACGCATGCATACATTTTAAGTATGGGTCCCGGGAATCAAACCCACTATCCTGGCGTTACAAGTTCCATGCTCTACCAACTGAGCTAAAGAGGACATGGTACTAAATGACCTATAATCCTGTAGTAAGTCAGGACTGTTGGGGAGCAAGAACATCTTATTTGTTGTTATCAGACACACTGCGCCAACGGCTGTTTGATTGGAAGGGCTGTTAACATTCTCTGGAGTGGCGAGAAAGAATAGCAGCATGACTACTATGTGGTGCAATGCTGCTCGCTGCTTCGCTTTGTAGATTTGGGTTTTCCCAGCCAGACATTTACTCAATCATTCACACACACTCACACAGATATACTCATGCATACACACACACAGACACACACACACATAAAACCAAAAGAGCTTGTGCAGTCTTAAATCCCAGTAGATGTTTGGAGAATGTTTTCTCAGTATGCAGCGACATTGTAAACCTATTTTTCAGGGAACTCAAAGGACAGAGGTTTAATATCATGTTAACTGTGTCATATGTCACAATTTAATCCTGGTTTGTGAAACCACCTTGTATTGGATAAATGGATCTCAGTGAATCACATGTGTGCTGGGCCAGAAGCCATAAATTGTTATCATCGGTGCCCACTGGGATTTCATTTTTTTTTTAAACCTTTATTTAACTAGGCAAGTCAGTTAAGAACAAATTCTTATTTACAATGACGGCCTACACCGGCCAGTTGTGATACAGCCTGGAATCGAGCACTGAGATGCAGTGCCTTAGACTCGCTGCGCCATTTGCTCAATGACAGAGCAAGCTGTCTCTTTGCAAGCAGTAGGGTTATGAGATGCATTTATAGTGTGTGTGTTTGTGTGTGACGTGTCCCCTCTCACCAGAAGTCCATTATTCTGAGTTTAGAACAGTGACAGCAGGTCTCTGAGGAGAACACGGCCATATCTCCACCCTCTTACAGGAACCAGCCTTTGACAGGCACTCTGCAGGGCACCCCCTGTGGCCGACGACCCTACTGGGGCCCACAGGCTGCTGCCATGGACAAGCTGCTGTGGTTACCATGGCTACACAGTCAGAATGTGTCCTGCGGTGTTAGTGAAGGAATTCCTGATGTTCTCTGGTGTATTGTCTGAGAGGTAGGGAGAGCCCAAAGCTTCAGTCATTATCACACTAATGCTTATTCTGTACTCCACACTCACCATACACATTCATGCATTCAGGCATGCACGCACACCATCCAAGACCATATTAAAATACTGTCAGGACATGTTAAGTTCCACAGTGCCTCAGCGCTGTGTTAAAACGTGCAGCAAGAGGAAGACTGAATGTGGCTGTGGGGAAACTGGTGCTGTGATTTCAATTAGATCATTTAACAAGACATGACAGCAAATATCCCTTCCCTGCTGTTTTGTTTGCATAGAGTAACTACAGTACATTATAGTAGTGTAGCGTAGCCTACCAGGGGAAAGAAGGCAGAGTCAACTAAGCCTGTACGGCGCCCACTTAGATGTGGGGTAGAAGAGCTAACCAGTCATGATGTGGCCCATCCAAACCCCAATGTTGTTGGCTGGCTCTGGGCAACTCTGCAGCCTGTGTGTCCACTGGCAGTGTCTCACACACACATGCACGGACACACACACACACTTTCTTTTTCCTGGGCTTCAGTCCCTTTCGCCACCACCGCCATAGAGGGAGAATTAGAGTATTGGGCACGTTCTTGTTTGGAAGGAATGTGTGTGTTTGGAAGCAGAGCTGGCAACTCTACCCAGAGGGTCGTTCTCATGTGGCTACACCGAGGACACAGCTTGTTGACTTAGGCTGCTGTGGCCATGCTCTGCGCTGTGCTCACATTGAAGGTGGAAAATGTTACAGAGCATGTTGTTTTCCTTATTCCGTGTATAATAAAAAATATGTAGCCTACTCAGCTCTCAGTTGTTCCAACTACTACAATTAATGGAATATACCATCTTGTTTGGAGAATAGGGGGCATCTTAAGTTATTATTTTTGACACAATTCGTGGCACCTTCCATTCCTATATTTAAGTTAAAAGATTGAATCCTCACAATCCAATTATAATGTAAAGCTTCTATTTAAAAAAAATAAATAATAGAAAACAGAAACTGTAGAAAAGAATGCTGCTGACAATTACAGGCCCACTGTTTGATGAGAATTCAAAGAATGTCTGGAGATTCACCCGGGTGTAACACCTTAATGAGCATGGCTTTAGTAGTCTAGCCAGTAGACACACACTGCAGATTGGCACCTTTGATCATGCCTTTGATCGCTTGCAGTGTCTGTCTGTCTCCAACAATATCACACTACCTGCTGCACAACTCTTTTGTTTCAGTTTTCTTTGAGTTCTCTTCTGGCTTACACTCTGTGTTGTATTTCATTTAGGTTTTGTCTCTCTTGAGTTCTCTCTTAGCTTAGGCTCACAGTTGCCGGTCTTTGGGTGTGTAGGGGTCAAAATCATCTGCTCTGCGGTGTTTTGTCTCCAGAAGACCATTTTCCCAAGCTCTCACCTCGCACCAGTCCTCTGGGAGCAGCGAGGGAATTATAAAAATCGGTTCTGCACAGGCGTGCGGAATGGGATGGGATCGCGAACTCTGCTGGGAATTCTCAGGCGGAACCCCAGAAATGTGGGCGAAAACAGGAAGAGAAGGAGAATTTGTCAGCGAGCTCATCTGGGAGAGACTGTGGCTAGGAGGAGAAAACTGATCCTGGACCAGAGAATAAGTGAAGAAGTGCCAATGCACTATATACACTGTTGAAGGGATGTGCAGGACTATATGAGGTCTAATGGATCTGCTGTAGTGAGAACTAGCAGCAAGGGGTTTATGTCAGTAGTGTTCTAGTTTCGAAGTAACACAACTCATTTCAATTTTCAAGAGACAACAGTTCATTGTGAATAAAACTTGTTTTTCCATCAGCTGTTTGATCTTGGGTTAGAGTATTGAATAGCACATTTCCTTTGTGGAGCCGTTTGGGTGTTCCAACAATAGGTACAAGCAGTTTCTCACCCACTCTCATTGTGGTTGAGGGCAGGGTGAAACCTAATCTAGCTTCATCGGGTGTGTGTGAGTTGCATATTTTCTTACCTGTTTCTGCATAGCGTATCCCTCACCTTGTGAAACCTGTATCCACAGCCTCAGCTCCACACAGGAAACACAGCCAGGAGCACTTCCATAACTTCCCATGCTGCTTTTATTTGGCAAGCCCTCTAGTTAATGGCCTGACTTAATCTGTCACTGGGTGATTTATTACAGCCCTATGCACTTTGCACTTTTACTTACATTATAGCTTGATGGATTCACAGTGAAGCATTGTGTTGCGCAATACATTCTGATGGATGTTGTGCACCTAGAAAAGACAACTCTTGAGTAGGGCTGATGCAGTGAACACAAGAGCAGGCTTGGATGAGCTAATGCAGCGTCAGACAAAAGTTGTAGCTTTATTAAGAAAGCACTGCAGGTTTGGATGAGCTTATGCATGCCGAAGTTGTAGCTAGATGTATTTAGAAAGAAAGCTCGGATCCACTAAAGAATGCTAGAGTTGTAGCCGTAGGCTATTCAGTAGAGCAAGCTTAGATCATTTAATATAGACCAGGAACTCATTTCCCAGAGCCTTCGTAGCGTTAAGCTCATCGTTAGAACCTTCTTACAATGTATCTTTAGTAGCCGAGCTGTTTCTCAGAGTCTTCGTTAGTAACATGGCTCTTAAACATCTTTGCAGATCTACACTCTTAGAAAGAAAGGGTTCCTAAAGGGTTCTTCAGTTGTCCCCATAGGAAAACCCTTTTTGGTTCTACATAGAACCCTCTGTAGAAATGGTTCTACATGGAACCCAAAAGGGTTGTAGCTGGAACCAAAAGGGTTCTTCAAAGGGTTATTCTATGGGGACAGATGATGAACCAATCAATCAATCAAATCAATCAAATGTATTTATAAAGCCCTTCTTACATCAGCAGATGTCACAAAGAGCTTGTACAGAAACCCAGCCTAAAACCCCAAAGAGCAAGCAATGTAGATGTAGAAGCACAAGGTTCTAGATAGCAGCTTTTTTTCTAAGAGTGTATCTGTCTGACTGCCGATAACTTCAGAACTAAGTTGACTACAAATACAAAGTTGTCAAAGTATTTGCAATCGTTACAATAAAGGATAAAAAAATGATCAAATGAAAACCGAGATGACTGCATTAAAATATACAGCACATACAGTGAGGGAAAAAAGTATTTGATCCCCTGCTGATTTTGTACGTTTGCCCACTGACAAAGAAATGATCAGTCTATAATTTTAATGGTAGGTTTATTTGAACAGTGAGAGACAGAATAACAACAAAAAAATGCAGTTAAAACGCTCTAAATTGTTCTAAAAAAAAATCTAAATTGATTTGCATTTTAATGAGGGAAATACGTATTTGACCCCTCTGCAAAACATGACTTAGTACTTGGTGGCAAAACCCTTGTTGGCAATCACAGAGGTCAGACGTTTCTTGTAGTTGGCCACCAGGTTTGCACACATCTCAGGAGGGATTTTGTCCCACTCCTCTTTGCAGATCTTCTCCAAGTCATTAAGGTTTCGAGGCTGACGTTTGGCAACTCGAACCTTCAGCTCCCTCCACAGATTTTCTATGGGATTAAGGTCTGGAGACTGGCTAGGCCACTCCAGGACCTTAATGTGCTTCTTTTTGAGCCACTCCTTTGTTGCCTTGGCTGTGTGTTTTGGGTCATTGACATGCAGGAATACCCATCCACGACCCATTTTCAATACCCTGGCTGAGGGAAGGAGGGTCTCACCCAAGATTTGACGGTACATGGCCCCGTCCATCGTCCCTTTGATGCGGTGAAGTTGTCCTGTCCCCTTAGCAGAAAAACACCCCCAAAGCATAATGTTTCCACCTCCATGTTTGACGGTGGGGATGGTGTTCTTGGGGTCATAGGCAGCATTCCTCCTCCTCCAAACACGGCAAGTTGAGTTGATGCCAAAGAGCTTGATTTTGGTCTCATCTGACCACAACACTTTCACCCAGTTCTCCTCTGAATCATTCAGATGTTCATTGGCAAACTTCAGACGGGCATGTATATGTGCTTTCTTGAGCAGGGGGACCTTGCGGGCGCTACAGGATTTCAGTCCTTCATGGCGTAGTGTGTTACCAATTTTTTTCTTGGTGACTATGGTCCCAGCTGCCTTGAGATCATTGACAAGATCCTCCCGTGTAGTTCTGGGCTGATTCCTCACTGTTCTCATGATCATTGCAACTCCACGAGGTGAGATCTTGCATGGAGCCCCAGGCCAAGGGAGATTGACAGTTATTTTGTGATTCTTCCATTTGCGAATAATCGCACCAACTGCTGTCACCTTCTCACCAAGCTGCTTGGCGATGGTCATGTAGCCCATTCCAGCCTTGTGTAGGTCTACAATCTTGTCCCTGACATCCTTGGAGAGCTCTTTGGTCTTGGCCATGGTGGAGAGTTTGGAATCTGATTGATTGATTGCTTCTGTGGACAGGTGTCTTTTATACAGGTAACAAGCTGAGATTAGGAGCACTCCCTTTAAGAGTGTGCTCCTAATCTCAGCTTGTTACCTGTATAAAAGACACCTGGGAGCCAGAAATCTTTCTGATTGAGAGGGGGTCAAATACTTATTTCCCTCATTCAAATGCAAATCAATTTATAACATTGTTGACATGCGCTTTTCTTGATTTGTTTGTTGTTATTCTGTCTCTCACTGTTCAAATAAACCTACCATTAAAATTATAAACTGATCATTTCTTTGTCAGTGGACAAACGTACAAAATCAGCAGGGGATCAAATACTTCACTGTAGGATACATGGGCCTATATAGGCTATGTTCAATCAATTGAGTTCTAATTTCAAATCAAATCAAATTTATTGATCACATCCACATGGTTAGCAGATGTTATTGCGAGTGTAGCGAAATGCTTGTGCTTCTAGTTCCGACAGTGCAGCAATATCTAGCAAGTAATATCTAACAGTTCCACAACAAATACCTAATACACACAAATCTAAGTAAAGGAATGGAATAAGAATATATCAATATATGTATGAAAAATGTCATTATCAAAGTGGCATAGGCGAAGATGCAATAGATAGTATAGAATACAGTATGGGTAATGCAAGATATGTAAACATTATTAAGATAGTATAGAATACAGTACAGTGGGGAGAACAAGTATTTGATACACTGCTGATTTTGCAGGTTTTCCTACTTACAAAGCATGTAGAGGTCTGTAATTTTTATCATAGGTACACTTCAACTGTGAGAGACGGAATCTAAAAAATAGAAAATCACATTGTATGATTTTTAAGTAATTAATTTGCATTTTATTGCATGACATAAGTATTTGATACATCAGAAAAGCAGAACTTAATATTTGGTACAGAAACCTTTGTTTGCAATTACAGAGATCATACGTTTCCTGTAGGTCTTGACCAGGTTTGCACACACTGCAGCAGGGATTTTGGCCCACTCCTCCATACAGCCTTCAGGTTTCGGGGCTGTCGCTGGGCAATACGGACTTTCAGCTCCCTCCAAAGATTTTCTATTGGGTTCAGGTCTGGACACTGGCTAGGCCACTCCAGGACCTTCAGATGCTTCTTACGGAGCCACTCCTTAGTTGCCCTGCCTGTGTGTTTCGGGTCGTTGTCATGCTGGAAGACCCAGCCACGACCCATCTTCAATGCTCTTACTGAGGGAAGGAGGTTGTTGGCCAAGATCTCGCGATACATGGCCCCATCCATCCTCCCCTCAATACGGTGCAGTCATCCTGTACCCTTTGCAGAAAAGCATCCCCAAAGAATGATGTTTCCACCTCCATGCTTCACGGTTGGAATGGTGTTCTTGGGGTTGTACTTATCCTTCTTCTTCCTCCAAACACGGCGAGTGGAGTTTAGACCAAAATGCTCTATTTTTGTCTCATCAGACCACATGACCTTGTCCCATTCCTCCTCTGGATCATCCAGATGGTCATTGGCAAACTTCAGACGGGCCTGGACATGCGCTGGCTTGAGCAGGGGGACCTTGCGTGCGCTGCAGGATTTTAATCCATGACGGCATAGTGTGTTACTAATGGTTTTCTTTGAGACTGTGGTCCCAGCTCTCTTCAGGTCATTGACCAGGTCCTGCCGTGTAGTTCTGGGCTGATCCCTCACCTTCCTCATGATCATTGATGCCCCACGAGGTGAGATCTTGCATGGAGCCCCAGACCGAGGGTGATTGACCGTCATCTTGAACTTCTTCCATTTTCTAATAATTGCGCCAACAGTTGTTGCCTTCTCACCAAGCTGCTTGCCTATTGTCCTGTAGCCCATCCCAGCCTTGTGCAGGTCTACAATTTTATCCCTGATGTCCTTACACAGCTCTCTGGTCTTGGCCATTGTGGAGAGGTTGGAGTCTGTTTGATTGAGTGTGTGGACAGGTGTCTTTTATACAGGTAACGAGTTCAAACAGGTGCAGTTAATACAGGTAATGAGTGGAGAACAGGAGGGCTTCTTAAAGAAAAACGAACAGGTCTGTGAGAGCCGGAATTCTTACTGGTTGGTAGGTGATCAAATACTTATGTCATGCAATAAAATGCAAATTAATTACTTAAAAATCATACAATGTGATTTTCTGGATTCCATCTCTCACAGTTGAAGTGTACCTATGATAAAAATTACAGACCTCTACATGCTTTGTAAGTAGGAAAACCTGCTAAATCGGCAGTGTATCAAATACTTGTTCTCCCCACTGTATATACATATGAGATGGGTAATGCAAGATATGTAAACATTATTAAAGTGGCATTATTAAAGTGACTAGTGTTCCCTTTATTAAAGTGGCCAGTGATTTGCAAGTCTGTATGTAGGCAGCAGCCTCTCTGTGCTAGTGATGGCTGTTTAACAGTCTGATGGCCTTGAGATAGAAGCTATTTTTCAGTCTCTCGGTCCCAGCTTTGATGCACCTGTACTGTCCTCGCCTTCTGGATGATAGCGGGGGTGAACAGGCAGTGGCTCGGGTGGTAGTTGTCCTTGATTATCTTTTTGGCCATCCTGTGACATCGGGTACTGTAGGTGTCCTGGAGGGCAGGTAGTTTGCCCCCGGTGATGCGTTGTGCAGACCGCACCACCCTCTGGAGAGCCCTGCGGTTGTGGGCGGTGCAGTTGCCGTACCAGACGGTGATACAGCCTGACAGGATGCTCTCAATTGTGCATCTGTAAAAGTTTGTGAGGGTTTTAGGTGACAGGCCAAATTTCTTCAGCCTCCTGAGGTTGAAGAGACGCTGTTGCGCCTTCTTCACCACACTGTCTGTGTGGGTGGACCATTTCAGTTTGTCAGTGATATGTACGCAGAGGAAGTTAAAACTTTCCACCTTCTCCACTGCTGTCCCGTCGATGTGGATAGGGGTGTACTCCCTCTGCTGTTTCCTGAAGTCCACGATCATCAGCCCTGTAGGCTGTCTCATCGTTGTTGGTAATCAAGCCTACTACTGTTGTGTTGTCTGCCAACTTGATGATTGAGTTGGAGGCGTGCATGGCTACGCAGTCATGGGTGAACAGGGAGTACAGGAGGAGGCTGAGCACACACCCTTGTGGGGCCCCAGTGTTGACGATCAGCGAAGTGGAGATGTTGTTTCCTACCTTCACCACCTGGGGGCGGCCCATCAGGAAGTCCAGGACCCAAATGCACAGGGCAGGGTTGAGACTCAGGGCTTCAAGCTTGATGATGAGCTTGGAGGGTACTATGGTGTTGAATGCTGAGCTATAGTCAATGAACAGCATTCTTACATAGGTATTCCTCTTGTCCAGATGGGATAGGGCAGTGTGCAGTGTGATGGCGATTGCATCGTCTGTGGACCTATTGGGGTGGTATGCAAATTGAAGTGGGTCTAGGGTGACAGGTAAGGGGGAGGTGATATGATCCTTGACTAGCCTCTTGAAGCACTTCATGATGACAGAAGTGAGTGCTACGGGGCGATAGTCATTTAGTTCAGTTACCTTTGCATTCTTGGGTACAGGAACAATATTGGCCATCTTGAAGCATGTGGGGACAGCACACTGGGCGTCCGTAAACACACCAGCCATTGCGACGAGGCCCAGAGTTGTAGCTAGCTTTGGGATTAGCTGGCATTGGCTGTGGTGAATGGAGCCAGGAGGGTAATTGGTAGCAGATTGGGATGAGTGAGGAGAAGCACATGCAGGAGTCTCTCCCTGCAAGGAGGAGGGAAATACAGGCCTGGAGTGTGGAGGAGTGTGATCCATCGTTCCAGATGGGTTGAATAGGGATCGTTTACTTCTCTGCTTCTCTCTCTCACCCATTCATCTTCCTCTCCTTCTCTTGTCTTCTCTTCCATTCTCTTGCTATTCTCAGTTGTGCTCTATTCTCCCTTGTTCTGTTCCTCTTCTCACCTCTTCTCTTCTCCACTGCTCTCAAGGTTACTCTTTCCATTAGGGATGGGGGTTTGAAATAATTTCACTATTCGAATAGAATCGAACATTTTTGTCTGATATCTGGATATTCGAAATATATATACATTTTTTTACATAGCTACGTTTTTAACCTGAGTTCTGCTGCACGAGGGAGAGGCTGGCGCTCTATTGCTGCAGCTGGCTGTGGTTATATTGGGTGGTGTGTGTAGCGAGCAGATGGACGGAGAGCCAAGACTAGCTAACTTGTAGCAGCCACAATGTTATTTATCATCCCATATAGCATTACCTGTCTTGACTGGAGTACCCTAGAGAAGCTAGCTAGCTAGCTAAGCTAGCCAGCTATAGCTAGCTAGGCTAAATGAGGCCATATGCTGGGCTTTCTCCCCAACCACATTCAGATAAAACAACAGCGTTCCTGTTGGTTGCTCGTTGTAGCCTACTCCTTCTCATTTTGCTAACTTTGAATTCCGTAATTTTATTCCATCTTGCATTGCATTAGTGAACTCTCACTTCATTTGCTACACATTGAGCCTCTTTGCCGCGTTGATTGGCCAACATAAACAACAAGCTACACGCCAATCGGCTACCGGTCTTTTTTATGGTGTGCACCGTGCACATCATAAAACTACATTGAAAAGTTTGTTGTATGAAATTAATCATTTGAAATGGCATGGTATATCCTTGTATGTAACAATGTCACATGGATATTTTAATTTAATTTAGAAAAAGCCTTTTCAGTGTTAAAATAGGCCTATATTAGGGCAAAAAAAAATAATCTTGCTAAAAAGAATGCTCACACAAAAATGCAAATACTAACATCTGTTCAGATATTCAAATATTCAAATAACTGTACACATCCCTACTTTCCATACTTACGACCAAGGGGTAGAGTTGAGCCCAGTCCAACAACTCTCAACCCCTTTAAAAGTACGCACACTAGTTTCATCTTCTTCTTATTATTATTATTTTCTCTGCTTATCAGACTGCGGTGTAACTTTACCCTCTGCATCTGGAGCCTGGTCTTTAAGCACATTGTTAGCCTGCTAGCCGCACCATTTACAGCGTCAGTGGGATGTGGAATGGGCTGCACTAGGAACAGAAGGGAAGCCCTTACTATTAAAAGCCTGTTGCGGTTACCGGTCGGATAACTGTGGGGTTTTCTGCCCATTTACAAGCTCAGCTCTGACAGGTGGAGAGGAATCAGGCCTTTTTCATCAACCATGGAACCTCCTTCTGTTTCCTTGTGGAGAGCAGAGCAGAGGAACTGTCCCATTTGTCAACAGAGGTCTCTGTGTTCTGACATTGGGAGTTTATCTGCCTACACCATGTTGAGGTGGAATGGCGAGGGCACAGGAAGTAGTACCCTTAACCCACATCCTGCCATCCGTACTTCCTCTCTCTCTGTCTAAGTGTCTGTCATCAAAAAACACAAGAACAAACAAGACAATACATGGCTTCTGAAATGGCATAGTGGTTAGTCTCTGAGGTTATTGCTGTACATCATAATTACTCTATATCCTGTGAGGTTGGCTATTGGGGACCCATTGTGGTAATATTTCATTCATTCTTACATTTCTTTTGTGGGGTAGACACTAGACACCCTTGTCTTGGAAGGAACTACTTACAGTTGTATACAAACCATACAATAACAATGAATGTCATACTTGGGTGTAAAAAATATATGACAATACATGTCAAGGTTGTTTTTTAGATTGGATTGAAACATTGTATTGTTTGTGCTATCCCCTTGAGTTCCTGTCTCATTCTGTGGCTAACCTAGTTTTGTCTCTGTCTGCTGTCCATCCTTTACCAACGACTAACAATGGATGGAGAGGGGCAGGGGCGACAGGGCTGAGTAGAGGCACGCCATGCTACGGGGAGTCTGGGATGGTACATGGGCAGTGGGGTGTGTGTGTTTGTGTGTGTATCCTCTGGGTTCCCATGGGTCGCCTGATAGGGATGTTTACTACATCCAGTGAGGAAATGCAGGGATGGTTGGGGAGGGGGAGATGGCAAGGGAGAGAGGGAGGGAGCAAGGGAGAGGGAAACGGGATAAAAAGAGTGAGAGGGGGAAGGACAGGGAGAAAGAAAGAAGTCCAGAGGCCTGTTACACTTATGGTCGACCTGCTTGGCTGCTAGCCAGACCCCTGCCATGAATCTCTGTCAGACTGAAGCAGGTCAAGTCAGCATGTGATCCGGTGAAATCCCCAGCACATCATTTGAACCGGCACATCGTGTCATATCTTGCCTGGGATCCTGCAAGATTCTGCAGGGCTGACAACAAATTGGCTGAGCATTACCTCTGGCATACTCTTGAATGTTAGGAGTATTTCCTTCAGAGTAAAAAGAAAGACATATGATTAGAAAAATGTTTGCACAGTTCACTGTTCCGCAGAGAGCTTGCTAAATGTGAAGTGTTGCGTAAAATTGCATGTGTTAAAGAAAGCCACATCGTGTGAGGATGAGAGAGAGAGAGAGAGAGAGAGAGAGAGAGAGAGAGAGAGAGAGAGAGAGAGAGAGAGAGAGAGAGAGAGAGAGAGAGAGAGAGAGAGAGAGAGAGAGAGAGAGAGAGAGAGAGAGAGAGAAGAGAGAGAGAGAAGAGAGAGAGAGAAGAGAGAGAGAGAGAGAGAGAGAGAGAGAGAGAGAGGGAGAGAGAAAGAGGAAGAGAGAGAGAGAGCGAGGAAGAGAGAGAGGAAGAGAGAGAGAGAGAGAGAGAGAGAGAATGGTGTTCCAGAAAAAGTACACCTACAAAGAGATGAATTTGGAGAAGATTCCCCTAAGTAAGCTGGTCCTGGGGCTCTGTTCACAAACACAAACAGACCCCACAGAGCCCTAGGACAACAACAACAACACAATTAGACCCAACCAAATCATGAGAAAACAAAGAGAATTACTTGACACATTGGAAAGAATTAACAAAAAATCAGAGCAAACTAGAATGCTATTTGGCTCTAAACAGAGAGTACACAGTGGCAGAATACCTGACCACTGTGACTGACCCAAACTTAAGGAAAGCTTTGACTATGTACAGACTCAGTGAGCATAGCCTTGCTAATGAGAAAGGCCGCCGTAGGCAGACCTGGCTCTTAAGAGAAGACAGGCTATGTGCACACTGCCCACAAAATGTGGTGGAAACTGAGCTGCACTTTCTAACCTCCTGCCAAATGTATGACCATGTTAGAGACATATATTTCCCTCAGATTACAGAGATCCACAAAGAATTTGAAAATAAAACTCCCTTATCTACTGGGTAAAAAACCACAGTGTGCCATCACAGCAGCAAGATTTGTGACCTGTTGCCACAAGAAAAGGGCAACCAGTGACGAACAAACACCATTGTAAATACAACCCATATTTATGTTTATTTATTTTCCCATTTGTACTTTAACTATTTGCACATTGTTACAACACTGTATATATACATACTATGACATTTTAAATGTCTTTATTCTTTTGGAACTTCTGAGTGTAATGTTTACTGTTAATATTTATTGTTTATTTCACTTTTGTTTACTATCTACTTCACTTGCTTTGGCAATGTTAACATACGTTTCCCATGCCAATAAAGCCCTTAAATTGAAATTGAATTGAGAGAGAGAGAGAGAGAAAAATAAATATATATATAATCGGAGCCTCTTGCACTGCAATTCTCTTCTGCAGTTTTGAGCAGCTCTCTCCATCTTGCTCTGCTGCTCTGCTACTGTAGTCTTTCTCCTTGGGGCAGCAATTAGAGTTAAACCACTATAGTGAATCATCATCCAGGACAGTCCCTCTTTGGTGTAGCAGCCCTTCTGGCTAGCTGGGATATCTGGGGCCTTGTCCTTTTTAGGTATGTGGAAATGACTGAGCGCTCCCCTATTCTGGAGGCTCCCAGAGAAGAGAGGTGATGTCATGGCGTTAGTTATTCCTGCGGGACAGGACGGTCAGTAGGATTAAATCTTAATTAGCAGCAGCTGTGAGGAGCACGAGGGAGGCCTCCAGAGCTCTAAGAAACTGGCACATGCAGCTAACACTGACAACACTACTCACAATAGCGAGACTTATCACTGGCAATACTACTGACAACTCCACTGACAACTTCAAGACTTCACACTGACAACAGAACTGACAACAGCAAGACTCAACACTGACAACAGAACTGACAACAGCAAGACTCTACACTGACAACAGAACTGACAACAGTGAGACTGAACACTAACAACAGAACTGACAACAGCAACACTCAACACAGGACCTCAGCACTGACAACCCCCAATGACAACACAGGACCTCAGCACTGACAACCCCCAATGACGACACAGGACCTCAGCACTGACACTGAACATCCCTTCAGGAACCTTCTAGATAATTTCACTGACATCACCAGGCCTCATCACATCAAGTCATAAATGCTGATTCCACAACAATAAACACACCACTCATACTGGCACTGACAAAATCACTGACAAGCCCATGCCTAACTCACTGTGAGGCGCCGGGAGGTGCCGTGAGGCAACAGGAATGCAGACTCGTATTTAGTCACAGTTGACTTGAAAATCAGGAATCTGAAGTTGACAGTGGAGAGTCTCAGTTGTCCTATTGTTGTGGAATGTCATGATACCTCCTCTTTACTATTATTGACTGTTTCCTCAACCTGGCTGTGTGTATCCTGGGTTTTATTCATTAGGCATGACACTGAAGCAAAAGGGCCGAAACCGGCAGGTACTATCTGAAATGTTGTGCACTAGTAAACATGACCCGGTTTTGTTAGAGTCCCATGTAAAGCAGGACAGGTTCCTCTGTGAAAGGCTGTCCAGGCCATCAGTGGGTTAGCTAGTCCGTGTGCTGCTGATATTGTCCACATTGCTCAGGCAGGTCAGGCCCAGTGGAGTGATTTGTGTAGGTTACAGCAGTGTTTGTCTGCAGCTCTTTGTGGAACAGAGATGTACAACATCAGTGCAGATGGTCACAGTCCCCCATCTCTTCCTTGAACACATCCTATGCTCCCCTTCTCTTCCCTCTCTTTTTTACACACATGAACCAGTGAATATATCACCCGCTCATACAACACTCAAACATGTTTTTTTCTTCCACACTCACTTTAATACATCACGCACAAACACACATACAGTTGAAGTCGGAAGTTTACATACACCTTAGCCAAATACATTTAAACTCAGTTTTTAACAATTCCTGACATTTAATCCTGGTAAAAATTCCCTGTCTTAGGTCAGTTAGGATCACCACTTTATTTTAAGAATATGAAATGTCAGAATAATAGTAGAGAGTGATTTTTTTCAGCTTTTCTTTCTTTCATCACATTCCCAGTGGGTCAGAAGTTTACATACACTCAATTAGTATTTGGTAGTATTGCCTTTAAATTGTTTAACTTGGGTCAAACGTTTCGGGTAGCCTTCCACAAGCTTCCCACAATAAGTTGGGTGAATTTTGGGCCATTCCTCCTGACAGAGCTGGTGTAACTGAGTCAGGTTTGTAGGCCTCCTTGCTCGCACACGCTTTTTCAGTTCTGCCCACAAATTTTCTATAGGATTGAGGTCAGGGCTTTGTGATGGCCACTCCAATCCCTTGACTTTGTTGTCCTTAAGCCATTTTGCCACAACTTTGGAAGTGTGCTTGGGGTCATTGTCCATTTGGAAGACCCATTTGCAACCAAGCTTTAACTTCCTGACTGATGTCTTGAGATGTTTCTTTAATATATTCACATAATTTTCCTTCCTCATGATACCATCTATTTTGTGAAGTGCACCAGTCCCTCCTGCAGCAAAGCATCCCCACAGCATGATGCTGCCACCCCCGTGCTTCACGGTTGGGATGGTGTTCTTGGATTTGCAAGCTATCCCCTTTTTCCTCCAAACATAACGATGGTCATTATGGCCAAACAGTTCTATTTTTGTTTCATCAGACCAAAAGACATTTCTCCAAAAGGTACGATCTTTGTACCCATGTGCAGTTGCAAACCGTAGTCTGGCTTTTTTTATGGCGGTTTTGGAGCAGTGGCTTCTTCCTTGCTGAGCAGCCTTTCAGGCTTGATGTTGATATAGAACTCATTTTACTGTGGATATACAGTGGGGAGAACAAGTATTTGATACACTGCCGATTTTGCAGGTTTTCCTACTTACAAAGCATGTAGAGGTCTGTAAGTTTTATCATAGGTACACTTCAACTGTGAGAGAAAATCACATTGTATGATTTTTAAGTAATTAATTTGCATTTTATTGCATGACATAAGTATTTGATACATCAGAAAAGCAGAACTTAATATTTGGTACAGAAACCTTTGTTTGCAATTACAGAGATCATACGTTTCCTGTAGGTCTTGACCAGGTTTGCACACACTGCAGCAGGGATTTTGGCCCACTCCTCCATACAGACCTTCTCCAGATCCTTCAGGTTTCGGGGCTGTCGCTGGGCAATACGGACTTTCAGCTCCCTCCAAAGATTTTCTATTGGGTTCAGGTCTGGAGACTGGCTAGGCCACTCCAGGACCTTGAGATGCTTCTTACGGAGCCACTCCTTAGTTGCCCTGGCTGTGTGTTTCGGGTCGTTGTCATGCTGGAAGACCCAGCCACGACCCACCTTCAATGCTCTTACTGAGGGAAGGAGGTTGTTGGCCAAGATCTTGCGATACATGGCCCCATCCATCCTCCCCTCAACATGGTGCAGTCGTCCTGTCCCCTTTGCAGAAAAGCATCCCCAAAGAATGATGTTTCCACCTCCATGCTTCACGGTTGGGATGGTGTTCTTGGGGTTGTACTCATCCTTCTTCTTCCTCCAAACACGGCAAGTGGAGTTTAGACCAAAAAACTATATTTTTGTCTCATCAGACCACATGACCTTCTCCTATTCCTCCTCTGGATCATCCAGATGGTCATTGGCAAACTTCAGACGGGACATGCGCTGGCTTGAGCAGGGGGACCTTGCGTGCGCTGCAGGATTTTAATCCATGACGGCGTAGTGTGTTACTAATGGTTTTCTTTGAGACTGTGGTCCCAGCTCTCTTCAGGTCATTGACCAGGTCCTGCCGTGTAGTTCTGGGCTGATCCCTCACCTTCCTCATGATCATTGATGCCCCACAAGGTGAGATCTTGCATGGAGCCCCAGACCGAGGGTGATTGACCGTCATCTTGAACTTCTTCCATTTTCTAATAATTGCGCCAACAGTTGTTGCCTTCTCACCAAGCTGCTTGCCTATTGTCCTGTAGCCCATCCCAGCCTTGTGCAGGTCTACAATTTTATCCCTGATGTCCTTACACAGCTCTCTGGTCTTGGCCATTGTGGAGAGGTTGGAGTCTGTTTGATTGAGTGTGTGGACAGGTGTCTTTTATACAGGTAACGAGTTCAAACAGGTGCAGTTAATACAGGTAATGAGTGGAGAACATGAGGGCTTCTTAAAGAAAAACTAACAGGTCTGTGAGAGCTGGAATTCTTACTGGTTGGTAGGTGATCAAATACTTATGTCATGCAATAAAATGCAAATTAATTACTTAAAAATCATACAATGTGATTTTTACAGACCTCTACATGCTTTGTAAGTAGGAAAACCTGCAAAATCGGCAGTGTATCAAATACTTGTTCTCCCCACTGTAAATAATTTTGTACCTGTTTCCTCCAGCATCTTCACAAGGTCCTTTGCTGTTGTTCTGGGATTGATTTGCACTTTTCGCACCAAAGTACGTTCATCTCTAGGAGACAGAACGCGTCTACTTCCTAAGCGGTATGACGGCTGCGTGGTCCCATGGTGTTTATAGCTGCGTACTATTGTTTGTACAGATGAACGTGGTACCTTCAGGCGTTTTGGAAATTGCTCCTAAGGATGAACCAGACTTGTGGAGGTCTACACATTTTTGGCTGATTTCTTTTGATTTTCCCATGATGGCAAGCAAAGAGGCACTGAGTTTGAAGGTAGGCCTTGAAATACATCCACAGGTACACCTCCAATTGACTCAAATGATGTCAGTTAGCCTATCAGAAGCTTCTAAAGCCATGACATCATTTCCTGGAATTTCCCAAGATGTTTAAAGGCACAGTCAACTTAGTGTATGTAAACTTCTGACCCACTGGAATTGTGATACAGTGAATTATAAGTGAAATAATCTGTCTGTAAACAATTGTTTGGAAAAATTACTTGTGTCATGCACAAAGTAGATGTCCTAACCGATTTGCCAAAACTATAGTTTGTTAACTAGAAATTTGTGGAGTGGTTGAAAAACGAGTTTTAATGACTCCAACCTAAGTGTATGTAAACTTCCGACTTCAACTGTACATACTAAATGCATGTTACCTGTGACCTTACGTCCCTATATTAACCTTCACATACCATCTTCCCTGTCTTACAGTGAGTCCAACCCCCTGCAGTTTCCTACTAGGCTCACTCCTGTGTTGTTTATGTAACTGTAGCTGCGGCCAGACACCCAGTGACCATCCATCCACTGATAGGAATCTCCTGCTGTCCTGTTGGATTTGTTATCCAACTGATGGGTCCTGATACCCTGCTGCTGACCCTCTCTCTCTCTCTCTCTCTCGCTCTCTCTCTCTCTATCTCTCTCTCTCTCTCTCTCTCTCTCGCTCTCTCTCTCTCAATTCAATTCAATTTCAATTTAAGGGCTTTATTGGCATGGGAAACATGTGTTAACATTGCCAAAGCAAGTGAAGTAGATAGTAAACAAAAGTGAAATAAACAATAAATATTAACAGTAAACATTACACTCAGAAGTTTCAAAAGAATAAAGACATTTCAAATGTCATATTATGTATATATACAGTGTTGTAACAATGTGCAAATAGTTAAAGTACAAATGGGAAAATAAATAAACATAAATATGGGTTGTATTTACTCTCTCGCTCTCTCTCGCTCTCTCTCCCCTCTCTCGCTCCAATGGATTTAGTTACTCCAGTAACAGGCCGGGCACCAATACAACTGCCTGGCAACACTGTCAGATTTACAGCATTACTAGGTATGGATTCACTGCCTGTCACGTTCAGAGTGAAGGGGGGTTTCATATGGAGCTGCCTGCTAGTGCCAGGTTTGATGACTCATTCAGAAACTTGGAGCCTGTAATGGTCAACGTCAGTTACACTCAACATTCAACTCAACAATAAAGTGTTCCTCAGGGCCCATGGAACAAGTTCAACTGTAGGGAATACTGTGTTTTAGTGAGCCAATCAGCATTCCATCACAGAACTCATAGAACAGCAGTTTGTGTTCTCACCCTGGGGCTCCAAACAATGAATGAGAGCTGAAACCCTCAACGTTTTGTCACAGTGTAACGTTATACTCATAATATTCTTCACAATATCCACTTTCCTTCCCTCTTTCCTCTCTCCCTCCATTTGCTGTCTCCTTTCCTTCCCCCCTGTTCTCCTCCTCTGTGATGCTCACCCCCCTCTTGCTGACCCATGTAAAACTACACTTCATTTTTCTGAGGCTACATACATTCTTCTTATGTTCCCTCCCCCACCCCCTTCCACTGGATTTCTGTTCTGAATTTTTTCCTGTTTGGTTTCAGTAGAGAAAGAAGAGGTAGAGAGAGAAGAGAGGGAAGGGGGGGGGGGAAATGTTGATGTTTCCCCTCAAACATGTGACCGGCGCTTCGCTCACAGCTGAAAATAATTTGGGCCTGCAAGCTCCCAGGCGAGGGGCTGAAACAAACCTCCTCCTCTCTCTCTGGGGGCTAGCCCAGTACTGCTCCAACAGATAGCAGAGTGGGAGAAAGGCAGGAGAGAGGGAGGGAGGAGTAGAGAGAGAAAAAGAAACTGAAACAGAGACATACAGATTAACCTCTTACCGTAACCAAGTGCATTTTATCAGCCAAAAGCATAATTTCTCCATAGTGTCAAGTTATAATTACACACTTAAGTGAAAAAAAAAACCTGAGCTGTGCAGTTTCAAAACGCCGGACAGACCCACTGGGCCAATTACACAGTTGACTCAGCCAAGGAATAATTCAGCTGGTTAACAACTTTTATGTAATTCAGCCAAATTGTGGCAGGTTTTCTTCAGCTGTTTTGGGGACAGAAATGTGTGGAATTTGAGCCGACTGGGGAGGCAATCCCTGCATACTGAGGGTTGGGGTGAGGGATGGCAGCAGGGTTAGCTGATGCGTATTTATTGGTGGTTGAGGGAGCGTTTATTGGAGTGGGCAGTGCTCAGGAAATGTTTAACGGCCCATGGCTGCCTTGAAGCCCTCTAGCACATCTGGTCACACACACGCACACACACACACACGCACATTCCCCTATCTGTTGGGTCTGGACGCTGTTTTTCCAGCTACGTGTGTGTGTGACATGCGTGTGTGTCTGTCCGTCCAGCTGTCTGTCTGTCCGCCCGCCTGCCTGTCTCTGTCTGTCTGTCCGTCTGATGTGAGTAATCAATCAATCAATCAATCAATCAATCAAATGTATTTATAAAGCCCTTTTTACATCAGCAGATGTCACAAAGTGCTATACAGAAACCCAGCCTAAAACCCCAAACAGCAAGCAATGCAGATTTAGAAACACTAACTGATAACAGGCGTTTGCCCAGACTCGTCCTCTGCCATGTTAATACCTGGGCCAAATCAGGGGCCGAGACCTGGGGCAAAACTCAAGCCAGGTCGCTTGATCAGCGTTTATGGGCCTGGTTGTTGAGTGCTCGTCTAGGCCGCGTCCCAAATAGCACCCTATTCGTAGTTCCCTATGTATTGCACAAATTTTGACCAGAACCCTACGGGTAAGTCTCTAAGAGCTTTGTACACCTGGATTGTACAACATTTGAAAGTTATTATTTAAAAATATATAGAAGCTCACATTATAAGCAGCAATGCGCACACGGCAGTAGCCTATAAGCGCGAATGTTCTAAAATGCAATTAATTAGCGGGAAAACACTATTCTCAAAAGTGACCGCAAATGCGATTATGCATGTAATGCTTTTATTATAAAGGTGCATTTTTGGGGTGAAAATTATCTGCCCCAAACTTCAAACTCACGCGCTGCGTAAGTATACCAGTTAGGCTCTACAACCATTGTAAAGCGGATGAATTAGTTGTGATACAAACCTTATCAAAACATATACAGTGGGGAGAACAAGTATTTGATACACTGCCGATTTTGCAGGTTTTCCTACTTACAAAGCATGTAGAGGTCAAAAATCCAGAAAATCACATTGTATGATTTTTAAGCAATTAATTTGCATTTTATTGCATGACATAAGTATTTGATACATCAGAAAAGCAGAACTTAATATTTGGTACAGAAACCTTTGTTTGCAATTACAGAGATCATACGTTTCCTGTAGGTCTTGACCAGGTTTGCACACACTGCAGCAGGGATTTTGGCCCATTCCTCCATACAGACCTTCTCCAGATCCTTCAGGTTTCGGGGCTGTCGCTGGGCAATACGGACTTTCAGCTCCCTCCAAAGATGTTCTATTGGGTTCAGGTCTGGAGACTCGCTAGGCCACTCCAGGACCTTGAGATGCTTCTTACGGAGCCACTCCTTAGTTGCCCTGGCTGTGTGTTTCGGGTCGTTGTCATGCTGGAAGACCCGGCCACGACCCATCTTCAATGCTCTTACTGAGGGAAGGAGGTTGTTGGCCAAGATCTTGCGATACATGGCCCCATCCATCCTCCCCTCAATACGGTGCAGTCATCCTGTACCCTTTGCAGAAAAGCATCCCCAAAGAATGATGTTTCCACCTCCATGCTTCACGGTTGGAATGGTGTTCTTGGGGTTGTACTTATCCTTCTTCTTCCTCCAAACACGGCGAGTGG
The DNA here is from genome assembly GCF_020615455.1 of Coregonus clupeaformis. Classification (NCBI taxonomy): domain Eukaryota; kingdom Metazoa; phylum Chordata; class Actinopteri; order Salmoniformes; family Salmonidae; genus Coregonus; species Coregonus clupeaformis. The sequence goes on along the minus strand of NC_059217.1, from coordinate 29,425,162 downwards.
AGTTTAGACCAAAATGCTCTATTTTTGTCTCATCAGACCACATGACCTTGTCCCATTCCTCCTCTGGATCATCCAGATGGTCATTGGCAAACTTCAGACGGGCCTGGACATGCGCTGGCTTGAGCAGGGGGACCTTGCGTGCGCTGCAGGATTTTAATCCATGACGGCGTAGTGTGTTACTAATGGTTTTCTTTGAGACTGTGGTCCCAGCTCTCTTCAGGTCATTGACCAGGTCCTGCCGTGTAGTTCTGGGCTGATCCCTCACCTTCCTCATGATCATTGATGCCCCACGAGGTGAGATCTTGCATGGAGCCCCAGACCGAGGGTGATTGACCGTCATCTTGAACTTCTTCCATTTTCTAATAATTGCGCCAACAGTTGTTGCCTTCTCACAAAGCTGCTTGCCTATTGTCCTGTAGCCCATCCCAGCCTTGTGCAGGTCTACAATTTTATCCCTGATGTCCTTACACAGCTCTCTGGTCTTGGCCATTGTGGAGAGGTTGGAGTCTGTTTGATTGAGTGTGTGGACAGGTGTCTTTTATACAGGTAACGAGTTCAAATAGGTGCAGTTAATACAGGTAATGAGTGGAGAACAGGAGGGCTTCTTAAAGAAAAACAAACAGGTCTGTGAGAGCCGGAACTCTTACTGGTTGGTAGGTGATCAAATACTTATGTCATGCAATAAAATGCAAATTAATTACTTAAAAATCATACAATGTGATTTTCTGGATTTTTGTTTTAGATTCCGTCTCTCATAGTTGAAGTGTACCTATGATAAAAATTACAGACCTCTACATGCTTTGTAAGTAGGAAAACCTGCAAAATCGGCAGTGTATCAAATACTTGTTCTCCTCACTGTAGGCCTATGGGCTAGGCTACATGAGGCATGCACTGTTTCTTGCCTTACTGCACACAAGCTGGGAATCATTCACAAGTGCAAATATATAATTCACAAGTGATGGGCCCCGTGTAGCTCTGCTGGTAGAGCATGGCGCTTGCAACGCCAGGGTTATGGGTTCGATTCCCACAGGGGGGGGGGGCAGTATGAAAATGTATGCACTCACTAACTGTAAGTCGCTCTGGATAAGAGTGTCTGCTAAATGACTAAAATGTTAAATGTAATAGGCTAATATTGTCACCCATCAGATTGATTTAATCTTGTTTGTTTTGATTTAGAATGGACCATTATCATGAACCGGTCTCGAAACAGGGGCAGGAGAAAAAAATGCATGTAATCTATGCACTTAAGTAGCGAATGGAGGACACTTTTCCGTGGTTAATTTTCATGCCAGCCAGGTAGGATATACTCCTGTTGTAAAGAGAAGCAATGCGCTTAATATTAGGAAAGTTGAGAAATAAACATAGTAGGCCTAGCCTATAGAAAGCTAATGGGATCCTCCTCTTTTTAATAGAGGCCATCACTTTGTTTTCTCATGCACATAGAAATGTTAGCCTATCGAAATGTTGCGCAACATGAGCTCATGGGCTCTCATGAAGTGTTTGATTCGATTTTTAATTACATTTTCATTGATGTCAGAGTGATGCGAGGGACAATAGAGTGCTGAGTACCAGGCAGTTAGCAAGTTTGGTAGGCTACTAATGACCATCAGCAGCATCAGAACTTGGAGAAGCCTAATTAGCCTAATTTGACTGCCGTCATGACTAGTGACCGCTGATGTGGCGATAAAACGGTCACCGTAACAGCCCTAACCTGGTTGAGCCTTGACTAGAATACAGTATATATTGTAAATATGAAGTGGGTAAAACAGTATGTAAACCAGTGAAGGCTCCTCAGAGGAGGAAAGGAAGGACCATCCTCCTCAGTGAATTTCATAAAAATGTAAAATGTAAAACATTAAAAAAGTCATAATTTTTAGATAAAACTATACTAAATAAACTGTCACCAAATAATTGATTAAAACACACTATTTTGCAAAGGTCTACAGTAGCCTCAACAGCACTCTGTAGGGTAGCACCATGGTGTAGCCGGAGGACAGCTAGCTTCATTCCTCCTCTGAGTACATTGACTTCAATACAAAACCTAGGAGGCTCATGGTTCTCACCCCCTGACATAGATTTACACAGTAATTATTACAACTTCCGGAGGACGTCCTCCAACCTATCAGAGCTCTTGCAGCATGAACTGACATGTTGTCCACCCAATCAAAGGATCAGAGAAATAATCTAGTACTGAAAGCATAAACTACAGCTAGCTAGCACTGCATAAAATGTGGTGAGTAGTTGACTCAAAGAGAGAGAAAGAAAATAGTTGAACAGTTTTGAACAAATTAATTTATTCCTAAATGAAGAAGAAGCAAGAGAGAGATTTCATAATTTCTTTTCACTTTCAGTTTCACTTCGCTAGCAAATGAAGCTAGTTAGTTTAGCCTACTGAAACACCCTGCTCAAACAGAGGGATGCTATGTTAGCTAGCTGGCAATGACTATCCAACACAACACTGGATCTCTTCCAACTAAGTCAAGGTAAGCTTTTGGTTTTACTAATGTATTGCCACCGGGCCCGCAGGTGTATCGTTACTGCATGATTTAGCGGGTTTACTCACGCGTTAGTTCTATTAGCTATGCTGACTATGACGTTACTTTAGCTAATATGGTGACAACGATGTAGGCTGTGTGTAGTGGTTTGGCTTGGAAAGGTTTTTTCGCCTGGTCACATACTGTACAGCTGATGTGTTGTGCATTGAAGTCCACAAGCGAAGGGAAGAGGTGTCTTTTTCTTCTTCCTCTTCTTCGATGAGGTTTAACGGCGGTTGGCATCCAATAAACCTCCACCTACTAGACTGGAGTACAATTCCCTTATACTTAGCTTGAGAATATAAATAAATAAACAAATACTCTACCATCTAACACTACACTCACAAAATAATAATAGTAATAATAATAATAACACCACCCTACACTATTTAAATATATTTAGTCCTACCTCAGGCCAACAACCTGAAAGGATGGGACACCACCACTTAACACACCCTGTAACTCTTCTGATGTCAAAGCACACCCAAAAATGCATTACAACCTGTAATTTAAATTTATTTTTATTTGGATTTCATGTAATGGACATACACAAAATAGTCCAAATTGGTGAAGTGAAATTCAAAAAATAACTTGTTTCAAAAAATTCAAAAAAATTAATAACGGAAAAGTGGTGCGTGCATATGTATTCACGCCCTTTGCTATGAAGCCCCTAAATAAGATCTGGTGCAACCAATTACAGTTATTATAGTTAAATAAAGTCCACATGTAAGCAATCTAAGTGTCACATGATCTCGGTATATATACACCTGTTCTGAAAGGCCCCAGAGTCTTTAACACCACTAAGCCAGGGGCACCACCAAACAAGCAGCACCATGAAGACCAAGGAGCTCGTCAAACAGGTCAGGGACAAAGTTGTGGAGAAGTACAGATCAGGGTTGGGTTATAAAAAACGCTATGTCTGGCGCAAACCCAACACCTCTCATCACCCCGGGAACACCATCCCCACAGTGAAGCATGGTGGTGGCAGCATCATGCTGTGGGGATGTTTTTCATCGGCAGGGACTGGGAAACTGGTCAGAATTGAAGGAATGATGGATGGCACTAAATACAAGGAAATTCTTGAGGGAAACCTATTTCAGTCTTCCAGAGATTTGAGACTGGGACGTAGGTTCACCTTCCAGCAGGACAATGACCCTAAGGATACTGCTAAAGCAACACTTGAGTGGTTAAAGGGGAAACATTTACATGTATTGGAATGGCCTAGTCAAAGCACAGACCTTAATCCAATTGAGAATCTGTGGTATGACTTAAAGATTGCTGTACACCAGCGGAACCCATCCAACTTCAAAGAGCTGGAGCAGTTTTGCCTTGAAGAATGGGCAAAAATCCCAGTGGCTAGATGTGCCAAGCTTATAGAGACATACCCCCAAGAGACTTGCATCTGTAATTGCTGCAAAAGGTGACTCTACAAAGTATTGACTTTGGGGGGGTCAAGTTTTCTGTTATTTTTTTGTCTTATTTCTTGTTTGTTTCACAATAAAACATATTTTGCATCTTCAAAGTGGTAGGCATGTTGTGTAAATCAAATGATACAAACCCTCAAAAAATCCATTTTAATTCCAGGTTGTAAGGCAACAAAATAGGAAAAATGCCAAGGGGGATGAATACTTTCACAAGCCTCTGTACCACTACTTTCCCCAATGCTACACATTCCTTTGTCTCATGCCCTTCTGCACACTTCTAACACCTAGGAACCTCCCTCCTCCACACTGCTGCCACATGCCCATAAGCTTGACACCTGTAACAATGTAATGTATTCGGCACAAAAGCTTATCCTAACATCACTTTGTTGGGCAAAGACTCAACATCAAAAGAACAGACAATGACTCTTCTGTTTCACCACTCATGCCACCCTGTCTGCGTCGCACCAAACAACAAGCATCACAAACACTGGGAATCTTCCCCCCCCTTTTTTTTTTAGTCATTTAGCAGACACTCTTATCCAGAGCGACTTACAGTTAGTGAGTGCATACATTACATGTTTTTTTATTATTAATTTTTTATACTGGCCCCCCGTGGGAAACGAACCCACAACCCTGGCGCCGCAAACGCCATGCTCTACCAACTGAACTACATCCCTGCCGGCCATTCCCTCCCCTACCCTGGACGAATTGTGCGCCGCCCCATGGGTCTCCCGGTCACGGTCGGCTATGACAGAGCCTGGATTCGAACCAGGATCTCTAGTGGCACAGCTAGCACTGCGCCACTCGGGAGTTCCCCTTCAGTTGGTCAACTTTTACATTTACTGCTACCACAGTAATCACTCCTTTCAATGGCACCCTTTTCTTGAGGGAAAAACTATTCACATCTCTTGCCCCCATTCGTTTAATGCGGAGCACCTGCTCCCTCTGACCAGCAGAAACACAAACAATTATCACAAGACCACTTCTGGTTACCCTCACCGATTCCACAGCACCCAACTCTGTTTTCACCCACCCAGAAACCACAAATGGATCAGCCAAAAGGCAAGGGTCCACTTTTTCCAAAAACTTCACTCCTACTGTCACAGACTCATCTTTATCCTGACCCTCGGTGCAAGCCTCGGGCTCCGAGAACTTCACCACACCTACCACCTCCGATACTTCGCCCTCATTCACGTCCATTTCTCCTCCTTTCTTCAGCTCACTCTGTTTACACTTTCTACCATTCTTCTTTAACAAACCATCTCCGCTCACCCTCTTCCTCCCTCTCTCTCTTAGACCCCCTCTGCCTCTCTTTTTCCCTCCATTCCTCCTCCGTATTACAAGTATACGTGTCCTTAGTGTCCTTATGATAATACTGCACTTCTCCTCACATACATCTTGTTCTTGCCTTCTCAAGGGATGCCATTTAACCGGCTCGCCCCCTATCAACGTCCAGTGTCACAACCTTCCTTTTCGCATGCGGTTTCTCCAAAAATCGGCAAGGGAAGAGGTGAAAGGAGGAGAGTGCATAATGTAGATGCGAGAAGGAATACAACATGGCTGCTATGAAACTGTGAACTGTGGTTACAGGTGATCAGGGGTGTATTCATTCCGCCGATTCTGTTGAAAAATGTTTCTTAAACACAAGCAAACGGGAACAAAACGGGGATAAACATACCTGAATTTGTCCAATAGAAACTCTCGTTTGCAATTGTTGGGCTAATGATTACACCCAATATCATCTAGATGCAGGCAAGAGTGTGCAAGGCCGTATTGAGTATCACTGTCTGTCCATGTGTCACTGTCTGTCACATCAAATTTGTCTCTCGACCTGTGTGCAGCTACGTTGTAAGCTTTCATTCATAAGCTAGGTTGTAGCAAACTCATGATGGGTATAGGGGAAATTCGATGATATTCTTGGCCTTCCTGTGACACTGGGTACTGATGATGACCTGGAGGGCTGGCAATGTGCCCCCTGGTGACGCTTTGGGCTGACTGCACCACCCTCTGGAGAGTTCTGCGGTTGTGGATGGCGCAATTGCCGTACCAGGCGGTGATACAGCCCGCTGTTGCGCCTTCTTCACCACACTGTCTGTTTGGATGGACCATTTCAGGTTGTCAGTGATGTGCACGCCGAGGAACTTGAAGCTTTTGATCCTCTCCACTGCGGCCCCATCGATATGGATGGGGGTGTCTTCTCTCTGCTGTCTCCTGTAGTCCACGATCAGCTCCTTCATTTTGTTGACATTGAGGGAGAGGTTATTTTCCTGGGATGTTGTTGGTAATCAGGCCTACCACTGTTGTGTCGTCAGCAAAGTTGATGATTGAGTTGGAGACTTGCGTGGCCAAACATGGATGAACAGGGAGTACAGGAGGGTGCTGAGCGAGCACCCCTGTGGGGCCCCCGTGTTGAGGATCAGCGTGGTGGAGGTGTTGTTGCCTACCTTCACCACCTGGAATCAGCCCGTCAGGAAGTCCAGGACCCAGTTGCACAGGGCGGGGTTCAGACCCAGGGTCCCGAGCTTAGTGATGAGCTTGGAGGGCACTATGGTGATGAAGGCTGAGCTGTAGTCGATGAACAGCATTCTTACATAGGTATTTCTATTTCCAAATTGTAGTGGGTCTAGGGTGTCGGATAAGGTGGAGGTGATATGATCCTTAACTAGCAGTCCAACTCTGCTAACTGGACTGTGTCGGTCTGTCTGTATATCTCTCTCTCTCTCTCTCTCTCTCTCTCTCTCTCTCTCTCTCTCTCTCTCTCTCTCTCTCTCTCTCTCTCTCTGTCCATCCAGGATGCCAGCTGCTAGCACCATGACTGGTGGGAGGGCCCTGCTGCTCTGTACCAACACTGACAACTGTATCTACCAATCAGTCAACGGGTATGTATTACATTACTACTACCTGTATACATTTTACAGTCCACTCCATGGAACCCCTTAGAAACTGTCTGAGGGCAACAGTGCCGGGCAGACTGTCCCATGTGGTGTTCCAACAATGGAAGGGCAGCAGAGGTTTCCACCTGGCAGCTGGATACTGTTACTGGTCACCCTGCTGTCACTAGTGCTAGTGAAGCCCTAAACCATAGATGGCACAGCTTAAAGAAATACCAGAACATTGGAAAAAGTCCATTCAACAGAGATCTATTTTCCCCCCTCATTCAACTCCTCTTCACCCAGTTGAACCTGTTCCCCCTGTCTCCTCCTCTGTCTCCTCGTCCTCTGTTGCGCTGCTGGTCAGTGATGGTTGTTGTACCCACCTTCCGCCTCCACCGTCCCCCTCCCCACCCCTCCTTGTCTGTGGGTGAGAGGAAGTCTTCCCATAGTTCCCTCTTTTGATTAAATTGGCCATTCCCATGCCAAGAAGAAGATAACACTATTGATCCCCTCTTCCTCCCAGCCTCCCTCCCTCTGTATGTTGCTCTTCCAACCCCCCATCCTTTCCTCCCCTCCACTCTCTTTCTCTTTTTCTTGGCTTTGCATGTCACGATCGTCGGAGGAAGTGGACCAATGCGCAGCGTGGAATGTGAACATACTTTATTATTTAGAGAACACCACACGAACAAAACAACAAACGATACGAAACGTGAAGTCCTTGGTTACAACACAAACCATACGGAACAAGATCCCACACATGACAATGCCCAAACGGCTGCCTAAGTATGGTTCCCAATCAGAGACAACAAGCAACAGCTGATTCACGTTGCCTCTGATTGAGAACCACCCCGGACAACATAGAAACACAAGCACTAGAATATCACCTTACCACACAAAACACAAAGAAACAACACACCCTGGCTCAACATAACAGAGTCCCAGAGCCAGGGCGTGACATTGCAGATTGTCTTAGTTCCCCCCTCTGCTGCTCCATGCTTCATAAAAACTACAGCCTCAACTGAAGGCAGAGAAAGTAAACTTCTAATAAAACCATGAGAATCTGCCCCTCAAAAAATCTGTCACTCTTCCCTGTTGCCGCCCATAATTGTAATTTCGTAATATTTCGACACCATTTGTCTTTCAAATGTAAAATCGTCTAAGGGAGTTGAAGGGAAATTGTAATGTAGTTTACTAAAGTTTAATCAGGAAGGCTGGTCTGAATGCTTGTTTAACTTCATCCAGTAAGCAGAACATAATTCACTTGGTTTCCTATTCTATAGGTATAGTGGGAATGAGTGGGGGTCACCTGCCGTCACATCATCTGGCTCTGAGGATCTTCCCTCGGAGACAAGGCCATTCCCCAAACGATTTAATAAAATTCCATATTGCATTCCATCTTTGTTGTTCATTCAGTTAAGCTTGTACTCGATTGAACAGTCCGTTTCCTTTAAGTTTCCCTCAAGATTGCATGCCATTTCATTTTCGTATATACAATAAAGCAATGTCATCAGAAGTTGCAGTCAGAGGCCACGTTTCCTCTGTTTGTTTTAAAGCCAAATCATTTGAACTGGCCTTGATCCAAGATGGAGTCAGTTACTGGGTCAGCTTTAGTTTAGACAAGATGCATGCCTCTACCCCAGCCTCTCCCTTTGCTGTGTACACTTTCATCTCCCCAGAAATAGCTGTGCTGCTTGTAAACTTTAACCTAAAACCTTGAGTTCAAACTGTCACGACCCAGTCATCATGCAGAAATTACCGTTCTTAGACAGAGACAGAGACACAAATTGAGTTATACTGGGGGTTGTTGTTTTATGAGAATTCCTTCTCATTTACTCCATAAAATCAAGTGGCAGTTGTTTTGTATCTGATGTGGCTAGACAGTTATGACAGAGATATTATGTGGATATCCAGAATTATGAGCTGTCAATGATTACAGTGCTTTGTGTACTCAAATTGATGTCCTTCTGAAAGCTGTCAGTGAGTATGTTTACATACACATTAATAATTTGATATTAAACTGATTATGGCAGTAGGCAGAGTATGGAAATAGTCATGTAAACACCTTACTCTGCTTATCTTAATCGGCATGAGGTCAAAATGGAAGTGAGCATACGCGGTTAAAACACCTGATTTTCTGAGCAATCTTTCCAATGATTAGGACATATAAACAGCATAATTGGTGTTCCAGCAGTGTATTTGATCTGCACATGTGCCAGCACCGGTAGCGCAAGCCTCCCTCTTATTCGCGAGGGAAGTGAGTTCGGAAAAACTGAAAGTTTGCATTTTAGAAATAGTTTTCATACAAACTTTATATGTCTGACCTCAGAATCACATACTGTAGGCTAAGCTAAAATATCATGGTCACTGTGGTTGAACGTTTATTTTGATAGCCGATTTTCTACAATTATCAAAAGTCCCATCAGGTTGTAAATATGATTATTAGGGAAATCGTTTTTGCAAAGCATGTAAACGTTTTAAACAGACTATTATATTAATCTGACTATCATCGTATTATTGTGTGCATTTAACCGTGCTCAGTAATTATATTTCTGCTCATATGATAAATAGCTCACTGTTGTTTTGTCCAGGAAGGGTTTGGCTCTGCCTTCTCTAATCTATGATCTATGTGTGTGTGCGCGTGTGTGTGTGTGTGATTATATGCATGTGTGTGTGCAGGCTCCAGTGCTGTGGCTTGAAGGTCGAGGAGGCTCCGTCTGTGGTCCCCCAGCGGCCAGACGTGGTGTGCGGGGACAGGGACACCTCCAAGCGGCCCCTCTCCTCCCTGGTCTCCCCTCTGGACGAGCCAGGCACCATTGACACCATGCTCGCTCACAAGAGAGCCACTTCGGACCCCCGCACCACCATGGAGAATGGACTGGGCGGCTGCAGTAAACTCAACAAGACCCCGGCGGGTCTGAAGACCAGCGCCAGCATCCGGGACAAGATCTCGCAATGGGAGGGAAAGAAGGAGACCCTCCCTACCTCCCCTGTGGTTGGAAGTGGACCATGCCCGCTGAACACAGCGCAGAAGGAACCAGAGACTGTGAGAAAGAAGGAGACCACCAATACCTCAGAGGTCCACAGGTCCGACAGTAAGTGGTTGGCCAGCTGGGAGAGGCAGGACTCTGGGAAGGAGAACTCAGGAAAGCTGGGGGATTTACGGCCTAAGTCTCCTGAGGGCCCCACTACCAGGGACAGAGAGGTGATACTGGATAGAGGACCCCTCAGAGGCAGTAGTAAATCCACTGAGACAGCCAAGGACAAGAAGTCTGTTTTGACTCACATTAAGAAACTGGAGCAGGCCATGAAAGAGGGTTCCACCAAGCCCTCATTGGTGTTGCCTGGGAACTATTTCTGCCCCCCTTCCCAGGAGGAGCAGGAGGAGGCTGAGAGGAGGGGGAACGAGCCCATATTTGGGACGCTGGAAGTTGTGGGTTCAACGCGGCGGCGGAGGTCAGGTGACCCTGAGAACGTGTACACTGAGCCTGGTGCTGCCAGTCCCTCCATCAACCCCTTACCCAAACCCCAGCGCACCTTCCAGCACCACACCCCACCCAACACCCCTGCCTCAGGCCTGGGCCTTGGCAAGGGGAGACGTAACCTGCCCCCTCTGCCCTCCATCCCCCCGCCTCCCCTACCCACCTGCCCCCCGCCAGGAGTCTGCAGGAGACCCTGGGCAGACAGAACCAGAGACAGCAGCAACAGGTAAGAGACCAGACAGCGATGAAATGAGACAGAGATGGGAGGAAATACAGCACCCTCAGATTCATATACAGATTAATTCATTGCTACCCAGCCAAAGGTTGGAAGTACAGTACTTTCTATCCGTACAGCATTTTAAGTAAAAGTTCTTAGTGACATCTTTCCCCATACATGTTTTACCCCAACCCCACATACTTTATCCAGTCATCCAGTTTAGCTTCTCATTCTGCACATCTGCACTGAATCAGAGGAGGGGGTGATGATGTCATCCTCATTCTACTCATCACAGCATTCTAGAGGATGAGGTCATTGGTTGGAGCTGTGGAATGTACACATGGACCAATGAACCATGCCAAGAGACTCCTGGCAGGAAACAATAACATGTTACATTGTGTGTCTGTGGTCGAGTGGCCCTTGGAATATCAACAGCTTATGTTTGAGTAATTCTATGGCCCTATCATAGCATTACATTAGAGTACCTTCCATTTTCACCTATAAGCAGCTAGCCATGAAGTGTTCTTAAACTGACCTTCAAGAGACGCAAAAGGCGCATGTTGGCATTTATTGGGATGACTCATGTTTTGGAGGCAGCTCTGAAAGGTAGCCACTAGCTGGCACAGACACAAAGTCATAAAATCTGATTTTAAACCTAACCCTAACCTCAACCTAACCCTAACCACACTGCTGACCTTAATCCTAACCCTATATGTAAAATCCAAGCCAAAAAGCTAATTTTTGTTTTCATGAATTTGGTAATACATAGCCAATTCTGACTTTGCAGCTGGCCTATCTAGTGGAAATCATTCATCCCAATAAACTCAACCTGCACAAACAAAAGGCTTCTAAAAACACAATACATGTTTTCAAGTATCCAACGAAAGTACAAATGTGGATTAAAATGTTTCAATTGTTGATTTTTTCAGTAGACTGCATTCTTGTTAGCCTAAGTCTGGCTGTGTAACATTCCATACCATATGTGGAGGCTTCACACTGCTGAGGTCTGTATTTTCCAAAACCTTTGTGAAGTCAGCCTCAGTCAAAGTGCGCCCAAAATGGCACCCTAAATAGTGCAATACTTTTGACCAGAGCCTATTTGGGACTCTGGTCAAAAGTACTGCACTATACAGGGAATAGGGTGCCATTTTGGGTGCAACCTTAGTCTTTCTCTAGGAGTTTTACAGGACAATAGCTGGGCTATTGGAAGAGATGCTGTCTGTTTTCCCACTGGGCCAGACTGTTAGGCAGCTCTGGAGAACACACAGAGATGGCCATTCAGAGATGGCCAAGAGGAGCATCAGTCTGTCTGTCTGTCTGTCTGTCTGTCTGTCTGTCTGTCTGTCTGTCTGTCTGTCTGTCTGTCTGTCTGTCTGTCTGTCTGTCTGTCTGTCTGTTACACACAACATACGCATGCATGCAGGCACACACCACACACACACACACATACACACAAACACGCTTGCGCTCGCACACACCTTTGCAATTTGGAGGTCTACATAGATGGGTAGTTGTTTGAGACAGAAATAGATGTATTTCTCAGCTCTTACCAAGGTCCCAGAAGTAGAGAGAGAATATGCAAACAGTTTATCTTTTCACCACCAGCCAATACAGTTGAGCCAGATTATTTGTGCAGGTTAGCATTTTTTGTCATGCATCTTGTTCTGGAGGCCTAACCTTAACGACACTGCTAACCCTAACCTTTTAAGACCAAAAAGCTTATTTTTCTATAACATAGTAAATTTTGACTCTGCAGCTGGCCTATCCAAGGGGAAATCGCTCAGTTCTGCCTCCAGGACAACATTCATGATAATAAACGTCAACCTGCATTATTTGTGACCCTTATAGTAATATATGAATAATAATAATATATGCCATTTAGCAGATGCTTTTATCCAAAGCGACCTACAGTCATGCATGCACACGTTTTACATATGGGTGGTCCCGGGAATCAAACCCACTACCCTGGCGTTACAAGCAGCATGCTCTACCAACTGAGTTACAGAGGACCAGAGATAATAACTCACCACTTCCACAATTATATATCTCCCACCTGGTTGATCTCTGTGTGTGTGTCTCTCCTACAGGAAGTCCTATGAGTTTGAGGATCTGCTGCAGACGTCATCAGAGAGCAGCAGGGTGGACTGGTACGCTCAGTCCCGACTGGGCCTCACACGCACTTTATCAGAGGAGAACGTCTACGAGGATATCCTAGGTAACGCATCCTGGTCTTAAATATATGTTTGTATAACATGGGCTTGATGGCTCAGTTGGTTGGAGTTGTTGGATGGTTTGCATCACCATAGTTGTGGGTTTCATTCCTGCATGGACCACAGATGCTGATATTCCTTCCTGTTCCTAACACTGTAGAACGGTGGAAGCCCTCTGTAAGGGTTGACTTGGGCCATGTGCCCCTCTGCTCAAAGAGTTCAGAGAGAACTCACTGCCACAGAGTTCAGGGTCATGTTCAGTAGGGTACACCGTAGCAAAATGCTTTGCAGTGAAAAACAAAAAGATGTGTTCTTATTGGACAAGTTTAGGTAGTACCTCCCCATTTCACTCTGTATCAAAACGTTTTCTACCTACTGAACACGACCCAGCTGTAACTAAGGTTATGTTTTCTTTTGTGCATCTTCTTTTTGTGTTTCTGTAGCTTTTTAATTTAGAAGAGGCATTGTTTTTAGTAATGACAGGTGGTGCTCTTACCTACGTTCCTGCGTTATTGTTTTCTCTGTTATACTAACCTTCTGCCTGTTCCATGTCGGTGTAATGGTAGCGTTTTGTGAGGTCTTAGTTTAGTTGGTATGCGGTGTGATTGTCTCTGAGGCTGCTGTGAGGGGCATATTTGAGTGGCTTAGTCCCCCGGAGCATTTTTGGCAACATGATCCATGTGTCTATGGTTTTCATCACTCAAATTGTTGTGTTATGAGGATTACTTGTTACATGTAGGGTATAATCAGGTCAATGCTGTAGAGATTAACCATAACAATCAAATTGTGTTTTTAATAGAATTTAGATGATGCCTATACTTAGTCTGTCGTTTCTTACAGTGTCAGAGTGTAGTACTTAGAGTGAATTCTCAGACATGGTCCACCGAACCCCTAGCCCCCATCGGTAAAGTAACTCAGAAGTGCCAATGGGAGAAAGAGCTAGAGCTGGAGCTACAGAGAGAGAGAGAGAGAGAGACAAAGGCAGGACAGTGCATTACAATAACTGGGCTACGTCTGAGTGTCTTCTCATAGGGCTGTACAGTCTACACCATACATACTCCTAACAACTCTACACAACTCCAGTCTGCTGTTTCAGATAGAGAGAGCAACAACTCTTACTAAGCAAAATCTCAGTAGCACTGACTTCGAGTAGTATAGTCAGTCAGTGATATTAATCACTTGAAACAGCCATTGATCTAGCTGATTCCTTGTTTTTCTGAGGAGAGGAGAGGAGAGGAAGAGGAGGAGAGGAGAGGATGGGAGGGGAGGAGGAGGAGGAGGAGGAGGAGAGGAGAGAGGAGAGGAACTGGCTGTCCCGGTCCCTGTCTGACATCCCCCTCCAACAGGTCCATCTGGTGAATGGATCGACAGGGGAGAAGAGATGAGCCCCGGCTCTGGAAAATGGGCCTCTCTGTCCCTGTCTCTCTTATCTGCACACACAGCCATGGTTACTGGTAGCGTCAGTCGCACACTGATGCAGTTTATCTTGGTAAAATATGAGCTTGGTTGCAAGCAAGCACTGCTGCTGGCAGGTCTGTAAATACGCACATCTGGAGCAAAAAATATGGATTGGAAACAACCAAACATACCGTCAATGAATTAGAGCAGTCATTTGAGAAGATTGCCGTCAAATGAATAACGCTGGACATTAGAACCGTGGTTCGGTAGGATCACAGTGTGTCGCTGAGTGTAGAATGGAGGTGACAGTTGCTGTGTGTTTATGTGGATGTTTTCTGTTCTGTTTCCTCTGCAGACCCTCCGTCGAAGGAGAACCCTTACGAAGATATAGAGTTGGAGGGAAGTTGCCTTGGAAACAAGTGCTCTTTACCCATGTCCTCCCCCTCGTGCCCAGTACCCGACACACCAACCAAGGTACATAAATCATTACAGTAGAATGAATTCTCCATGCTAGTAATGTGCATTCTGCGTATAGTGAATGTGGTTACAGTACAGTGATCAGACTGGGAACTAATCTTCAAAGGCAATAAAGGCCCACTATACAATTTCAGGAGAAGTGGACAAACACACATATTGATACACATCTCCTCCCCCTCCTCCTCCCCCTCCTCCTCCCCCTCCTCTCCCCTCCTCCTCCTCCTCCTCCTCCTCTTCCTTCTCCTGCTCTTCCTCCTCTATCTCCCACCAGCTCTCCTCAAAGCCAGTTTTCTTCAGGCAGAACTCAGAACGTCACAGCTTCAAGCTCCTGGACCCGCGCAAGACCAACCGGGACACCGGCATTTCCTCACCCTCCCGCATCAGCCCCCCCTCCACCCCCAGTAGCCCTGATGACACCCCCAGCCTCTCAGGAGACCCCTACAACCGCAGGCGCAGGAAGATCCCCAGGGTAAAGGAGGGGGATACTAGGCTCCTGAAACGTCCCCCCATTCTCAGTGATTTACAGGCAGTATGTCTCAGTCTAGTGCAAAAGATGGCCTGTCTGGTCCTCTCATGCAGTTGTCTGGGGATACCTTAGACAGGACAGAGACAGTTAAAATGATGTGGTTAGACAGGAGACAGATGGTTAAGAATATTTCTTTTGATAATGTATTTCCTCTAGACAGAATATCTCCCAAAAAGCTCTGAATAGCATTATGTGGTTCCTGCCAGTCTGGCTGCCAGTCTGTTAATGCCTCTGCCAACAATACCGCCGTAATTGCCTTTTTTGGCATGGTAATGACATATGAGTTGGCTAATAAAGCAGAACTAGCCTGGCACCCAGACCAAGGTTAATTATGTAGTGAATGGGTGGTTCTGGGAAGTTAAGATTGCTGACTCTGTTGTTGTGCTGCTTCTCCTCAATAAAGATGGTGCTGAAAATCAACGGCATCTTTGAAGCAAGGAGAGGGAAGAAACGCATGAAGAGGGTGTCTCAGTCTACTGAGTCCAACTCAGGGAGAGGTGAGGCTGGGGGATACCTGCCAGGAACATCAATGGGGGCCTCAAGCTAACAAGAGCCCCCCCTCACCCTTTACTCCTACCCCCTAGGCACTCATTTCACTGCAGCCATCACTACACAGTTTGGACAGGCCTGCCTCATATCTCCATAAAAGGAACAAAACTCTTATGTGTCCACTTGGCTTTACAGGCACATGTACATTTGGGGGTCAGTTGTGTTTGACCCATTCTTCATTGTTGTGTTGCTTTATCAAACACAAATGTGGAATGAGTGTATTGCGTATGAGTACTATGCTGTGTGTGGAAACTTTCCTAACTGCCTCAAATGTTCTCGTTCACATTGTTTACTGTGCGTTTGTATTCTCACTCTTTCTTCTCTTTGATGCAGTGACAGATGAGAACAGTGAGTCGGAGAGTGACACAGAGGAGAAATTGAAAGGTGAGGAGATCTCAAATATCTGTGTGTGTGTGTGTTTTTTTTTTGGTTTGACTAACCTTGTGGGGAACAGAAGTCCTCACAAGGATAGTAAAACAAGGAACATTCAGACAAGTGGGACATTTCACCAGTCCCCACAAAGAAAGTTACTATTTTAGGCTTAGGGGTTAGGTTTAGGGTTAGGGGTTAGGTTTAGGGTTAGGGTTAGGGTTAGGGGTTTGGGGTTAAGGTTAGGGTTAGGGTTAGGGTTTAGGGAAAATAGGATTTTGAATGGGAATCAATTGTTTGGTCCCCATAGGGATAGTAAAACAAACGTGTATAGGACTCTCTCCTTTGTAGAGGGGGGTATTATTGTTAAAGTGTATGTTATTGTTTCAGCTCACAGCCAGCGTCTGTCGTCAGTGCAGTCCATGTTGAGACAGACAGGCCGGTACCGGACCCTGGAGAGGGACCTGATGGACCTACAGGAGAGGAAGCTGTTTGAGTACTTCATAGTGGTAGCCCTCCATAAGACCAAGGCCGGAGGTCCTTACCTACCAGAGGTCACTCAGCAGTTCCCCCTCAAGGTAGGCAGAGCTGACACCTAGTCCTCAATCAACTGGATATTCATTGTTCATATTATCAGTGAAAAAATGATTTATATAACACAAGTAAGTGTCTGGTGTTTTTGTATGTGACCTACCAGACCAGAATGTGTATTTGTGGGTTTTGCACATGCGTCTCTGTAGTTGTGTTAGATTGTGTGTTCTCTCTGTCTAGAGTTTGTGTGCGAGATAATATCAGATGTGGTATTGCATCTGACCTGTTATTCTCCCTGTGTCAGCTGGAGAGGAGCTTCAAGTTCATGCGGGAAACAGAGGACCAACTGAAGGTCATCCCCCAGTTCTGTTTCCCTGACGCTAAGGACTGGGCCCCCGTTGACAACTTCCCCAGGTCAGAGACACACACACACACACACACACACACACACACACACACTCACCCCATAAATAAGGTGTTGACAAATTCTGAATGGGGGGGTGTGCAACTCAATATTAGGAAGGTGTTCCTAATATTTGGTATACTCAGTGTATAGGGCACTACGTTTGACCATAGGCTCTGGTCAAAGTAGTGCACTATATATGGAATAGGGTGCCATTTTGGATGCAGACAGAGCCCCCTCAAACACACACCTGCAGGGAAAAGACATTGAGCTGGCTGACACACTGCCTGACAGAGAGCCAGGGTTGGTCAACGCACACCTGTCAGGCAGACTGGAGCGGTCTTTGTAGCAGTCTTTGGAGTTGTCTTTGTATGGGTGCTTGCAGAGTAAGTCTGCCCTGAGAGTAGGACTGAAGAACAAAGTAGGGCCTTTTTGGTTTTACCGACATCAAGCAATGATTGGCAGAATGGCGCCGGAGGAGATGGCTGCCGTTTTACGGGCTCCTAACCAATTGTGCTATTTTGTGTGTTGTTTTTCGCATTGTTTGTAACTTATTTTGTACATAATGTTTCTGCCACAGTCTCTTATGACCGAAAAGAGCTTCTGGATATCAGAACAGCGACTACTCACCTCGAACTCAACAAAGATGTTTTATTTAATCAGTCGGTGGCAAAGGATTTAATGCTGATACCGGACCAGGCCCAAATCCCCGTCATTCACATGAAGAAGAGACGCCGATACAGGGGACGCAGGTCCGGGTGCCTTGTGAGAATTCGTCGGCAAGTGGGGAACCCGCCTCTACCATCCGTCCTATTGGCCAACGTGCCAATCATTGGAGAATAAGACAAGGGGTGGCGGTCTGTGTCTATTTGTCAATAACAGCTGGGAAGCTAAATATAATATTAAGGAAGTCTCAAGGTTTTGCTCGCCTGAGGTAGAGTATCTCAAGATAAGCTGTAGACCACACTATTTACCAAGGGAGTTTTCATCTATATTTTTCGTAGCTGTCTATTTACCATCACAAACCGATGCTGGCACTAAGACCGCACTCTGAATGGTATAAGGTCATAAGCAAACAAGAAAATGCTCATCCAGAGGCGGCGCTCCTTGTGGCCGGGGACTTTAATGCAGAGAAACTTAAATCCATTTTACCTCATTTCTACCAGCATGTCACATGTTCAACCAGAGGGAAAAAAACTCTAGACCACCTTTACTCCACACACAGAGACGCGTACAAAGCTCTCCCTCGCCCTCCATTTGGCAAAAACGGACCATACTTCTATCCTCCTGATTCCTGCTTACAATCAAAAACTAAAGCAGGAAGTACCAGTGACTCGCTCAATACGGAAGTGGTCAGATGACGCAGATGATAAGTTACAGGACTGTTTTACTAGCACAGACTGGAATATGTTCCGGGATTCATCCGGTTGCATTGAGGAGTATGCCACATCAGTCACCGGCTTCATCAATAAGTGTGTCGATGGCGTCGTCCCCACAGTGACCGTACGTACATACCCCAACCAGAAGCCATGGATTACAGGCAATATCCGCACTGAGCTAAAGGGTAGAGCTGCCGCTTTCAAGGAGCGGGATTATAACCCGGATGCTTATAAATCCTGCTATTCCCTCCAACGAACCATCAAACAGGCAAAGCGTCAATACAGGACTAAGATTGAATCCTACTACACCTGCTCCAACGTTCGTCGGATGTGGCAGGGCCTGCAAACTATTATGGACTACAAAGGAAAGCGCAGCCGCGAGCTGCCCTGTGGCACGAGCCTACCAGATGAGCTAAATTACTTCTATGAGCGCTTCGAGGCAAGCAACACTGAAGCATGCATGAGAGCACCAGCTGTTCCGGACGACTGTGTGATCACGTTCTCCGTAGCCGATGTGAGTAAGACCTTTAAACAGGTCAACATTCACAAGGCCGCAGGGCCAGACAGATTACCAGGACGTGTACTCAACTGGCAAGTGTCTTCACTGACATTTTCAACCTGTCCCTGACCGAGTGTGTCTCAACTACATGTTTCAAACAGACCACCATAGTCCCTGTGCCCAAGAACACCAAGGTAACCTACCTAAATGACTACCGACCCGTAGCACTCACGTCTGTAGCCATGAAGTGCTTTGAAAGGCTGGTCATGGCTCACATCAACACCATCATCCCAGAAACCTTAGACCCACTCCAATTCGCATACCACCCCAACAGATCGATAGATGACGCAATCTCTATTGTACTCCACACTGCCCTTTCCCACCTGGACAAAAGGAACACCTACATGAGAATGCAGTTCATTGACTACAGCTCAGCGTTCAACACCATAGTGCCCTCAAAGCTCATCAGTATGCTCAGGACCCTGGGACTAAACACCTCCCTCTGCAACTGGATCATGGACTTCCTGATGGGCCACCCCAGGTGTTAAGGGTAGGCAACAACACATCTGCCACGCTGATCCTCAACACGGGGCCCCTCAGGGGTGCGTGCTGAGTCCCCTCCTGTACTCCCTGTTCACCCATGACTGCGTGGCCAAGCACGACTCCAACACCATCATTAAGTTTGCCGACGACAAAACGATGGTAGGCCTGATCACCGACAACAATAAGACAGCCTATAGGGAGGAGGCCAGAGACCTGGCAGTGTGGTGCCAGGACAACAACCTCTCCCTCAACGTGATCAAGACAAAGGAAAAGGAGGGCCGAGCACACCCCATTCTCATCGACAGGGCTGTAGTGGAGCAGGTTGAGAGGTTCAAGTTCCTTGGTGTCCACATCACCAACAAACTATCATGGTCCAAACACACCAAGACAGTCGTGAAGAGGGTACGACAACGCCTATTCCCCCTCAGGAGACTGAAAAGATTTGGCATGGGTCCTCAGCTCCTCAAAAAGTTATACAGCTGCACCATCGAGAGCATCCTGACTGGTTGCATCACCGCCTGATATGGCAACAGCTCAGCCTCCGACCGCAATGCGCTACAGAGGGTAGTGCGTACGGCCAAGTACATCACTGGGGCCAAGCTTCTTGTTATCCAGGACCTCTATACCAGGCGGTGTCAGAGGAAAGCCCCAAAAATATCCAAAGACTCCAGCCACCCTAGTCATAGACTGTTCTCTCTGCTACCGCACGGCAAGCGGTACCGGAGCGCCAGGTTTAGGTCCAAAAGGCTTCTTAACAGCTTCTACCCCCAAGCCATAAGACTGCTGAACAGCTAATCAAATGGCTACCTGGACTATTTGCATTGAACCTTCCCCCTTTTTACGCTGCTGCTACTCACTGTTTATTATCTATGCGTAGTCACTTTACCCCTATCTACATGTACATATTACCTAAATTACCTTGACTAACCTGTAACCCCGCACATTGACTCGGTACCGGTACCCCCTGTATATAGTCTCGTTATTGTTATTTTATTGTTACTCTTTTATTTGTTTTACTTTAGTTTATTTAGTAAATCTTTTCTCAACTCTTATTTTTCTTAACTGCATTGTTGGTTAAGGGCTTGTAAGTAAGCATTTCACGGTAAGGTCTACACCTGTTGTATTCGGCGCATTTGACAAATAACATTTGATTTGATTTGACCAGGGTGGTTGGATTTTTCTTGAAAGCAGGGTCAATGAGCTGGCTATGCAGCCAACTGTTCTAGATATTCTCAAGCTCAATGTTTAGTTGATGAATAAGATCACATTAAAACAGGTGTGCTGTAACTGACTCAACACACAGTGACCTAAATCAGAAAAAACAAGGGGTACATTTTTCTAAGTTGGCTGGTTGAGGTTGTTTTGTGAAATACAACCCTGACAGTGGTTTGACTGCTCTATTCTCAACACACAACTCACTCTATTTATTAACAGTTGTATCACTCCAACATATGATTAGTTTCCAACCTGTGTGAAATATTTTATTTTCCAGTGAAACGTTCTCTTTCGTCCTGACCGGTGAGGACGGGAGCAGACGGTTTGGATACTGTCGTCGTTTACTGGTAGGCAACTAAAAATGGCTCCTTTTAAAATGTCCACCTTATCCACTTCCATGTATAGGCCTGTCACCTACCTGAGTGATGAGAGTGATTGGAAACGCAGTGTTACTCTATTTTTCTGAATCAGTGCTTGACATTTTCTACTGCTTGAGCTCCTGTTCCTCTTATAGAATATTAGCTCAAAAGTATTGTGGAGCTCCTGCACCTAAATATAAACAGTACCGGCACCCAAAATGAATAAGTTCAAGACGGAGAGCCTTATTTCCACAGGTCTAATCCAACTGTTGTCCAGGTACTGATGTCTTCTGATGTGCTGTTTGTTCTGACCCTGTCTAACTATCTGCCTGTGTCCTGCTGTGTGTCCACAGCCCAGTGGGAAAAGCCGGAGGCTGCCAGAGGTCTACTGCATCGTCAGCCGGCTGGGCTGTTTCCACCTCTTCTCCAAGGTACAGTATACTATACGTACACCGCAAATTGGCCAGTGTTACCTAGTGTTGATTTTTCAGTGTAACATTTATAGTGTGTTTTCAGGAGTTAAATTAACTTTGTAAATGTTAAATTAACATTCAGTGTAAAAGAACCCCAGTGTTGGTGTTAATAAACAGAGTTGAACCAAAACCACAGCCATCATTATCCTATTTACCAGCCTGCTCTATTGCAGGTAGATTTTTAAATAGTTTTATATCAATATCTATGTTTTTGCATGCACATTGATTCATTAATCTTATGCTACTCAAATATAAATAACATACATTTTTCTAAACTAATCCGGTCTGTTACTTGGACTTGTTGCACCCATAACTGAAATGTTTGTTCCAGTTTAGATGGTTTAGCTAGTCTTTCATCTCAGTCTTCCCAACCCTGGCAGTCATTCTGAATGCAGGTCGAGTTCAGAATGACGCTCTGGCTGGATACCAATAGGAATTACACTTCACTTTACACGCCATCATAAGGCCACTGTATTACGGTATAACTAGGCCCTCAAAATAAGACCTTATGAAATACGTATTGTATTGTCTTAAATAATTACATTTTAATTATAACATATTTGCTTAGAATCTCACTTGGTGAAGGCCACAGTACTGAAAATGAATGAATGCAACAACCATGGCTCTGTCACTATCAAATAAAGTCAGTCATGGGTGGTAACTCAATTCACATGCAAATAAGGCTTTACACTAAGCAGTGTGTTCATTTAACACTGAAAAGTGAGGACCCATATAGACCCTGGAACAGTGTTAAATATAACACTCTCAGTGTTGATTTAACACTGGAGAATTTGCTGTGTATAGATCTATACACCTAGGTCAAAGAGAGACAGTTTTTCCTGGTCAGGTCACATGGTCAGGCCAAACTCCTGGGAGGATCTCAATTGCATACTCATCGCGTCCTCTCTCCACGTCTCCTTCTCAAAACCCATTGGAAGACAGGGACCTCTGGCTTTCTCATCCAATGGGTTTTGAGAAGAAAGTGAGGAGATAGGACGTGAGGAGTATGCAATTGATATTCTCCCCTGGCCTTCAGTATAGCCACCCAGAGCCTCCCACAGTGAGAGGAACTGGAGCCCACAGGGAGGGACCACCCTATGCATCCACAGAGCCCCATCCTCCCTCTCCCTGGTTGCCACTTTCCCACCGCGGCTTGTTGGGCTGCTGCCCTGGCCTCAGTACAAAGAGACACGTGAACCCCAGCTGATGTGGTTACCGCAGTGGAATAGTGGGATAGGCTCCCCTGTAATGAGCCACTGATTTATGTGTGTGAACGTGCATGTGCAAACATCTGTGGATGTATGGGAGCGTGTGAGTGTATAGCAGTCCAATCCCTGTACAGCCGTGGTCAAAAGTTTTGAGAATGACACAAATACAAATTTTCACAAAGTCTGCTGCCTCAGTTTTGATGATGGCAATTTGCAAATACTCCAGAATGTCATGAAGAGTGATCAGATGAATGGCAATTAATTGCAAAGTCCCTCTTTGCCATGAAAATGAACTTAATCCCCCCAAAACATTTCTACTGCATTTCAGCCCTGCCACAAAAGGACCAGCTGCCATCATGTCAGTGATTCTCTCGTTAACACAGGTGAGAGTGTTGACGAGGACAAGGCTGGAGATCACTCTGTCATGCTGATTGAGTTAGAATAACAGACTGGAAGATTTAAAAGGAGGGTGGTGCTTGAAATCATTGTTCTTCCTCTGTTAACCATGGTTACCTGCAAGGAAACACATGCCGTCATCATTGCTTTGCACAAAAAGGGCTTCACAGGCAAGGATATTGCTGCTAGTAAGATTGCACCTAAATCAACAATTTTTCGGATCATCAAGAACTTCAAGGAGAGAGGTTCAATTGTTGTGAAGAAGGCGTCAGGGCGCCCAAGAAAGTCCAGCAAGCGCCAGGACCGTCTCCTAAAGTTGATTCAGCTGCGGGATCGGGGCACCACCAGTGCAGAGCTTGCTCAGGAATGGCAGCAGGCAGGTGTGAGTGCATCTGCACGCACAGTGAGGCGAATACTTTTGGAGGATGGCCTGGTGTCAAGAAGGGCAGCAAAGAAGCCACATCTCTCCAGTAAAAACATCAGGGACAGACTGATATTCTGCAAAAGGTACAGGGATTGGACTGCTGAGGACTGGGGTAAAGTCATTTTATCTGATGAATCCCCTTTCCGATTGTTTGGGGCATCCGGAAAACACCTTGTCCGGAGAAGACAAGGTGAGCGCTACCATCAGTCCTGTGTCATGCCAACAGTAAAGCATCCTGAGACCATTCATGTGTGGGGTTGCTTCTCAGCCAAGGGAGTGGGCTCACTCAATTTTGCCTAAGAACACAGCCATGAATAAAGAATGGTACCAACACATCCTCAGAGAGCAACTTCTCCCAACCATCCAAGAACAGTTTGGTGACGACCAATGCCTTTTCCAGCATGATGGAGCACCTTGCCATAAGGCAAAAGTGATAACTAAGTCGCTCGGGGAACAAAGCATCTACATTTAGGGTCCATGGCCAGGAAACTCCCCAGACCTTAATCCCATTGAGAACTTGTGGTCAATCCTCAAGAGGTGGGTGGACAAACAAAAACCCACAAATTCTGACTCCAAGCATTGATTATGCAAGAATGGGCTGCCATCAGTCAGGATGTGGCCCAGAAGTTAATTGACCGCATGCCAGGGCGGATTGCAGAGGTCTTGAAAAAGAAGGGTCAACACTGCAAATATTGACTCTTTGCATAAACTTAATGTAATTGTCAATAAAAGCCTTTGACACTTATGGAATGCTTGTAATTATACTTCAGTATACCATAGTAACATCTGACAAAAATATCTCATAACACTGAAGCAGCGAACTTTGTGAAGACCAATACTTGTGTCATTCTCAAAACTTTTGACCACGACTGTACAGTATGTATTGAGAATGCTTAGTTTACTTTGTAATGTACTCTATTCCACATTGAATTATGTATACAGTGGGGGGAAAAAGTATTTAGTCAGCCACCAATTGTGCAAGTTCTCCCACTTAAAAAGATGAGAGAGGCCTGTAATTTTCATCATAGGTACACGTCAACTATGACAGACAAATTGAGAAAAAAAATTCCAGAAAATCACATTGTAGGATTTTTAATGAATTTATTTGTGGAAATTATGGTGGAAAATAAGTATTTGGTCACCTACAAACAAGCAAGATTTCTCAAAGACCTGTAACTTCTTCTTTAAGAGGCTCCTCTGTCCTCCACTCGTTACCTGTATTAATGGCACCTGTTTGAACTTGTTATCAGTATAAAAGACACCTGTCCACAACCTCAAACAGTCACACTCCAAACTCCACTATGGCCAAGACCAAAGAGCTGTCAAAGGACACCAGAAACAAAATTGTAGACCTGCACCAGGCTGGGAAGACTGAATCTGCAATAGGTAAGCAGCTTGGTTTGAAGAAATCAACTGTGGGAGCAATTATTAGGAAATGGAAGACATACAAGACCACTGATAATCTCCCTCGATCTGGGGCTCCACGCAAGATCTCACCCCGTGGGGTCAAAATGATCACAAGAACGGTGAGCAAAAATCCCAGAACCACACGGGGGGACCTAGTGAATGACCTGCAGAGAGCTGGGACCAAAGTAACAAAGCCTACCATCAGTAACACACTACGCCGCCAGGGACTCAAATCCTGCAGTGCGAGATGTGTCCCCCTGCTTAAGCCAGTACATGTCCAGGCCCGTCTGAAGTTTGCTAGAGTGCATTTGGATGATCCAGAAGAGGATTGGGAGAATGTCAGATGAAACCAAAATATAACTTTTGGTAAAAACTCAACTCGTCGTGTTTGGAGGACAAAGAATGCTGAGTTGCATCCAAAGAACACCATATGCACTCACTAACTGTAAGTCGCTCTGGATAAGAGCGTCTGCTAAATGACTAAAATGTAAATGTAATACCTACTGTGAAGCATGGGGATGGAAACATCATGCTTTGGGGCTGTTTTTCTGCAAAGGGACCAGGACGACTGATCCGTGTAAAGGAAAGAATGAATGGGGCCATGTATCGTGAGATTTTGAGTGAAAACCTCCTTCCATCAGCAAGGGTATTGAAGATGAAACGTGGCTGGGTCTTTCAGCATGACAATGATCCCAAACACACCGCCCGGGCAACGAAGGAGTGGCTTCGTAAGAACCATTTCAAGGTCCTGGAGTGGCCTAGCCAGTCTCCAGATCTCAACCCCATAGAAAATCTTTGGAGGGAGTTGAAAGTCCGTGTTGCCCAGCGACAGCCCCAAAACATCACTGCTCTAGAGGAGATCTTTATGGAGGAATGAGCCAAAATACCAGCAACAGTGTGTGAAAACCTTGTGAAGACTTACAGAAAACGTTTGACCTGTGTCATTGCCAACAAAGGGTATATAACAAAGTATTGAGAAACTTTTGTTATTGACCAAATACTTATTTTCCACCATAATTTGCAAATAAATTCATTAAAAATCCTACAATGTGATTTTCTGGATTCTTTTTTTCTCATTTTGTCTGTCATAGTTCACGTGTACCTATGATGAAAATTACAGGCCTCTCATCTTTTTAAGTGGGAGAACTTGCACAATTGGTGGCTGACTAAATACTTTTTTTCCCCACTGTATGTTGTGTCTGACTCCACAGATCCTGGATGAGGTGGAGAAGAGGAGGGCCATCTCTCCAGCCCTGGTGCAGCCCTTCATGAGGGGCATCATGGAGGCTCCATTCCCCGCCCCGGGAAGAACCATCACTGTCAAGAACTTCCTGCCTGGCTCAGGCACTGAGGTGAGGGGGAATAGCTGTGCACAGCAGGGTTGGGGGGCTAGAGCACAGACCTCAACTGGCCATGTCACTTTACTGTATTCAAAACATAATTGACTTGAGGTCTTTTTTATCTAGTTAGTATGTCACTTTGGCTATGTATGTGTATTTGGTGCTTAACCCTGTGTGTGTTTACGAATACTGTCTAGATGTGTGTAGGGTGTTTAAATAGATCTCTCTCTCGTTCTCCATCCCTCTCTCTCTCTCTCCGTCCCTCTCTCTTTCCCTCGCTCTCTCTCCATCCATCCATCTCTCTCTCCCTCCCTTCCCCCTCTCTCGACCTCTCTCTGTCCCTCCCTCTGTCCCTCCCTCTCTCTCTCTCTCTTCATCCCTCTCTCCCTCCCTTTCCCTCTCTCCCTCTTTTCCTCTCTCTCTCTTTCTTTCTCTCTCTCTCCCTCTCCGTCTGTCCCAGGTGATAGAGTTGTGTCGTCCGTCTGACTCTCGTCTGGAGCATGTAGACTTTGAGTGTCTGTTTTCCTCTCTGTCGCTGCGTCTGCTCCTCAGAGTCTTCGCCTCTCTGCTGCTGGAGCGCAGGGTCATCTTCACCGCTGACAAACTCAGGTGGGACACTGTCCAAAAACAACCCCTTGCCCCTTCCCTCTCCCCCTAGACCCTTTCTCTAGTCCCAATATGAGGAGGAGCTATTACCATATACAGTAGCTTACACCTATCCAGTTCATTCAAATCTTCAAAAACTGAAAAGTCTGGGGGCTATTGGGATGGGGATAGGAACAAGGGGCTAGGGGTTTATGACTGGGCTATGGATCAGTCAACCTTAGTTCTTCTCTAGCTACTCCTCTACTGACTTGGGACCTGTGAGGTGGGATCAGGTGAGAGGCAGAGGACAGTGAAAAGGATATGACAGAGACACACAAGACAGACAGACAGACAGACGGACGGACGGACACACGAGACAGACAGTCAGACGGCTTCTGGACGAGAGAAAGAGAGACAGAGTGTGTTAAGGAAGGAATGCTGTTGTGTTATACAGTCGTCTAGGGAACAATAATTTCTCTCTGGAAATATGTCATGGAAGCCAGAGACAGGGTTAGTGTAGAAAGTTAAGCTGTAAGACTGGCGTGTGTGCAACCGATTTGACGTACTAGCATCCACTAATCACCTGCTATTGATGGGTGCCTTGAGATAAACCCTTGAGCTGCTTCGCTGGTCTTTCTTGACATGCTGAATACTGTGGTCTTTCTTGACATGCTGAATACTGTGGTCTTTCTTGACATGCTGAATACTGTGGTCTTTCTTGACATGCTGAATACTGTGGTCTTTCTTGACATGCTGAATACTGTGGTCTTTCTTGACATGCTGAATACTGTGGTCTTTCTTGACATGCTGTATACTGTGGTCTTTCTTGACATGCTGTATACTGTGGGCTTTCTTGGATATACAGTACATTACTCTGTGTAGAGTGTGCTACTTCATTGCTTTTTAAAAGCCCACTGGAAAAGCCTGTGAATCCACAATAGATTGTGTGTTGTTCCACTGTGACATTTTTCTACTGTTGCATTGAAACGAATGCAAACCTGGCCTCGCAATCACTGATTGTTTTTGAATGAATTAAATGAAAACAGACACACATATTGGAGGCATTAAGATAACAGTGTGGGGTTAGTTCATTTGCTCCCACAGTATATATTTCATAGTGTTAAATCACGCTCCCTTAAAAAGATTCCTTTACAATTCCTCAAACATTAAAGCCATTCTTTAAAAATGCAATGTTCAGTTTTATGTTCCAAAATAAGTATTGTGTAATCACAGTCGAATCCGCTAACACCATCTTGTGGTAGAAACGGGAACTACATTGGAGACATGCTGCGGTTATATGATTTGACTCGATTTTAGTAGTTGACACCCTGTTTTCTCTCTCTTTCCCTATATACATCTCTCTCTCTCTCTCTCTCTCTCTCTCTCTCTCTCTCTCTCTCTCTCTCTCTCTCAATTCAACAACTGCTTTATTTGCATGAATGGGTGGTTGCCACTGTTGCCAAAGCAATATATATGAAATATTACAAATGAGCAATGTGTTTGAGAAACAATAGTAATCTCTCTCCCTCACTCTCCTGCTCTCTCTCTTTCCTCTCTTTCCTCTCTCTGCAGTACTCTGTCTCAGTGCTGCCATGCGGTGGTGGCTCTACTCTACCCTTTCACCTGGCAGCACACCTACATCCCCGTGTTGCCACCTGCCATGCTGGACATAGTGTGTACCCCCACACCCTTCATTGTGGGTCTGCTATCCAGCTCCCTGCCCAGCCTCAAAGAGCTGCCCATAGAGGAGGTGAGACCAGGCCCCCGAGCCCAGCTGACTGTGTGTGTGTGTGCGTGCAAACCCCTGACCTCAACTCTTTCCATAAAACAATGGTCTCTGTGGCTCTACTCTGAGAAAGAGCTGAGGCTGCCAAACTGACAGGAAATGACATCACCCTGCCTTCTGCTCTCTCCTTAGGTCCTGGTGGTCGACCTCGGCAACAGCCGCTTCCTCAGACAGGTATACACTTCTAACAACAGTACCCATAGCAACAGACCAACAACATACTGTATATCTCTTACACAGTTGGCTACACCCATAGATGTAGCAACACCTCTGTGCTCATGGGACACAGTCATCATTTCCTCTCACACCTCTGTCTTTCCTCTCCAGCTGGAGGACGAGGACTCTATTCTGCCTCACAAGCTGCAGGCTGCTCTGGAACATGTTCTGGACAAGAGGAAGGAACTGGCCAGTGAGATGCCCACCGGTGAGTCAGTGCTACTTATTAACACCTCTCACAGAAGGGTCTTGTTGTGACCGATACAGCCTTGACAAAGGTCTATGTGACTACTGATATTTTTATTATGCAAGCATATGACCTCCATGTTGAAACGCCCTCTTTCTCTCTCTCCTCTCTCTCTCTCCCCCCACCTTCCCTCCCCAGACTCAAGCTCCCTCAGTACCGTGGTGTCGGAGGCCTTTGTACGTTTCTTCGTAGAAATGGTGGGCCACTACCCTCTCTTCATGGGCGGGGGGGATCGAGAGGATGAGTCTGGAGCCCCCTCCTCCCCCACCCCGTCCTACTTTCAGCGCGAGGCCTTTCGCAAGGCCGTCACCTCAAAGAGTCTGAAGAGGTTCCTGGAGGTCTTCATGGAGACCCAGATGTTCGCTGGGTTTGTCGCAGAGAGGGAACAGCGCAGGCAGGGTCTAAGAGGTACGGAGAGAGGGGGTACAGCCAGGCAGGGTCTAAGAGGTACGGAGAGAGGGGGTACAGCCAGGCAGGGTCTAAGAGGTACGGAGAGAGGGGGTACAGCCAGGCAGGGTCTAAGAGGTACGGAGAGAGGGGGTACAGTACCTGGTTATTGGCACCACCATAAGATAAGTCTGCTTTTGGAATCTGTAAGTCTGTCTGAAATGCATAATTATATGACAATTTTGCACAATTGTCTAACAGTTTTATGTACACTACCGGTCAAAAGTTTTAGAACAGCTACTCATTCAAGGAGTTGTCTTTATTTTTACTATTTTCTACATTGTAGAATAATAGTGAAGACATCAAAACTATGAACTAACACATATGGAATCATGTAGTAACCAAACAAGTGTTAAACAAATCAAAATATATTTTATATCAAGCCACCCTTTGCCTTGATGACCGCTTTGCACACTCTTGGCATTCTCTCAACCAGCTTCATGAGGTAGTCACCTGGAATGCATTTCAATTAACAGATGTGCCTTCTTAAAAGTTAATTTGTGGAATTTCTTTCCTTCTTAATGCATTTGAGCCAATCAGTTGTTTTGTGACAAGGTAGCCCGGGGGGTATACAGAAGATAGACCTATTTGGTAAAAGACCAAGTCCATATTATGGCAAGAACAGCTCAAATAAGCAAAGAGGAACAACAGTCCATCATTACTTTAAGACATGAAGGTCAGTCAATATGGAACATTTCAAGAATTTGAACGTTTCTTCAAGTGCAGTTGCAAAAAACATCAAGCGCTATGATGAAACTGGCTCTCATGAGGACCGCCACAGGAATGGAAGACCCAGAGTTACCTCTGCTGCAGAGGATAAGTTCATTAGAGTTACCAGCCTCAGAAATTGCAGCCCAAATAAATGCTTCACAGTGTTCAAGTAACAGACACATCTCAACATCAACTGTTCAGAAGGGACTGTGTGAATCAGGCCTTCATGGTCGAATTGCTGCAAAGAAACCACTACTAAATGACACCAATAAGAAGAAGAGACTTGCTTGGGCCAAGAAACACGAGCAATGGTCATTAGACCAGTGGAAATTTGTCCTTCAGTCTGGAGTCCAAATTTGAGATTTTTGGTTCCAACCACCATGTCTTTGTGAGACGCGGTGTGGGTGAACGGATGATCTCCGCATGTGTATTTCCCACCGTAAAGCATGGAGGAGGAGGTATTATGGTGTGTGCTTTGCTGGTGACACTGTCTGTGATTTATTTAGAATTCAAGGCACACTTAACCAGCATGGCTACCACAGCATTCTGCAGCGATACGCCATCCCATCTGGTTTGGGCTTAGTGGGACTATCATTTGTTTTTCAACAGGACAAAGGCCCAACACATCTCCAGGCTGTGTAAGGGCTATTTTACCAAGAAGGAGAGTGATGGAGTGCTTCATCAGATGACCTGGCCTCAACAATCCCCCGACCTCAACCAAATTGAGATGGTTTGGGATATGTCGGACCGCATAGTGAAGGAAAAGCAGCCAACAAGTGCTCAGCGTATGTGGGAACTCCTTCAAGACAGTTGGAAAAGCATTCCAGGTGAAGCTGGTTGAGAGAATGCCAAGCGTTTGCAAAGCTGTCATCAAGGCGAAGGGTGGCTATTTGAAGAATCTCAAATACAAAATGTATTTTGATTAGTGTAACACTTTTTTGGTTACTACATGATTCCATATGTGTTATTTCATAGTTTTGATGTCTTCACTATTATTCTACAATGTAGAAAATAGTAAAAATAAAGACAAACCCTTGAATGAGTAGCTGTTCTAAAACTTTTGACTGGTAGTGTATGTGTTCTCATCATTCTACTGTTGTTGTTGTTGTGTGACCAGGTCTGTTTGAGGTGCGGTCACAAGACTACCTGGACTCTCTCCCAGGGAGCGAGCAACGTGGGGTCAACAAGTTCCTCAAGGGTCTAGGTGAGGCCCAAATCCTCTCCCATACACCCTGTTCACTCTAGTACCTACATAGATCATATCCCAAGTCACTCTGCATAGTAGTTTCTGATTCAATTGTCATTGTAAATTGTGTTACATTAGTGAAACTATATTCCTCCTCAATGTATGAAAAGGTTGCCAGAACTTGTCTCTCACACCAATGTTATTTTGATCCGTGATTTTGTTGCCTGTTTTCATTTTCAGGGAATAAGATGAAATTCCTGTCCAAGAAATGATGCCTCGGGAAGGAACTCCATGAGAGAGAGCATGTTCAAGAGAGGTAGAGAACAAACCAAGGACCCAAACTCCCTGTGGATAGCATGGAGTAGGGGATTGTGTTTGTCCACAAGCTTATTGACACATACTGGTCAAGGACCGAACACTCCCGGCAATATTTGGACTGAACGTGAAGGACTTTGGAGGGGTATAGGAATCGGACCAAAAACATTAATATTGTCCTAGCCTGAAGACACAGACCCATCAAGGAACATCGTTCTCCATTGAGGTTACTGAGTGTCTTTCCGTTGCCTCTGTTGTTGAGAGCTTACTTTTGCAAAGCGGTCAGTCTTTATAGTGTACATTGATGTACTGTATAGCACAGCCCATTTCCCTTCCTAGGGTTGGTATATAAAGTGTCCTCCCTCTATGTCACTTAGGAATGACTGACTCCACCCTCGATCCCAAAAGGCACCAATGAGAACATAATTAAGGATGTTGCTGGGCGGCTTAAGAACAATTCCATGTTGTACAGTACATTCCACATATTTCTATACTCTTTTTAAAAAATAGTACAACTTCTTTGTTAACAGGAGGCTTATACGTTAATTTATACTGTATACTTTCTAGAATAACTTTATCTCTTCCTTTTTTTTCTCCTTCAAATGAAAGCAAAAAAATCTCCTGTAGTTTGTGATGTACTTTATGTAGTCTGATCAGACGATGGATTGTAGAGCACTCTAGGTTACTATTGAGGAAATGTACCACTGTGATAGGAGAGTGAACTATGGATTGGACTGGGTGTATGCCAAAAAGAGGAAAAGGAGAGGTGAATGATCAGAAAATAATTCCTGGTTGAAGGCAAACATGTATTGAGTGAGAGAAGTGTGAAATCAGATCTCATGAAAAGTGGCGTGTTTAAGATGGACTTGATGTTGTAGAAAAATATGTTCAGTATGTACGACCAATCAATATATGTCTATCTAAAACACCACTAGTTTCACCATAAACTTGATTTGAAAATGCAATGAAACTGTATTATTTTAAATTAAGAAATACAAGTTTATTCGATTGTGTTTGATCTTGCAGAGGATGTTATAGACAAACAGCTATCACAATGTTATAAACTGCTTATTCAAATATGTTATGTGTTTTATAGCTCACATAATTGTTTTCATTTTTAACAGACATGCAAAAGGTTCCATCTGACTTGATTTCAGATGGAACTGTACAATGCACAACTGAAACCTTACCTGTTAGCTACATTATCCACTGGAGGGCGCTCTATTACCTATTTAATTCAAACCTGACAGGCCCCAGTTGTTCATAGTCCACTCAACAGTCAGTGCTCACCTTATTATGCTTTCTGTAAAGATGAATTGCACAATCGATTTTCCTCGTTTGCTATAACTAAATGACTAATGATATCGAACGAAAAATCATTATTCTAAACGAACTATATCAACATATTTTGCCAACGGTCATTACAATTTTTAAAAAGTACACAGCCTATTTATAGGTAAATCACTAGTAATTTGTACTATTTATCCCATTTATTATTCGAATAGTGCCATATAAACAAAGAAAATAGCCAATAGGGGTATTTTTATCTTTATTTTAGGGTTACTTCACAACTTCAGATAATTATAAGAGGGCTGATAAGGTTTCGCAATAGCTTTGTCCCTTTGTGTGTTTGTGTCTCTCCTTACAGAGGCAATGATAACCCACACGTTTTTCTTGATGTGATTTCCTTTTTCCCTCACCGAGGCTTTCTTTTGCTTTTCGGAGCACTGGCCCTCCCCTCGAATCCCCCTCCCTCATTACGTGTTGACCGGTCGGTCCTGCCTCCCTCTTTCCCCTGGTCTTTTTCTCTGCCTTCCAGACTTCGTGTCATACCACAGCTAATTCCTGAAATTCCAGCCCTCCATAGCGCTTCAAAGGGGGCACAAATACTGATATTGCTTCACAGAAATCTGCCCCAAAAATTCCACTTCCCTGCCTGACCCACCGGTGTTGTCTGTTGCTTGACTTTCAACAGGTAAGTTTACAAAATATTCTATCTGTCTATTTGTTTTGTAAGTGAACATACATCAGTGTTCGTTTAAAAGCAATAAGTTGTGGGTGACCAAACTTGCTGTATCAGCGTTAGACTGGTCAGTTGTATTCTATGTACAGTTGTCTGCCTGTTACGTTGTTTGTAAAACGCTCTCATTCACTGTATGAGGTAAACATTCTTTACATTTCTGACATTTTTTTGTTGTCGAATTCCCACATTTTTATCACTGCACTACTTCCTGCGTTTCGGCCGGAACTTTTTAAAGGAAACTAATAACGTCAGAGGCACGCAGTTAAACATTAGCGCTCGTCTGGGTGAGGCTACTAATATGTTTACAAAATAGCTATTTCAATTGCATCATTTTAGAGAATGTCACTTGTCAGAATGTCAGAGAATGTTTCCAAAATAATAGCCACATGTATGTGAATTGTTTTTTGGAGTTTTTTGTGCCATAAAATAAAATAAAATACCAGCCTATTAATAATAACTCTATTACTATGAATTACTACTACTAATAATAACTACAGTTATTACTAGTCATATATACATGAGATATATTATCTTCAATAAATATATTTAGAGATGAAAACAATTGAACGTGCTTTATTATAATTATGGTTATTATGATTAGGCTATTAGTATTGGTATTCGTTTTATTATTCGTTTTTTTATTTGATATAGGCCTATGACGTTAGTTCCCATGATCATACATGTTAATATAATGTGTGAAAAGTCCACATACCGTATATTTACAGAATCCCTGTTACATAAACAAAATGTGGTTTACTGTGTATTGTATCTGTGTCCAAGCAAAATGGGCTGCAGGTAGCTTAGTGTTTAAGAGCGTTGTGTCAGTAAACGAAAGGTTGCTGGTTCTAATCCCCGAGCTGACTTGGTGAGAAATCTGTCAATGTGCCCATGAGCAATGCAATCAACCCTAATTGCTCCTGTAATCCAGAGAGTCTGCTAAAATGTAATGTAAATGTATTTACTGTATATCAGGCTAACGTTTTTATATAGTCTTAGAATGTCCACATTTTCAAGCATAATTGTATTTTTGCTTGGTTCATGATACTTGGTATGTTGTTTTTGAGTCACCAATCCAACCACTGCTACCTGGCGTGTGTGTGTGTGTGTGTGTGTGTGTGTGTGGGCAGTGATAGACGATTGGTACACACACACACACACACACACACACACACACACACACATACACACAGTGTTTGGTTTTGTAGTGGAGTGAGTGGATAAACTGTGTAGACTTAGAGTGGTGTGTGTGTGATAGTCCGTCCTCTCGCAGGGCAAGGGACAGAGTAAGTTTTCCACAGGAGCAACAGGTGGAATGGGACAGGGGCATGGACAGGTAGGGGGCGTGGACAGGTAGGGGGCGTGGAGAGGTAGGGGGCGTGGAGAGGTAGGGGGCATGGACAGGTAGGGGGTGTGGAGAGGTAGGGGGCGTGGAGAGGTAGGGGGCATGGACAGGTAGGGGGCGTGGAGAGGTAGGGGGCGTGGAGAGGTAGGGGGCATGGACAGGTAGGGGGCGTGGAGAGGTAGGGGGCATGGAGAGGTAGGGGGCATGGAGAGGTAGGGGGCAAGGAGAGGTAGGGGGCATGGAGAGGTAGGGGGCAAGGAGAGGTAGGGGGCATGGAGAGGTAGGGGGCAAGGAGAGGTAGGGGGCAAGGAGAGGTAGGGGGCATGGAGAGGTAGGGGGCGTGGAGAGGTAGGGGGCGTGGAGAGGTAGGGGGCGTGGAGAGGTAGGGGGCGTGGAGAGGTAGGGGGCGTGGAGAGGTAGGGGGCAAGGAGAGGTAGGGGGCGTGGAGAGGTAGGGGGCGTGGAGAGGTAGGGGGCAAGGAGAGGTAGGGGGCATGGAGAGGTAGGGGGCAAGCACACACCCTGTAGGGCACTCTCTTAAAACTACTGTATGACAGCCAAGGAATGTTGATTTTCTCTACCCTTCCTCACTACCTTACATACAGTAGCCTACTAATGATGAAGTTAGGAGTGGAAGGTATTGCTAACTTGCTTTGTGTGTCTTGTGTCTGTGTGTCTGTCTCTGTGTCTGCGACTGCAACATTGTAATCAATTTATCACAACTCACTGTGTGTGTGTGTGTGTGTGTGTGTGTGTGTGTGTGTGTGTGTGTGTTTGTTTGTCTGTGTGTGTCTGTGTCTGTCTGCCCTGAGACTGGCCCTGTGCTGAGGAGACTGTTCAGTGTGCTCATCCCACATAGTGAGCATTCCTCCTTCACTCGCACCAGAGAGCAGAATAATGTCTTAGATATGAGTCCTACAGGACAAAGAAAACCCCTGGCCTCCAAGCCCCACCAACTCTAACAACAATCCTTCTCTCTAGTCTGTACATACAGTATGTCCAACAGGTCATTTGGGCTGTAGCAGTGTACCTTCATATTAGCCAGAAGTGAACATCTCTCTTTAGGGATTATCTTGGACTGATCTCATGCAGGCCAGTCTCCCTCTTGACCTTTGACCCTGTACCCTATGTGATTATTATGAGGTATGACTGGAATATCATGTAGGATTTTCATTATGGGTTAGGTGTGGGGTTAGTGGAGGTACATGGAGGGTTGAGGGTGTTACATATAATAAGGGTGGGCAATGTCTTTGATTCTGATAGACGTGTGTGTGTGTGTGTGTGTGTGTGTGTGTGTGTGTGTGTGTGTGTGTATGGACTCAGAGAGCAAAGTTGATCTGCTCCTTACAGGGCAACTCAGTGGGACGCCGTGTCAGAGACCAAGTGCTCTCAGCAGAAAACATGCCAAACAAATACGTTCCTTTCTCTCCCGATGCTTTTCCACTCCCCACCTAGCCTGATGCCTGATCATAGAAGTCCATGGCTGTGTCCCAAATGGTGCACTATTCCCTATGTACTTCACACATTTTTACCTGTGGCCCATAGGGCTGTGGTCAAAAGTAGTGCACTGTATAGGGAATTGGGTGCCATTTGGGATGCAGCCCATGGCGTTATATGAGAGTATGTTTCCGAGCTTTACATTCCGGTCCCGATTAGAGGAGATTGTGTCCAGCGGAGCCCCTCCCCCTCTCTGCTGCCCCCATACACCCCTCTCTGGCGTGGGCCTCAGTTGGTGCCCACTGAAACCCATAGTCCTTCCCAACCTACAGCACACTGAGTGGGCAGTGGGCACCGGTGTCAGGGGGAAACTGATTAAGCTGTTACCTCTTATGGATGGGGAGGTGAGGGGGTGGGCAACACACAATAGTTTGAATAGGTGTGTGTGTGTGTGTTGGGGGGGGGGTTGTAGGCCTATGTGTATTTCTGTTTTCATAGTGAAAGTGTGTGTGTGCATCTGTATGTGTGTGTCTGTGTGCGAGTGCGTGTGTGTGTGTGTGTGTGTGAGGGGCCCCTGAGCGCAGCACCAGCTGGGGGATTATCCCGCTGAGCGGGCCCAGGGGAGAGGGGCCGAGGTAGGGGAGAGGGACGCTGTGGAAGGGGCTGTCTGGTTTAGGGGGCTTAGGTCAATTAACCCTGCTGGACACTTTGACTTAGGAACCTAACCAGCACTATAATGGTTTATGCCCCACATCTCTCTCTCTGCACTAAACTTGATCTTTCTTTATCAGTATTGGACTATTACATTGTAATTACAGGTTACTTTGTGAGCAAAGTTATGAAATGTACTCTCTTGAAGCACAGCAAAGATACAATGACCACAAAGACCATTTCACCATAGACCCCTTATTTAAAAAGTTCACCACCAGAGCAAAGAAAGGGGCTCTATCGTCTAAGTTTGCCCTCCTCAGTTGTTTTACTGAGTGTTATTATGACAAGGCCTTAGCAGGAGTTTGGCCGAGGCAGATATTCCATTACAACAAGTTTCATAACTATTCCATAAAGCCCACCCTAAACAAACTGATTGGAGTAAACACTGTCACACTCAATTCAGTATGGTGTGCATGACAGGGCTTTAGTTCAAGGCTTCTTTAGGGTCAGTCAATAGTAATGAGACATGGGCTCTATTCTACCAGAGGGGTATACAAAGCAGGATCAATGAGTTAGCCAGCTAACTTGCCTAAATATTCGGACATACGTTTACATTTTTTAGAAAGATACGTTTGAAATGGGAATGATCCAGTTGACTCAACAATGAAAAACACATATTTAAGTTTAGCTTTCTTAATTAATTAACCATAACATTTGCAGTTATTGCTGGTTGCTTATCAAAGTTAGCTGGCTAACTCATTGATCCTGCTTTGTAGTATACCCCTCTGTAGTGTTATCCCCACCATTCAGGTTTTTGAATTAGGTTATTATAGTGTCCATGTAGCCTGTACATTCCTGGGTTCTTTTGTCAACTCACTAAACTGTAGTTCAGTATGGAGAGTCCAGAGAACGAGAGGGGGGACCGAGAGAAAATTGAGCGAGAGAGAGAGAGCGCAAGAGAGAGAGAGAAAAACAGAGAGAGAGAGAGAGAGACAATAGGGAGGGAGTGTGAGAGTCATTACCTGTTGTTTGTGTATGGATGTTGATCTGTGTGTGTGGTCAGTTTGCCCCATGTCCTCTGAATAGATACATTGTCTCATGTGTTTGTTTGGTGTGTGTTTGTGTATTTTAGTTATCTCAGTCATGTGTGTGTGTTCGTGTTTGTGTGTGTACATGTGTGCGTGCGTACGTGCGTGCATGTGTGTGGTTAACTGGCCAGCTCATTTACGGGAAGCCCATTGGTATGTCAAGGGGGCTCAGAGGAAGAGAGGGTGACTGGCTGGATGGAGATCGTTACTCACTCAGGGTTTTTATGCACAGAAAAATGCCTATGCATTTTTTTGGACCGCCTATGTCCAAACAGTAAATCGGAATGGAAAAACGTTTTCAGTGTAAACTTAAACTACTAAAATCAGATATAAAGTATGTAGAAAAGATCATGGACCTATATCTTTTTTTTATAAGATAATCTTTGAGAACTAACAATCACCAAAATAAAAGCTAAACAGTCAGGGGGATTAGAAAATTCCCCAAATGATGCATTCAGGAGTATTTTTGTCATGGCATGGTGCCCCATTGATTTTGTAATAATGTTTAAGTCACTCAGATAGCATAAGCCATGGCAAGATGTGTAGAATTGCAGGAACAAATTATGCTATTTACACTTTGTAGTCAATTTTGACACGAGAATAAATGTTTCTGACACATATCAATGCCACATAGACCATTTTCAAAATGAGAAGCCACTTTTTAAAACAGCAAATGTTATCTCGGCTACATGGCTAAATGTGTAGCATTGCAGGAAATTAGCTTTAAAACAGCTAAATATTGTCACTGCGATGTGAAGTGAAACACTGTGACTCATCAGGATAACCCCTTCCCTCCTGTCCCTCCCCTTTTCCCCCACAGTTCACCGCACACCGCCAGGCAGCCTAGACACAACCAGGCAGCCTAGACACCACCAGGCAGCCCAGACACAACCAGGCAGCCCAGACACAACCAGGCAGCCCAGACACAACCAGGCAGCCCAGACACAACCAGGCAGCCCAGACACAACCAGGCAGCCCAGACACCACCAGGCAGCCTAGACACCACCAGGCAGCCCAGACACAACCAGGCAGCCCAGACACAACCAGGCAGCCCAGACACAACCAGGCAGCCCAGACACCACCAGGCAGCCTAGACACAACCAAGCAGCCTAGATACAACCAGGCAGCCTAGACACCACCAGCCAGCCGAGACACAACCAGGTAGCCTAGACACCACCAGGCAAATCACGCTTCATACTGACTAACCATGTCAATAGCCTTAAATGGCAAGATTGCCCAGATTGCCTCTGGAGGAACACAAACAATGATTGAGACTCATTTGTTTCTTGTGATGAGTCAATTGTAGAACCAGGAGTTTTTCCCTGACCCATGTCCTGACCAGTTCTCTACATCTAGCCTGATCATTTCCTTGAGTGTTTTGAGTAATTGCCTAAATAGATAGAAATGATTGAGCCTTAAAATAACCCTGATATGATATGATCTCCTTCTTGATGTGTCTGACAAAGTGTCTCTGTCTATCCCAGTCCTGGGTTCAAATAATATTTGAAATCTTTCACATACTTTGAGCGTTTGCTTCAGCTTGCCTATAGACTGCCAGATGGGCGGAGTTGACAGTTTTGGTACTATTCTATTGGTTCATTAAACCAGGCAAGCTCAATCGAGCACAGATAAAGTATTTGAAATTGTCCATGGCGGTGTGTTGGAGATCCCAGTTTAATGTGTTTCCCAGTCTGTTGACTTAGTTACTCCTCAAGCCCTTTCTCCAGACCTCTCCTTGGCCCTCTCCCTCAGCCCTTTCTCCAGCCCTCTCCTTGGCCCTCTCCCTCAGCCCTTTCTCCGGCCCACTCCTTGGCCCTCTCCCTCAGCCCTTTCTCCGGCCCTCTCCTTGGCCCTCTCCCTCAGCCCTTTCTCCGGCCCTCTCCTTGGCCCTCTCCCTCAGCCCTTTCTCCGGCCCTCTCCTCATCCCTCGGCCTCTAGGTGCCATGCTGTTTGTTTTCATGGCTCCATAATCTAATTTCTGATCCGATGTGCTTTATCCAAGTATGATTAGCAACTCCCCACTGATCTAAGATCTCGTAGCATTCGCATGCATGCCGCTCTTCATATGACCGCACTCAGCTGACGTAGCAATCGCTTTCCTATATATATCGTGGTTTTTGTTTCATCTTAATTTTACCAGGAAGTTTATTGATGTTTGAACCTCTTGTTTGAGGGAGATCTGGCAAGTTTTTAGCATGGGAATAGTTATCATACATAGTCACAGACAGTTCATAACTATGGATACCAAGACAATTCAAAGTACCAAATACTTAGCAGCATAATCAATATTTGAAAGCAATCCTTGTTATCCTTAAAAGCATATCATATTGTCATTCACCATTTATGATGGATATTGCCTTCCTATGCTCTTGTTTTTGGCCTAACATTCTTCTAGCCAGCACTCCTTGACTCAACCTCACCTGACCTAAATATTATGTATTTTGCTTTCTCAGGATCACCCTCCCCTGTCTTATCCTGTCCTTGGCCCCTGGAAGACACCATCTACACCCCACCCCAACCCCCTTCCCCCTCCTGGGTCTACCCCCTCCTGCTCCCTCCACCCCCAGCCCTGTCCTGTGGTCCCCCCCTGCCCCCACCACGTCTGCGGAGTGGGTGCCGGCCCCCTCCCCTGGGGGCACCAGTGAGGAGCTGAACGAGCCTCTGGACAAGCCTCTTGAGAACGATGCGGAGGGCGTGTGGAGCCCCGACATTGAACAGAGCTTCCATGAGGCCCTGTCCATCTACCCGCCCTGCGGACGCAGGAAGATTATCCTCTCCGACGAGGGAAAGATGTATGGTACGCCCCACCCTTTTCCCATCTATTCCCTGGTTTTATATGTGATGACTGACTATATGCTGTCCCCTCCAACGTTCATGTACATACACTCTCATGGACCCATGTCCCTCAAAATTCAAGATATGCCGGTATGCCAGTCGTATCTGCACTGACCACCTTCCCTCACAAATAAGGCCTACATACGTATACACACATTTACTTCACACACAGTTCCACAGACGGTTCCACACACACACATAGTTCTTACGAGTTGTGAGTGATAAATGGCAGTATTCCAGAGTACATACATAGTTCCACACACCCTCTCACTACCACCACTATCCTCCCCTCCGTCCACGTGGCTGAGTAGCGTGTGATGGCACCATGGATGTCACACTCTCCTCTCCATGCTGCTACTCACATTCTGATTGATACTTCATATAATCCGCTAACCTTCCCTCTCTCATTTCTGTACTCTACTAGTATTCATTTACATTTTTGTAATTTGGCAGACGCTTTTATCCAGAGCGACTTACAGGAGCAATTAGGGTTAAGTGCCTTGATTCGAACCAGCGACCTTTCGGTTACTGGCCCAACACTCTTAACCGCTAGGCTACCTCCCGCACTATTCGATTACATAACTATGGCGAGGGCAAGTTGCCATATCTCATTATCAGTCATACATTTATCATTTATGTCAGACATACATTACCTCATTGCTCGTTGGCCTTCATACCTATGTTACGTCATTGGCTTGTAAGTGTGCAGTCCAACAAACATTTTGGAATAAAGGTGAAGAAGAAAAGCTATATGCCATGATGAGGGAAAATATTTAGATAAGCAATGTGTTTCGGACGTACAGTGGCTTGCGAAAGTATTCACCCCACTTGGCATTTTTCCTATTTTGTTGCCTTACAACCTGGAATTAAAATGGATTTTGGGGGGGGTTGTATCATTTGATTTACACAACATGCCTACCGCTTTGAAGATGCAAAATATGTTTTATTGTGAAACAAGAAATAGGACAAAAAAACAGGAAACTTGAGCGTGCATAACTATTCACCCCCCCCAAAATCAATACTTTGTAGAGAAACCTTTTGCAGCAATTACAGCTGCAAGTCTCTTGGGGTATGTCTCTATAAGCTTGGCACATCTAGACACTGGGATTTTTGCCCATTCTTCATGGCAAAACTGCTCCAGCTCCTTCAAGTTGGATGGGTTCCGCTGGTGTACAGCAATCTTTAAGTCATACCACAGATTCTCAATTGGATTGAGGTCTGGGCTTTGACTAGGCCATTCCAAGACATTTAAATGTTTCCCCTTAAACCACTCAAGTGTTTCTTTAGCAGTATGCTTAGGGTCATTGTCCTGCTGGAAGGTGAACCTCTATCCCAGTCTCAAATCTCTGGAAGACTGAAACAGGTTTCCCTCAAGAATGTCCCTGTATTTAGTACCATCCATCATTCCTTCAATTCTGACCAGTTTCCCAGTCCCTGCCAATGAAAAACATCCCCACAGCATGATGCTGCCACCACCTTGCTTCACTGTGGAGATGGTGTTCTCGGGGTGATGAGAGGTGTTGGGTTTGCGCCAGACATAGCGTTTTCCTTGATGGCCGAAAAGCTCAATTTTAGTCTCATCTGACCAGAGTACCTTCTTCCATATGTTTTGGGAGTCTCCCACATGCCTTTTGGCGAACACCAAACATGTTTGCTTATTTTTTTCTTCAAGCAATGGCTTTTTTCTGGCCACTCTTCCGTAAAGCCCAGCTCTGTGGAGTGTACGGCTTAAAGTGGTCCTATGGACATATACTCCAATCTCCGCTGTGGAGCTTTGCAGCTCCCTCAGGGTTATCTTTGGTCTCTTTGTTGCCTCTCTGATTAATGCCCTCCTTGCCTGGTGCGTGAGTTTTGGTGGGCGGCCCTCTCTTGGCAGGTTTGTTGTGGTGCCATATTCTTTCAATTTTTTAAATAATGGATTTAATGGTGCTCCGTGGGATGTTCAAAGTTTCTGATATTTTTTTATAACCCAACCCTGATCTGTACTTCTCCACAACTTTGTCCCTGACCTGTTTGGAGAGCTCCTTGGTCTTCATGGTGCTGCTTGCTTGGTGGTGCCCCTTGCTTAGTGGTGTTGCAGACTCTGGGGCCTTTCAGAACAGGTGTATATATACTGAGATCATGTGACAGATCATGTGACACTTAGATTACACACAGGTGGACTTTATTTAACTAATTATGTGACTTCTGAAGGTAATTGGTTGCACCATATCTTATTTAGGGGCTTCATAGCAAAGGGGGTGAATACATATGCACACACCACTTTTCCGTTATTACTTTTTTATACTTTTTTGAAATAAGTTATTTTTTCCATTTCACTTCACCAATTTGGAATATTTTGTGTATGTCCATTACATGAAATCCAAATAAAAATACATTTAAATTACAGGTTGTAATGCAACAAAATAGTAAAAAACGCCAAGGGGGATGAATACTTTTGCAAAGCACTGTACACAATGTAGAAGGATTGTTTTGTCTACCATAGAATGCTATTAGTACTATAGAGTGCTTATAGATCCTTCAGAAAGTCATACAGAGACCGGGAAAAAGAAAGGTGGAGGAGAGGAATATGTTTCATGATTAACAACTCATGGTGTGAT
The DNA here is from genome assembly GCF_020615455.1 of Coregonus clupeaformis. Classification (NCBI taxonomy): domain Eukaryota; kingdom Metazoa; phylum Chordata; class Actinopteri; order Salmoniformes; family Salmonidae; genus Coregonus; species Coregonus clupeaformis. The sequence goes on along the minus strand of NC_059217.1, from coordinate 29,381,461 downwards.
TGTGGTAACGTACAGGAAGTCCTTTTGTTCTCCCGATCTGGAATACCTCACCATCAAATGCTGACCGCATTACCTCCCGAGCGAATTGTCTTCGGTCATCATCACTGCCGTGTACTCTATATTCCCCCCAAGCCGACACCGCTACGGCTCTCAAGGAACCACACTGGACTTTGTGCAAATTGGAAACCGCATATTCTTCGGCCGCATTTATTTGAACTGGTGACTGTAGCCCTTTCCTGCAGTCAAATTACCAAATCGCCCTCTAGTGGCCTCATGGGTAGAATGTTTTATTTTATTTATTAATAAACATTTTTTTTTTTTAACAGCTGAAAATCAGGTGTTTCTATGTCATACGGTGTTTCTATGTCATATATTTGTCTTCTGTGATATATATAAAGTGTAATATTGGGATGCAAACTCAAAATTGAATACATTTCAGCTATATATATCTGACATGGTACAGGTGTCTTCTTCTTTTTAAGCCCATAACCATGTGTGTGAGGTGTATACTTTTGTTTTAAAGTAGATTTGTTTAAGACTACCAATAAAAACTCTGTGACCCTGATTTAGCCCACTGCAGTAAAATAAAGGAAATCTAAGGAAAACGCTACCGAAATTCTATCAACACATCTCCTGTGCTACTCACGCATTGAACTCTCTGGATCATTGCTACTCTCCCTTCTTGGGTGGCTACAAGGCACTCCCCAGCACTCCCTTCGGCAAATCAGATCATGCCTCCTTTCTGTGCTGCTCCCCACCTATGGGCAGAAACTTAAGCACCTGTGGTAAGGACTGTTCAACGTTGGTCTGACCAATTGGAATCTATGCTTAAAGATTGTTTTGATCACGCGGACTGGGAAATGTTCCGGGTCGCCTCTGAGAATAGTATCGCCATATACACTGACTCAGTGACTGGGTTCATCATGAAGTGCATAGAGCAGGGGTGTCAAACTCATTTTAGCTCAGGGGCCACATGGAGGAAAATCTATTCCCAAGTGGGCCGGACCGGAAAGATCATGGTATATATAACTTAAAAACAACAACTTCAGATTGTTTTCTTTGTTTTAATACGATCAACATACAACATAAAGCTGGAGCCTGAGGACAGTGTGTCCAAAATAGTACAAGCACAACATCACTATTAATCATAAAACACGTCAATTTTATTTGAAAATTCTAAAGAAAAAGAACACACAAACACACAATGCCTCAGTGATTAACAGAACTGTTTCACAGATCACAGAACTATATCAGGGTGTCATTTCTCAGGCAGAAATGTAGATAAAAATAATGAAATCCTGTTCCCCAAACAAGTGCAAGAACCACAGAGTCAAGAATAGGTTAAATATACAAATAAAATAAAATCTATTAAAAACAATAGCACATAAAAACATATAAACATAAAGCTGGAGCCTGAGGACAGTGTCCAAAAGCACAACATCACTATTAATCATAAAACACCTCAAGTTATTTGAAAGTTCTGAGGACAAAGAACACACAAACACACAATGCCTCAGTGATTCACAGAAGTATATCACAGATCACAGAACTATATCAGGGTGTCATTTCTCAGGCAGAAATGTAGATAAAAATAATGAAATCCTGTTCCCCAAACAAGTGCAAGAACCACAGAGTCAAGAATAGGTTAAATATACAAATAAAATAAAATCAATTAAAAACAATAGCACATCAACATAAAAACATATAAACATAAATCTGAAAGCGTTGCTCAAACTCCCGTAACAGTCCCGTTATTTTATCTTTGAACCGCTTCATGTCTGCCACATGTTGGGTCGCGCACACATTTTTCAGACAGGGGAAGTGAGCTGCATCACCACCGGCAAGTTGCGTCTCCCACAATGACAGCTTCAACTTGAAAGAACGTATGCTGTCATAATACTGCGTGACAACTTTGTTGCGCCCTTGCAGCTGTTTGTTCAAGTTATTCAGGTGCTCTGTAACATCCACCATAAATGCAAGGTCCGGCATCCATTCTGCGGAATGAAATTCTAACACTGGTTTGCCCTTTTCTTCCATGAACTGTTCAATTTCTTCTCGTAAATCAAAGAAACGCCTCAGCACAGCACCTCGGCTTAACCATCTTACCTCAGTGTGGTATGGCAGGCCATAGATGTGGTCTTTCTCTCTGAGAAGGCTGTCAAACTGACGGTGATTCAGGCTTCTGGATCGGATGAAATTAACAGTTTGGATGACCACCTTCATGACGTTATCCATCTTTAATGACTTGCAACACAAAGCCTCCTGGTGCAAAATACAGTGAAAAGTCAAAAAATCACGTCCTCCATTTGCAGATTGCACTTTCTCTCTGAACTTTGTCACAACGCCTGCTTTTTTCCCGATCATTGAGGGCGCACTATCTGTAGCCAGGCTGACAGCGCGGGACCAGTCCACTCCGACCCTGTCCAGCGCGCCGACGAGTGCGGTAAAAATATCAGCTGCTGTCGTTGTATCTGTCATCGGCACCAACTCCACGAACACCTCGGTGACGGTCAATGTGTCATCAACTCCGCGGATGAAAAAATGGCCAGTTGTGCAACATCTGTAATGTCCGTGCTTTCATCAATTGCAACCGAAAACGCAATAAATTACTTTACTTTTTGCTTCAACTGGCTGTCCAAATCCACTGAAAGATCGGAAATCCTGTCTGCAACTGTGTTTCTTGTCAGGCTGATATTTGCAAAAGCCTGCCGCTTTTCAGGGCACACAATCTCCGCTGCCTTCATCATGCATGTTTTTACAAATTCACTGCACTAAATGGTTTTGAAGCCACTGCGATTTCATTAGCAATGAGGTAGCTAGCTTTCACTGCAGCGTCACTGATGTCTCGGCTGTGAGTAAACACAGACTGCTGTTTCTTCAGACCCGCCAACAGTTCATTCACCTTCTCTCATCTCCGCTGTCCTTGAAAGTTGTCATATTTGTCGGCATGAAGACTCACATAGTGGCGACGAAGGTTATATTCTTTCAGCACTGCAACATGCTCTGAACACACCAAACATACAGCTTTCCTATTCAATTCCGTGATTAAATAGGATGACCATTTTTCTTGGAACACTCTGAACTCTGCGTCCACTTTTCTCTTTTTTGACAGAGACATATTGGGGCAATGAGGGTGCCAAAGCACATAATGTTAAAGGTAGAAGCTGTAATAAATATCGCGGGCAAAACAAAGTAGCTCATTGGCTGCACGTGCTTGACCTACTTGCTCTGCCCCGGTATAAACAGTTTGCTTGCTTAACACAATTGCTATTGCGCCATCCAGTGGACGCAATTGGAACAGCAGTTTATTTTATTGAAAAATTGCAGCGTATTTTTATACTTTACAAAATATATATATATTTTTTATTTTTTTTATTTTTTTTTAATCATCTCGCGGGCCGGATTAAACCCGTTTGCGGGCCTGATCCGGCCCGCGGGCCGTACGTTTGACACCCCTGGCATAGAGGATGTTGTTCCCACTGTGATGATTAGAACTTATCCAAACCAAAAACTGTGGATAGATGGCGGCATTCGCACAAAACTGAAAGTGCGAAGCACCACATTTAACCACGGCAAGGTGACTGGGAACATGGACGTACAAACAGTCCAGCTATGACCCCCGTAAGGCAATCAAAGAGGCAAAATGACAGTATAGGGACATAAGTGGAGTCATAATTCAATGGCTCAGACATGAGACGTACAGTACCAGTCAAAAGCTTGGACACACCTACTCATTCCAGGGTTTTTCTTTATTTTTACTATTTTCTATATTGTAGAATAATAGTGAAGATATCAAAACTTTGAAATAACACATATGGAATCATGTAGTAACCAAAAAAAGTGTTAAACAATTCAAAATATATTTTATATTTGAGATTCTTCAAAGTGGCCACCCTTTGCCTTGATGACAGCTTTGCACACTCTTAGCATTCTCTCAACCAGCTTCACCTGGAATGCTTTTCCAACAGTCTTGAAGGAGTTCCCACATATGCTGAGCACTTGTTGGCTGCTTTTCCTTCACTCTGCCGTCCGACTCATCCCAAAACATCTCAATTTGGTTGAGGTCGGGGGATTGTGGAGACCAGGTCACCTGATGCAGCACTCCATCACTCTCCTTCTGGGTAAAATAGCCCTTACACAGCCTGGAAGTGTGTTGGGTCAATGTCCTGTTGAAAACCAAACCAGATGGGATGGTGTATCGCTGCAGAATGCTGTGGTAGCCATGCTGGTTAAGTGTGCCTTGAATTCTAAATAAAGCACCCCCACACCATAACACCTCCTCCTCCATGCCTTACGATGGGAACTACACATGCAGAGATCATCCGTTCACCCACACCGCATCTCACAAAGACACGGCGGTTGGAACCAAAAATCTCAAATTTGGACTTCAGACCAAAGGACAAATTTCCTGGGTCTTAATAACTTCATAATTCTGGGTCTTCCATTCCTGTGGTGGTCCTCATGAGAGCCAGTTTCATCATAGCGCTTGATGGTTTTTTGCGACTGCACTTGAAGAAACTTTCAAAGTTCTTGAAATGTTCCGTATTGACTGACCTTCATGTCTTAAAGTAATGATGGACTGTCATTTCGCTTTGCTTATTTGAGCTGTTCTTGCCATAATATGGACTTGGTCTTTTACCAAATAGGGCTATCTTCTGTATACCCCCCTTACCTTGTCATAACACAACTGATTGGCTGAAACGCACTAAGAAGGAAAGAAATTCCACAAATTAACTTTTAAGAAGGCACACCTGTTAATTTAAATGCATTCCAGGTGACTACCTCATGAAGCTGGTTGAGAGAATGCCACAAGTGTGCAAAGCTGTCATCAAGGCAAAGGGTGGCTATTTGAAGAATCTCAAATATAAAATATATTTTGATTTGTTTAACACTTTTTTGGTTACTACATGATTCCAAATGTGTTATTTCATAGTTATGATGTCTATTATTCTACAATGTAAAAAATAGTAAAAATAAAGAAAAACCCTTGAAAAAGTAGGTGTGTCCAAACTTTTGACTGGTATACTCTGGCATTGCTCGTTCTGATATTTCTTAAATATGGGATAACATCTGCAAAATGCCCCTCTCCCCACCGGTGTGATTACTACCTCTGAGGGTTTAGAGCTTAAGGTAGTCACCTCATACAAGTACTTGGGAGTATGGCTAGACAGTACACTGTCCTTGTCTCATCACATATCCAAAGCTGCAGGCTAAGGTTAAATCTAGACTTGGTTTACTCCATCGTAATCACTCCTCTTACACCTCAGCTGCCAAACTAACCCTGATTCAGATTACCATCCTACCCATGCTAGATTACGGAGATGTAATTTATAGATCGGCAGGAAAGTGTGCTCTTGAGCGGCTAGATGTTCTTTACCATTCGGCTTTCAGATTTGCCACCAATGCTCCTTATAGGACACATCACTGCACTCTATACTTCTCTGTAAACTGTCCATCTCTGTATAACAGACACAAGACCCACTGGTTGATGCTTATTTATAAAACCCTCTTAGGCCTCACTCCCCCCTATCTGAGATACCTACTGCAGCCCTCATCCTCCTCATACAACACCCGTTCTGCCAGTCACATTATGTTAAAGGTCCCCAAATCACACATATCTCTGGGTCGCTCCTCTTTTCAGTTCGCTGCAGCTAGTGACTGGAAGGAGCTGCAAAAACCACTCAAACTGGACAGTTTTATCTCCATCTCTACATTCAAATACTAAATCATGGACACTCTTACTGACACTTGTGGCTGCTTCACGTGATATATTGTTGTCTTTACCTTTTTGCCCTTTGTGCTGTTGTCTGTGTCTAACAATGTTTGCACCATGTTTGTGCTGCTACCATGTTGTGCTGCTGCCATGTTGTTTCGCTACCGTGTTGTTGTCATGTTGTGTTGCTACCATGCTGTGTTGTTGTCTTAGGTCTCTCTTTATGTAGTGTTGTGGTGTCTGTCTTGTCGTGATGTGTGTTTTGTCCTACATTTTTATTTTTAATCTCAGGCCCCGTCCCCACAGGAGGCCTTTTGCCTCTTGGTAGGCCATCATTGTAAATAAGAATTTGTTCTTAACTGACTTGCCTAGTTAAATAAAGGTTCAATTAAAAAAATAACACATCTGTGTACGCGACCAATAAACTTTGATTTGATAGGCCACACTAGGTCTTGCTGATAGACGTCTGCTAACACATGGCTTGCGATAACGATAGCTCGTCTGCTGGTGGTGAAAAAGCAGTGGGCCCAAATGGAGGGGGTGGTTGTGTACTTTTCAGATGAGGGATGTCATTTCCCGTCACTGCGCCAGCTCCTTTAGCCATTAGCCGTTAGCCACATGCTAGGCTAACTGGGCCCGGCGAGGTCACAGCCGTCCCCTGATCAACTCTAACCCCTTATAAAGCCTGCAATAATGGGGCGGAGGAGAGGGGGCAGGTGTCACATTCTGTTTTAGGGGAAGGGAGGCTGGGGAAGGGAGGGAAGGAGGGAGGGGGAGGGTGGTGAGGGCTGGGGGGGCGTGCTGAGGTGCCCCTTCCTCCCCACGGGGGTCAGGGGCGGGTGATGCATGCCAGGGAGCACGATGGGCCGTTAGGAATGGCATGCGCTTCGAACTGGGGTTCAAGGCAGCTCCACTGTAACCCTATACCAGAATAGACGTTTACCCTTTGAGTGCCTGGAGTGAGGAGAGGGGAACAAATAAACACCAAGGTAGCGGCCGTGTCTTGTGCGGCTCCAGGGCAGTCTGCACCTGTCCCTGTTGTGTGTGTGTCTTTATGCCTCCCTCCTCTGTTCGCTGCTATTTCTGTCATTTACCAGCCCCTCATGCACACTGTCCCCCCCCCCCCCTCCCCGTCTGTCCGTCAGTCTCTCAGCGGGTCTGTCTGCCTTTCAGCTAACCTCCAACTGCTCCCCAAGTTCACCCCGGCCTCACGGTCAGCCCAAATTTACAACATGAGAAAAGAGACAAGACTGAGCCCGCTCCCCCCCTCCACACCATCAGCCCCTAAACAGCTAAGCCTCCACCCCCCCAACTGCCCCCCCTACAACCCTGTTTATCAGCCCTGTCAGGGTCATTGACAGACCTTTCGACACATTGCTACAACTCAACTCATTTCAACCTAAAGCTATGTGAATCTCGTTCTCAGGTTGAGGTTTTAAACTTAAGTATATCATTACATGAAGTGAGAGGAAAACCTATGGAAATATGTATTTTTAAATGTCCAATTCAGCCGCTTTTATCTCAACATCAAATCATTTCTGGGTAACAATTAACTGCCTTACTGTGATTGTTTTAAATTAAAATGGTCATAAAGAAACAAACATTTCTCAAGCAAGAATTTTGCTACAACTGTCTAGGAGTGGTCTGAGTGAGGAGGAGAAAACTGAAAACGATCTGTTATTGGCAGAGAGGTTTGGAACTCTCTTTCTTATTGGTCTATTAAGAAATGTGATGTCACCAGGCAGGCCAAAACTCCATCCCACCAAAACAGGCTGAAATTTCAGGCGGCCTTTTCAAGCTCTTACACTAAAAGGGCATTATCATAATTTTCAAAATTTCACAGTATTATTCCATTCTCATAATGTTGAAATATATATAAAACACAAGAAAATCACGTTTTGGACTGCACTGGACCTTTAAGATGTGTATTTAACATGGTTCCTATAGGGGGAGAGTATGTAGAGTATGTATTGCATTTCCTGTCTACAACACAGACCAAGTGCCATTTCAGAGGCAACAATGCCATATTGAGATGGGGAACCGTTAATTGTATAGTATGCGTGTGGATCCTCTTCATCCAATTGTAAAATCTTATATCGAGAGGAATGTTTTTGTCCCATATTTCATCATGCATTCATGGCATTTTTCTCATAATAGTCTGCATAGCGCTGGCCATCATGCTTATTACGCACTGCAGTTATTAGCTTGTCTATTAAGACAGTGCCACGGATATTGTGGAGGTTTTTGTGCGGCGGTCAGTCATTTGGCTTGTCATGCATTTCCAATGAAAACATTTCCTGGCTTCCATGGGTCCCTGTTGTGCTATGCCCCATCCGACTAACGTGCGGCGTGTAAAGTAACAGGGATCCACCGGGTAGAATGGCTTTTCAGAGCCGGGATGACAAATGATGTGTGTTATAGGGGAGGAGGGATGGACAGTTGGATAAGTGCTTTGCCCCAAGGTATAGGATACCCATGTAGGCCGTATATGAAAATAAGAAATGTGATAGTGGAAATGTGATGTTGGTTGTTTATTTACAGTGATTGGATAATTAAGTGATAATGCCTGAGAAGCTAGGTTTTAACCAATCAGCATTCAGGATTAGACCCACCCGTTGGATAATCACTCATAACCCTTCTTGTAATCACTTTTAGGTAAAAAGAAAAAGGCACCAGTCTTATGCCTTATGCAAAAATAACTAACATATTATCATATTTTATTCAGTCATCATGTTCTTTCACACCTGCTCTCCCGCTATACCTCCTATAGTGAAAATCAGTTTTCCCTGGCCTTCATTGCAAGGGTTTTATTGCCGACAAACATCTTGACATGTTTGTCTGTCTTGCGTATAATGCCAAAGTGCCCTGCAAGCAGAGAGTAGCAGTTTGTTCTGTCAGCTCAACCCTCATTAATAACACTGTGTGATGTAAAGGAAAGGCCCAATGGAAATAAATAATTATCCTCTTCACCCAGGTCCCAACTTTCCCAGTCAAGTGAGAGATTCACTGACAGAAGGCTGTGTGTGGCTAGTAGCCTTTTGATAAAGTGCTCCTGTGTCATGTTTTTTTGGTCATTTAAGCTAAGAGAGGACACAGAGTTCTCAGTACGGTCATCATATCATTGCTGAGTCTCCAGAGTGAGTACTAGTGCAGTGGGGTCACTGTCTGCTGTCTCCAGAGAGAGTACTTGAAGGCATGGCCAGGACAGGGGGTTGCTGGGTAGTGAGTGGGTAGTGGCGACACTTGAGCCCTCCTGAGGCTGAGGCTGGGGAGGTGCTGGGGGCACAGCACAGCAGTCACATGGGGGAGGCCCTGAGTCTGAACCTGACCCTGGCTCTGTAACCCTAGCCCCTGTCTTGACCTTCACTCTCACATGTGATAGGATCCTCTCAGGGACTTTGAGGAATCATCACTGAATTTCTGCTAAGGTGCCTCCAGAATTCAGACATGGCCGTCTGCTTGGCTCTGACATGCATCTCACCTCCGGCTAAGGCCCTGATCGAATGCTCTCTTCCATTATTTATTCCAAGATCTGACATGACTGGATAGATAGATAGATAAAAGCTACGTAATGAAACCCCTTGCCCTTGCTTACACCTATCCAATAGTGGTAAATCACTGATTACTTCTAGGATGTATTCAAACAGGCGAGGAGATGGAGAGAATATTTAAGCAACGCGGAGTGCTTGGACACAGCTCTTAGCCGTAGTATATTGGCCATATATCACAAACCCCCGAGGTGCCTTATTGCTATTATAATCTGGTTACCAACGTAATTAGAGCAGTAAAAATAAATGTGTTGTCATACCCTTTGTATATGGTCTGATATACCACGGATGTCAGCCAATTAGCATTTAGGGCTCGAACCACCCAGTTTATATTATTATGTAATCGGTGGAAGGATACAGTTCTGATGGATTCAAATGAAACTGACATTAAACAGTAAGCTACTACTGTTACAGTTATTTCACCTGTTGACGTACTGTATCTTTGAATCCTGGTCTAAGTCTTTACAGCAGGGCTGTTCAATTCTGTTCCTGGACGGCCGAAACACTTCTGTTTTTTGTTTCTACCTGGTAGTTCATTGCACTCATCTGGTGTCCCAGGCCTGAATCAGTCCCTGGTTAGAAGGAGAGGATGAAAACCAGAAGTGTTTTGGCCCTCCAGGACCGACATTAAACAGCTTTATAATAATAATAATAATATGCCATTTAGCAGACGCTTTTATCCAAAGCGACTTACAGTCATGCGTGCATACATTTTTGTGAATGGGTGGTCCCGGGGATCGAACCCACTACCTTGGCGTTACAAGCGCCGTGCTCTACCAGCTGAGCTACAGAGGACCACAGCTTTGCATGGACAGTGCCATAGCAGATAGTGTCAGTAAGAGAGAAGTTAGCTAGCCAGTGGCTTCAGAGACGGGCCTGTGTCGGGAGTCTCTACGCCACTTCACTCCACATCGCTCGGCTAGCTATGCTATCCGAGGGGAAATCGCACCCTACCAACACATTCCTGCCTGCGGCCTAAATGTGACCTTTGTTCTCGCCCAGAGACAGAGAGGCACATGTGCTTGCGGAAGCCATGCGGCTGGCAGATGTGTGTTCAGAAAGGGGCTTGCTGCGTGTGCGTGTGTGTATGCTCTCTGTCTAACAGAGATGGTTTGTGTGTTACACACAGTGGCTGGCATGTTTGGCCTCCTCCTGTCGATCCCATGGAATGCCACTGTTCAGAATAGATGGAGAGTAGATGTAAGAAGCTGGGTCATCTGTTGTCGTCTGTGCTGGAGTCTGGAGTGGCTAGTGAGGCTGGGATGGCTATGTGCAATGGTGTGAGTGGATGTCCTCTAGCGTCATGAGGGTGTGAGTATTTGTACACAGGGGTCAAGGGGTGTAGCTGCATGCGCACACATAAACACACACACACACACACACACACACACACACACATAATAACCCAGTACGCCCCCATGGGGCAGGCAGCAGAGGGAACAGATGCAGGGCCGGTGCTGCAGCAGGCAGGGCAGTCAGGGTGTTGGTATGTGAGGAATGCTCTGGGGAGGATAGAACATAGAGAGCAGGGAGAGTAGGGACTGACCGTTCAGGGCCAGAGAGGAACCCATCCTTGTGAGAGGAGGCAGATTTATGACAGGGATGGAGGGGAGGGCTGCACCTGCACCTTCGCGTGACACATCCTGTACCCACCGCTAACCCCTCTGACCTTTCCCTGAGGGTGTGAGGGTGAGGTTGCCAGGGGTGTTTCTTGGCGCTCCCAGATTATCTCTAGACCAGCCGCGTTCCCAGAGATGGACATGTAGAGTATTGTTGTTGTGGTCGGTCACTGCTCTGCTCTGGAGAACTTGGATCCTATTTCCTGATCCCAGTCTCTAACCTCCCTGACCTAAACCACTGAGTTGGCCAGGACAGGGTCTGCTGCTCTGTCGCCCCCTCTGGAGTCTGGACCCCACCCACCCAGTTGACACAGTCACACGATGATGACCTCATCATTGTGCAAATGAATGACTACTTCTCAGTGTCTCTGATCTGTCTGGATACTTTTTAAATCATACCACCCGTCCATTTCCAGGAGTGGCAGGGACATCTGATATACAGTGCATTCGGAAAGTTTTCAGACCCCTTGACTTTTTCCACATTTAGTTACGTTACAGACTTTTTCTAAAATAGATTAAATAAATAAAAATCCTCAATCGACACACAATACCCCGTAATGACAAAGCGAAAACAGGTTTTTAGAATGTTTTGCAAATTTATAAAAAAGATCAAACAGAAATACCTTATTTACATAAGTATTCAGACCCTCGAAATTGAGCTCCGGTGCATCCTGTTTCCATTGATCATCCTTGAGATGTTTTCACAACTTGATTGGAGTCCACCTGTGGTAAATTCAATTGATTGGACATGATTTGGAAAGGCACACACCTGTCTATATAAGGTCCCACAGTTGACAGTGCATGTCAGAGCAAAAACCAAGCCATGAGGTCGAAGGAATTGTCCGTTGAGCTCCGAGACAGGATTGTGTCGAGGCACAGATCTTGGGAAGGGTACCAAAAAACTTCTGCAGCATTGAAGGTCCCCAAGAACACAGTGGTCTCCATCATTCTTAAATGGAAGAAGTTTGGAACCACCAAGAATCTTCCTAGAGCTGGACGCCCGGCCAAACTGAGCAATCGGGGGAGAAGGGACTTGGTCAAGGAGGTGACTAAGAACCCGATGGTCACTATGACAGAGCTCCAGAGTTCCTCTGTGGAGATGGGATAACCTTCCAGAAGAACATCCATCTCTGCAGCATTCAACCAATCAGGTCTTTATGGTAGAGTGGCCAGACGGAAGACACTCCTCAGTAAAAGGCACATGACAGCCTGCTTGGAGTTTGCCAAAAGTCACCCAGAGGACTCTCAGACCATGAGAAACAATATTCTCTGGTCTGATGAAACCAAGATTGAACTCTTTGGCCTGAATGCCAAGCGTCACGTCTGGAGGAAACCTGGTACCATCCCTACGGTGAAGCATGGTGGTGGCAGCATCATGCTGGGGGGATGTTTTTCAGCAGCAGGGACTGTGAGACTAGTCAGGATCGAGGGAAAGATGAATGGAGCAAAGTACAGAGAGATCCTTGATGAAAACCTGCTCCAGAGTGCTCAGGATCTCAGACTGGGGGGAAAGTTCACCTTCCAACAGGACAATGACCCTAAGCACACAGCCAAGACAACGCAGGAGTCGCTTCGGGACAAGTCTCTGAATGTCCTTGAGTGGCCCAGCCAGAATCCGGCCTTGAACCCGATCGATCATTTCTGGAGAGACCTGAAAATAGTTGTGCAGCGACGCTCCCCATCCAACCTGACAGAGCTTGAGAGGATCTGCAGAGAAGAATGGCAGAAACTCCCCAAATACAGGTGTGCCAAGCTTGTAGCGTCATATCAAAGAAGGCTCAAGGCTGTAATCACTGCCAAAGGTGCTTCAACAAAGTACTGAGTAAAGGGTCTGAATACTTATGTTAATGTGATATTTCAGTTTTGGATTTTTCATAAATTTGCTAAAATTTCTAAAAACCTGTTTTTGCTTTGTCATTATGGGGTATTGTGTGTAGACTGATGAGGAAACATTTTTATTTAATCAATTTTAGAATAAGGCTGTAACGTAACAAAATGTGGGAAAAAGTCAAGAGGTCTGAATACTTTCCGAATGCACTGTAAACACATGAACACCAGCCTCTTAACAGCTCATTAATGACTAGGTTTAATGGTAACAAATACAGGATGCTAATATTGAATAGGCTGAATGGACTGGGAGGATGTCATGTGTGTAGAGACTTTGTCTGACAGTATGTGAACATAATGCTGAATCATGGCTCAAATGATTTTATAAGCACAATGCCGAAAATCTGGATTCCACTCACTATAAATGGAAGGGATCAATATCAATAGTCAATCAGAACTTTCTTAAGTTATTGAAAATATTGTGAAAATATTGTTACACTTTATATAAGTTACAATACTCATATCACTTTGTTACATGTTATCTGGAAGTCTTCTACAAACAACACAGCAGTTATAGAGTCAGACTAAGATGAAACAGAATATAGTGGTTTCCTCAAGTACAAGTTTTTGTTACTTTTTAATTCCAAATAAGTAGCCTACAGTTGAAGTCGGAAGTTTACATACTTAGGTTCAAATCAAATCAAATCAAATCAAATCGGAGTTAAAACTAATTTTTCAACCACTCCACAAATTTCTTGTTAACAAACTATAGTTTTGGCAAGTCGGTTAGGACATCTACTTTGTGCATGACACAAGTCATTTTTCCAACAATTATTTACAGACAGATTATTTCACTTCTAATTCACTGTATCACAATAAGTGCACTGTACACTAAGTTGACTGTGCCTTTAAACAGCTTGGAAAATTCCAGGAAATTCCAGTGAGGGAAAAAAGCATTTGATCCCCTGCTGATTTTGTATGTTTGCCCACTGACAAAGAAATGATCAGTCTATAATTTTAATGGTAGGTTTATTTGAACAGTGAGAGACAGAATAACAACAAAAGAATCCAGAAAAATGCATGTCAAGAATGTTATAAATTGATTTGCATTTTCATGAGGGAAATAAGTATTTGACCCCCTCTCAATCAGAAAGATTTCTGGCTCCCAGGTGTCTTTTATACAGGTAACGAGCTGAGATTAGGAGCACACTCTTAAAGGGAGTGTTCCTAATCTCAGCTTGTTACCTGTATAAGATTTCAAACTCTCCACCATGGCCAAGACCAAAGAGCTCTCCAAGGATGTCAGGGACAAGATTGTAGACCTACACAAGGCTGGAATGGGCTACAAGACCATCGCCAAGCAGCTTGGTGAGAAAGTGACAACAGTTGCTGCGATTATTCGCAAATGGAAGAAACACAAAATAACTGTCAATCTCCCTCGGACTGGGGCTCCATGCAAGATCTCACCTCGTGGAGTTGCAATGATCATGAGAACGGTGAAGAATCAGCCCAGAACTACACGGGAGGATCTTGTCAATGATCTCAAGGCAGCTGGGACCATAGTCACCAAGAAAACAATTGGTAACACTACGCCGTGAAGGACTGAAATCCAAGGTCCCCCTGCTCAAGAAGCACATATACAGGGCCGTCTGAAGTTTGCCAATGAACATCTGAATGATTCAGAGGAGAACTGGGTGAAAGTGTTGTGGTCAGATGAGACCAAAATCGAGCTCTTTGGCATCAACTCAACTCACCGTGTTTGGAGGTTGAGGAATGCTGCCTATGACCCCAAGAACACCATTCCCACCGTCAAATATGGAGGTGGAAACATTATGCTTTGAGGGTGTTTTTCTGCTAATGGGACAGGACAACTTCACCGCATCAAAGGGACGATGGACAGGGCCATGTACCGTCAAATCTTGGGTGAGAACCTCCTTCCCTCAGCCAAGGCATTGAAAATGGGTCGTGGATGGGTATTCCAGCATGACAATGACCCAAAACACACGGCCAAGGCAACAAAGGAGTGGCTCAAGAAGAAGCACATTAAGGTCCTGGAGTGGCCTAGCCAGTCTCCAGACCTTAATCCCATAGAAAATCTGTGGAGGGAGCTGAAGGTTTCGTCAGCCTCGAAACCTTAATGACTTGGAGAAGATCTGCAAAGAGGAGTGGAACAAAATCCCTCCTGAGATGTGTGCAAACCTGGTGGCCAACTACAAGAAACGTCTGACCTCTGTGATTGCCAACAAGGGTTTTGCCACCAAGTACTAAATCATGTTTTGCATGTTTTGGTCAAATACTTATTTCCCTCATTAAAATGCAAATCAATTTATAACATTTCTGACGTGTTTTTCTGGATTTTTTTGTTGTTATTCTGTCTCTCACTGTTCAAATAAACCTACCATTAAAATGATAGACTGATCATGTCTTTGTCAGTGGGCAAACGTACAAAATCAGCAGGGGATCAAATACTTTTTTCCCTCACTGTATGTCATGGCTTTATAAGCTTCTGATAGGCTAATTGACATCATTTGAGTCAATTGGAGGCGTACCTGAGGATGTATTTCAAGGCCTACCTTCAAACTCAGTGCCTCTTTGCTTGATATCATCGGAAAATTAAAAGAAATCAGCCAATACCTCAGAAAATAAATTGTAGACATCCACAAGTCTGGTTCATCCTTAGGAGCAATTTCCAAACGCCTGAAGGTACCACGTTCATCTGTACAAACAATAGTACGCAAGTATAAACACCATGGGACCATGCAGCTGTCATACCGCTCAGGAAGGAGATGCATTCTGTCTCCTAGAGATGAACGTACTTTGGTGCGAAAAGTGCAAATAAATCCCAGAACAACAGCAATGGACCATGTGAAGATGCTGGAGGAAACCGGTACAAAAGTATCTACAGTGCTATGAAAAAGTATTTGCCCCCTTTCTAATTTTCTCTACTTTTGCATATTTGTGATACTGAATGTTATCAGATCTTCAACCAAAACCTAATATTAGATAAAGGGAACGTAAGTGAACAAATAACACAACAATTACATATTTAGTTCACTTATGTTCCCTTTATCTAATATAAGGTCCTATATCGACATAACCTGAAAGGCCGCTCAGCAAGGAAGAAGCCACTGCTCCAAAACCGCCATAAAAATGCCAGACTACGGTTTGCAACTGCACATGGGGACAAAGATCGTACTTTTTGGAGAAATGTCCTCTGGTCTGATGAAACAAAAATAGAACTGTTTGGCCATAATGACCATCATTATGTTTGGAGGAAAAAGGGGGGCGCTTGCAAGCCAAAGAACACCATCCCAACCGTGAAGCACGGGGGTGGCAGCATCATGCTGTGGGGGTGCTTTGCTGCAGGAGGGACAAGTGCACTTCACAAAATAGATGGCATCATGAGGAAGGAAAATTATGTGGATATATTGAAGCAACATCTCAAGACATCAGTCAGGAAGTTAAAGCTTGGTCGCAAATGGGTCTTCCAAATGGACAATGACCCCAAGCATACTTCCAAAGTTGTGGCAAAATGGCTTAAGGACAAGAAAGTCAAGGTATTGGAGTGGCCATCACAAAGCCCTGACCTCAATCCTATAGAACATTTGTGGGCAGAACTGAAAAAGCGTGTGCGAGCAAGGAGGTCTACAAACCTGACTCAGTTACACCAGCTCTGTCAGGAGGAATGGACCAAAATTCACCCAACTTATTGTGGGAAGCTTGTGGAAGGCTACCCGAAACGTTTGACCCAAGTTAAACAATTTAAAGGCAATGCTACCAAATACTAACTGAGTGTATGTAAACTTCTGACCCACTGGGAATGTGATGAAAGAAATAAAAGCTGAAATAAATCATTCTCTCTACTATTATTCTGACATTTCACATTCTTAAAATAAAGTGGTGATCCTAACTGACCTAAGACAGGGAATGTTTACTAGGATTAAATGTCAGGAATTGTGAAAAACTGAGTTTAAATGTATTTGGCTAAGGTGTATGCAAACTTCCGACTTCAACTGTACATGTAATTTGACTTACAATGGGCTTTCTAAACTACTGGTGGTAACTTGCAAGTTGCAACAGAATAATGGGAACTTAATATTAAGTTGCGTTGCTCATTTGAGGTCAGGAAATAAGAGAAAGCTCTCTGCCTGCACCCTCATACCTTGTAGTCCTCCCACTGACATAAACATCTCTACAGCATCTGCAAGTCACCTCAGAGAACTCCCCAAGTCACCTCAGAGACCTCCCCAAGTCACCTCAGTGACCTCACAAAAAGTATTTGCCTGCTTTCAGTCAGCGACTTCAAAGTGCACAAGAAATGTGGAACACTTTTTTAATCCAAAGGGATTAAAGAAATATGCATTGAGGTGCTCAAAGAATCGGCGAGTGAGTGCACCTTATGATAAACACTGAACGCTTGAGCAGTTCCAGCCCAGAAATGAAAATAAGATTCAGAGTGAATGAGTGCCGTGACTGGGCCGTGTGTGGAGGCAGGAGACTGAGAGAAGGGTTTAAGTCCATAAAAGCCTGACACAAAGGGAGCCCTACAGCTGTGTGTGTGTGCGTGTGCGTGCGTGTGTGTGCGTGTGTGTGCGTGTGTGTGTGTGTGTGTGTGTGTGCGCATAAAGAGGTTAACATCGGCCTCCTTAATTTGACTCTTTTGTGAACATGTCGCCACTTCACAGAAAACCATCACCGCCAAATTCACCACAACGCCCTCTAATGCTTACAATTTCATAAGTCGTAAATTTGCCTGCAGTGGACAAGTCCCCTATTATACTTTAACACTGTTAGAGATTGATTAGTGGAAAGTTACTGTATGTCTGAACAAACACCATCTGCTAGAACCTTATCCGCAGCAGCGAGGTACAGAGGAGAGCTGGAGAAACTATGTTTTGCATTCCACTCTGCGGGTGCGTCCCAAACGGCACTCTATTCCCTATATAGTGCACCACCTTTGACCAGGGCCCTAGTCTATATAGGGAATAGGGTGCCATTTGGAGTGCAAGCTGAATCTGATCACTTTTATTGCCTGCCAGTGTTTCTGGGCTCCTTGGGGTTCGGGTTGCCTTTCTCGACCTGACCGGGCATTCTGATTGGTCAGACGGGGTAGGGCCGGGTTTTCTGACCCAAGTATCACTATGTGAGGAAAGTCTTACGCTGGTTGTTCCACGTTGCATTGCGTGACTGATCTCTGTGTTAATTCACATGGAGATGTGGTGTGAGAGGGAAAAATTACAGTGTTTAAGAGGTGGTACAAACTCGACTCTGTCACGATCGTCAGGGAGAGACCAATGCGCAGCGTGTTGAACGAACATGTTAACTTTATTATCTTTAGTGATAATCTACACAATAAACAAAACAAGAAACGACTCGTGAAGTCCACGGTGACAATGACCGAACACGGAACAAGAACCCACAAACACAAAAGGAAAACAGACAGTATAAATATGGCTCCCAATCAGAGACAACCAGCCAACAGCTGACACTCGTTGCCTCTGATTGGGAGTCACTCAGGCCAACATAGAAATACACAACCTAGAACCCCCAACATAGAAATAGAACACATAGAATGAACACACCCTGGCTCAACATATAGAGTCCCAGAGCCAGGGTGTGACAGTACCCCCCCCTAAAGGCGCGGACTGCGACCGCGCCTCAATAAGAGCAAAACAGGGGAGGGCTGGGTGGGCATACCTCCTCGGCGGCGGTTCTGGCTCCGGCCTTGCCCACCACCCTCCAATAATCCCCCATAGCGCCCCTGGTCCGGTCTGGCCCCGCTGGCTGGAGCTGACCTGAACGTAGCAGGAACGGCTAGCTTCAGCTCCGTTGTGGAGCAGTTGAGCGGTACCTGATTTGGCACCGATGACCCAGGCACGGGTTGTGCCGGACTGACGACGCGCACCCCTGGCTTGGTGCGTGAGGCAGGAACGGACCGGACCGGGCTGACGATGCGCACCCCTGGCTTGGTGCGTGGAGCAGCAACGGGCCGGACCGGGCTGACGATACGCACCCCTGGCTTGGTGCGTGGAGCCGAACGGGCCTCACCCGGACTGACGACTCGCACCCCTGGCTTGGTGCGTGGAGCAGCAATGGGCCGGACCGGGCTGGACGATGCGCACCCCTGGCTTGGTGCGTGGAGCCGAACGGGCTTTACCGGGCTGACGACTCGCACCCCTGGCTTGGTGCGAGTAGCAGGAACGGGCTGGACCAGGCTGACGACTCGCACCCCTGGCTTGGTGCGAGTAGCAGGAACGTTCTGGACCAGGCTGACGACTCGCACCCCTGGCTTGGTGCGAGTGGCAGGAACAGGCCGGGCCGGGCTGGCGACTCGCACCCCTGGCTTGGTGCGAGTGGCAGGAACAGGCCGGGCCGGGCTGGCGACGCGCACCGTAGGCTTGGTGCGAGTGGCAGGAACAGGCCGGGCCGGGCTGGCGACGCACACCGTAGGCTTGGTGCGAGTGGCAGGAACAGGCCGGGCCGGGCTGGCGACGCGCACCGTAGACTTGGTGCGTGGAGCAGGGACAGGCCGGGCCGGGCTGGCGACGCACCCCGTAGGCTTGGTGCGTGGAGCAGGAACAGGCCGGGCTGGGCTGGTGACGCACCCCGTAGGCTTGGTGCGTGGAGCAGGGACAGGCCGGGCTGGGCTGGCGACGCACCCCGTAGGCTTGGTGCGTGAGGCAGGAACGGACCGGACCGGGCTGACGATGCGCACCCCTGGCTTGGTGCGTGGAGCAGCAACGGGCCGGACCGGGCTGACGATACGCACCCCTGGCTTGGTGCGTGGAGCCGGAACGGGCCTCACCGGACTGACGACTCGCACCCCTGGCTTGGTGCGTGGAGCAGCAATGGGCCGGACCGGGCTGACGATGCGCACCCCTGGCTTGGTGCGTGGAGCCGGAACGGGCTTTACCGGGCTGACGACTCGCACCCCTGGCTTGGTGCGAGTAGCAGGAACGGGCTGGACCAGGCTGACGACTCGCACCCCTGGCTTGAGTGCGAGTAGCAGGAACGTTCTGGACCAGGCTGACGACTCGCACCCCTGGCTTGGTGCGAGTGGCAGGAACAGGCCGGGCCGGGCTGGCGACTCGCACCCCTGGCTTGGTGCGAGTGGCAGGAACAGGCCGGGCCGGGCTGGCGACGCGCACCGTAGGCTTGGTGCGAGTGGCAGGAACAGGCCGGGCCGGGCTGGCGACGCACACCGTAGGCTTGGTGCGAGTGGCAGGAACAGGCCGGGCCGGGCTGGCGACGCGCACCGTAGACTTGGTGCGTGGAGCAGGGACAGGCCGGGCCGGGCTGGCGACGCACCCCGTAGGCTTGGTGCGTGGAGCAGGAACAGGCCGGGCTGGGCTGGTGACGCACCCCGTAGGCTTGGTGCGTGGAGCAGGGACAGGCCGGGCTGGGCTGGCGACGCACCCCGTAGGCTTGGTGCGTGGAGCAGGGACAGGCCGGGCTGGGCTGGCGACGTACCCCGTAGGCTTGGTGCGTGGAGCAGGGACAGGCCGGGCTGGGCTGGCGACGCACACCGTAGGCTTGGTGCGTGGAGCAGGGACAGGCCGGACTGGGCTGGCGACGCACACCGTAGGCTTGGTGCGTGGAGCAGGGACAGGCCGAACCGGGCTGTGGAGACGGATAGGAGACCTGGAGTGAAGAGCGGCCACAACCCGTCCTGGCTGAATGCCTACCCTCACACACTCTGTGTGAGGCATCCGCACAGGACGTACAGGGCTGTGTACCCGTACTGGCATAACAGCACGTGACACTGGAGCAGGATATCCGGGACCGCGGAGAGGCATTGGAGACCACGAGCGTTGAGCCGGCACACTCCGTCCTGGCTGCATACCCCCCTTCGCACGACACGTGCGGGGTGCTCGCACAGGACGTACAGGACTATGCCGACCCACTCGTGGCACAGTACGCCGCTCCGCATACCGCGGAACCTGCCCCGTCCCATGCTGCCATGCCTGAGTACGGGAAGTTGATTCCGCTCTCCATCCAGGCTCCGCCAACCTGCCTTCTGGCCCCCTTAACCCGGTGGCCTCCTCTCCAAATCGCCCTGTGGCAGCCTCCTGCTGCCCAGCCGCCCATGCCGTGTGCCCCCCCCCTAAAAAATTTTTGGGGTCGCCTCTCGTCCGTCCGACGATGGCACTGCTGACGCCGCTGCTCCTCTCTCGCCAGGGCCTTAATCCTAGCCCAAGGTCCCTTGCCCCCGAGCATGTCCTCCCAGGACCACGATTTGCCCACCTGGGCCATCGCCAGCCTCTCCATCTCCTTTCCTGGCGCTTCCTCCCATGTCCAGTCTGCCTGCTCCTGGACACGCTGCTTGGTAATTTTATGGTGGGTTCTTCTGTCACGATCGTCAGGGAGAGACCAATGCGCAGCGTGTTGAACGAACATGTTAACTTTATTATCTTTAGTGATAATCTACACAATAAACAAAACAAGAAACGACTCGTGAAGTCCACGGTGACAATGACCGAACACGGAACAAGAACCCACAAACACAAAAGGAAAACAGACAGTATAAATATGGCTCCCAATCAGAGACAACCAGCCAACAGCTGACACTCGTTGCCTCTGATTGGGAGTCACTCAGGCCAACATAGAAATACACAACCTAGAACCCCCAACATAGAAATAGAACACATAGAATGAACACACCCTGGCTCAACATATAGAGTTCCAGAGCCAGGGTGTGACAGACTCTTCTACAACTAGGAGGCAGGCTGAGTGTGTGTGTGTGTGTGTGTGTGTGTGTGTGGTGTGTGTGTGTGTGTGTGTGTGTCCATATACGTGTGTGTGTGCTTGCATACGTGTGTGTGTGCGTGTGTGTGTGTGTATGTGTGTGTGTACAGGGCCAGGGAAAGAGGTGAGAGGCCACATGCCCATTGAACCAAGTCCCTTGCCCTGTAACCAGAGCCTTGATGGAGGAACAAGCCCAAGATTTACTGCAGGCTTAAAGGCATATTCAATAAACATTGACACACACACACCAGCTGCCGAGCGGCCTCTCCAGGCCAGGCCTCCTGCTATACCCCTTCACCTGCTCAGCCAATTTGACCAGGGCAAGCACACACACACACACACAAATACACACTTTTACTGATAACACGTCCACATACACACACACACACACTTACACCAATACAAACACATACAGGACACATTAGCACAGACTCAGACTCCCCTCCCACCTCTGCAGCTGATTTGCCCAGCCAGCCACGTCCAGTATGCTGATGATAAGTTAGCAGTACCTCATCATCCCCTAGCTGGCCTATCCTCCTACTGACACCATGCCAAGCCTGTTGCATTTACCTACACTCAAAAAGGATTTACACTGTTGGACCATATCACTATGAACTAATAAACTAAATCAAACTTTGCATCTAAACAAATCCACAAATATCAAATTTTATATTGAATAACTTTACATTTTCTTAATGCAAATCTTTTTTTTAATGTCAAAACTAAAATGTCAATGTGCTGGCTCTTCCAGGACGAAACGAGCTGATAGCACGGTACATCAAGCTACGCACAGGGAAGACGCGGACAAGAAAGCAGGTGGGTTTCGTAACACCACTCCATTTTTCCCCTATATGTTTCCAGGCCTTTCTCCCAAACCATGTGCACCCCTTAAACAACCCACCCACCCCGTGTCTGTCCAAGCTGTCTCCAATCAGGGGCTGGAAAAGACACAGAGAGGGCTAGAGGAAAGCCATGCTGCTTTCAATCCTACACATTCCCCGAGCCCCAACCCTGTTCTCACGCTGAAATGGGCCTCTCTTGAGTGATTTAGAGGGCCGGAGCGCAATGCACAGATGCTATAGGATCAGATGACGGTGTGTTTCTTCACCACCTCACCTAGCATGTAGCCCAGCCTCGTTAGAGCAAGAAGCAGAGGAATACAGGATCTTTACGGCAGAGAGGACACTGGATGGGGCAGAGATTTGGACCCTATCTGGGACATGGGATTTCGAGAGCTTGGGACTATAAGGTTCTATCTGCAAAAATATGATTCTGAGATAATTGGCATTAAAGTTCCAAACCCTCATTGGTTTGAATGGTGTCAGCAATTTTTATCTAGTATTCTTTTGAACTTAACAACTTGAATTGTGGGTATTTAGAGTACTATATAGGCAAAAAACATTAAACTGAACAAGGCTATGTCAATAACTAAATTTGGACAAAAATGCAGATAAAACCTTATAGTCCCAGGCTCCCAGGCTCTCTCTCTCTCTAGAGTGACTAACTGACATATTGGCACTGACTGATGTTGCATTACATAGAGAGAGAGGGAGAGGGGCTCCATCTATGTCCGTTTATGTGAAGATGTGATGGGGGGAAAAGAGGGAGAGGGGTTGGGGTTGACAAAGAGTTGAGGAAGGGTAGAGTGAGAGGGGAAGGGGGACACCTGCTGGTCTAGCAGTGGCCAGGGCCATGGACAAATCAGTTTGGCCTTCTTAATAAGTGCCATGTTAGTACCAAAAGTCTCAAGACAATGACATCATAGAATGAGAAAAGGAATATTATTGTTTGTTGTACATTTGGCGCCAACATGGAGGATAGTTGGCTGAACCCTGTACTGCACATCTGCCATAGACCTGATCAGACCTAATCTCTCTCGCTCTCTCTCTCTCTTTCTCTCTATCCCTCTCTCTCTCTTCTCCAGGTGTCCAGTCACATCCAGGTGCTAGCACGACGGAAGGCCCGGGAGATCCAGGTGAAGCTGAAGGTACGCTACGTGAGTCTCCCCCTTTATGAATCTTGAAACTGTGCACTGCATTGTGGGTTGGCTCGAAGGGCTACTACCATAGCAATGGAATGGGTAGAAAAAGAAATCAAACATTCAAATTCTGGAAGATTTACATGGATCCACCAATATAACGGAGCAATTCGACCTTTTAGAACACAAGTAATCCAAATTCCAATCCTCCTCACCAATGTCTGCCATGCCACATACCATGGTACAGCAGGGACCTTGCTTTCAATGGGAATGTCAATGTCTACCATTCTACCCATTCCAATTGTGACTGCTACAGCACTAGCTATGCAGGTCATTTGGAGTAGCGTGCTGCTGGCTGATGTTTTTAAGGTAGGGGTATTTATAAAAATATCGCTAGCAACAACAGAATATAGCTAGCAACAACAGAATAAAGGAATTTTGAATTACATACCTACAGTAGAAAAGAGGAGAATTTCTAATGATGTCAACTTTATTTCTCAACTCCTAATATTGAGCAAATTACACTCATTGCCGCTAATTACACTCACTGGAGTATCTAACATAGGCTTTGAAAAAGTACCGCTACCCGCTTAGCAGCGCTGCTGCTAAGCTTTCTTGACTTAATACATTTTTTACCAACACATGGCTAACCTTTGTTTAACCAGCTAAACAGCTGCTATTAGCTAAAATGTGTTTGGAGTTACCTTTCTATCTAATTGGATATGTTAGAGTTTACACTTCCTCTTCCAATTATAATGTGGGAGGTCAAAAGAATAATAAAAAACTACCAAATCTATTCATTTTAAAATGTTGATTACTTCTCCTTGCCATTCACCTGATGATAAGACAATATGTGTTTTTTTCTTATTTTATTTGCTATCATATGATGGGGGTCCTTGGGTCACCGGGTTGTCTGGGCGGGGGCTCCTGGGCAAGAAAAGGTTGAAGACACCTGTTTTAAAGTGGGAAGTTGGTGTGTTGTTGGGGAGGCTGTGGTGCTGCTTGGCTGTAGCCATGATGTTGTTCTAAAGCCACAGAGCTCAGATCATCAGGAAAGCTTCCTATGGTCTTCATGTACCTTCTCAACATGTTATTCTCTTCTCATTTTTAGGTTTGATTCCATGAAAAAATGACTCAATATACTGTACTATGGCCTTGATATCCATGAATTCGATATGGAATTCTAATGGATTCCCATTCCTACATTTCAGTACAAACAATATGGAGAGACAAAACAATGAGAAAAAGAGAGTGGGTTATATTTAATAGCACCCCCTTCATTTGTGTGGGTGTTATATGGAATGCTTAGTCCTATGATGCATATCTACAAATGACCACAGTAAATGTGGATACGCTCCAGCATTCCTGGCCTGAGGCTTGCTCTGCACGATATGAACAAATGCATTTGTCAGGAGATAAATTAATTTTTGTATTGTTCCTTCCAGGCATTTCATTTGGTAAGTATCTCAATAAAAGTGTTTATGTTTGGTGGGTGAAAGCTTCCTAACACTTACCGTCCCCAGCACTTTCTTAGTTTACGTTTCTTACCGCAGACACGCACGCACGCAAACACACACACACACACACACAAGACAACACAGCTCTCAGTCACCTTGGACGGTGGCCACTGAGCCACAGCTGGCAGGGCCCAGCATTGGTCACAAGGCAGCCTCTGACAGGCCTTTTTAAATACATCTTTCTTGTAACTGAGAACACTACCAAATGTACTCCCCTTATTTCAGCTATGCCCTTGTGTCAGCCGGTTCTGGGAACAAGATTGTGCCGTGTGGCCTAGCATTAAGTGGCTGAGAGTGTTTGTAGTCCCTGATGAGTTGGAAACTGCATGATGTCGACATGATGGACACACGCACAACAGAACAATAACGCTATACCATAGACAGGAATGACTGCTGTTTCTGGTAGCCACCATGTCACCTGCTTACCGTTAGCATTTAGCCGCAGACTAGCTTGATCGTTACCATTAGCATAGAGCTAGCCCTCTGACATGCCCAGCCCAGTTCCCACTGTGACCTCTAGCAGAGACATAGGCCACTTGTCAACACCCCCCGGCCTCTGCCAAGGCAATAAACCTTACTCTCGACCTCAGGGATCTTGACTGCAATATCACCCAGCCTCCCAGCCCAGCGCCGGATGATCAACCTGGCTTTCACCCCTCATTTCCCACCCAACAAATGACATAACGGGGCTAGTATTCCCACAGGGTGCTGACTATAATGGAGAGCATGTCTGACCCATGGGCCTTGCTGTGTGTGTCTGTAGGACCAGGCTGCCAAAGACAAGGCCCTCCAGAGTATGGCCACCATCTCCGCTACCGCCTTCCAGAACAAGATGGCTCTGCAGGGGCTGTCCAGGCCGCCGTACCCCACTGCTGGTGGAGTGAGTAGTGTTTGCAGACAGACAGAGACAGACACGCACACACACACCCTGTCCTTGTGCAACAC
Organism: Coregonus clupeaformis; assembly: GCF_020615455.1. Taxonomy (NCBI): domain Eukaryota; kingdom Metazoa; phylum Chordata; class Actinopteri; order Salmoniformes; family Salmonidae; genus Coregonus; species Coregonus clupeaformis. Next base: position 29,355,569 of record NC_059217.1, on the reverse strand, counting down.
TGGGGGATACATATACAGTAGAAGGAGAGGTGGTGTCATTGAGAGTGTATGTAATAAAATGTGTTTCCATGTTTTCTTTTCTCCAGTTTTGGCATGGCGGTCTTCCAGGACAGCCTGGGGGTCCTGAAGAGTAAGTTACAACCATGTGTGTGTGTGTCTGTGTGTGTGCGTAGGGCTGTTGCGGTGACCGTATTACTGCAACACCGGCAGTCATGCGTCATGACCGCAGTCAAATTCCACGTGACCGTTGAGTCACGGTAATCTCCTCTTATGCACTCTGGACATGCGTTGGTAGTATCCAACACCAGGTCACTAATGGCCTGGTACTCAGCGCTCTGTTGTCCCTCTAACCACTCCGACATCAATGCAAAATCACATCAAACACTTATCATCAAAACAGTATGCGCTTTTAAAACTCACCTCACTGTGATCGATCAATTTGAAGAAAGAAGTTCAACAACAGGTTGAAACTGAGTGGAAAACATGGTCCTTGTGGATGTTGTTTCAAAGCCAAACAACAAAATGAACAGCTCTTTCTAAGGTGATGATTCATTCAAAACTCCCTTATGCATATGCATAAGCCAATATATGAGGCCAAGTCCCCAAAAAACCCCAGAATTACCGCATATTACGCACGGCAGGAAAATAAAAAATAAAATACAAATATTTAAGATGTCTTTGGTACATAATTGGTCTAGCCTATACTCCAAAATTTTAACAATTCTAGTAATCACCTTTGAGTGTGAACTGTATTATTATGCATACTGGATATACTGTTTACCTTATGCTACGCTCCTAACTTTCTGTAGAGTCTGGGAGAGAACGTATAGCCCTAGGTCCTCTGTAGCTCAATTGGTAGAGCATGGCGCTTGTAATGCCAGGGTAGTGGATTCGATTCCCAGGACCACCCATACGTGAAAATGTATGCACACATGACTGTAAGTCGCTTTGGATAAAAGCGTCTGCTAAATGGCTTATTAGGCGATGCGGTTGGTTCATTGATTGTGCAGGGCGGCTTACAGAGTTAGCCTACAGTTATAGTGAATTTGATTTTGAATAGCCTAGTAATAGGGCATGTTTTATATTTTCATAATGAATAGGCTGACACATTACCTTTAGCTACAGAATATCTCACCACTGTGCCTTTCCATCTCCTCCTCTCTCTCCTTCATTCCTTTCTCAAGAGCGCCGAGAGAGGGGCGCAGTGGTCTAAGGCACTGCATCGCAGTGCTAGCTGTGCCACTAGAGATCCTGGTTCGTATCCAGGCTCTGTCGTAGCCGGCCGCAACCGGGAGACCCATGGGGCGGCGCACAATTGGCCCAGCGTCGTCCAGGGTAGGGGAGGGAATGGCCGGCAGGGATGTAGCTCAGTTGGTAGAGCATGGTGTTTGCAACGCCAGGGTTGTGGGTTCGTTTCCCACGGGGGGCCAGTATAAATAAATAAAATAAAATAAAAATGAAAATTACAAATAACTACTAAAAAAAGACAACAACAAAAAAAATATGCACTCACTAACTGTAAGTCGCTCTGGATAAGAGCATCTGCTAAATGACTAAAATGTAAATGTCAACAGTTTAATTAAATATGTTTCATTGTGAAAACATTTTACTAATGTTCCCAAACAGATTTCACTTGGTTTCCCAAATTAAACATTGGGTAACTACAGGAACAGGGTTGGAGAACCCATGGCATACATAGTTTGGCCAAATTGGGCGGAATGTCAGCTGTCATGCAGCGAGAGGCTGCAAGCCCTCAAAAAGTGGTTGATGCGTGGAGTGAAATAGGTGTTCTTATAAGCTGTAACGAAGACGCAGGGAGTCAGGAAGCAGGTGCAGTCGGTGAGTTTAATATGTTAGAACATCGAGTGAATACACAAACAAGGGTAGCGTCTGAACATGAACAATACTGCCTGATGGGTGATAACAACGAAGCGCTAGATAAAGGGGGAGTAATCAGGGAAGTGATGAAGTCCAGGTGTGCCTAATGATGTTGCGCAGGTGTGCGTAATGATGGTTGCCAGGTGTGCATAATTATGGGTTGCCAGGACCGGTGGTTAGTAGACCGGCGACATCGAGCGCCGGAGGGGGGGAGCAGGAGTACACGTGACATCAGTCCAGGTGGCATAAGTCCAGACAGTTCTATATGCAATCCTATGTGAAAGCAGAGTTTTGATGGTTGCCACTAAAAAGGGGAGGATCCCAGCTGCTACTATATTTATTTCTCAGCTAATATTAAGCACATGCTCTGCTATACAACTGGAGTAGCCTACCCAGCATGATTGAAAAACGAACCCTGGGAAAGCTGCCTCCATTCGCTATTCGAGTGCATACGGATGACATGTCTTTTTTTTCCCTGCCCCTGTTCCTGCCCATATGTTAATGGTCATTCTAAATTGTATATATTAGTAAAGATTACATTGAGAATAGTCTGATGGGTGAAAATATGATCACTTGATGAGAGAACAGTGTGTGCAGCCTGAGGCAAGCTTTTTTTGCGACTTTTTCCAGTCATCAATATCCTATAGTCGCATCATGCAGCCCATAAATGTTTTGATTTCTAAGACATTCTAAGGTTTGTATCATTCACAACTGAAGTTGCCAAATAACTCTAAATCTAGCGTATAGGACCTGTTTCAAATGGTTGCTTTTACACTCAACATAGCCACTTCATATGCGCACTTGCTCTGGAATGGGAAAAATATTGTTTGTATTTTATTCAGATAAGTTAAATTACATTCTTCTTACTATAAAATCATATAATATAAAATAATGGCACAGGACTTATAAGCATATCTGGTCTGCTAAATGAACTAGTCTACAGCCTGGCGCATAATCAGATAGCATATAATACAGTAAGTAGACCGACTCATTCTGTTCTTCTGAAATACATTTTCTTCATATCATAATGTTTCTTTACACCTGTCTAAAATAAATAATGGATTTGTTGTGTTGGTGTATATTAAATGTATTTATTCGACTTTTAAATGTAGATGTTCCAAAGGCGCGCATCAGCAGCTTGTATGTGTGGAGGCCTGGAAATTCAAAACATGTTTATATTAATTAACAGTCAAATACCGTGAGACCGGCAGCATTTGCATGACAATAACCAGCTGACAAAATGTCCTGATCGCCACAGCCCTATGCGTGCATGCGAGTCTGTCTGTCTGTCTGCCTGCCTGTCTGTCTGCCTGCCTGCCTGTCTGTCTGTCTGCCTGTCTGTCTGTCTGTCTGCCTGCCTGCCTGCCTGCCTGCCTGCCTGCCTGCCTGCCTGCCTGCCTGCCTGCCTGCCTCCCTGCCTCCCTGCCTCCCTGCCTGCCTGCCTGCCTGCCTGCCTGCCTGCCTGACTGACAGTAAAAAGGCATAGGCCTACTGCCACTGAATAAATGGAAATCACAATCTGTCAAAACTGAATGTGACAGAGAAACTGTTTATTTAAACAGCACTTTCGTTAATGAAGCCGAGCCCCCAGTGTGTTTAAGGGTCTGCCGGTCCAATTAGGTGTGTGTGTGCAAGGGGTCAGGAGGGTAAGGGTGTAATGTGTCTTCTGCCTGTCTTGTCTCTCCAGCATTAAGCCCTTTTCCCAGCAGAGTTACGCCATGCAGTCGTCCGGCCCACTCCCCATAACAGGTGGGTTTTCTCAGCTTCCCTTCACGTCCCCATGTGTCGACAGACGTTGTCATGGTCCGTAAGTGATGAAGAGCTCCAACAAAGCTCAGAGAAACTGACAGTATGCAACAACATTTTTCAAACCTATGGTATATTTTGTTACTCCCCGCCCCCCCTCTTCTTCAGGCTATGAGAGCATGGCAGGCCTTTCAATGTCGCCGGGCGCCCCCCCGTGGCAGGGGCGGAGTATCGCCAGCTCTAAGCTCCGCATGCTGGAGTTCTCCGCCTTCCTGGAGCAGCCTCAGGACCAAGAGACCGTGAGTAGTAATTTAGTAGCCCCTCGCCCTGCCTAATAAGCCTCCACATTCATATTAATCTCACTTAGTTGATAGGGACACTGTACATGTATAATCAACATTTCAGTTCTCATCAATGTAAAAGTTTGAGACATAAAGAAAAACAATATCTGTTCCTTTTCATCCAACCCTTTCCCTAAAGCTGTAATGTTAATATCCTCACACCATGACTGCATCTTGACCATGAACTGAATCAGTGCTCTGATAGTAATCAACATCTCTCTCTCCCTCTCCTCTTTGTTTTCCAGTTTAACAAGCACCTGTTTGTGCACATCGGTCAGTCCAACCCCACCTTCAGTGACCCTTACCTGGAGGCAGTGGACATCCGGCAGATCTACGACAAGTTCCCTGAGAAGAAGGGAGGGCTGAAGGAGCTGTTTGAGAAGGGGCCGCCAGACACTTTCTTTCTCGTCAAGTTCTGGGTGAGTCCAGGCAGAAACAAAGCAGAGGTGTGTGTTTGAGGGCACATTGTAGTGTGTGTGTGTGTGTTTGTTTGTTTGTGTGTGGGTGAGTCTCTGCTTTCTGAATAGAATAATGGAAAGGGAGTCCAAACAAAGAATCAGTCGAAGCACAAAAGGGGAACTGAGAGAGTATTTGGTATGGTAAAGGTTTTTGTAGCGCTCTCCTCAGTTGTTAAATGTGTTAGGTGTTGGGATATCTTTAGCACTGGAGCTAAAGGAATTTAGTAGTAACAATTTCAGTTTGAAACAAATGAAAAGTAATTGATTAAGACCTGGCTGTTTTCTGCCAGTGGGTAGAGGGCACATTGTAGCGTGCGTGCGTGTGTGTGTGTGTGTGTGACGGCAGCCTTGGGTGTGAGAGTGGCAGGGCTTCTCTTTCACTGGGGAAATCTGAGCCTGGGCACCTGTCCCCTCGCTATTAGGCTGAACCCACCCCACACGCATCCACTTATTTATAGATCCCCCTAAGAGAGAGTGGGTGTAAAGGAGAAAAAGGAGGGGGGGGGGACAGAGGAGGGGGGGGGGGGGGCAGGAAGAGAGAGAGGGGGGAGAGAAAGCAGAGGGATGTGTTACAAGGAGCTGGGATGCAGGGGTAATTAGAAAAGGAAATAAGTGGAAAGGAGAAATAGGGGAAGAGCGAGAGAAAGAGAGAGAGGGGGGAGGGGTGAGCAGGGTCCATTTCGTCCATCTCCTCTGACCACCTCTTTGCCATGTGCATAACTTACTTCAGAAACACTACTTATACACGCTATATTCTATAGAATGGAGATTTTCAGAGCTTGATTATCATGTTTCCAGTCACACCTTTACATCCCAGCTCTACATTCCATTATGATCTCTCCCCCTAGTTGGCTTGTACATGAGGTGTTAGTCACCCTCACATGCTCCTATGTGAAGTGTTATTTATTGTAGAGAGATAAAAGACATTGGTGAGTGACAGAAACCCATTGTGTCCAACAAGCCATTCATCAATAAGGCACCCTCTTAATTCATGTCAGAGCTCTGATTGACTCAAGCACCCATGACATACAGTACCTTCAGAAAGTACACCCCTTTACTTTTTCCCCATTTTGTTGTGTTACAGCCTGAATTTAAAATGGATTACATTGAGATTTTGTGTCACTGGCCTACACACAATACCTCATAATATAAAAGTGGAATTATGTTTTTAGAAATTCTTAGAAATGTATTACAAATGAAAAGCTGAAATATCTAGAGTCAATAAGTATTCAACCCCTTTGTTATGGCAAGCCTAAATAAGTGCAGGAGTAAAAATGTGCTTAACAAGTCACATAAGTTATATGGGCGCAATAATAGTGTTTAACATTATTTTTGAATGACTACCTCATGTCTATACTCCACACAGACAATGATCTGTAAGGTTCCTCAGTCGAGCAGTGCATTTCAAACACAGATTCAACCACAAAGACCAATGCGTCGCAAAGAAGGGCACCTATTGGTAGATGGGTAAAAATAAAAAGAAGCAGGCATTAAATATCCCTTTGAGCATGGTGAAGTTAATTACACTTTGGATGGTGTATCAATTTACCCAGTCACTACAAAGATACAGGCATCCTTCCTAACTCAGTTGCCGGAGAGGAAGGAAACCGCTCAGGGATTTCACCATGAGGCCAATGGCGACTTTAAAACAGTTAGAGTTTAATGGCTGTGATAGGAGAAAACTGAACATGGATCAACAACATTGTAGTTACTCCACAATACTAACATAAATGACAGTGAAAAGAAGGAAGCCTGTACAGATTACAAATATTCCAAAACATGCATCCTGTTTGCAATAAGGCACTGAAGTAATACTGCAAAAAATGTGGGAAAGAAATTAACATTTTGTCCTGAATACAAAGCTTTATGTTTGGGGAAAATCTTCACATTTTCAAGCATGGTGGTGGCTGCATCATGTTATGGGTATGCTTGTCATCGGCAAGGACTAGGGAGTTTGTGATGAGGTGTGAATGAAGGAGTCAGGCGCAGGAGGTAAAACACCGAAGTCCAGAGTTTATTCCGTTTACATAAATAAAACGCACCCAGCGTCAATACGAAACTATCACAAGGGAAATATTCCACCTTGGCAATAACAAATGGAAGAGTAGCTCAACCGAGCTACTCGCTCTCACAATGAAACAATCACTCACAAAGACAAGGGGAACCGAGGGAACACTTATATACATACTAATTAGGGGAATGAGCACCAGGTGTGTGTGATTGACAAGACAAGACATGACAAGTGGAGTGATGAGAATTGAATCGGCAGTAGGACGCGGAGCAGGGCGAGTCGGATGGCAACGGTGGAAATCCCTCAACAGGGAGGGATCGAGGATGTCCCTCCTTGAGACCCAGCACCATTCCTCCGGACCGTACCCCTCCCACTCCACGAGATACTGAAGGCCCCCCACCCGACGCCTCGAATCCAGTAACGGACTGAGTATGCCGGGGCCCCCTCGATGTCCAGAGGAGGTGGAGGAACCTCCCGCACCTCAGACTCCTGGAGCGGACCAGCTACCACCGGCCTGAGGAGAGACACATGAAACGAGAGGTTAATACGGTAATCAGGGGGGAGTAACAACCTGTATGTAACCTCGTTTATCCTCCTCAGGACTTTAAACGGACCCACAAACCGCGGGCTCAGCTTCTGGCAGGGCAGGCGGAGGGGTAGATTCCAGGTCGAGAGCCAGACCTGAACCGGGGCCTCCCTGCGGTGGCGGTCAGCGTTCGCCTTCTGACGACGCACGGCGCGCTGGAGGCGAACGTGGGCAGCGTCCCAAGTCTCCTCCGCGCCGAAACCAGTCATCCACCGCAGGAGCCTCGGTCCGGCTCTGGTGCCACGGTACCAGGACCGGTTGGTAACCCAAAACACATTGGAAGGGTGTTAGGTTAGGAGTGGCAGAGAGAGTTCTGAGCGTATTCTGCCCATGGCAGGAACACCAACCACTCCCCCGGCCGGTCCTCACAGTAGGTCCGCAGGAACCTACCCACATCTTGATTCACCCTCTCCACCTGCCCATTACTCTCGGGGTGAAATCCAGAGGTCAGGCTGACCGAGACCCCCAGACGTTCCATGAACGCCTTCCAGACCCTAGACGTGAACTGGGGACCTCGGTTGGACACTATATCCTCTGGTACCCCGTAGTACCGGAAGACGTGAGTAAACAGAGCCTCCGCAGTTTGTAGGGCCGTGGGGAGACCGGGCAGAGGAAGGAGGCGGCAGGACTTCGAAAAGCGATCCACAACGACCAGGATAGTGGTGTTATCTTGGGAGAGGGGAAGATCAGTAAGAAAATCAATACTAAGGTGAGACCATGGTCATTGTAGAACTGGTAAAGGTTGTAGCTTACCCGCTGGGAGGTGCCTAGGTGCCTTACTCTGGGCACACACTGAGCAGGAGGAAACATACACCCTCACGTCCTTAGCCAAGGTAGGCCACCAGTACTTCTCGGTCAGGCAGCGCATTGTACGACCGATACCTGGATGACCAGAGGAGGGTGTCGTGTGTGCCCAGTAGATCAGACGATCACGGATAAGCGCAGGCACGTACTGCAGCCCAGCTGGACACTGCAGTGGAGATGGATCTGTGCGTAATGCCTGCGCTATATCCGCGTCCATCGCCCATACTACCGGCGCCACAATGCATGAGGCCGGGAGTATGGTGGTGTTGTCTCTGTGTCATACAGCTGAGACAGTGCGTCTGCCTTCACGTTCTTCGTACCTGGAATGTATGAAAGTGTGAAATCAAACCGGGTGAAGAAGAGGGCCCACCTGGCCTGGAGAGTATTCAGCCTCCTCGCTGCCTGAATGTACTCCAGGTTACGGTGGTCTGTCCAGACGAGGAAAGGGTGTTTCACCCCTTCGAGCCAATGCCTCCACACCGTCAAAGCTCGGACAACAGCCAGCAGCTCCCGATCACCAACGCCGTAGTTCTACTCCGCCGAGCTGAGCTTCTTCGAAAAGAAGGCACAGGGGCGGAGCTTAGGTGGCGTGCCCGAGCATTGGGATAAGACAGCGCCAATCCCTACCTCGGACGCATCCACCTCCACTATGAACGGTAGTGATGGATTGGGGTGAGCCAGTACCGGGGCTGAGGTGAACAGACCCCGCAATCTACTGAAGGCCAAATCAGCCTCAGCAGACCAGCGGAGCCGGGACGGCCCACCCTTCAACAAGGAGGTAATGGGAGCTGCGACCTTGCCAAAGCCCCGAATAAACCTCAGATAGTAGTTGGCAAAGCCAAGGAAGCGCTGCACCTCCTTCACCGTGGTTGGAGTCGGCCAATTACGCACGGCTGAAATGTGATCTCCCTCCATCTCCACACCTGTGGTAGTAATGCGGTATCTGAGGAAGGAGATTGACTGCTGGAAAAACTCACACTTCTCTGCCTTGGCATAAAGATCATTCTCCAGCAGTCGGACCAGTACCTTGCAAACCAGGGACACATGCTCGGCGCGCGTAGCGGAATACACCAGGATGTCATCGATGTAGACCACCACACCGCGACCAAGCATGTCCCGAAACACCTTGTTCACAAAGGACTGGAAAACAGATGGAGCATTCATCAAACCGTAGGGCATCACCAGGTATTCATAATGCCCCGAGGTTGTTCTGAATGCGGTTTTCCACTCATCCCCTTCCCGAATACGCACCAGGTTGTAGGCACTCCTGAGGTCTAATTTGGTGAAAAAACGGGCCCATGCATTGACTCAATCACTGAAGGAATGAGGGGAAGAGGATAACTAAATCGTACAGTCACCTTATTCAGTGGTCGATAATCAATGCACAGGCGTAAACCGCCATCTTTCTTCTTCACAAAGAAGAAACTTGAGGAAGCAGGTGAAGTGGAGGGACGTATATACCCCTGGCGCAGGGACTCGGTGACGTATGTTTCCATAGCCTCCATTTCAGCCTGCGACAGGGGATACACATGACTCCTGGGAGGTACAGCGTCTACCCGAAGGTTTATCGCGCAATCCCCCTACCGATGAGGTGGTAATTTAGTCGCTTGCGTCTTGGAAAACGCGAACGCCAGATCATGGTATTCGGGGGGAATGCGCACTGTGGGGGTACTGTCTGGACTTTACACCATGGTCGCACCAACGGAAACACCTAGACACCTACCTGGACACTCAAGCGACCACCCCGTAAGAACCCTCTGCGACCATGAAAAAGTGGGGTTGTGAAGGGCTAACCACGGAATACCTAAGACTACAGGGTAAGCAGGAGACTCAATAATCAAAAAAGTGATCTGCTCAACATGCGTCTCCTATGTAATCATGGTGACTGGTACAATAACCTCCTTTACCAACCCGGACACTAATGGTCGACTATCAAGTGCTCTGATGGGGAGTGGAATGGATAGGGGAACCAATGAAATGCCTTGACGGCGTGCAAATGCCCTGTCCATAAAGTTCCCAGCTGCGCCTGAATCGACTAGCGCCTTACACTGGGAAACTACCAGGTGATCGGGAAAGGAGATAGATAAGGTACAGTGCGCCGCAAAGGGCTCTGAACAATTTTGGGTGTTCATTACCTGGGGTGATGCGTGAGTGCCCTGCCTACCGCCTCCAGACCCAAAGGAACGTTGACTGCGATGTGAGGTGGATTGTCCCTTTGTGCCACCAGAGTGGAACTGTCGCTGTCCTCCTGCGCTCTCTCGACCGGTGGCTCCCCCCAGCTCCATCTGCACAGGGTCAGAGTCGTCCGGAGTGGGAACGGGCAGACCCCTAGCAGATTGTCCAGCCGGATGGCCATGTCCACCAGTTGGGAGAACGATAGCATGACAACACGGCAGGCTAGCTCCCGTCGGACGTCCTCCCTTAGGTGGCACCGGAAATGGTCGATCAGGGCCCGCTCGTTCCACCCGGACCCCGCTGCCAGCGTCCGGAACTCCAGCGCGTAGTCCTGTGCGGTCCTCGTCCCCTGCCTCAGATGGACCAGTTGTTCGCCCGTCTCTCGACCCTCAGGCGGGTGATCGGAAACGGCCCGAAAGAGGCGAGCAAACTCCCCGTAGTCCTCCAACGCGGCACCTCCCTCGTTCCACACCGCGTTGGCCCACTCCAGGGCTCTCCCACAAAGGCAGGAAACGAGGACGGATACCTTCTCCCGCTCCAGTGGTGCCGGCCTGATGCTGGAGAAATACAACTCTAGTTGGAGCAGAAATCCCTTACATCACGCTGCCGTCCCATCAAACGCCGGTGGCCGGGATATCTGGATCCCTCCAGGGGCTGGGGTGTAGGTGGCTGGATCCGGTTGACCAGCTGGTCTCGATAGATCGGGTCCTCTCCTCTCCAGGCGTTGTACTACCTGAAGAACCCGATCCATCGCTTCCCCCAAGCTGGCCAGCATCGAGGAATGCTCCTGGACCCTTGCCACAACTCCAGGCATGCGGTCTTCTCCTGCTGACTCCATTCAGCGGGTGAGTGATTCTGTGATGAGGTGTGAATGAAGGAGTCAGGCGCAGGAGGTAAAACACCGAAGTCCAGAGTTTATTCCGTTTACATAAATAAAACGCACCCAGCGTCAATACGAAACTATCACAAGGGAAATATTCCACCTTGGCAATAACAAATGGAAGAGTAGCTCAACCAAGCTACTCGCTCTCACAATGAAACAATCACTCACAAAGACAAGGGGAACAGAGGGAACACTTATACACATACTAATTAGGGGAATGAGCACCAGGTGTGTGTGATTGACAAGATAAGACATGACAAGTGGAGTGATGAGAATGGGATCGGCAGTAGCTAGTAAGCCGGTGACGACGAACGCCGAAACCTGCCCGAACAAGGAGGGGAGGCAGCCTCGGCAGAAGTCGTGACAGTTATTTTAGGATAAAAAGAAACGGAATAGAGCTAAGCACAGGCAAAATCCTGGTTCAGTCTGCTTTCCAACAGACACTGGGAGACAAATTCACCTTTCAGCAGGACATTAACCTTGATACATTTGCAAAAATGTCTAAAAACATGTTTTCACTTTGTCATTATGGGGTATGTGTGTAGATGGGTGAGAGTGAAACATCTATTTAATCCATTTTGAATTCAGGCTGGAACAACAAAATGTGGAAAAGGTCAAGGGGTATGAATACTTTCTGAAGGCACTGTATGCAGCTGTCCCAGACTGACTGGAGAAAACAAGCCCATATGACTGCTGCTAGTGCCAGATACATCACCTCAACATATCGTATTATAGTGGGTCTGATTGTCCTGAGGGGGCTCTCCAACCCTCATGGCACCCATGACAAAACACACAGACAGACAAATAAGCACACAAACAAACAACTAACCAACCAACATCTGGACATTTCAACAGCCACACTCTTGAGTGCAAAAAAAACAGGAATACAGCAACATATCTGAGGTGACTTATACCTTGTTTCCTTCTTCATAAAGTGAGAAATAAAAAACCTGTTCCATCGATGCGGCCAGCCAGCCAGCAAGCCACCCGGGTCATGACTTGGGGGCGTCCTGAGGCTCCGGCCGGTTGTCATGGCGATGGTGACAGGCTGCTGGCCCGTCTCCAAAGCAATGGTATTCTAGATTGAATTTCCAGCTCCCCGGCCGGCCCTGCCTGCTCCCCACAGCGCCCGTGGCCCTGTCCTAACGGATTGTCTCGCGCCTTTGAAGTGCCCGGAGAATCCGATTTGAGCCGGCCCTTGTAAATTGTTACACAGGAGCCTGGCCTGGCTGATCTAATCAGCCAATTGTGGGCTGTTGATTATAATTGGATGAATTCCCTCGCAGGCCGTTAGGGAAGGGGGGAGCGCAGGTTCGGGGAGGGTCACTGGGCCCCGGGGATGAAGACAAATGAGAGAATGACAGGAGCGAGGGATAAAGACGAGAAGCGGGGTGATGAAGAGAGGCTGAGCGCTGTATTAATGGCCCATTAGGAGACAAGGGCCTGAGAGGGGAAAAGGTAAAGCCCTCTGTGTCTGTTTGTCCTCCTCTACCATGACAGAGATGACGCCTCGTCACGATATAAAATCTGATATAGGATCAGATTACCCTGACCCCCATCATTCCCTTAACCATTAGGAGGGATAAATAGATATCTGACCCAGTATCAGTGACTAGGGGCAGATTCTACCTTCTCAGACAGACAGGAGGTTGGATGCACCTGATGAAGAGAGAGGGCCAGATGGGACTAACGCCACAGCTAGACACACAGCATCTTGGGAATGCAGAGGCTGGATTGGCAGCCTAAATTAAGTCAATACAGGCCAGGCCAATAGATGCTGCTTGGCTTTGCAGAGAATTAGTCGCTGGCTTTGTTGAGCTGTCACACTCGGGTAACACGTTTCAGAAAGCCAACACAGACACACACACACAAGTTTCTCTGTTCCTTGAAGCACAGTCTATTAACTGAGAAGAAACTGACATTACTGAAAGAAAGATTGATGTATAACAACTGAAGTAACACACAGGTTTCTGTTGAGTTTTTTGATTGAACTGTCCAGAACTAAAAATGTATCTCGTCTTAAAGACTGGCAGGTTGCAGGTTGTTTGAACAATGCCTTATCCTCTTGGTAAGACTGACAGGTTGTGTGTGGCCTGTGTCGACATCCTCCTGTCTTTCCTCTACTGTCCAATCTGTTCAATAAAAGATGGGGGGGGGGGTCTGGTAGGTTGTTGTTGACTGTATGGTTCCTCTCTCTCTCTCTGCAAGCTGATGTGTTGTTGTTGACTGTGTGGTACCTCTCTCTCTGTGCAGGCTGATCTGAGTGCCAACCTGCAGGACGACAGCAGTTTCTTCTACGGCGTGTCCAGTCAGTACGAGAGCTCTGAGAACATGATCATCACCTCCTCCACCAAGGTCTGCTCCTTCGGAAAGCAGGTGGTGGAGAAAGTAGAGGTGAGAGAGTCACCAGAAGAATTGCTCCATCAGTAGAGACTAAAAAAACGAATAAATACATACCATAGATGAAGATAAAGACCGATGTAGATACATTAACAGAAATGGATATGGGTTTTGTAGAGGTGATGGTCTAACAAGCTTTGAGTCCAGGAGTGGCATAAACATTTATGTTTTAGACCTGCTATCTCTCCACACTTCACTGACTCTTGACTGCTGATAGATTTATTTGACCAGGTAAGTTGACCTGGTACTGAAATGTAAGGGGATTTGAATGATTGACAGTTGAACTGATAGACGGGGTCAACATTTGAGGTCAATGACTGTGATGATTATCCCTCTGAGAATGAATAACCCAACCAGTGGTTGTGATGGATTCAGCTCACTATTCACTGCTCTGTGGTCCAGAACAGACCATCACAAAAATCACAAGACAACACTTACATTCCTCCTCACCCTGACTCACTGGATGTGTCCCAAATGGCACCCTATTCCCCATTTAGTGCACTACTTTTGACCAGAGCTCTATAGGCCCTGGTCAAAAGTAGTGCACAATATAAGGAATAGGATGCCATTTGGGACACATAACTATTGTTTTGTGTTGCCTGTCCACTACAGCATCACTGTTATCCCTACTCCCTACAGAGATGTGTTGTACAACACTCAAACACATACACACATTCACACAGATATTGAGGGGAAGCCAGGCCAGCCATCTACTATAATGTCATGACATTAAACGGTGACATCAGTTTGATTATGGTAGCCATTAGGCCTACCTACAGTGAGGGAAAAAAGTATTTGATCCCCTGCTGATTTTGTATGTTTGCCCACTGACAAAGACATGATGGTAGGTTTATTTGAACAGTGAGAGACAGAATAACAACAACAAAATCGTGAAAAACGCATGTAAAAAATGTTATAAATTGATTAGCATTTTAATGAGGGAAATAAGTATTTGACCCCTCTGCAAAACATGACTTAGTACTTGGTGGCAAAACCCTTGTTGGCAATCACAGAGGTCAGACATTTCTTGTAGTTGGCCACCAGGTTTGCACACATCTCAGGAGGGATTTTGTTCCACTCCTCTTTGCAGATCTTCTCCAAGTCATTAAGGTTTCGAGGCTGACGTTTGGCAACTCGAACCTTCAGCTCCCTCCACAGATTTTCTATGGGATTAAGGTCTGGAGACTGGCTAGGCCACTCCAGGACCTTAATGTGCTTCTTCTTGAGCCACTCCTTTGTTGCCTTGGCCGTGTGTTTTGGGTCATTGTCATTCTGGAATACCCATCCATGACCCATTTTCAATGCCCTGGCTGAGGGAAGGAGGTTCTCACCCAAGATTTGACGGTACATGGCCCCGTCCATCGTCCCTTTGATGCGGTGAAGTTGTCCTGTCCCATTAGCAGAAAAACACTCCCAAAGCATCATGTTTCCACCTCCATGTTTGACGGTGGGGATGGTGTTCTTGGGGTCATAGGCAGCATTCCTCCTCCTCCAAACACGGCGAGTTGAGTTGATGCCAAAGAGCTCGATTTAGGTCTCATCTGACCACAACACTTTCACCCAGTTCTCCTCTGAATCATTCAGATGTTCATTGGCAAACTTCAAACGGCCCAGTATATGTGCTTTTTTGAGCAGGGGGACCTTGCGGGCGCTGCAGGATTTCAGTCCTTCACGGCGTAGTGTGTTACCAATTGTTTTCTTGGTGACTATGGTCCCAGCTGCCTTGAGATCATTGACAAGATCCTCCCGTGTAGTTCTGGGCTGATTCCTCACCGTTCTCATGATCATTGCAACTCCACGAGGTGAGATCTTGCATGGAGCCCCAGGCCGAGGGAGATTTACAGTTATTTTGTGTTTCTTCCATTTGTGAATAATCGCACCAACTGTTGTCACCTTCTCACCAAGCTGCTTGGCGATGGTCTTGTAGCACATTCCAGCCTTGTGTAGGTCTACAATCTTGTCCCTGACATCCTTGGAGAGATCTTTGGTCTTGGCCATGGTGGAGAGTTTGGAATCTGATTGATTGATTGCTTCTGTGGACAGGTGTCTTTTATAAAGGTAACAAGCTGAGATTAGGAGCACTCCCTTTAAGAGTGTGCTCATAATCTCAGCTCGTTACCTGTATAAAAGACACCTGGGGGCCAGAAATCTTTCTGATTGAGAGGGGGTCAAATACTTATTTCCCTCATTAAAATGCAAATCAATTTATAACATTTTTGACATGCGTTTTTCTGGATTTTTTAGTTGTTATTCTGTCTCTCACTGTTCAAATAAACCTACCATTAAAATTATAGACTAATCATTTCTTTGTCAGTGGGCAAACGTACAAAATCAGCAGGGGATCGAATACTTTTTTCCCTCACTGTATAGGCTATATTTAGTGTTATATCTATCATGCCATATATCAGGTACATTGTACATGTATTACCTTGAATTTCATCTATGAGGGCTATAATGTATTTTCACTGTGATATCTCTAGGACCATATCCTGAAATATTGAACATACAGTATATCATATCATATATTGGATACATTGTGTGTCTCCCCAGACGGAGTATGCGCGGTTTGAGAATGGGCGGTATGTGTTCAGGACCCACCGGTCCCCACTATGTGAATACATGATCAACTTCATCCACAAGCTCAAACACCTGCCGGAAAAGTACATGATGAACAGTGTACTGGAGAACTTCACCATCCTACAGGTACATGCACACACACAATTACCATTTAAAATATTGTGCCAGACAACTGTTCACTTGTCAACCACCTGCTTGCTGCTTGAATAGCTTTCAATACAGAAGCAGAAGAGATTGAGAGCATGGAATGGGAAACATGAGCAAGGAGAGTACCACCATAGTAACAAAGTGGTCGTCAATATAAGGGTTCAAAGACACTGTCCATTCCATTGGCAACTGCATTCTTACTAGAGTCCAGACACAATGACCATATTGAACCCACACAGCAGACCACATCGCAACATGTTATTAGGTTCTCAATGGGCTGATTTAGCCCATATTAAACATGAGCTGCACACACACACATTGTATCAATGCTATGGATTATGCAACAAGCGCTTCTTTCAGGCATAGGACAATGATATGGTGAAAGTATTGTTCTCAAAAGGAGCTCATGCATTTTGACAGTTCGCTTTTGTGTAATCGCTTTTACCACTCTGTCATAGTGAGAGGTGAGACCCACCTGTATTCAAAATAATGAAAACTCATTTGTAGTGCTTAAAAATTTATATTTTTGAGAAATGTGTCAGATGTGTATAGTAGTATTATAGCTAGTGGTGTAAAATGACTGTGCATGTGTGTCTGTCTCTCTGCAGGTGGTCACCAACAGGGACACACTGGAGACCCTGCTGTGTATAGCCTATGTCTTTGAGGTGTCTACTAGTGAGCATGGAGCCCAGCACCATATTTACCGGCTGGTCAAAGACTGAGACAGCCCTGTGGACAGAAAACCACTATAGGCCAACAATAACAACAACAACACCCCAACCATGGACAATCTCCTCTGTAAGCTGCAAGCACCATACGATTGTCTGTCAGGACCCAAAGAAGCACTGGGCGGGTTGCTTGCCCACTGAAACTACTGTGGAAGAGTTGGATTGGGAGCTGGAGTGAACTGTACAACTGTGTGATGTGAAGGAGAGGAGCAGAGGGTGGGAACCTTCATTGTGGTTTATCTGTATGTACTAGAGGAGCCAAACGTCAAGACAATGCATGAGAAATGGTTGTTTTTTTACCTCATATTACTAGTGATTGCTTGTTTGATTTAGTTTCATTTTACACAGCTGCATGAGCGGGATTAGTTTTCTTTGTCTGTGGGCGCCACCTAGTGACTTCTAATGTATATTACACACAGGGCAAGAGGACGAAAGGAGAACTGGAAAGCAAGACTGCACATCCATAGCATTGTTTTGGTGCTAATATTTGTGTTATTTGAGTAAAAGTACAGTACCACAGCCATCTCCTCTGAAAAAGTATCTCTATTGAAGAAAATAAGAGGCAAAATTATGATTAAAATAAATATTGTATCCACCTGGTTTGATGGTCAAATTAAATGTTTTGGACTATTGTTGAATGAAATTGAGCATAACTCACATACAGTAGATAACTCTGCTTGAACCTGAACCAGGTTTGAATCTGCTATCTATAATTGAAGCTGACTAGCTACAGTATGAATAAACTGTTGTAATCTATTTATGGCACTGAACTGAAGTTTAAGATGGAAATACAAGTGCACTTCACATATCATACTTAACAGATCATGTTGCTTGATTTTTGTTCTTAATGTGATCTATTGAGACTAATATATGAAAATGTCACACTACAATTGTTATATAAGTAATAAAATAATGATACAAATGAGTATTCCCAGGTAGGTTTCTTACATAACATGTGATAAAATGCACCCATGTTGTTAGCCATGAAAGTAAGGAAAGAATACGATTCTTTAGATTCAGAAGATCAATGATGCACTCCACTCCAGCAGGTGGCGATACTGCAAAATGTGTTTCCTACTACTTTCGCGTTTATTGATCATATTAGCTCAGAGGCCGTGTTCGATAGGATCAAAACAGTAATGTATAATCGGTAAATTGTGACTGACTGACTGATCTACAAATAATACTGAGTAGTTATTTATGGTGCAAGGTTAGTTGTAGATCAGTCAGGCGGCAGTCGCCTGCACTGTCAGTAGCAATATCGAACAAGCCCATTGTTTTGTTTTTTACTTGTTTGTTTTTCGAACAAGCCCATTGTGATCAACGGTAGTGATACCAGAGACAGAAGAGGAAGTGAGACACCTCAGGTTGTCACTAGTTACCACAGTCACAAAGTCAGAAGGCCCGCCTACTCGACCAATCAGATGAGAGAGTGTGATGACACAAATAAATGTGCAAAATGAGCACTTAACATGAAATCAGCCAAAACACCTCAAAACAAGACATGGTATCAAGGGCAAGATGAAACTAGTCACTTACGATTCCCCACATGGCAGTTTCTTGTCATTGTTGGTAGCTATCTGGCCATCCAGAATCACAACAACTCACGGTCTTCTGCCCCATTGAAGCGTGCATATTGTTTTCGTAATGTCGTCAGCTAACACATCTACAGTCGTGATCAAAAGTTTTGAGAATGACACAAGGATTGGTCTTCACAAAGTTCGCTGCTTCAGTGTTATGAGATATTTTTGTCCGATGTTACTATGGTATACTGAAGTATAATTACAAGCAAAGGCTTTTATTGACAATTACATTAAGTTTATGCAAAGAGTCAATATTTGCAGTGTTGACCCTTCTTTTTCAAGACCTCTGCAATCCGCCCTGGCATGCTGTCAATTAACTTCTGGGCCACATCCTGACTGATGGCAGCCCATTCTTGCATAATCAATGCTTGGAGTTTGTCAGAAGTTGTGGGTTTTTGTTTGTCCACCCGCCTCTTGAGGATCGACCACAAGATTAAGGTCTGGGGAGTTTCCTGGCCATGGACCCAAAATGTCGATGTTTTGTTCCCCAAGCCACTTAGTTATCACTTTTGCCTTATGGCAAGGTGCTCCATCATGCTGGAAAAGGCATTGGTCGTCACCAAACTGTTCTTGGATGGTTGGGAGAAGTTGCACTCGGGGGATGTGTTGGGACCATTCTTTATTCATGGCTGTGTTCTTAGGCAAAATTGTGAGTGAGCCCACTCCCTTGGCTGAGAAGCAACCCCACACATGAATGGTCTCAGGATACTGTTGGCATGACACAGGATTGATGGTAGCGCTCACCTTGTCTTCTCCGGACAAGGTGTTTTCCGGATGCCCCTGTAGTATCTTAAACAGTCTAGAAATGCTGACCGTTGCTTAAAGTAGGAAACGTGGCCCTAAGATTTTGCTGATGTGGCAAAATGATGTAACTCTACTCTACTGTGCTGGAAACATCTGGAAAGCATTACTAAATTCCCGGAAAAGAGGATATGTAATGGCCAGGGATTGGATGTTAGAATCACGCCATGCTCTGGCCATGTATGATATAAATGCCATGTCTTGAACAGAGAGGGGGAATAGCAAATTACTGATTGGCTGTGCTGTCTCACAGATATCTGCAGAATCTGTCAAATTCTGATGCTGGAACCTTTGTTATAATAAACCTTTGAAAACAGAGTACAGTGTCGGCGGATCTTCTTATCACTACAGCATTACCAGCAAAAGCTCGGTCTTGTTTACCACACCCCAAACAATCGGAAAGGGGATTCATCAGAGAAAATTACTTTACCCCAGTCCTCAGCAGTCCAATCCCTGTACCTTTTGCAGAATATCAGTCTGTCCCTGATGTTTTTCCTGGAGAGAAGTGGCTTCTTTGCTGCCCTTCTTGACACCAGGCCATCCTCCAAAAGTATTCGCCTCACTGTGCGTGCAGATGCACTCACACCTGCCTGCTGCCATTCCTGAGCAAGCTCTGCACTGGTGGTGCCCCGATCCCGCAGCTAAATCAACTTTAGGAGACGGTCCTGGCGCTTGCTGGACTTTCTTGGGCGCTCTGATGCCTTCTTCACAACAATTGAACCTCTCTCCTTGAAGTTCTTGATGATCCGATAAATGGTTGATTTAGGTGCAATCTTACTAGCAGCAATATCCTTGCCTGTGAAGCCCTTTTTGTGCAAAGCAATGATGACGGCACGTGTTTCCTTGCAGGTAACCATGGTTAACAGAGGAAGAACAATGATTTCAAGCATCACCCTCCTTTTAAAGCTTCCAGTCTGTTATTCTAACTCAATCAGCATGACAGAGTGATCTCCAGCCTTGTCCTCGTCAACACTCTCACCTGTGTTAATGAGAGAATCATTGACATGATGGCAGCTGGTCCTTTTGTGCAGGGCTGAAATGCAGTGGAAATGTTTTTTTGGGATTAAGTTAATTTTCATGGC
Source organism: Coregonus clupeaformis (assembly GCF_020615455.1). NCBI lineage: Eukaryota > Metazoa > Chordata > Actinopteri > Salmoniformes > Salmonidae > Coregonus > Coregonus clupeaformis. The sequence goes on along the minus strand of NC_059217.1, from coordinate 29,335,369 downwards.
AAAGAGGGACTTTGCAATTAATTGCAATTCATCTGATCACTCTTCATGACATTCTGGAGTATATGCAAATTGCCATCATCAAAACTGAGGCAGCAGACTTTGTGAAAATTAGTGCCACGTACAATCAATTATTATTATTATTATTGCATGTTTTGCCGTACAGAGACGGAAACTGGTACAAAATACCAAAAAGGTGGACTTCAAGGCTATAATAAACATCGCCCACGTTATCTGCATTGCTGGTTTTAAGGTAAAGTATATCAACCTACTGTTGGTCAAAGTCTAAGGCTGCGTTTACTCAGGCAGCCCAATTCCAATTAAAACATGTTTTCTCATCTCAAGATGTTAAATAAATAAATGACCATAGTAAGTTCCTAAGTGCCAAATAAAGTGGATTTTGAAAATAAAAATCTAAAATCAAGATGTGTAAATTTGTTTGTCTACATGCCATTTTAAAAACAATGCAGCTATTAGAGTAGGCCTAAACCAATTTTGGGTTAAGACAAGTAACTATGAGTAGGTGCAAACATCATGATAAGCTTGCAAGCTGAGTTTGAATAAGAGATCCGATTACCACTTTGCATTTAGAATGGTTGGTTTTATTATGGCTACTAAATAACCAAATTTTTCTTTATTTTTACTATTTTCTACATTGTAGAATAATAGCGAAGACATCAAAACTATGAAATAACATATGGAATCATGTAGTAACCAAAAAAGTGTTAAACAAATCAAAATATATTTTATATTTGAGATTCTTCAAATACCACCATTTGCCTTGATGACATCTTTGCACACTCTTGGCATTATCTCAACCAGCTTCATGAGGTAGTCACCTGGAATGCATTTCAATTAACAGGTGTGCCTTGTTAAAAGTTCATTTGTGGAAATGATTTCCTTCTTAATGCGTTTGAGCCAATCAGTTGTGTTGTGACAAGGTAGGGGGGCTATACAGAAGATAGCCCTATTTGGTAAAAGACCAAGTCCATATTATGGCAAGAACAGCTCAAATAAGCAAAGAGAAACAACAGTCCATTATTACTTTAATACATGAAGGTCAGTCAATATGGAACATTTCAAGAACTTTGAACGTTTCTTCAAGTGCAGTCGCAAAAACCATCTAGCGCTATGATGAAACTGGCTCTCATGAGGACCGCCACAGGAATGGAAGACCCAGAGTTACCTCTGCTGCAGGGGATAAGTTTATTAGAATTACCAGCCTCAGAAATTGCAGCCCAAATAAATGCTTCACAGAGTTCAAGTAACAGACACATCTCAACATCAACTGTTCAGAGGGGACTGTGTGAATCAGGCCTTCATGGTCGAATTGCTACAAAGAAACCACTACTAAAGGACAACAATAATAAGAAGAGACCTGCTTGGGCCAAGAAACACGAGCAATGAACATTAGACCGGTGGAAGTTTGTCCTTTGGTCTGGAGTCCAAATTGGAGATTTTTGGTTCCAACCGCTGTGTCTTTGTGAGATGCGGTGTGGGTGAAAGGATGATCTCCACATGTTTATTTCCCACCGTAAAGCATAGAGGAAGAGGTGTTATGGTGTGGGGGTGCTTTGCTGGTGACACTGTCTGTGATTTATTTAGAATTAAAGGCACACTTAACCAGCATGGCTACCACAGCATTCTGCAGCGATACGCCATCCCATCTGGTTCTCGCTTAGTGGGACTATCATTTGTTTTTCAACAGGACAATGACCCAACACATCTCCTGGCTGGATAAGGGCTATTTTACCAAGAAGGACAGTGATGGAGTGCTGCATCAGATGACCTGGCCTCCACAGTCACCCGACCTCAACCGAATTGAGATGGTTTGGGATGAGTTGGACCACAGAGTGAAGGAAAAGCAGCCAACAAGTGCTCAGCATATGTGGGAGCTTCTTCAAGATTGTTGGAAAAGCATTGCAAGAGAAGCTGGTTGAGAGAATGCCAAGAGTGTGCAAAGCTGTCATCAAGGCAAAGGGTGGCTACTTGAAGAATCTCAAATATAACATATATTTTGATTTGTTTAACACTTGTTTGGTTACTACATTATTCAATGTGTTATTTCATAGTTTTGATGTCTTCACTATTATTCTACAATGTAGAAAATAGTCAAAATATTTCTTTTTTACTTTATTTATCCAGGCGAGTCAGTTAAGAACAAATTCTTATTTGCAATGACGGCCTGGGCTCGTGGTAGGGTTGGGTATGCAAAATAGTCTAATTTGTTTCTGCATTCATGTCCAAAAAGTCACTTTCTGACCACTTCTACCATGGGCAAACATGTATGGAAAGTTTAGTTCATTGATGAGAATTAATCTAAAAATCTATTCACATTCAGAATTTACTTTGTTTAGACATCCAGTCTGTATTGTAGTTTCATGACCAGAGACACATCTTCAAAAAGGCACAGTATTTATTTATTCGGAGCAGTACATGCATTCACACAGTCTTGATTGATAGGATCCTTCCCACTATATGACGGCTATGTGAAGTGATAAAATCCCAATTATCAATTAAAAGTTTATGGAAAAACTGCCCTTGCCCACATGTGAAAATTACAGTTTATTAAATATTCTACATCTAATGTTATCAAATAAAACTATTTGTATAGCACATTTCTTACAACAAATTAATTTAAAGGTGTTCAGTCGTTGGATGGGGTGTTGTCTGTAAATAGGACACAGATAACGAAGAGGAGGACATCAAGGCATTCAAAATGGCTACAGGGATGGATGTGCAGGAGTCAGGGCTTTGGGTCACGGGGTCTGGGATCCTGGGTGCCTCATCGGATGGTCTGGTGGGCACCACAGCAGTGGTGGAGGTTAAGTGTCCCTATGGTGCAAGGGACCTTACCATTGAAAAGGCAGTGAAGTCGAAGGATTTCTATATCCAGAAGGGAGGGTCTTACAGCCTCCGTGAAGACCATCCTTACTGGCCCCAGGTTCAATTGCAGCTCCACATCACTGGAAGGGACACTTGCTTATTCGTTGTGTGGACCACCAAAGCCTCCATCACCATCCCCATCCAGCGTGACGACCTCTGGCAGACTCCTATTGCTGGACTAGAGGAGTTTTCAAGGAACACATGCTCCCAAAGTTGGCACTCCAACAGTGAACATCTGTAAATATCTTGTAAATAGTTTTTGCACAAATCAGTTTTTGTTCTTACCTTGAGGTTTTATTCCAATCCGTTTTTCAATGCAGCTACAAATTCTAAGTTTTACACAATATTGTATCATATTTGATGAGTTACTGACCTGTTCGTCCACAGGCTCGATGTGCTGTTGTCTCCACAACCGGATGTCCATGTACCGGATGGTCTGAAGGATGCACTCCTGTTGGACTGGAAAACAAATAGACATTTGGTCAGTGGTGAGTCTTTTTCAATGCTGTATCAACATCTTTATCTGGACAGAAAATGTATTGTTTATCATGTCACAAACCCACTATGGGACAATGTGACAAGTGGTCCCTCAACACCCAATCCTCATTGTTTGTTCTTGTTTCCCGATCAACAGCTTCTTCTCTAATGAGTGGGTCTTGGAGGTTTACAAGTGCACAGCAAGTCTGCATCAGCACATTACTATAACAACGCAGATAAGGTGGGATGAATCTCAGGATTTTTTAATATTTTAGTCAAGCATTTGCCCTCTCAACACGGATCCTGTCTCTCGCTATGTCTTTTGTGAGATGTATCTCACTCTCTGTGAACCTTCTGTGGTTCAGGAATGGAGGAATGTTCACAGTGACTCCTGCAGTCATCAAGCTCTGGATCAAGAAGCCTGTCTGCCAAAATCATGTCTCCAGACGTGAAGATCTTCTCAAACGCCAACTTCTGGAAAATGGCTTTGTCCGACAGATCCTGGATACAGATCACTGCAGTATGTTATCACCGCATTAGGTGCAACTCCCAGGAGTAGCTTGAAGGAGTGCATTGAACGGTACACAGAGTAGGTTTACTTCTGCAAATCCATTTGACTTGGAGTAGCAACTTCTATGTCAGTACAGTCAATGACCAAGCACGTTTGGTTATTCTCCCAACTTGGAACAGTCTTCATGATGCTAATGAAAAAAAGCTTGTGAATGAAAGTGATGGTAACATTGCTGACAGTGCTTGTACTACAACGGAATAGTTGAGCCAGGTGCACGTTTGAGTTTATTCATTCTTGCTCACAGATAACTGAAGAAATGCAGAATTTACATTACTAAGAATTGCAAAACACTAATTTAAAATACATAACACGTACATAAATAGAATACAGACAAGTTGGTGTAGCTGTGACAACTTCATAAGCGCCATAAACACTTGATCCTCAAAATGAAAGCATCTCGACCCAAAATAATTTGCTTCACATTGCCGATAATGTCGATCTGTGGTATACGTAGTGTAAACCAGACCCTCTCAATCGAGCTGTGTTGATGTCGTCACATAAGTGTTGTATCAACGGGACAAAACCAGCTACGCTTTGAAGATGTTTATATCTTCTGCAATTCGATCTGCTGTTTCCCAAACGGTATGCTTATAACAAAGTACTAGTGTTAGGCTAATTAGCTTACCGTTTGTGTAGTCAGACTTTTCTAAGTGGTGATATGCTAGCTAACCAACTATCCTTGCCATGGCGCCGGCCTAACGTTAACTAGCAAGTCTGATTACAACAACACAACAGTGAGTTAACGTTAACTAGCTAGCTAAATATTCTTTCCCTGGTGGTCTAACGCTAGCTAACATGTCACCTTGTGAAAAAGTATCTGGCTAGCTCACTAAAGACTCAATAAAAAGGTCACAACAGTTATTATGGTAGCCTATGCTGGTTTTATTTTTACCTGTAAGGAAGGCAACGTGCATTGTACACGTAACTACAGTCGGTGGATATCTAGTTAACTTTCATAAGTACCTACTAGTTAACCACAGATCTTTGACCTGCTAGCAAACAGGGCTTACCTTATCACATGGCTCCAGCGACGCCTCTCGATTACAGAGGTTGGAAAATGATAAAATGCACGTATGCTTATCAATGTAGCGGTTACAATCCGGTACATAGCACAGAACCATCCTTGCTTCTGATCGACAGAGAGACCTAATGTTAGCTAGTTCGCTACAGCCAGAGGGTAATGAAAATAATTGGAGTAATTAAAAAAATTAAATGTTTATGGTAGCTAGCTAGGTAATTTGAAAAATGCTAAACAAGAATAAACACGAAACATTATCAATTATTAACACAAGAAACTAAAACGGCTATAAAAAGGTTACTTGTCGACGAGTTTGCATTGAAAAATGTGCCTTGAGGGATGATGGCAAAGCTTGTAACAAGATGCGTTGTTCTGTATGATAGCCACTTTAGCGGCTAATTAGCATTTCGTTTTTTTTGTGTGTGGGGGTAATTACAGGCGAATATATGTATAAAAATGACCTTGTCCGAGAAGGATTTGCGCAGTTATCAAAACGTCACGCCAGGGTATGCCTACACGAAACACAGACCTTATATGAAGTAGTTCTAAAATCCCCAACACAAAAGTGAATGGTGAAATAACGATTGGAAACATTTCCGGCTTTTACGCTAGGTTTTATGGGTATTATGACTCATACTTTGGTACTAGCCATTCGTTTATAGTTCATGTGCTGCTACAGGGGTGTCAAACTCATTCCATGAAGGGCCTAGTGTCTGCTGGTTTTTGGCTGCTACTTTAAATTATGACCTAGACAACCAGGTGAGGGGCGTTCCTTACTAGTCAGTGACCATAATTCAGCAATGAAGTACAACGGAGGAGCGAAAACCCGCAGACACTCGGCCCTCCGTGGAATGAGTTTGACACGTGCTACTACATCAGTACATTGGCCATGTTGCACCACAGTCCAGCAGGTGGCGAAAGTGTAAAATGTGTTTACTTGAACGTGCACGAACAGTGGATTCCTGTTTTACTTAGTAATGCCGGATGTTGTTGTTGCCTCACGGACATGGATGGGATGAAAACAACACAGCCACCTAGCTAGCTAATCAATTTGTATTCTTTAAATATGTCTAAAATACAGTTGTTGAGGGTTTTTCTCAACGATAGATTAACAGCTGCTGCTGATGAGATATTTGGGGTCGTTGATAAAATGATAGCAGAGTATCAGGAGGAAGTTGTCCGTCTACAGAGGCTGCTCGACATTGTTCTTCAACCTGAGATACCGTTAAACCTACACAGAGAAGGTTTGTTACTCATTACGTTTGTCTAACTACCTCAAATTTACAAAACAAAAGGAGCAATGACAAAGTTGGTTATTTTTTTAGAGGAAGTGTAGTATAAAAATGATCTGGTATGCCTAAATGTCATAATGTCAGCAGTCGTTGAACGTAATTTCAACAAGCCTATCCTGGGTAGCCGCTAGTGAGCGCTATGGTATGGGTCCTCACCATTAGGGTCGGTGCCGTTTAAGATGAGGGAGGATGTTTATTTTTATTTTTATGAATGTGGCCTAATTTCTATTACAACATATTGGATGGCTGTCATTCATATTCCATTCACCCAGCTCAATGTAACATCGATAGGTTTAGGCTAATACATGATGCTCGAATTTCCCCTGTACCCATCATGAGGTTGCTACAACCTAGCCTATGAATGAAAGTTTACAATGTAGTTGCACAGGTCGAGATAATTGAGTAATCAAGGTGACACATTCAATTCCACCTTACAAACTCTTTCCTGCATCTAGCTGATATAGCGTGTAATCATTAGTCCAACAGTTGCAACTGAGAGTTTCTATTGGAGTTTCTATTCTGTTTTCAACAGAATCGGCGCAATGAATACACCCCTGAACACACGCAAACCACAGTTCACTTTCATAGCAGCCACATACAAACAGCTTGTTGTATATATCATTCCTAATCGCATCGATCTACGCGCTCTCTCTCCTCCTCTCACCTTTTCCCTTCGCTTGTGGACTTAAGTGCACAACACATCAGCTGCCTGAAAATAAAACACATTTCCAAGCCAAACCTTCCTATCATGACCTCTAACCGCACACAGCCTACATTGTTGTCACGTCATAGTCAACATAGCTACTAGAACTAACGCGTTAGTAAACCCACTACAATCATGCAGTACAGTGTACAGTCAGCAGCAAGCAGTTTAGCAGTTACACCTGCAGGCCCCAGTGGCAATAAATTAATAAAACCAAAAGCTTACCTCGACTTGGAAAAGTTCCAGTGTTGGATAGCCATAGCCAGCTAGCTAACATAGCATCCCTCTCTGTTTGAGCCAGGTGTTTGAGCCAGATGCTAGTTAGGTGAAAGTGAAAATATTATATATATATATATACATACATACACAGTGGGGAGAACAAGTATTTGATACACTGCCGATTTTGCAGGTTTTCCTACTTACAAAGCATGTAGAGGTCTGTAATTTTTATCATAGGTACATTTCAACTGTGAGAGACGGAATCTAAAACAAAAATCCAGAAAATCACATTGTATGATTTTTAAGTAATTAATTTGCATTTTATTGCATGACATAAGTATTTGATACATCAGAAAAGCAGAACTTAATATTTGGTACAGAAACCTTTGTTTGCAATTACAGAGATCATACGTTTCCTGTAGGTCTTGACCAGGTTTGCACACACTGCAGCAGGGATTTTGGCCCACTCCTCCATACAGACTTTCTCCAGATCCTTCAGGTTTCGGGGCTGTCGCTGGGCAATACGGACTTTCAGCTCCCTCCAAAGATGTTCTATTGGGTTCAGGTCTGGAGACTGGCTAGGCCACTCCAGGACCTTGAGATGCTTCTTACGGAGCCACTCCTTAGTTGCCCTGGCTGTGTGTTTCGGGTCATTGTCATGCTGGAAGACCCAGCCACGACCCATCTTCAATGCTCTTACTGAGGGAAGGAGGTTGTTGGCCAAGATCTCGCGATACATGGCCCCATCCATCCTCCCCTCAATACGGTGCAGTCGTCCTGTCCCCTTTGCAGAAAAGCATCCCCAAAGAATGATGTTTCCACCTCCATGCTTCACGTTTGGGATGGTGTTCTTGGGGTTGTACTCATCCTTCTTCTTCCTCCAAACACGGCAAGTGGAGTTTAGACCATAAAGCTCTATTTTGTCTCATCAGACCACATGACCTTCTCCCATTCCTCCTCTGGATCATCCAGATGGTCATTGGCAAACTTCAGACGGGCCTGGACATGCGCTGGCTTGAGCAGGGGGACCTTGTGTGCGCTGCAGGATTTTAATCCATGACGGCGTAGTGTGTTACTAATGGTTTTCTTTGAGACTGTGGTCCCAGCTCTCTTCAGGTCATTGACCAGGTCCTGCCGTGTAGTTCTGGGCTGATCCCTCACCTTCCTCATGATCATTGATGCCCCACGAGGAGAGATCTTGCATGGAGCCCCAGACCGAGGGTGATTGACCGTCATGTTGAACTTCTTCCATTTTCTAATATTTGCGCCAACAGTTGTTGCCTTCTCACTAAGCTGCTTGCCTATTGTCCTGTAGCCCATCCCAGCCTTGTGCAGGTCTACAATTTTATCCCTGATGCCCTTACACAGCTCTCTGGTCTAGGCCATTGTGGAGAGGTTGGAGTCTGTTTGATTGAGTGTGTGGACAGGTGTCTTTTATACAGGTAACGAGTTCAAACAGGTGCAGTTAATACAGGTAATGAGTGGAGAACTGGAGGGCTTCTTAAAGAAAAACTAACAGGTCTGTGAGAGCCGGAATTCTTACTGGTTGGTAGGTGATCAAATACTTATGTCATGCAATAAAATGCAAAAGAATTACTTAAAAGTCATACAATATGATTTTCTGGATTTTTGTTTTAGATTCCGTCTCTCACAGTTGAAGTGTACCTATGATAAAAATGACAGACCTCTACATGCTTTGTAAGTAGGAAAACCTGCAAAATCGGCAGTGTATCAAATACTTGTTCTCCCCACTGTATGTATATATATATATATATATATATATATATATATATATATATATATATATATATATATATATATATATATATATATATATACTATGAAATATACAGTAGCTCTCTCTCTTGCTTCTTCTTAATTTAGGAAGAAATGCATTTTTTCAAAACTGTACTGCACTGCACTGCAGTGCTAGCTAGCTGTAGTTTATGCTTTCGGGACTAGATTCATTATCTGATCCTTTGGAGGACTTCCTCCGGAAGTTGTCATAATTACTGAGTCTATTGAAGGGGGAGAGAACCATGAGCCTCCTAGGTTTTGTATTGAAGTCAATGTACCCAGAGGACGACAGAAGCTAGCTGTCCTCCAGCTACACCATGGTGCTACCCTACAGAGTGCTGTTGAGGCTACTGTAGACCTTCATTGCAAAACAGTGTGTTTTGATCAATTATTTGGTGAAGTGAATATATTTAGTATAGTTTTATCTAAAAAGGATAACTTTTTTAATGTTTCACAATTTTAATGTTTATAAAATTCACTGATGTGGATGTTCCTCCCTTTCCTCCTCTGAGGAGCCTCCACTGATCCTCACTATCGTCTGGGATTAATGTGCCCATCCTGTAATACACTTCCGTCTCCCCGGTGACCATTTTGTACATAAACCGTCCTCCATTCAGGCTGCAAAGTTGTCAGTTTCCTCCTTAACTCGATTTAATGGCTTGTCGGTGGAAGAAAACAGGGAGAATATGCATACTATCTTAATAAAACACATAAACCGATAAACAGTTATTGTGCAGACGTTGCTTTCAGAGGCTGTCTGGAACTTGATAGTGAGTGTTGCAACTGAGGACAGACAATTTTTACGCACTTCAGCACTTGGCGGTCCCGTTCTGTGAGTTTGTGTGGCCTACCACTTCGCGGCTGAGCCGTTGTTTCCACTTCACAATAACAGTACTTCCAGTTGACCGGGGCAGCTCTAGCAGGGCAGAAATTTGAAAAACGGACTTGTTGGAAAGGTGGCATCCTATGACGGTGCAATGTTGAAAGTCACTGAGCTCTTCAGTGCGGGCCATTCTACTGCCAATGTTTGTCTATGGAGATTGCATGGCTGTGTGGTCAATTTTATACACCTGTCAGAAAGGGTGTGACTGAAATAGCTGAATCTACTAATTTGAAGGGGTGTCCTCATACTTTTGTATATATAGTGTAGCTATAGATGGTACACTGCATAATGAAACAATCCCTAGTAAGCTAGTGTTTTGAGTGTGGACTGACTGTATTATTTGGCATTAAGACTGGTTTTACACACAACATTCTATCCAAGCTTGGAGAGAGCGTGAGGACAGCTCATGTCATGCAGGTTCAGGTAGCCTATACAGGACAGTAGTATACTGAACAAAATTATAAAACGCCACATGCAACAATTTCAACGATTTTACTGAGTTACAGTTCATATAGGGAAATCAGTAAATTGAAATAACTTAATTAGGCCCTAATCTATGGATTTCACATGAATGGGCAGGGGCACAGCCATGGGTGGGCATAGGCTCACCCACTTGTGAGCCAGGCCCACCCACTGGGGAGCCAGGCCCAGCCAATCATAATTCGTTTTTCCCCACAAAAGGGCTTTATTACAGACAGAAGTACTCCTCAGTTTCATCAGGTGGCTGGTCTCAGACGATCCCGCAAGTGAAGAAGCCGGATGTGGAGGTCCTGGGCTGGCGTGGTCTCACGTAGTCTGCAGTTGAGGCCAGTTGGACATACTGCCAAATACTTTAAATGACCGAGGTGGCTTGTGGTAGAAAAATTAACATTCAATTCTCTGGCAACAGCTCTGCTTGACGTTCCTGCAGTCAGCATGCCAATTGCACACTCCCTCAAAGCTTGCAACATCTGTGGCATTGTGTTGTGTGACAAAACTACACATTTTAGTGGCCTTTTATTGTCCCCAGCACAAGGTTCACCTGTGTAATCATCATGCAGTTTAATCAGCTTCTTGATATGCCACACCTCTCAGGTGGATGGATTATCTTGGCAAAGGAAAAATGCTTACTAACAGGGATGTAAACACATTTGACAGATGTTTTTTGTGCATATGGAACATTTCTGGGATCTTTTATTTCAGCAGTATGAAAAATGTATGCACTCACTAACTGTAAGTCGCTCTGGATAAGAGCTTAAATGTAAATTTAAATGAAACATGGGACCAACACTTTACATCTTGCGTTTATATTTTTGTTCAGTGAATGTACAGTACCAGTCAAAAGTTTGGACACACCTACTCATTCAAGGGTTTTTCTTTATTTTTACATTGTAGAATTGTTATGATGAGTTTCTGGTATTGAGAAGTTCAAGATGCAAGAATTTACTTAGACATTCTGTGGAGATTTTATACCAAGTACTTATTGGATCACGAGCCCGTGGGTTCATCTAACAAACGGACATAGTTCTGCCCTTTGTCAGTTGAACTGCCCCTACACACAAATCTCACAGCTTTTATACTCTTGGTTACACATTTCCTCAACCCGATCTGGCCATCATCAATGAGCACTCCCATTCTTTGATGTTATTACTCTTTACCCCAAGTCATATATCCTGTCCATCCATCATGATATCCTAAACATCAGTAATCTCCTTTGACATAAGGAATGCAGACTCAGTGGAACCAAGTCAATTATCCCCTAACTCTTCCCTGTACCACACAATACTATGACATCATTACAAGAATAATAGTGAAGACATCAAAACTATGAAATAACACATATGGAATCATGTAGTAACAAAAAAAGTGTTAAACAAATCAAAATATATTTTATATTTGAGATTCTTCAAATAGCCACCCTTTGCCTTGATGACAGCTTTGCACACTCTTGGCGGTCATAGAGCCAGGACTACATGGAACTCTATTCCACATCAGGTAACTGTTATGATGAGTTTCTAGGATATCAAGTGATTACGAATGTAAGGATGTACTTAGACACTTTTGATGAGGAGTTCATATAAGATATTTAATATGGTATCCTTGGCTAGTTATAACAGACATAGCCCTGTCTCTTCCAACTTCCTAACTCCAGAACAAAGATCCACTCTCTCTATATATACACTCTGTTACAAGTCTCTCCACGAACATCTGGTAAACCTCCATGGGCACTCCCTTCTCTTTGATGTTATTACTCTTTATCCCCAAGTCATATATCCTGTCCATCAATCATTTCTAAGATCAACATCAGTAATCTCCTCTGACATAACGGAATGTAGACTCTGTGGCAGCAAACCACTTATCTACTAACTCTCCCCTGGTCCACACAATACTATGACATGACATCATTACAGTAACTGATGCAGTAGAATCAGATTTATTTTTAAACAGGTAAAAATACACCTTATGGAAAAACAAGGACTGTGAAGAGACACACACAAGGGTATAGATGCATGCATACGCACACATTGTGATATTGTTGTATGGTGGTATTAAACATTTTGTATTGTAGCTAGGTAGTGGTGTAATAATGTAATTTTATATTTGGTTTTATATGTAATGTAAGTGCTTTAATATGTTTGGATCCCAGGAAGAGTAGGCAGCAGCTAATGGGGATCCCTAACAAATACAAATGCATCCAACGAGCATCAGAGCCAGCGTAGTAGGATTCAATCGTAGTCCTGTATTGACGTTTTGACTGTTTGATGGCTCGTCTGAGGTCGTAGTGAGATTTCTTATAAACGTTCAGATTAGTGTCCCGCTCTTGAAAACGGCACCGCTAGCCTTTAGCTCAATGCGGATGTTGCCTGTAATCCATGGCTTCATGTTGGGGTATGTACGGTCACTCTGGGGACGACTTTGTCGATTAATTTATTCAGCTAGTTTATGCTGGCAACAACAGCAGCATGGCGCTAGTTAAAACTTGTAAAAGAAAGTGATGTAAATTTCGATGGGCGAGGGAGAAATAACTTGTAGTGTTGGTCACCATCTGGAGGTCACCGTGACATGCCAATTAGCTAATGTAACGACAAGCCGGTGTGAATGGCCAGTACAACGGTGTTGTATCAAGTTGCTTCCCACTGTTGGATCCCACTGGGCAGCAGTTGCTTCACCGGACAGCTGTATCACATGTCGCTGGCGGTAGCTAACGTGGCCAATTTGTTCCATCCCACTGATTTATATTTAGAGTAGGATAGCTGCCTACATGAGAAATTATTTGTAATATTGGTAACCTTCTGAATGTCACCGTGATACAGTCTACTGCTCAATGGGGAGACTTTGTGCTGCAAGCTGGCAACACAACAACACAGGGCACAGTGTGTCCTTCGCTCCCGCTTGCTGGCTGCTGTCTTGCAGTAACTAGATAGTGTAGCCAATATCAGGTCAGGGTGACAGCTAAAGCACATTTATTGTAGTGATTTTCAACGAAAATGTACAATTACTCTGGTAAAACCGGAATGATTCTGAACACTCTCCCAAGTCCCAATTTCAGGCAGACAAGTTTCAAATTCTCATTGAAGTTTCTAGCCACAAGTATAAACTAGCTAGGGAAGGCTCATTAGGATGACTGACTGAACTGAATCCGTTCGTCCCCAGTCGACAATACATACGTCATCAATTTTGAGCACCAGGCGTGTCCGTATAGCCTCTCCTGACACAGACATGACATTGCTGGGTTCCTATCGAGTAGGCGGTTTTAAATATATAACTTTCATAACTGTATGATAAAGAATGTGACATACACACTTAAGTAATTTACAAAATAAGTATTTTTGTGTGGAAGTCAAACTATTTTTTACGTCGGAGATAGACACAAAGCACATCAGTACAACCAAGAAAAAGCGCCCTTTTCACAGCACATCTCCCTTTGTCAATAGCTGTTTAAATGGCCAACATTTTGATTTAGACTGGGAACACTACTACTACTACTACTACATTGAAAATATTGCCTTCTTGCTAGATTGATGAATACAACCATAGCAAACCAGTGCAAAACGTCTGTAAACTCGAGAGGATTAACAGAAGTCCCCCGGGAAGAAGATACTGTACCTTCAGTAGGCGCAAAAGGTAGTTAGTGTCTATTAATAGTTAGTGTCTATGAATAGTTAGTAGTCTAGGAATAGTTAGTAGTCTAGGAATAGTTAGTGTCTATGAATAGTTAGTGTCTATGAATAGTTAGTGTCTATGAATAGTTAGTGTCTATGCATAGCTAGTGTCTATGAATAGTTAGTTCTCTATGAATAGTTAGTAGTCTAGGAATAGTTAGTAGTCTAGGAATAGTTAGTGTCTATGAATAGTTAGTGTCTATGAATAGTTAGTGTCTATGCATAGCTAGTGTCTATGAATAGTTAGTTCTCTATGAATAGTTAGTGTCTATGAATAGTTAGTAGTCTATGAATAGTTAGTGTCTAGGAATAGTTAGTAGTCTAGGAATAGTTAGTGTCTAGGAATAGTTAGTAGTCTATGAATAGTTAGTAGTCTATGAATAGTTAGTGTCTATGAATAGTTAGTGTCTATGAATAGTTAGTGTCTATGAATAGCTAGTGTCTATGAATAGCTAGTTCTCTATGAATAGTTAGTGTCTATGAATAGTTAGTAGTCTATGAATAGTTAGTAGTCTAGGAATAGTTAGTGTCTAGGAATAGTTAGTAGTCTATGAATAGTTAGTAGTCTATGAATAGTTAGTGTCTATGAATAGTTAGTGTCTATGAATAGTTAGTAGTCTATGAATAGTTAGTAGTCTATGAATAGTTAGTGTCTATGAATAGTTAGTGTCTATGAATAGTTAGTGTCTATGAATAGTTAGTGTCTATGAATAGCTAGTGTCTATGAATAGTTAGTAGTCTATGAATAGTTAGTGTCTATGAATAGTTAGGTGTCTATGAATAGTTAGTGTCTATGAATAGTTAGTGTCTATGAATAGTTAGTGTCTATGAATAGTTAGGGTCTATGAATAGTTAGGTGTCTATGAATAGTTAGTGTCTATGAATAGTTAGGTGTCTATGAATAGTTAGTGTCTATGAATAGTTAGGTGTCTATGAATAGTTAGTGTCTATGAATAGTTAGTAGTCTATGAATAGTTAGTGTCTATGAATAGTTAGTGTCTGTGAATAGTTAGTGTCTATGAATAGTGTCTATGAATAGTTAGTGTCTATGAATGAGGTAATTGGAAGCGCCCTCACTTACAGTGATTGTCTTTTGTAAATTAATTTGTTTTCCTATTGATATTAATTGTTTTGTCTTTCTTTCATCAGAAGTAGATTTGTCACTGTTAAAAAATTATAATAACTCAGTCAGTAACCATTAGTCCAGTGCAATTTAGTGTTGAACTGATATAAGAAGCCTTTTGTGTGATCTTATCCATGTATTGTACAGTTACCCATTCACTACAAGCAAACTTAAACCTAGTCATGAACGTGGTGGTGCCTTCCACAATGCAGTTTTACAACAACAAAAAACAGATAAAATGCAGTGCTTCTGATGAAAAAAAGAGAACTATTAATATCAAAGCTGCAATATGTCATTTTTGTGGGATGACCTGACCAAATTCACATAGAAATGTGAGTTCTAGATCTGTCATTCTCATTGAAAGCAAGTCTAAGAAGCGATACATCTATTCTATGTGCACTATTTCTATGCTTCCCATTCTTAAGTTTCATTTTTGCGTCTTCTACACCAGCTTCAAATAGCTGAAAATACAATATTTTTGGTTATGTTAAATATATTTGACAGCGGATTAGATAGTAGTACAATGATTCTCTACACTATACTTGCTTGTTTTGTCACATAAACTGGAATTAGGCGAACTATTAGAATTCTAGCAACCAGGAAGTGGCGGAGTGATTTCTGCATAGTGCAGCTTTAATAGGAATGGGCTATTCCATGGTAACGGAATTACGCTGAGACTCAGATGTCACTAAAATGTATACCAAACAAACCATTAATTTCAAAGTTTAACAAACCATATAACTATATGCACAAGGACTACTTTTAACAATTTCCACTGAAAAATACAAAATTAACAGTAAATATGAATAGGAATACAAATTAATTTACAAAGACAGTCACTAATGGAGGGCTCTTCCAATAAACAACTTGGACCTCAAAGCCTCTCCAAACACATGAAAACAAAACTTACATTATTACAGTGGCATATTGATATTTACATACACATTAAATATTGTCAAACGTCAATAAACTCACTGATGGCCAAACTCAACACATACCTTCATAACAATGGACCACAGCCCAAACATTTCTTCTCAAACAGCATGACACACACACACACACACACACACACACACACACACACACACACACACATACACACACAGGAACTTCCAGTACCAAGCTCTCACCTGAGAAGGACTATGGGGTGTTTTTATACGTTTCCCAAGTTGATCACTAATTAGGGTCCCACATGAAACACTGACCAATCCTTTGGTTCCTACCTTGTCACATACATGTCATTAAGTTTTGTCTTATCCTTCCTCCAGACCTCCAGCAGCTCACGCTCTCTGTCTCTGAAGAGGAGGTTCCCCCGGAGCAGCAGCACTGTGAGCAGGAGTGGAGCCCCAGTCTGGGGCAGGAGGACCCAGAACCCATACAGCTTAAAGATGAACAGGAGGAACTCAGGACCAGTCAGGAGGAAGAGCAGATTCAAGGGATTGAGACTGTTGCTAAAGACTCCATGTTCACTGCTGCCTGTGTGAAAAGTGACTGTGTGGAGGACCCAACTCAGCCCTCACATCTCTATCAAGCCCAAAAGGAAAGAAACGAAGAGAGAGACAATCTACCCAATACTACAACTGAACAGATCAAAACAGAACCTGATAGAGAGGACTTTAGAGAATCAGATCCAACCAGTGTCTCTCAACCCCTCTCTGCAGTAAATCCAGACTGTTCTGCAGCTCAAAGTGGTATGGAGAATCGAAGGCCTCCGGCAGGTTTTAAGCCAGTCATATCCAAGAGAACAGAGATGGTAAAAGGACAAAGATCCCGTATCAACACTAAGGGTAAGAAATCTACTCAGTTGTCCCTCCTGAAATCATCCAGTCAAAGTCATGCTACTCCTTGTTGTTGTAAGGTGTGTGGCAAGTCTTTTCATTACATGGGCTCATTGATTAAACACGTTCAAACTCATACAAAGGATAAAGAAACACTCTGTGGAGTGTGTGGAAAGCATATGGAGTCCACAGAAGGTATGAAAGAGCACCTCCAAACTCACATTGCAGCTAGATTGTGTTGTCATGTTTGTGGTAAATGGTTCAGCAAGAACAGTAAGCTGACAGTGCACATGAGGAGCCACACAGGTGAGAAACCTTTTTCCTGCCGTGTTTGTGGTACATGCTTCATGCAGACTGGAGATCTGAAAAGACACATGAGGACCCACACTGGGGAGAAACCATATCTCTGTCCTGATTGTGGCAAAGGATTCAGCGTTGCCAGTAATCTGTCAGTGCACATGAAGATTCACACAGGAGAGAAGGGGGAACCGGATTCAACACTGGCACCAATCTGAAAGTGCACATGAGGACTCACAAGGGAGAGACCATACTGGTGTCCTCATAGTACAAAATGCATTTCCCAATCAGGTACATTGAATAACAATCAATCAAAGACACACCAAGGAATCACTGTATAGGTGCAATGATTGCAGCAGTTCTCAAAATGATAGAACTCCTACAAAGTTACATGAACAACCGTCAAGGGAGAAAACATGACAATGTGCTGTTTGGGAAAAGGTCTGGAGACAGAAGATTGAGAGTCATGTTCTAACTTCCACCTGTGAGAGGAGATGCCCCTCAGGACACAACTCTTGGGTGAATAAGATATGACTGAATTACTGCTTGAACATAAGAACTCTCCATCTCTACAGTGAGGGGGAAAAAAGTATTTGATCCCCTGCTGATTTTGTATGTTTGCCCACTGACAAAGACATGATCAGTCTATAATTTTAATGGTAGGTTTATTTGAACAGTGAGAGACAGAATAACAACAAAAAAGTCCAGAAAAATGCATTAGTTGGCCACCAGGTTTGCACACATCTCAGGAGGGATTTTGTCCCACTTCTCTTTGCAGATCTTCTCCAAGTCATTAACGTTTCGAGGCTGACGTTTGGCAACTCGAACCTTCAGCTCCCTCCACAGATTTTCTATGGGATTAAGGTCTGGAGACTGGCTAGGCCACTCCAGGACCTTAATGTGCTTCTTCTTGAGCATCTCCTTTGTTGCCTTGGCCGTGTGTTTTGGGTCATTGTCATGCTGGAATACCCATCCACGACCCATTTTCAATGCCATGGCTGAGGGAAGGAGGTTCTCACCCAAGATTTGACAGTACATGGCCCTGTCCATCGTCCCTTTGATGCGGTGAAGTTGTCCTGTCCCCTTAGCAGAAAAACACCCCCAAAGCATAATGTTTCCACCTCCATGTTTGACGGTGGGGATGGTGTTCTTAGGGTCATAGGCAGCATTCCTCCTCCTCCAAACACGGCGAGTTGAGTTGATGCCAAAGAGCTCGATTTTGGTCTCATCTGACCACAACACTTTCACCCAGTTCTCCTCTGAATCATTCAGATGTTCATTGGCAAACTTCAGACGGGCATGTATATGTGCTTTCTTGAGCAGGTGGACTTTGCGGGCGCTGCAGGATTTCAGTCCTTCACGGCTTAGTGTGTTACCAATTGTTTTCTTGGTGACTATGGTCCCAGCTGCCTTGAGATCATTGACAAGATCCTCCCGTGTAGTTCTGGGCTGATTCCTCACCATTCTCATGATCATTGCAACTCCACGAGGTGAGATCTTGCATGGAGCCCCAGGCCGAGGGAGATTTCACAGTTCTTTTGTGTTTCTTCCATTTGCGAATAATCGCAGCAACTGTTGTCACCTTCTCACCAAGCTGCTTGCCGATGGTCTTGTAGCCCATTCCAGCCTTGTGTAGGTCTACAATCTTGTCCCTGACATCCTTGGAGAGCTCTTTGGTCTTGGCCATGGTGGAGAGTTTGGAATCTGATTGATTGATTGCTTCTGTGGACAGATGTCTTTTATACAGGTAACAAGATGAGATTAGGAGCACTCCCTTTAAGAGTGTGCTCCTAATCTCAGCTCGTTACCTGTATAAAAGACACCTGGGAGCCAGAAATCTTTCTGATTGAGAGGGGGTCAAATACTTATTTCCCTCATTAAAATGCGAATCAATTTATAACATTTTTTACATGCGTTTTTCTGGATTTTTTGTTGTTGTTATTCTCTCTCTCACTGTTCAAATAAACCTACCATTAAAATTATAGACTGATCATTTCTTTGTCAGTGGGCAAACGTACAAAATCAGCAGGGGATCAAATACTTTTTTCCCTCACTGTATCTAACAGAGCAGTTAGTGGATTTTTGAGCAACGGTAGTCTCTGCTCATTAATTATAGGATGACACAACAGACATTTGAACCTGTCCTCCATCTGTACATAAAACATGTTTTTAGAGTTAAAATGTATTGTTAAAAGTTAATCTGCTACTTTCTTGTTTGATGTTGTTAAAATAGTTTTCACAATAAGTGAATTTACCACTACTACTACCATTTTTGTTATTACCTCTAAGCCTGATGTCAATATCCACTCTGAGGGGAAGATACGTTTTTTATGTTTTGACAATTATTAAGAACATTTGTTGTGATATGCTCATGTAGACCCATTCATATACAGTTGTAGTCAGAAGTTTACATACACCTTAGCCAAATACATTTAAACTCAGTTTTTCACATTTCCTGACTTTTAATCCTAGTAAAAATTCCCTGTTTTAGGTCAGTTAGGATCACCACTTTATTTTAAGAATGTGAAATGTCAGAATAATAGTAGAGAGAATGATTTATTTCAGCTTTTATTTCTTTCATCACATTCCCAGTGGGTCAAAAGTTTACATACACTCAATTAGTATTTGGTAGCATTGCCTTTAAATTGTTTAACTTGAGTCAAACGTTTTTGGGTAGCCTTCCACAAGCTTCCCACAATAAGTTGGGTGAATTTTGGTCCATTCCTCCTGACAGAGCTGGTGTAACTGAGTCAGGTTTGTAGGCCTCCTTGCTCGCACATGCTTTTTCAGTTCTGCCCACACATTTCCTATAGGATTGAGGTCAGGGCTTTGTGATGGCCACTCCAATACCTTGACTTTGTTGTCCTCAAGCCATTTTGCCACAACTTTGGAAGTATGCTTGGGGTCATTGTCCATTTGGAAGACCCATTTGCGACCAAGCTTTAACTTCCTGACTGATGTCTTGAGATGTTGCTTCAATATATCCACATAACTTTCCTTCCTCATGATGCCATCTATTTTGTGAAGTGCACCAGTCCCTCCTGCAGCAAAGCACCCCCACAGCATGATGCTGCGAACCCGTGCTTCACGGTTGGGATGGTGTTCTTAGGCTTGCAAGCTTTCGCCTTTTTCCTCCAAACATAACGATGGTCATTATGGCCAAACAGTTCTATTTTTGTTTCATCAGACCAGAGGACATTTCTCCAAAAAGTACCATATTTTTCCCCATGTGCATTTGCAAACCGTAGTCAGGCTTTTTTATGGCGGTTTTGGAGCAGTGGCTTCTTCCTTGCTGAGCGGCCTTTCAGGTTATGTCGATATAGGACTCGTTTTACTGTGGATATAGATACTTTTGTACCTGTTTCCTCCAGCATCTTCACAAGGTCCTTTGCTGTTGTTCTGGGATTGATTTGCACTTTTCACACCAAAGTACGTTCATCTCTAGGAGACAGAACGCGTCTCCTTCCTGAGCAGTATGACAGCGGCGTGGTCCCATGGTGTTTATACTTGCGTACTATTGTTTGTACAGATGAACGTGGTACCTTCAGGCGTTTGGAAATTGCTCCCAAGGATGAACCAGACTTGTGGAGGTCTACAATGTTTTTTCTGAGGTCTTGGCTGATTTCTTTTGATTTTCCCATGATGTCAAGCAAAGTGGCACTGAGTTTGAAGGTAGGCCTTGAAATACATCCACAGGTACACCTCCAATTGACTCAAATGATGTCAATTAGCCTATCAGAAGCTTCTAAAGCCATTACATCATTTTCTGGAATTTTCCAAGCTGTTTAAAGGCACAGTCAACTTAGTGTTAGTAGTAGTAGTAGTAAACTTCTGACCCACTGGAATTGTGATACAGTGAATTATAAGTGAAATAATCTGTCTGTAAACAATTGTTGGAAAAATTACATGTGTCATGAACAAAGTAGATGTCCTAACCGACTTGCCAAAACTGTAGTTTGTTAGCAAGAAATGTGTGGAGTGGTTGAAAAACGTGTTTTAATGACTCCAACCTAAGTGTATGTAAACTTCTGACTTCAACTGTACATGAACCTTGAGATATGTGGCAGTTTTTCCATCTAGCGATTGTACATTTTATCTGCCGTTTCTATAACCGAATAAATGTTGATAACATGTTTATTGTGAGGCGTCTTTACCTGCACATTTGTCTTTCCTCCGACTGTGTTCATTGCACGATTATGAAACATTGGAAAAATTGAAATGTTTGACAGTTATCTAGTCACCAATCCATTTGTTTTATGCTCGATAAAGGCCTATCAAGTTGCATTTAACTAAGATTCATGTAGTTCATATGATTGACTGTAATTGTTTTTAATTGCCCTAAATATACTATTATTGTTTACTGTATATGTTTCTTAAGGAATCAAAGTGGATGCGATAAGTGCCGATAAAGCAAAATGGGTTTACTCGTGCACGACTGAGAGTGCATATTATTTACTTGCTGATGCAACCGGATGCTTTTGTCGCTGATTCCATACGTGATGAAAACAATGTGCACAGCTTGCTATCTAGCTACTCAAATCATCAAAAAATGTCTAAAATACAGTTGAGGGATTTTCTGAACAAGAGATTAACAACTGCTGCTGAAGAGATATTCGGGGTCGTTGAAAAAACAATAGCAGCGTATCAGGAGGACGTTGTCCGTCTACAGAGGCTGCTCGACAATCTTCTTCAACCTGAGATAAAGCACAGAGCAGGTTTGTTACAATACTCAGCTACCATTAAGTTTGATATAAGAAGCCTTTTGTGTAATCTTATCCATGTAGTGTACGGTTACACAGTCACTACAAGCACACCTATACCTAGTCACGAATGTGGCAATGCCCTCCACAATGCACGAATGCATCGATACATTCATGACCACCATGGCTGCGTTCTGGAACGTTCAACTGAATGGAAACGGCGGTTGGGGAACGCTGTCCGCATGGCCACTACCCTTTTAAATACGTCACTCATTGCTTCAAGCCACTCCTCGCCACACCCACCAAATGGGAGCAAACGTACCTGTCTGTTTTAAGAAAGTTTTGGGGAAACGTGTCGTTAAGTACAAACTGTTCCGCAGCGTAGCAAACGTTCAAGCGAACTGAACCTACCTCAGGTTTAGGTTTGCTTGTAGTGAATTAGAAACCGTACAATACATAGATAATATAACACAAAAGGCTTCTTATATCATAGCTATTTTCTAAAATGCAACAGTAATTCCACAGGACTAATGGTTCCTGACTGAGTTTTACAAAAAAAAAACAATGACAAACAAAACTGTACTTCTGATGAAAGGGAAGAAAATGAATAGTATTAGGAATGTGCAATTCCATGGTAACTGGTATTACACTGAGACTCAGATTTCACTTTAAAATGTATACCAAACCCCAAATATTGATTTCTAAGTTTAACAAACCATAGAACTCAATGCACAATGAGTACTTTTAAGAATTTCACTTAATATTTTACAAAAACACATTTACAGGAAGAACTGTGCAGATACAACGTTTGGTAACAAAATAAACTGAGGCAGATTTGACCATAGTTCTGTTACCAAACTTCACACCTGTGTAAATTGTTCAAGGTAGTCATTGTGCAGAGAGTTGTACGGTTTGTACAAGTTTTTGTTTTACACATTAACATGAAAAAATCTCACTTTAAAAAGAGTCTCAGTATAATTCCATTACCATGGAATTGCCCGAATACAAATTAATTTACAAAAGACAATCACTGAAAGGGAGGGCTCTGCCAATAAACCACTTGGAGCTCAAAGCCAGCAAAGCCTCTCCAATGTTACCAACTGAAAACAAAACATACAGTGCATTTGGAAAGTATTCAGACCCCTTGACTTTTTCCACATTTTGTTACGTTACAACCATATTCTAAAATATATATAATTATTTTCCCCCCTCATCAATCTACACACAATACCCCTTAATGACAAAGCGAAAACAGGGTTTTAGACATTTTTTGCAAACATACCTTATTTACATAAGTATTCAGACCCTTTGCTATGAGACCCTAAATTGAGCTCAGGTACATCCTGTTTCCATTGATCATCCTTGAGATGTCTCTACAACTTGATTGGAGTTCACCTGTGGTAAATTCAATTGATTGGACATGATTTGGAAAGGCACACACCTGTCTATATAAGGTCCCAGAGTTGACAGTGCATGTCAGAGCAAAAACCAAGCCATGAGGTTGAAGGAATTGTCCGTAGAGCTCCGAGACAGGATTGTGTCGAGGCACAGATCTGGGGAAGAGTACCAAAAAACTTCTGCAACATTGAAGGTCCCCAAGAACACAGTTTGGAACCACCAAGACTCTTCCTAGAGCTGGACGCCCGGCCAAACAGAGCAATCGGGGGAGAAGGGACTTGGTCAAGGAGGTGACCAAGAACCCGATGGTCACTATGACAGAGCTCCAGAGTTCCTCTGTGGAGATGGGATAACCTTCCAGAAGGACAACCATCTCTGCAGCACTCCCCCAATCAGGCCTTTATGGTAGAGTGGCCAGACGGAAGCCACTCCTCAGTAAAAGGCACATTTGGAGTTTGCCAAAAGGCACCTAAAGGACTCTCAGACCATGAGAAACAAGATTCTCTAGTCTGATGAGAAACAAGATTCTCTAGTCTGATAAAAAACAAGATTAAACTCTTTGGCCTGAATGCCAAGCGCCACGTCTGGAGGAAACCTGGCACCATCCCTACGGTGAAGCATGGTGGTGGGAGCCTCATGCTGTGGGGATGTTTTTCAGCGGCAGGGACTGGGAGACTAGTCAGCATCGAGGGAAAGATGAACGGAGCAAAGTACAGAGAGGTCCTTGATGAAAACCTGCTCCAGAGCGCTCAGGACCTAAACTGGGGCGAAGGTTAACTTTATAATAGGACAACGACCCTAAGCACACAGCCAAGACAACGCAGGAAAAAGTATGAAAAAATAAAATGAAATGAAAAAATACAAATTGTATGCACTCACTAACTGTAAGTCGCTCTGGATAAGAGTGTCTGCTAAATGACTAAAATGTAAATGTAAAAATGCAGGAGTGGCTTCGGGACAATTCTCTGAATGTCCATGAGTGGCCCAGCCAGAGCCCGGACTTGAACCCGATCGAACATTACATTTACATCTCTGGAGAGACCTGAAAATAGCTGTGCAGCGCACCCCATCCAACCTGACAGAGCTTGAAAGGATCTGCAGAGAAGAATAGGAGAAACTCCCCAAATACAGCTGTGCCAAGCTTGTAGCGTCATACCGAAGAAGACTCAAGGCTGTAATCGCTGCCAAAGGTGCTTCAACAAAGTACTGAGTAAAGGGTCTGAATACTTATATCAATGTGATATTTCGTTTGTTTTAACAATTTTGATCATTTTAAAAGGCTAATTGATCATTAGAAAACCCTTTTGCAATTATGTTAGCACAGCTGAAAACTGTTGTGCTGATTTAAAAAATCAATAACTGGCCTTTTTTAGACTAGTTGAGTATCTGGAGCATCAGCAATTGTGGGTTCGAATACAGGCTCAAAATGGCCAGAAACAAATAACTTTCTTCTTAAACTCGTCAGTCTATTCTTGTTCTGAGAAATGAAGGCTATTCCATGCGAGAAATTGCCAAGAAACTGAAGATCTCGTACAAACGCTGTGTACTACTCCCTTCACAGAACAGCGCAAACTGGCTCTAACCAGAATAGAAGGAGGAGCTTTTAAGTACCTTTTAACCCAGTTGACTTTTGATATCTGATTAAAGAGAGTGACGTCTAAGACATTTAGACCGCCATCACAAACCCTGTTGGTGATAACATCTATTTTTATCTTATGTGGCTTGTTTTTCCATATGAAGTTGTACTATAGCCTATCTAAAGTACATCAAGTGGATTTGGGAATGTCAATAGATGAAAAAAGATAGGATGCACGAGATAGCCCCTCAGCTTTGGATAAAAGCACCCTCCCTTGAAGACTTAAATCCCTCCCTAACCATGAGGATAATTTATTTTTGATAGATTCAGTTACAGGATTCAAACTAAGATAATTCACAGCATTAATATTTTTGGTGAGCTTTACACCGAGGTAGGTTACAGTTTCTTTTTCAGAGATGTTACAACCTGCTGGATTGACAGCTCCTTTCAGAACAAACATCTCACATTTAGAAAGATTTAATACCAAACCTGAGAGTTTGGAGAACTGCTTCACAATATCCAATGCTAATCTAGCTTGTGACAAATGTTTTTTTTAAAAGTGATGTGTCATCCACCAGTTGGAATATCTTGATCTCTCTGGCCTGGAATGTAATGCCTTCAAATTGACTTTGATAAACTAATTAGCATAAGGTTTGAGATACTAACAAAAAAAAATGGTGAGATTGGACAACCTTGTCGTATTCCTTTGTAAATGTTAAACCTTGAGGATGTTCCATGACAGAGTTTGATACAGCTATTGCCACCATTATACAGAGTTCTAATAGCATCAACAAAAAAATTACCAAACTTCAAATGCTTAAGACAATCAAAGATTAAACTTGGATTTACGGTATCAAATGCTTTCTGAAAGTCATCCAATAGATCACAATACTCAACCAAATCTAACACCAGCCTCAGATTATTAGATTTATGGCGCCCGCCTCTTCCTCTCTGCTATGGGGTGATTTGATACGTTTCCCGTCTTCATCACTAATTAGTGTCCCACATGAAACATTGACCAACATTTTGGTTCCTACCTTCTTACATGTGTGTCATTCTGTTTTCTGTTTCATCCTTTCTCCTTCCCTCCAGACCTCCAGCAGCTCACTCTCTCTGTGTCTGAAGTGGAGGTCCCCCCTGAGCAGCAGCACTGTGAGCAGGAGTGGAGCCCCAGTTTGGGGCAGGAGGACCCAGAGCCCACACAGATTAAAGAGGAACAGGAGGAACTCAGGACCAGACAGGAGGAATAGCAGTTTAAAGGATTGAGATTGAGACTCCATTTTGAATCCAGTCTTTTGGTCTGAAATTCTCCATGTTATACAGGAAATCACAGGTATTATTATTAAACCAGACCAATGTCATCTCCTTCTAGGTATTGTTCCTGTGAATACACTCCAATCCTCGGCACTTAAATTGATAGATTATCTTTTAGCAGCAGCAAGGAAATGTGTAACAAAATGCTGGAAAAATAAACATGCACCCTCATAAGATATGTGGTTAGGTCTATGCGGGGAACTTGCTGACATGGAGAGAATTACATAAATCTTGCAACATAGACAGCATAGGTATGTTCCTGACATATCGTACTGGTCTTATTCTATCATTTCTGGGGTTTTTGTTTGTTTCTGTTGTTTTTCTGTGGCTTTATCCAAATTGTATTCTTATTCAGACTCTTGAAATATTTGCTCTATACAGCCAAAATGTACCCTTAACAATGAATGTAATTACGCTCCTTTGTAAAGACAGCAAATATGTTGTGTATGTATGGTACATGTTCTTTATGTGCTCTTGAATAAAAATGACTAAAAACATGTTTACTTAAAGACTCAATTTTGACTTCTGCCTGTGTGAAAAGTGACCGTGATGAGGACCCAACTCAGCTCTCACATCTCTATCAAGCCCAAAAGGAAGGAAACAGAGAGAGAGATACTCTACCCAATACTACAACTGAACAGATCAAAACAGAACCTGATGGAGAGGACTATAGAGAATCAGAACCAACCACTGTGTCTCTCAGCCTGTCTCTGCTGTAAATCCAGACTGTTCTGCAGCTCAAAGTGGTAAGGAGAATGGTTTTAAGACAGTCAAATCAAAGAGAAAAGAGATGGTAAAAGGACAAAGGTCCCGTATCAATGTTAAGGGTAAGAAATCCACACAGTTGTCCCTCCTGAAATCAACCAGTCAAAGTCATGCTACTCCTTGTTGTTGTAAGGTGTGTGGCAAATATTTTAATTACATGGGCTCATTGATTAAACACGTTCAAACTCATACAAAGGATAAAGAAAAAAACTTCATGGAGTGTGTGGAAAGCAAATGGAGTCCACAGAAAGTATGAAAGATCACCTCTAAACACATTGCAGATAGGTTTTGTTGTCATATTCGTAGTAAATGGTTCAGCAAGAACAGTAGTCTAAAAATACACATGAGGAGGAGCCACACAGGAGAGAACCTGTATCACTGCCGTGTTTGGGCAAAGGATTAATCACCAGCTGCAATCTGAAAATCCACATTAGAATTCACACAGGTGAGAAGTCATTTCATTGCCCTGATTGTGGCAAAACATTCAATCAGAGTGGAAATCTATAATATCACAGAAGGATCCACACAGGGGAGAAATAGTATAATTGTAGTTGCAAAGGATTCTGCAAAAAGAACATACAAATCCAAACAGTGGAAAAATTATATTACTGCCCTGATTGTGGCACAGGCTTCAAACTGATTGGACATCTAAAGCTACACCCACATGGTGGAGAATATATACCATTGCTCTCTGTGACATACTGCACAGTATGGTTGAAGTACTCACAAGGTAGAGACCATTTAGATGGAATGATTGCTGTAGACTATATTTCAAAGCGACAAAATTCCTTCAAAGTTACATGAAGAACATACATTTATGTTAGAGGGGGAGAACATGACAGTGTGATGTTTGGGGAAAGGTCTGGAGACAGAAGACTGAGAGTCACTAACTGATGCACCTCAGGACACAACTCTTGGGTGAATAAGAAATTACTGGATTACTGCTTGAACATAAGAACTCCCCAGCTCTGTCTAACAGAGCAGTTAGTGGATTTCTGGGCAACAGTAGTCCCTGCTCATTAGTTATAGGATGACACAACATACGTTTGAACCTATGTCCTCTATCTGTACATAAAACATTGTTTTGAGAGTCAAATGTCTCCTCAATATGTTGAAATCTGCTACATTATATCTGTTTTGATGTTGTTAAAGTAGTTTTCACAATGTCGGTTACTTTGTGCTTATGTGGCCGCCGGTGTCCACAGGAGTTGAGAGAATCCTAAACACATTGTTTTTGTCATATTTTCTAAGCTTTAGGTTTAAAATAAAGTGTTAAGAGAAATTGTAAAAATAGGCGGGGTTGATGACTTTGTGGTGTGGAAGCTAGTAAAGAACTTTTGTCGCTGAATCCGCACGTGGTTAAAACCGAACAGCTAAATGGCTAATCAACATGCATTATCTAAAAATGCCTAAAATACAGTTGTTGAGGGTTTTTCTCAAGAAAAGATTAACAGCTGCTGCTGAGGAGTGTAGTATCTGAACAATTTATAGCTTTGGCTGAGGTTTTCATATGGTTGGTTAAATGAACTCTACTTTCTGAAACATCTGGAAAGTGTTACTATAGGGGCCCCCTGAAATAGAGGACACTTGGATATGTGAGAGGCTAGGGATTGGTCTATCTAAAACCACCCATCTTATGTTACATAGGATATATACCAGGTTTTGAACAAAGGACGGGGAGAATAATCATATTTGAGATTGGGTTAGTTGTTCTCCAGACTCTGCAAAAGTCTGTAAATTGACGCTGAAATCTTTTGATATAATAAACCTTTATAATCAAAGTACAGTGTCAGCGGATTTCTTATCAACACAGCATATCAGCATCGTTGTCTCGACACCACAGGAATTGGCGACAAGGATTTTGGGACGTGTTGCGTCTGTTTCAGCGTTCCATCGTGGGCTGCGAGCTGACTCCCGCTACAGAGGCCGGCAGCTAAGGTGAGCTTTCTCACAACTTTGGGCGCTGGTCAGTTCGTGTGCCTGTGTGTGCGTTGGGGGATGCACCGTTAAGAACTTGTGTGTGCGCTTTGCTGTCATTTGCTGTGGGATGAGAATCCGTTCTAAATTTCTAAAGTTGTTTGCGTTGAAAACAACGCAAACAGGGGGGAGTGAGAATATAATACAGGATAAAAGTGTCTATAGGAATTGATAACACTGGGCCCAGGGAAATTGGCTTGAATAAAATTAAAGGGAAAAGGAATAGAATGAAGGAATAGGACAAGGAACTAAGGAAAAATGTATACTGTTAGGACGTCGCTGATCTACGGAAGCCCTCAAACGAGGCGATCTTTAAGATGGGCCACAAATCCTGGAGAGTCACTAGGTGAATTTTCAGGTCAGTTCAAGGAACTGTGAGATTGTAGAATATACATTCAATTGTATGTTACCTCTCGGTATATAGTTGACGAGGTATACAGTGGGGGGAAAAAGTATTTAGTCAGCCACCAATTGTGCAAGTTCTCCCACTTAAAAAGATGAGAGAGGCCTGTAATTTTCATCATAGGTACACGTCAACTATGACAGACAAAATGAGAAAAAAAAAATTTTTTTAATGAATTTATTTGCAAATTATGATGGAAAATAAGTATTTGGTCAATAACAAAAGTTTCTCAATACTTTGTTATATACCCTTTGTTGGCAATGACACAGGTCAAACGTTTTCTGTAAGTCTTCACAAGGTTTTCACACACTGTTGCTGGTATTTTGGCCCATTCCTCCATGCAGATCTCCTCTAGCGCAGTGATGTTTTGGGGCTGTCGCTGGGCAACACAGACTTTCAACTCCCTCCAAAGATTTTCTATGGGGTTGAGATCTGGAGACTGGCTAGGCCACTCCAGGACCTTGAAATGCTTCTTACGAAGCCACTCCTTCGTTGCCCGGGCGGTGTGTTTGGGATCATTGTCATGCTGAAAGACCCAGCTACGTTTCATCTTCAATGCCCTTGCTGATGGAAGGAGGTTTTCACTCAAAATCTCACGATACATGGCCCCATTCATTCTTTCCTTTACACGGATCAGTCGTCCTGGTCCCTTTGCAGAAAAACAGCCCCAAAGCATGATGTTTCCACCCCCATGCTTCACAGTAGGTATGGTGTTCTTCGGATGCAACTCAGCATTCTTTGTCCTCCAAACACAACGAGTTGAGTTTTTACCAAAAAGTTATATTTTGGTTTCATCTGACCATATGACATTCTCCCAATCCTCTTCTGGATCATCCAAATGCACTCTAGCAAACTTCAGACGGGCCTGGACATGTACTGGCTTATGCAGGGGGACACGTCTGGCACTGCAGGATTTAAGTCCCTGGCGGCGTAGTATGTTACTGATGGTAGGCTTTGTTACTTTGGTCCCAGCTCTCTGCAGGTCATTCACTAGGTCCCCCCGTGTGGTTCTGGGATTTTTGCTCACCGTTCTTGTGATCATTTTGACCCCACGGGGTGAGATCTTGCGTTCAAGGGAGATTATCAGTGGTCTTGTATGTCTTCCATTTCCTAATAATTGCTCCCACAGTTGATTTCTTCAAACCAAGCTGCTTACCTATTGCAGATTCAGTCTTCCCAGCCTGGTGCAGGTCTACAATTTTGTTTCTGGTGTCCTTTGACAGCTCTTTGGTCTTGGCCTTAGTGGAGTTTGGAGTGTGACTGTTTGAGGTTGTGGACAGGTGTCTTTTATACTGATAACAAGTTCAAACAGGTGCCATTAATACAGATAACGAGTGGATGACAGAGGAGCCTCTTAAAGAAGAAGTTACAGGTCTGTGAGAGCCAGAAATCTTGCTTGTTTGTAGGTGACCAAATACTTATTTTCCAGGCCTCTCTCATCTTTTTAAGTGGGAGAACTTGCAGAATTGGTGGCTGACTAAATCCTTTTTTCCCCACTGTATTTCCGAAGTAGCCTCTCATTGAATATCTGCAACTCAAGATAGCACAAATTTAGGAAGGACTATAAAGGAAATAGGAGCGACGGAAGCATGCGGTATGAATGGATGCATTCTTGTTGATTATGTGTGTGTGTGAGAGAAAGAGAGCACGTGTTTGTGTAAATAAGGAGGTCTCTGTTGTGTTTCAGCTGTGTGTTGACTCATGCTATGATAAGATTTATGTTAGAGATATATACATATATATGTTTTGGTTGAGAACAGGGGTTTTAGTTTTTGTAAGGAAATATGTTAATTACGGTTAAAACCTATGAGCCCCTGGGAGGACGTTATGATTGTATAGAGAGGATTTGTAATGGATAAGAAAATAACTATAAATCTGCAGATTAGAATAAGTGAAGATAGTAAAGTTAAGAAACTTCGAAGTAGGATTTGTGTTCTATGTTTTGTGTTGGTTTGTGCGTTTTGTTCAGTGTTACTGTTTGTCTGTGTTGGAAAGAACGGAGGGACAGCTGGTCTGTCTGCTGTCTGACTTAGAGAAAAGTTACTGTGGGAGAGCTCCTCTCACCTTGAAAATCACACTAGTAAATGAGCTGCGCATGTGTGGGATTTTATGAGTTTAGAGTTACACAGAGCAAATAGGCCACTCCCCTGCCTGCACTGAGCTGCTGGGAGACGCAGACTTAGAGCTGAAAAAGAAAGGGGGAGACTTTGAGTACACACAATAAAGTATTCTGTTTGTTAAAGTGGCTGTTGCTTAACTATGAACCTATTTGATTGAGATTGATTGAATTTATAAATGAGAGCTATGTTGACGGATTAAAAATAAAAATAAAAAAATAAAATAAAATGTCATTGCGCTATTTATAATATTCCTGAGTTAAGCTGTTTGCTTATTTCTTAGCGCGAATGTGAACATAGGTATGTCTAAAAGGGTATTGTATGGTTGAAATAACCCAGTGAGTGCATAAAATACTAAATTCTTGTCTGTTTCTTTTGTTCTCCTGTGATGTGAGAAACGAGAAGGAGACAGAGAGAGAGGAGGTGCTGACCAGTGCGTCACGCGACAGCGTGTGCTTCCCCGGATCCAGTCCAATTAAGGCCAGTACTGTTCTATCCACAAACTTACTTTCCCTTACAGGATATAATAGATACATTGTGTATGCATAAAATATTTCATTTTGTGACCATTTGGCAGGGACTTGGCAACAGACTGATCAATTGATGTAATTGAGAATTGCACATTGAAGTTTTTTGTGCATGGGTTGTTTTGATTAGAGTTGTGTTGGAAACCCAGCACTGAGATTATTCTGTAAAAGTAAAGTGATTGGGTGCTTATTAAGCAATTGGTTTGTGGGTGCTGTAGTGTTGCTGGATTACAGGTCTTTCTTTTTTGATTGCTCTGAAGTTGACTAGTTTCCTTTACCTTTCTTTATCGGATGTGGTAAGATTGCCACTAATCAATAATTTGGTAGAAGAAGAAAAAAAAAAGGAGGGAAACATAAGCTACATAGCTTAAAGTATTTTTTGGTTTACAAATTAATTAGTTTAAAATAATAATAATAATAATACAATAATTCACAATAAAGGAATATAAAAGAGTTGTTACAATGGGGAAAAAGGACGTCAAAACTATGAAAGTAATTACTCCTGTTGATGTAGTACAAAATAGTAATCCATTAGTTAATGGTATTGCAAGATTATCTGGAAAATTGAATAAACGTTGGCCTGACATTGACAAAAACTGATAAAAGATACAAAAGGTAAAAGAGACAGAGGTATAGAGAAAATGGCAAAAGAGGTGAAGATAACAGAAAAACTAATGGCAGAAGTCAATACACCTTTCTCACATAAGGATTCAACAAAAAGACCCCCACCTTACGAGGAAGAAGTAGAGTTTAAGGACGTCTATCCTCAGCTTCCAGTAATCATTCAGGAGGGTGATTATTGCATCAGAGATTAAGAGGAACGAATAATAGAGAGAGGACAAGCAGAAACAACCATAAAGATGAATCCAAACTCCAAAAGTAAGAAGAAAACGACATGTCTGGAAACTAAGGGTAGAGTGAGGTTCAGGAGGATGGAATTTGAAGATGATGATCAGAGTGATTCAGAAGAGATCATGGGTGGATATGACCCTGTGATCAGACGGAGGTTGGCTAGAGCGGAAAGAAGGGGTGATGAAAGTTGGAAGATGAAGGATACAAGAGATTCGATCTCTGATGAAAGTGAAGATGGAGACAGCGATGAAGATTTGGAGATAAAAGGTGCTTCATGTTCAAGAGGATTTTATCCTACAATGAAGGGAGCACAAGTAAGAAGAAGATGATGCCAGTGATAATTTGAGGACAGAACCTGGAGTATAAGCCTTTGCAGAATACCGATATGTCAGATATACTTGAGAAGCTGCCTACTCTTCAAGATGGAGCATATCCTTGGATTTCAAAGTTGGAAGAAATTACGGTGGGAACACAGTCTGCCATAGGAGACATTAAGAGACTTTTGGCTAATCTCCTTGGGATTCCAGGTATGTAAGACATTTTTCAGAGAGCTGGACTTAATCGATATGTGGGGACTGCGGTGAATGATCCTGAGTTGTTAGCTGCAAGTAGAAATAGGCTGTGGAGAGCACTGAAAGATATGTTTCCAACAAATGTGCATCCTGAAAACATTCTGATTGACCCACTAGGACAACAAGAAAATCCGAGAGCCTATGTGTCAAGAGCTCATCAAGTGTGGAGAAATATTACCGCAAATGATCCAGATGTGAGTCAAATAGAGCAGTCAATTTTGCGAGCTAAACTGCAGATGGGGCTGCCCTCACCAGTAAGGAGCAAACTGGCAGAGGTGGTTGGACTTGGAAGCATGGCAAAAGGTGTCTATACAGATCATATAGCCCATCAAGTGGATCTATACAGGAAAAAGGAACACAACCAGAAAGAACAGGACCAAGAAACTCTCAGAAAACTCAATCAAATACAACTGGTGGAGAATAAGAAGACGGAGAAGAAACAGGCTTTGGTTATGCAGAATCAGTGTTCATCAAATCAACAATCACTGCCACAGCTTCAACCGAACCAGGTCCAACCGCAATTGTCCCCGCCACCACTAGTGGGACCAGTTGTTTCATATCCACAGCCAGTTTCTGGACAGACACAGAATTGGAGAGGAAGAGGACGAGAAGGCTTAGGAAGAGGAAGAGAAGGAAGATTTAAGCCATACTTCCAGCAATCTTCAGAAGTGTGTTATAATTGTGGACAGGTTGGTCACTTTGCCCGTGAGTGTAATGGGCCAGGAGGAAACACCAGAGGAAATTTCAGAGGAAGATACAGGGGCCAGTCAAGATCATTTGGAGGACCGGTGAACCCTTATAGGGGCCCGGAGCCAGGATTCTAGAGGTGCCCAGAAGATCCGAAAGGGGGGTGTCAGCTGGTAGCATCAGGACCGGAAAAAGATCCAACAATTGAGGTGAAAGTAAACAACCGACCATTGGAAGTGATGGCGGATAGCGGAGCTGCTTTCACCTGTGTTCGGCCTGAAGATGCTACACATCTCCCTATGTCCAATCAACTGATTCGGACAATTGGATTTGAGGGAGTGAAACAGCTGATTCCTCTTACGGAACCAATTGAGCTCTGCTATAAAAATCAGAAACTACAATACCCATACTGGTATCGGAACATACACCTATTGCATTGTTGGGAAGAGATGCATTGTGTAGATTGAATTGTACAATAAAATGTATGCCAGACGGCTGTCTGGTAGAAGTGCCAAAAGAAAAGGTTTACCAATTGTTGATGACGACAGAGATGGATTCTTCTTCAGTATTTTGGATTGGAAATCTCAGTGCAGATTTTTTGAAGCAGGCTAAGTTATGGGAGAAATTCATTGTGGCAAACATGCCAGATGCGAGACTTCCTGAATATCCATTTCATTGTACGCTCAAGTATTTCAAGAATGCTGCCCAATCGAACTCAGAGGAATGGTTGAGTCATCAATCAAAGAAAGTTCAACTCAACTCATGTTGCATAATTTTAGGACCACAAGGAGCAGCTATGAAGATAAACACAGACGATTCTCTGGATAAAGAATTTGAGATTGAGAAGAGTGTGCCACATGTGACCTTGTTGGTTTCTGAAGACTATGAGCAGAAGAATTTAGGAGAAATGATGACAGAAGCAGAGAAAGCTGTTTTCGTACCAATGAAAGAGAATTTGGTGATTTGGAGGAGTGAAGATCAGCGATTTCTCAAAATCATGATTTCGGCTCAAGGACAAGGACAGCCACAAGCTGTACGGATGACACATGAATCTATTTGCAGTGTGAAGATGGATTCAGACTCTATGAAAGAGGAGATGTTGCAACAAGTTCCAGAAGGTTTGTGGTCTCAACACAGTGCCGATATTGGACTTGTGAAATCAGCCCAACCGGTGAAAGTTGAACTTCGACCAGGAGCCAGACCTCCTTGGAAGAATCAGTATCCATTGAAAGATGAAGCAATCCAAGGGATTGAACCACAAATTTAAGGACTTTCGAAAGCAGGTGTTTTGAAATCAATAAAAAATCCTCAGAGTAACACGCCTTTGTTGCCTTTGAAGAAACCCGATGAGACTTATCGTATGGTTCATGATTTGAGAGCAGTGAATGAAGTAGGGACCTTTGAGAGCTATGGTTAAAGATACTGGGAATGGACAACTCCATAGCAATCTTTCCTGGACACAGGAAGGCCTTGTGGCATTTGAAACGATCAAACAGAGGTTATAAGAGGCACCGGCACTCACACTACCAGACTACTCTAAGAATTTCTTGCTATATGTGTCTACTTCTACTGGAGGTAAATATGCTTGTGCAGTTCTTTGTCAGCCGACAGGTACAGGGACGAATCCTCAACCTATTTCCTACTACTCTACTGCCTATTCAGAAGTAGAACTAGGGCTACCACTGTGCTACAGAGCAATGGTGGGAGTATATTCAATGTATGACAAAGCATCATCTGTTATGATGGGTTACCCAGTAACAATCCTTACCCATCATAGTCTCAGAAATCTTCGGAACTATGGAAAATATACATTGACTATGCCTAGGCTCAGAGACTATCATAGGCTCTTAGAGCAGGAAGATGTCACCCTAGTGAGGTGTGATATGGTGAATCCAGCCGAGAATTTGCCAACTTCAGAGGATGGTGAGCCACATGATTGTGTTCAAGAAGCAGAGAAATACTCGAGGCTTAGATCAGATTTGCAAGCCTTTCCATTACGTGAGGCAGACCTGGAGTATTAGACTGATGCGTCTTGTTATAGTGTAGGAGATAAATTGTGTGCTGGCTATGCAGTAGTTAAAGCCCAGGGAACTGGATTTGTTGTTGAAAAGGCTGAAGTAATACCACAGCCTGCGTCCGCACAACTTGCTGAACTTGTGGGGCTAACAGAAGCGTGTTTGTTAGCAGAAGGAAAGCGAGTGACGATATATACTGATTCTGCATATGCACATAGTGTATGTCATTTGTTTGGAGCAGTATGGAAAGGTCGAGGGTTTAAGAAAACGGAAGGTTCTCCGATACAACATCATGCGCAAATAATGAAACTGTTGCATGCTATGATGAAGCCTTAAGAGATAGCGATAGCTAAGTGTGCAGCTCATAAAACTGATGTGTCAAAAGTCACACAAGGGAACAAAGCTGCTGATGAAGCTGCAAAAGCCGTCACAGGAGCGGACAAATTGGGCAAGGTTTTTCTGGTCACTCATGGAGTGGACTTGGAAGACAAAATTACGCTTAAGGATGTGATTTTGATGCAGGGAGCTGCTTCTACGATTGACAAACAGTTATGGCTAGACCGAGGTGCCGTCAAAGATGCTACTGGTCTTTGGAGAAACCATGAGGGGTTGATAGTAGCGCCTCTAGACCTATTAAGTCTGATGATTCAGGAAGCACATGGGTTAGCTAATGTTGCAAGGGGGGAGGTTAGGAGAAAGATCACAAAGGAGTATGGTTTTTGGGCACCATATTTGCTTGAAAAGGTTGACTATGTAATAGGCAGGTGTACAATCTGTATGAAAAATAATGTTCGCAGAGGTGTGACTGTTCTTCTTGGTTACATTCCTACACCAAGAGGTCCTATGTGTGAGTAGGTTATCGATTTTGTTGATATGATAAAACCAATTGAAGGGAAAAGATATATGCTGGTGGTTGTAGATAGATTTTCACGATGGCTGGAGGCATGTGCAACCAAGCGAAAAGAAGCTAAGTGGGTTGCCAAGTTTTTGTGTAAAGAAGTCATAAGCAGGTGGGGACTTCCCGATAGAAATATCCTCAGATAGTGGGAAAGAGTTTTGTGGATAAATCAGTGAAATTGATTTTTCAAAATTTGGAAAAAAAGTTAGACCAAAACGTTACGAAAACTAGGGTTGAAGTAACTCTAGGAAATTTTGAATATCTGATTGTGTGATAATTTTCACATTTCTTTGCATATGGTTGTGATATTTAGTGTTTTCTTATGAATCAAAGGGGGGAAATGGAATGTGATTCATTTATATATATCATTTTTATATTATTTTTTATATTGATGTTTTAATTTTCATGTGTTGCTTTGCAAAAGATACTGGTTGGTGTTTTCTTTTCTTCCAGAAGCATATGGGGGAATGTGTAGAGTGGGATTCAAATACTCAAACATGGACAATATGAATGGACTGGAGGAAGTTGAACAAGGACGGTGTGGAAATGTTCAGATTCCATCATCAACGTTGCATTGAAAGTTGACACTGCTGAGGAGATGCAGTGTAGTGGACTACATTCCAGTGTCTGCAATGATTTATATACATATTTGCATGTGTAATACATAATTTGTGTCATATTCTTTCTGTATAAATGTTTTGAAGAATTATGTTTTTGTTGCTGTTGATGTGGGGACCTCAGATGGGGGGGTAGAAGGATTACTTTATCCTATTCCAGGTATTCCTTAAAGAGGTGGGGTTTCAAATGTCTCCGGAAGGTGGTAAGTGACTCCGCTGTCCTGGCGTCGTGAGGGAGCTTGTTCCACCATTGGGGTGCCAGAGCAGCGAACAGTTTTGACTGGGCTGAGCGGGAACTGTGCTTCCGCAGAGGTAGGGGAGCCAGCAGGCCAGAGGTGGATGAACGCAATGCCCTCGTTTGGGTGTAGGGACTGATCAGAGCCTGAAGGTACGGAGGTGCCGTTCCCCTCACAGCTCCGTAGGCAAGCACCATGGTCTTGTAGCAGATGCGAGCTTCAACTGGAAGCCAGTGGAGTGTGCGGAGGAGCGGGGTGACGTATCAGCATCGTTGTCTCGACACCACAGGAGATATTTGGGGTCGTTGAAAAAACGATAGCAGAGTATCAGGAGGAAGTTGTCTGTCTACAGAGGCTGCTCGAAATTGTTCTTCAACCTGAGATAAAGCGACACAGTGCAGGTTTCTTCCTCAACGTTAATCTGATTTAACCAACCTTCATTTTATAGGACAGAGCACTGCCATGTTGCACTCCAGTCCAGCAGGTGGCTATAGCGCAAAATGTGTTAACTTGAACGAGCACTAACAGTGGAGTTTGTAGAAAAGTAGAGCCCGGATTCTGTTGATGACGCACGGACAGGGATAACA
This sequence comes from Coregonus clupeaformis, assembly GCF_020615455.1. Classification (NCBI taxonomy): domain Eukaryota; kingdom Metazoa; phylum Chordata; class Actinopteri; order Salmoniformes; family Salmonidae; genus Coregonus; species Coregonus clupeaformis. Next base: position 29,296,945 of record NC_059217.1, on the reverse strand, counting down.
ACTAAAATAAAAACACAGCAAGCTAATCTACTTGGATTATCAAAAAATGTCTCAAATACAGTTGTTGAAGGTTTTTCTGAACGATAGATTAACAGCTGCTGCTGAGGAGATATTCGGGGTCGTTGAAAAAACGGTAGCAGGGTATCAGGAAGAAGTCGTCCGTCTACAGAGGCTGCTCGACATTGTTATTCAACCTGAGATAAACCTACACAGAGCAGGTAGGCTAATTTGGGGGTCCCCAAAACCGTTTTGCGCCGGGGCCGGGACCCCTTTTGTGATAGCAAATTGATCAGCCACTCCCTCGAATATCAGAACACAACGCCTACTTCGGAGTGCAATGAAAATAGCATAAAAGTTGATCGTTCTGAAATCGTTTCTGTAGTTAGAAACATATAATATTAGCATTCATAGGACATTTTGTTGACATTTTATTTGATCTCAGAAATTAAGTTAATGGATTGCACCCAAATTGGCCCTTTTAATTTACAGGATTGACATAATATTCAATAAACAGTGTTTGGGAGTAGTGAACTACACTGAACAAAAATATAAACACAACATGTAAGTGTTGGTCCCATGTTTAATGAGCTGAAATAAAAGAGACCAGAAATTTTCCATACATACAAAAAGCTTATTTCTCTCAAATGTTATGCACACATTTGTTTACATCCCTGTTAGTGAGCATTTCTCCTTTGGCAAGATAATCCATCCACCTGACAGGTGTGGCATATCAAGAAGCTGATTAAATAGCATGATCATTACACAGGTGTACCTTGTACTGGGCACAATTAAAGGCCACTCTAAAATGTGCAGTTTTGTCACACAACACAATGCCACAGATGTCTCTAGTTTTGAGGGAGCGTGCAATTGGCATGCTGACTGCAGGAATGTCCACCAGGGCTGTTTCCAGAAAATGGAATGTTCATTTCTCTACCATAAGCCGCCTCCAACGTTGTTTTAAAGAATTTGGCAGTACGTCCAACCGGCCTCACAACCGCAGACCACGTGTATGGTGTCGTGTGGGTGAGCGGTTTGCTGACGTCAACGTTGTGAACAGAGTGCCCCATGGTGGCGGTGGAGTTATGGTATGGGCAGGCATAAGCTACGAACAACAAACACAATTGCATTTTATCGATGGCAATTGGAATGCACAGAGATACCGTGACGAGATCCTGTGGCCCGTTGTTGTGCCATTCATCCACCGCCATCACCTCATGTTTCAGCATGATAATGCAAGTATCTGTATTCTATTCCTGGAAGCTGAAAATGTCCTAGTTGTTCCATGGCCTGCATACTCACCAGACATGTCACCCATTGAGTATGTTTGAAATGCTCTGGATCGACGTGTACGACAGCGTGTTCCAGTTCCCGCCAATATCTAGCAACTTCGGACACAATCAACAGCCTGATCGACTCCATGCGAAGGAGATTTGTCATGCTGCATGAGGCAAATGGTGGTCACATCAGATACTGACTGGTTTTCTGATCCACACCCCTACCTTTTTTTAAAGGTATCTGTGACCAACATATGCATATTTGTATTCCCAGTCATGTGAAGAAATCCATAGATTAGGGCCTAATGAATTTATTTAAATTGACTGATTTCCTTATATGAACTGTAACTCAGTAAAATCTTTGAAATTGTTGCATGTTTAGTTTATATTTTGGTATAGAAGGACTGAGAAGCTCAGTACTGGTGACTTTTTAAAAGGACATTCTACTCCAAAATGAATGGGGAAAAAACTATGCTGACACCATCTAAAATATAATTTCCACCTCCAGAAATTATCCCAATAACATGTTGGTAAAATTATTTATTATTTTAACATGGTCCATATTATCAGGTATGCTATTAGCTAGCATTCGAAAACTCTAGGCGGCATTCTGCCTTCTCGCTACAGTTTTCAGCCATTAGCTTCATCCACGACTGGCTCATGCTAACTACATTCCCCGACACTGTGTTAACATTTAAAAAACGTCAATAATCATCGCTTGCGATATGGCTTTTGAAACAAATGGCCTTTATATTTCATCAGTGAGAAAGAATCCTTTAAAAAAAAGATTTATCACAGATTCATACAGCTATGTGTGCCTCCATCTGACGAAACTACACTTCCCGAGTTACACGCAGAAAGAAAAGGTCCTTATGCTTCCAAAACTGTAGCGCAAGCAACGCGTGTTAATGTTCAGATTGGGCGTCAGGGCTCTTAACAAAACTCCCCTGTACAGAAGACACCTTCGTCTAATGACTCTTATGTGTAATGGAACTGAGAGTCATGATCAAGGGCTAGCTATTATTAATAAGCATTATCACCTGTAGCCCAACTGATGCAGAATATTGGCTATAAATAAATAGGCTGAAGCATGGGGTTGCCTATCGCCATTTACCCTATTGCCTTCAAACTCAACTCTGGACCTTGAAGTCAGTTCCACTGCGTTTTTTAATTGTTCCCCTCTAATCAGGGACTGATTTAGACCTGGGACACCAGGTGGGTGCAGTTCATTATCAGGTAGAAGAGGGAACCAGCAGGCTCCGGACCTCGTAGGGTAAGAGTTGAATACCCCTGCCCTATTGGGTTAATCATTACCCAGATCCCAAATGTGATCTTTTAACTAACTATTTAGCATCCTATTGATACATTGTATGTCCCAAAAAAACATGCATAAACACAGTGAATATAATGTAGGCATGTTAGGGTAACTTGGGGTAAACCGCCACGTGGGGTAACACTCCCCCTGCCTTTACTTATCACAGAAATAACTTCATGTCACAGGCCCCCCCCATCCCCACCCACAACACTTTCCCTGGTTGCCACTACACTTGCTCAACTAAAAATGTAATCTGTCTCATCACAATTTAAGTCACTCCCCCAAAATTATTTTGAGGTCTGGTGGTGTTTTACCCCAAGTTACCCTACAATTGACCCATGTTACATTTCTTAAGGGTAGCTTTAGTGCTGCTTAACTTCTTTCAGTGTGAAGTAATTGGTAGCTTGGTAAACTCTTTTCAGAGTAGCTTCCCCAACACTGTCAATAAATATAGTATGCAACATCTGATTTGGACCATAATTCTTCCTACCATTGCATAATAAAATGGTCAAAAGCCACCCATGATCCCTCCACACCAATCCCACCCCAACAACCAGTATACAGTATCAGTTCTCTATGTCTGACAAGTAGTATGGAGCTGCGGCTTGGAGTATTGCTTCTTCAGCCTATGTAATGTATTCCCTCCGAATCTGATTATATTTTCTTCCCCTGTTCAGAGAAAATAGCCATTGAAGTTGCTTCACTTATTTACCATAAATTGTGAAAGTACCAGGTTTTGCCTACCTAGATGCTGCTGTTTTTGCTATTGCCACCCCCTTTTATACATGTTGTTGGTCTCGTGTTTATTACATTTATCACAACATTGTCTTTGCAACTTTGAAGAGAAAACCAATATATTTTGCTCATGATGAAAATAAATGTTAGTGCTAGGGCAAAAACCAAAATGTGCACCCAGTGGGGGCCCCAGGACCGAGTTTGGGAAACCCTGCTCTAGGCAACCTAATGCTTAAACCAAACTCTCCTTGAATACTCCAACAAATGGCAGCTCTCTGAGGAAGAAGCAGTACTCTAAGCCGCAGCTCTATACTACTTGTGAGACATAGAGAACTGACACTCTATACTGGTTGTTGGGGTGGGATTGGCGTGGGGTGTGGGGGGTCCGTTGGTGGCTTTTGATCATTTCATTGGATTCCTCATGTCTTACTCATTGTTAGATGGAACTATATTTATTGAAGATTATATGAATCCTATAAATTAAAAGGATAAATTTGGGTGCAATCAATTAGATCAAATTATACTTCAACAAAATAATGTTTCAGGAATGCTAATCTTATCTGTTTCAGTAACACTTTATTTGGATAGTCCATCTGTAGTTGGATAGTCCATCAGTAACATTTCAACCATCTACTAACCCTAACCCTTATCCTAACCCTTATCCTAACCCTTATTCTAATTCTAACCTTCGCAAAGCAGCTGGTTATCAACAGATAGTACAGTGCATTCGGAAAGTATTCAGACCCCTTGACTTTTTCCACATTGTTGCGTTACATCCTTATTCTAAAATGGATTAAATCGTTTTTTTCCCTCAATCTACACACAATACCCCATAATAACATAGCAAAAACAGGTTTTTAGGAATCTTATCAAATGTAATAAAATAAAAAAAACTTAAATATTACATTTACATAAGTATTCAGACCCTTTACTCAGTACTTTGTTGAAGCACCTTTGGCAGCGATTACAGCCTCTGATCTTCTTGGGTATGACGCTACAAGCTTGGCACACCTGTATTTGGGGAGTTTCTCCCATTGTTCTCTGCAGATCCTCTCAAGCTCTGTCAGGTTGGATGGGAAGCGTCGCTGCACAGCTATTTTCAGGTCTCTCCAGAGATGTTCGATCGGGTTCAAGTCCAGGCCATGGCTGGCCCACTCAAGGACATTCAGAGACTTGTCCCGAAGCCACTCCTGCATTGTACTGGCTGTGTGCTTAGAGTTGTTGTCCTGTTGGAATGTGAACCTTCGCCCCAGTCTGAGGTCCTGAGCGCTCTGGAGCAGGTTTTCATCAAGGATCTCTCTGTACTTTGCTCCGTTCATCTTTCCCTCGATCCTAACTAGTCTCCCAGTCCCTGCCGCTGAAAAACATCCCCACAGCATGATGCTTCCACTACCATGTTTCACCGTAGGGATGGTGCCAGGTTTCCTCCAGACGTGATGCTTGGCATAATACATTTGCAAAAATGTTTTCGCTTTGTCATTATGGGGTATTGTGTGTAGATTGATGAGCATTTTTATTTATTTAATCCATTTTAGAATAAGGCTCTAATGTAACAAAATGTGGAAAAAGTCAAGGGGTCTGAGTACATACAGTGCATTCGGAAAGGATTCAGACCTCTTCAATTTTTCCACATCCCCACAGTATAATGCTGCCACCACCATACTTCACAGTAGGGATGGTATTGGCCAGGTGATGAGTGGTGCCTTATTTCCCTAATTAAAATGCAAATCAATTTATAACATTTTTGACATACGTTTTTCTGGATTTTGTTGTTGTTATTCTGTCTCTCACTGTTCAAATAAACCTACCATTAAAATTATAGACGGATCATGTCTTTGTCAGTGGGCAAACGTACAAAATCAGCAGGGGATCAAATACTTGTTTCCCTCACTGTAGACAGGTGTGTGCCTTTCCAAATCATAGATAGAGGGGAATTTAAAAAAAAATCCATTTTAGAATAAGGCTGAAACGTAACAAAATTTGGAAAAAGTCAAGGGGTCTGAATACTTTGCGAATGCACTGTGTGTGTATGTACAGTCGTGGTCAAAAGGTTTGAGAATGACACAAGTATTGGTCTTCACAAAGTTCGCTGCTTCAGTGTTATGAGATATTTTTGTCAGATGTTACTATGGTATACTGAAGTATAATTACAAGCATTCCATAAGTGTCAAAGCCTTTTATTGACAATTACATTAAGTTTATGCAAAGAGTCAATATTTGCAGTGTTGACCCTTCTTTTTCAAGACCTCTGCAATCCGCCCTGGCATGCATCAATTAACTTCTGGGCCACATCCTGACTGATGGCAGCCCATTCTTGCATAATCAATGCTTGGAGTTTGTCAGAATTTGTGGGTTTTTGTTTGTCCACCCACCTCTTGAGGATCGACCACAAGTTCTCAGTGGGATTAAGGTCTGGGGAGTTTCCTGGACATGGACCCAAAATGTCGATGTTTTGTTCCCCGAGCCACTTAGTTATCACTTTTGCCTTATGGCAAGGTGCTCCATCATGCTGGAAAAGGCATTGGTCGTCACCAAACTGTTCTTGGATGGTTGGAAGAAGTTGCTCTCGGAGGATGTGTTGGTACCATTCTTTATTCATGGCTGTGTTCTTAGGCAGAATTGTGAGTGAGCCCACTCCCTTGGCTGAGAGGCAACCCCACACATGAATGGTCTCAGGATGCTTTACTGTTGGCATGACACAGGACTGATGGTAGCGCTCACCTTGTCTTCTCCGGACAAGGTGTTTTCCGGATGCCCCAAACAATCGGAAAGGGATTCATTAGAGAAATTGACTTTACCCCAGTCCTCAGCAGTCTAATCCCTGTACCTTTTGCAGAATATCAGTCTGTCCCTGATGTTTTTCCTGGAGAGAAGTGGCTTCTTTGCTGCCCTTCTTGACACCAGGCCATCCTCCAAAAGTCTTCGCCTCACTGTGCGTGCAGATGCACTCACACCTGCCTGCTGCCATTCCTGAGCAAGCTCTGCACTGGTGGTGCCCCGATCCCGCAGCTGAATCAACTTTAGGAGACGGTCCTGGCGCTTGCAGAACTTTCTTTGGCGCCCTGACACCTTCTTCACAACAATTGAACCTTTCTCCTTGAAGTTCTTGATGATCCGATAAATGGTTGATTTAGGTGCAATCTTACCAGAAGCAATATCCTTGCCTGTGAAGCCCTTTTTGTGCAAAGCAATGATGACGCACGTGTTTCCTTGCAGGTAACCATGGTTAACAGAGGAAGAACAATGATTTCAAGCACCACCCTCCTTTTAAAGCTTCCAGTCTGTTATTCTAACTCAATCAGCATGACAGAGTGATCTCCAGCCTTGTCCTTGTCAACACTCTCACCTGTGTTAACGAGTGAATCACTGACATGATGGCAGCTGGTTCTTTTGTGGCAGGGCTGAAATGCAGTGGGAATGTTTTTGGGGGGATTAAGTTCATTTTCATGGCAAAGAGGGACTTTGCAATTAATTGCCATTCATCTGATCACTCTTCATGACATTCTGGAGTATATGCAAATTGCCATCATCAAAACTGAGGCAGCAGACTTTGTGAAAATTAGTAATTGTGTCATTCTCAAAACGTTTGACCACGATTGTATATGTATATATGTATGTGTGTGTGTATATATATATTAAATTAAGAGACCACTGCAAATATTTCTTAAATCAGCATCTCTACATGAATGACAGCCATTCTATTCCAGTGTCTGATGAATTCCAACACAAGCACACCTCATTGTACTGAATTAGGTACTGATTAGGTGATCTATTTATCGAGGAAAAGTATAAAAACCACTGCTTTGGTCATCACTATCCTCTTGCAATAGTACCAGGTGAATGGCAAAAACAGTGCTTATAGTACCTCAAAAGTAATATTAATCAAAAAATAACTATTGACCATGCCAAAAGAGTTGAAAAGGAACGTTTTGAGTGAGGAAAATAATCAAATCAAATCAAATTGTATTGGTGACATGTGCCGAATACAACAGGTGCAGACATCACAGTGAAATGCTTACTTACAGCCCTTAAACAACAGTGCATTTATTTTTAACAAAAAAAGTAAAAATAAAACAACAACAAAAAAAGTGTTGAGGAAAAAAAAGAGCAGAAGTAAAATAAAATAACAGTAGGGAGGCTATATATACAGGGGGGTACCGTTGCAGAGTCAATGTGCGGGGGCACCGGCTAGTTGAGGTAGTTGAGGTAATATGTACATGTGGGTAGAGTTAAAGTGACTATGCATAAATAATTAACAGAGTAGCAGCAGCGTAAAAGGATGGGGTGGGGGGGGCAGTGCAAATAGTCCGGGTAGCCATGATTAGCTGTTCAGGAGTCTTATGGCTTGGGGGTAGAAGCTGTTGAGAAGTCTTTTGGACCTAGACTTGGCACTCCGGTACCGCTTGCCGTGGCGGTAGCAGAGAGAACAGTCTATGACTAGGGTGGCTGGAGTCTTTGACAATTTTGAGGGCCTTCCTCTGACACTGCCTGGTATAGAGGTCCTGGATGGCAGGAAGCTTGGCCCCAGTGATGTACTGGGCCGTACGCACTACCCTCTGTAGTGCCTTGCGGTCGGAGGCCAAGCAGTTGCCATACCAGGCGGTGATGCAACCAGTCAGGATGCTCTCGATGGTGCAGCTGTAGAATTTTCTGAGGATCTGAGGACCCATGCCAAATCTTTTCAGTCTCCTGAGGGGGAATAGGCTTTGTCGTGCCCTCTTCACGACTGTCTTGGTGTGTTTGGACCATGATAGATCGTTGGTGATGTGGACACCAAGGAACTTGAAGCTCTCAACCTGTTCCACTACAGCCCGTCGATGAGAATGGGGGCGTGCTCAGTCCTCTTTTTTTCCTGTAGTCCACAATCATCTCCTTTGTCTTGGTCACGTTGAGGGAGAGGTTGTTGTCCTGGCACCACACGGCCAGGTCTCTGACCTCCTCCCTATAGGCTGTCTCATCGTTGTCGGTGATCAGGCCTACCACTGTTGTGTCGTCGGCAAACTTAATGATGGTGTTGGAGTCGTGCCTGGCCATGCAGTCATGGGTGAACAGAGAGTACAGGAGGGGGACTGAGCACGCACCCTGAGGGGCCCCCGTGTTGAGGATCAGTGTGGCAGATGTGTTGTTACCTACCCTTACCACCTGGGGGCGGCCCGTCAGGAAGTCCAGGATCCAGTTGCAGAGGGAGGTGTTTAGTCCCAGGATCCTTAGCTTAGTGATGAGCTTAGAGGGCACTATGGTGTTGAATGCTGAGCTGTAGTCAATGAATAGCATTCTCACGTAGGTGTTCCTCTTGTCCAGGTGGGAAAGGGCAGTGTGGAGTGCAATAGAGATTGCATCATCTGTGGATCTGTTGGGGCGGTATGCAAATTGGAGTGGGTCTAGGGTTTCTGGGATAATGCTGTTGATGTGAGCCATGACCAGCCTTTCAAAGCACTTCATGGCTACAGACGTCAGTGCTACGGGTCGGTAGTCATTTAGGCAGGTTATCTTAGAGTCCTTTGGCATGGAGACTATGGTGGTCTGCTTGAAACATGTTGGTATTACAGACTCAGTCAGGGACATGTTGAAAATGTCAGTGAAGACACTTTCCAGTTGGTCAGCACATGCTCGGAGTACACGTCCTGGTAATCCGTCTGGCCCTGCGGCCTTGTGAATGTTGACCTGCTTAAAAGTCTTACTCACATCGGCTACGGAGAGCGTGATCACATAGTCATCCGGAACAGCTGGTGCTCTCATGCATGCTTCAGTGTTGCTTGCCTCGAAGCGAGCATAGAAGTGGTTTAGCTCGTCTGGTAGGCTTGTGTCACTGGGCAGCTCATGGCTGTGCTTCCCTTTGTAGTCTGTAATAGTTTTCAAGCCCTGCCACATCCGACGAGCGTCAGAGCCAGTGTAGTACCATTCAATCTTAGTCCTGTATTGACTCTTTGCCTGTTTGATGGTTCGTCGGAGGGCATAGCGGGATTTCTTATAAGCGTCCGGGTTAGAGTCCCGTTCCTTGAAAGCGGCAGCTCTACCCTTTAGCTCAGTGCGGATGTTTCCTGTAATCCATGGCTTCTGGTTGGGGTATGTACGTACGGTCACTGTGGGGGACGACATCATCGATGCACTTATTGATGAAGCCAGTGACTGATGTGGTGTACTCCTCAATGCTGTCTGAAGAATCCCGGAACATGTTCCAGTCTGTGCTAGCAAAACAGTCCTGTAGCTTAGCATCTGCGTCATCTGACCACTTTTTTATTAACCGAGTCACTGGTGCTTCCTGCTTTAGTTTTTGCTTATAAGCAGGAATCAGGAGGATAGAGTTATGGTCAGATTTGCCAAATGGAAGGCGAGGGAGAGCTTTGTATGCGTCTCTGTGTGTGGAGTAAAGGTGGTCTAGAGTTTTTTTTCCTCTGGTTGCACATTTAACATGCTGGTAGAACGGATTTAAGTTTCCCTGCATTAAAGTCCCCGGCCACTAGGAGCGCTGCATCTGGATGAGCGTTTTCCTGTTGATTTATGGCCTTGTACAACTCATTCAGTGCAATCTTAATGCCAGCATTGGTTTGTGGTGGTAAATAGACAGCTATGAAAAATATAGATAAAAAATAAGGGTTCAATTCTGGCTTTACTGGCAGAGGGATACAGTGGGCGTCAGGTTGCTTCCATCCATACAATTTCAAAGACGGCGGTTCATAAGAACAAGGTCAAGCAGCAGACATTGGAGACAACAAAGCTACAGACCGGCAGAGGGCGAAAACGACTCTACTGACCAGGATGACCGCCAACTCATTCGAATGTCACTCAACAACCATAGGATGACATCAAGTGACCTACAAAAAGAATGGCAAACGGAAGCTGGGATGACGTGCACGGTGAGGACGGTTCGAAACAGGCTCCTAGGGGCAGGGCTGAAGTCGTGCAAAGCTAGAAAAAAGCCCTTCATCAATGAGAAGCAAAGAAGAGTAAGGCTGAGGTTTGCAAAAGACCATAAGGATTGGACCGTAGAGGACTGGAGTAAGGTCATCTTCTCTGATGAGTCCAATTTTCAGCTTTGCCCAACACCTGGTAGTCTAATGGTTAGACGGAGACCTGGAGAGGCCTACAAGCCACAGTGTCTCGCACCCACTGTGAAATTTGGTGGAGGATCGGTGATGATCTGGGGGTGCTTGAGCAAGGCTGGAATCGGGCAGATTTGTCTTTGTGAAGGACGCATGAGTCAAGCCACGTACAAGGTTGTCCTGGAAGAAAACTTGTTTCCTTTTGCTCTGACATTTTTCCCCAACTCTGAGGATTGGTTTTTCCAGCAGGACAATGCGCCATGCCACACTGCCAGGTCAATCAAGGTGTGGATGGAGGACCACCAGATCAAGACCCTGTCATGGCCAGCCCAATCTCCAGACCTGAACCCCATTGAAAACTTCTGGAATGTGATCAAGAGGAAGATGGATTGTCACAAGCCATCAAACAAAGCTGAGCTGCTTGAATTTTTGCGCCAGGAGTGAAAGACTGGTGGAGAGCATGCCAAGATGCATGAAAGCTGTGATTGAAAATCAGGGTTATTCCACCAAATATTGATTTCTGAACTCTTCCTAAGTTAAAACATTAGTATTGTGTTGTTTAAAAATTAACAGTAACTTATTTTCTTTGCATTATTCGAGGTCTGACAACACTACATATTTTTTTGTTATTTTGACCAGTTGTCATTTTCTGCAAATAAATGCTCTAAATGACAATTTTTTTATTTGGAATTTGGGAGAAATGTTGTCAGTAGTTTATGGAATAAAACAACATTTTTATTTTTACCCAAACACATACCTATAAATTAGGGCTGCACGATATATCGTTTCAGCATCGACATTGCGATGTATGCATCCACAATAGTCACATCGCAGAACGTGCGATTTAGTAAGGTACATATATATATATATATATATATATATATATATATATATATATATATATTTAATGTTAAACTAGCATTATATCTGTCTGATATAACGTAATTTACTCCGATTTATGGGTTATTGGATACACAGTTTATTATTATAATTATAATTATGTTAAACACGGAGTTGGTTGCTGCACGTGGTTGACATGCAGGCTCTGCTTGCGCGTGACAAAATGATGAGCGAGGAACAGGCAAAAAAGACAGAAATTGAGAATTTGGTTGCAAAAAGAAATGGATCGTCAATTATATGGAAATATTTCGGCTACAGACAGGATGATGTTGACCAAAAACAGGTACTTTGTCGAGAGTGCCTTGACATTTTTGCCACAACACGACCAATTTGTTCGATCATTTAATGCGGCACCACAAATCTTCGTATGACGAGTGCAAAGCATCTCAATGCCCTCCAAAGCAAAAATCTATTTCGGATGCCTTTGCCAGTATTACACCATACGAGAAAGGTTCCAAACGGCAGAGAGAAATCACAGATTCAATAACATTTCACGTCGCCAAAGACATGGTACCAATTAACACGGTTACCAAAGAGGGTTTTTAAAAAACATGATCCGGTCGCTTGACAAGCGGTATGTAATGCCATCACGCAACTATTTTTCTCAAGTTGCCATCCCAGAGTTGTACAAGAAATGCAAGTCACAAGTTGAAACAGAGCTGTCACAAGTGGAATATTATACAGCAATAACGGACTTGTGGTCCAGCCGGACAACGGAGCCCTACATAAGTCTGACCGTACACTTTATTAATGAGGACTTCCACCTGAAAAGTCGCTGTTTGCAAACTGCATTTTTCCCAGAGGATCATACATACATCCTGTATTTTTTCATATCGCAATATATATCGCAGAAAAACAAAATATCGCAATGTCAGTTATTTCCAATATTGTGCAACCCTACTATAAATAGTAAAACCAGAGAAACTGATAATTTTGCAGTGGTCTCTTCATTTTTTCCGCAGCTGTATATGTGTATATATGTGTACATATGTATATATGTGTGTGTGTGTATATATATGTATGTGTGTATATGTATATATATATGTGTGTGTGTTTGTGTGTATATATATATATATATACAGTGGGGGAAAAAAGTATTTAGTCAGCCACCAATTGTGCAAGTTCTCCCACTTAAAAAGATGAGAGGCCTGTAATTTTCATCATATGTACACGTCAACTATGACAGACAAATTGAGAGAAAAAAATCCAGAAAATCACATTGTAGGATTTTTTATGAATTTATTTGCAAATTATGGTGGAAAATAAGTATTTGGTCACCTACAAACAAGCAAGATTTCTGGCTCTCACAGACCTGTAACTTCTTATTTAAGAGGCTCCTCTGTCCTCCACTCGTTACCTGTATTAATGGCACCTGTTTGAACTTGTTATCAGTATAAAAGACACCTGTCCACAACCTCAAACAGTCACACTCCAAACTCCACTATGGCCAAGACCAAAGAGCTGTCAAAGGACACCAGAAACAAAATTGTAGACCTGCACCAGGCTGGGAAGACTGAATCTGCAATAGGTAAGCAGCATGGTTTGAAGAAATCAACTGTGGGAGCAATTATTAGGAAATGGAAGACATACAAGACCACTGATAATCTCCCTCGATCTGGGGCTCCACGCAAGATCTCACCCCGTGGGGTCAAAATGATCACAAGAACGGTGAGCAAAAATCCCAGAACCACACGGGGGGACCTAGTGAATGACTTGCAGAGAGCTGGGACCAAAGTAACAAAGCCTACCATCAGTAACACACTACGCCGCCAGGGACTCAAATCCTGCAGTGCCAGACGTGTCCCCCTGCTTAAGCCAGTACATGTCCAGGCCCGTCTGAAGTTTGCTAGAGTGCATTTGGATGATCCAGAAGAGGATTGGGAGAATGTCATATGGTCAGATGAAACCAAAATAGAACTTTTTAGTAAAAACTCAACTCGTCGTGTTTGGAGGACAAAGAATGCTGAGTTGCATCCAAAGAACACCATACCTACTGTGAAGCATGGGGGTAGAAACATCATGCTTTGGGGCTGTTTTTCTGCAAAGGGACCAGGAAGACTGATCCGTGTAAAGGATAGAATGAATGGGGCCATGTATCGTGAGATTTTGAGTGAAAACCTCCTTCCATCAGCAAGGGCATTGAAGATGAAACGTGGCTGGGTCTTTCAGCATGACAATGATCCCAAACACACCGCCCGGGCAACGAAGGACTGGCTTCGTAAGAAGCATTTCAAGGTCCTGGAGTGGCCTAGCCAGTCTCTAGATCTCAACCCATAGAAAATCTTTGGACAGCCCCAAAACATCACTGCTCTAGAGGAGATCTGCATGGAGGAATGGGCCAAAATACCAGCAACAGTGTGTGAAAACCTTGTGAAGACTTACAGAAAACGTTTGACCTGTGTCATTGCCAACAAAGGGTATATAACAAAGTATTGAGAAACTTTTGTTATTGACCAAATACTTATTTTCCACCATAATTTGCAAATAAATTCAGTAAAAATCCTACAATGTGATTTTCTGGAATTTTTTTTCTCATTATGTCTGTCATAGTTGACGTGTACCTATGATGAAAATTACAGGCCTCATCTTTTTAAGTGGGAGAACTTGCACAATTGGTGGCTGACTAAATAATTTTTTCCCCACTGTATATATATATATATATATATATATATATATATATATATATATATAATATATATATATATATATGTATATGTATATAAACTCAGCAAAAAAAGAAACGTCCTCTTACTGTCAACTGCGTTTAATTTCAGCAAACTTAACATGTATAAATATTTGTATGAACATAACAAGATTCAACAACTGAGACATAAACTGAAGAAGTTCCACAGACATGTGACTAACAGAGATTGAATAATGTGTCCCTGGACAAAGGGGGGATCAAAATCAAAAGTAACAGTCAGTATCTGGTGTGGCCACCATCTGCATTAAGTACCGCAGTGCATCTTTTCCTCATGGACTGCATCAGATTTGCCAGTTCTTGCTGTGAGATGTTACCCCACTCTTCCACCAAGGCACCTGCAAGTTCCCGGACATTTCTGGGGGGGAATGGCCCTCACCCTCCGATCCAACAGGTCCCAGCCGTGCTCAATGGGATTGAGATCCGGGCTCTTCGCTGGCCATGGCAGAACACTGACATTCCTGTCTTGCAGGAAATCACGCACAGAACGTCATGTCAGGATGAGCCTGCAGGAAGGGTACCACATGAGGGAGGAGGATGTCTTCCCTGTAATGCACAGCATTGAGATTGCCTGCAATGACAACAAGCTCAGTCCAATGATGCTGTGACACACCGCCCCAGGCCATGACGGACCCTCCACCTCCAAATCGATCCCGCTCCAGAGTACAGGCCGTGTAACGCTCATTCCTTCGACGATAAACGCGAATCCGACCATCACCCCTGGAGAGACAAAACCGCGACTCGTCAGTGAAGAGCACTTTTTGCCAGTCCTGTCTAGTCCAGCGACGGTGGGTCTGTGCCCTTAGGCGACGTTGTTGCCTGTGATGTCTGGTGAGGACCTGCCTTACAACAGGCCTACATGCTCTCAGTCCAGCCTCTCTGTCTATTGCGGACAGTCTGAGCACTGATGGAGGGATTGTGCTTTCCTGGTGTAACTCGGGCAGTTGTTGTTGCCATCCTGTACCTGTCCCGCAGGTGTGATGTTCGGATGTACCGATCCTGTGCAAGTGTTGTTACACGTGGTCTGCCACTGCGAGGACGATCAGCTGTCCGTCCTGTCTCCCTGTAGCGCTGTCTTAGGCATCTCACAGTACGGACATTGCAATTTATTGCCCTGGCCACATCTGCAGTCCTCATGCCTCCTTGCAGCATGCCTAAGGCATGTTCACGCAGATGAGCAGGGACCCTGGGCATCTTTCTTTTGGTGTTTATCAGAGTCAGTACAAAGGCCTCTTTAGTGTCGTAAGTTTTCATAACTGTGACCTTAATTGCCTACCTTCTGTAAGCTGTTAGTGTCTTAACGACCGTTCCACAGGTGCATGTTCATTAATTGTTCATGGTTCATTGAACAAGCATGGGAAACAGTGTTTAAACCCTTTACAATGAAGATCTGTGAAGTTATTTGGATTTTTACGAATTATCTTTGAAAGACAGGGTCCTGAAAAAGGGATGTTTCTTTTTTTGCTGAGTTTGTGTATATATGTATGTAGGTGTATATATGTGTGTATATATGTATGTGTATATATGTATGTGTGTGTATATATATGTGTATATGTAAATATGTATATATGTGTATACAGTTGAAGTCGGAAGTTTACATACACTTTTAGGTTGGAGTCATTCAAACTCGTTTTTCAACCACTCCACAAATGTCTTGTTAACAAACTATAGTTTTGGCAAGTCGGTTAGGACATCTACTTTGTGCATGACACAAGTAATTTTTCCAACAATTGTTTACAGACAGATTATTTCACTTATAATTCACTGTATCACAATTCCAGTGGGTCAGAAGTTTACATACACTAAGTTGACTGTGCCTTTAAACAGCTTGGAAAATTCCAGAAAATGATGTCATGGCTTTAGAAGCTTCTGATAGGCTAATTGACATCATTTGAGTCAATTGGAGGTGTACCTGTGGATGTATTTCAAGGCCTACCTTCAAACTCAGTGCCTCTTTGCTTGACATCATGGGTAAATCAAAAGAAATCAGCCAAGACCTCAGAAAATAAATGGTAGACCTCCACAAGTCTGGTTCATCCTTGGGAGCAATTTCCAAATGCCTGAAGGTACCACGTTCATCTTTACAAACAATAGTATGCAAGTATAAACACCATGGGACCACGCAGCCGTCATACCGCTCAGGAAGGAGACGTGTTCTGTCTCCTAGAGATGAACGTACTTTGGTGCGAAAAGTACAAATCAATCCCAGAACAACAGCAAAGGACCTTGTGAAGATGCTGGAGGAAACAGGTACAAAAGTATCTATATCCACAGTAAAACAAGTCCTATATCGACATAACCTGAAAGGCCGCTCAGCAAGGAAG
This sequence comes from Coregonus clupeaformis, assembly GCF_020615455.1. Classification (NCBI taxonomy): domain Eukaryota; kingdom Metazoa; phylum Chordata; class Actinopteri; order Salmoniformes; family Salmonidae; genus Coregonus; species Coregonus clupeaformis. Next base: position 29,280,653 of record NC_059217.1, on the reverse strand, counting down.
AAGCCACTGCTCCAAAACCGCCATAAAAAAGCCAGACTACGGTTTGCAACTGCACATGGGGACAAAGATTGTACTTTTTGGAGAAATGTCCTCTGGTCTAATGAAACAAAAATAGAACTGTTTGGCCATAATGACCATCGTTATGTTTGGAGGAAAAAGGGGGACGCTTGCAAGCCGAAGAACACCATCCCAACCGTGAAGCACGGGGGTGGCAGCATCATTCTGTGGGGGTGCTTTGCTGCAGGAGGGACTGGTGCACTTCACAAAATAGATGGCATCATGAGGAAGGAAAATTATGTGGATATATTGAAGCAACATCTCAAGACATCAGTCAGGAAGTTAAAGCTTGGTCGCAAATGGGTCTTCCAAATGGACAATGACCCCAAGCATACTTCCAAAGTTGTTGCAAAATGGCTTAAGGACAACAAAGTAAAGGTATTGGAGTGGCCATCACAAAGCCCTGACCTCAATCCTATAGAAAATTGGTGGGCAGAACTGAAAAAGCGTGTGCGTGCAAGGAGGCCTACAATCCTGACTCAGTTACACCAGCTCTGTCAGGAGGAATGGGCCAAAATTCACCCAACTTATTGTGGGAAGATTGTGGAAGGCTACCCGAAACGTTTGACCCAAGTTAAACAATTTAAAGACAATGCTACCAAATACTAATTGAGTGTATGTAAACTTCTGACCCACTGGGAATGTGATGAAATAAATAAAATCTGAAATAAATCACTCTCTACTATTATTCTGACATTTCACATTCTTAAAATAAAGTGGTGATCCTAACTGACCTAAGACAGGGAATTTTTACTAGGATTAAATGTCAGGAATTGTGAAAAACTGATTTTAAATGTATTTGGCTAAGGTTTATGTAAACTTCCTACTTCAACTGTATATATATATATTATTATTATTATTATTATTATTATTATTAGTAGTAGTAGTAGTAGTATTTATTATTTTGATCTGGTCAGTGGTCACGGACAGATAACCTTCAGTTTATAGGACATTGGAGCAATGTCAAAGGTAGGTATTATTTAGACAAAGTTTAGGATTACAGTTTTTATATTTGACTAGTAGAAGTTAATTATTGCATGCATACCAGACAGGAGGTAGGTCTACAATGTTATTGACTTTTCTATTTCATAATTTCTTCCAGACGTCCAACAGCTCACTCTCTCTGTCTCTGAAGAGGAGGTTCCCCCTGAGCAGCAGCACTGTGAGCAGGAGTGGAGCCCCAGTCTGGGGCAGAAGGACCCAGAGCCCACAAAGATTAAAGAGGAACAGGAGGAACTCAGCACCAGTCAGGAGGAACAGCAGCTTCAAGGGCTTGAGGCAGATACCATAGAGTTCATATTCACACCTGTCTGTTTGAAAAGTGACTGTGATGAGGACCCAACTCAGCTCTCACATCTCTATCAAGCCCAAAAGGAAGGAAACGGAGAGAGAGACACTCTACCCAATACTACAACTGAACAGATCAAAACAGAACCTGATGGAGAGATTTATGTAGAAGCAGAACCAACCGGTGTCTCTCAGCCTTTCTCCACAGTAAATCCAGACTGTTCTGCAGCTCAGAGTGAAAACAGTCAAAGTGTCAGTGGTATGGAGACAGGAGGACCTCCACCAGGTTTTAAGCCTGTCAAATCAAAGAGAACAAAGATGGTAAAAGGACAAAGCTCCTGTGTCAAGAAATCTACAAAGTTGTCCCTCCTGAAATCACCCAGTCAAAGTCATGCTACTCCCTGTTGTTGTAAGGTGTGTGACAAGTCTTTTCATCACATGGGTTCATTAATTAAACACGTGCAAACTCATAGAAAGGATAAAGAAAGTATTTGTGGTGTGTGTGGAAAATGTATGGAGTTCACAGAAAGTATGAAAGATCATCTCCAAACTCACATTGCAGCTAGGTTTTGTTGTGATGTTTGTAGTAAATGGTTCAGCACAAACAGTAAGCTGACAGTGCACATGAGGAGCCACACAGGGGAGAAACCTTTTTCCTGCCCTGTTTGTGGTACATGCTTCATGCAGAATGGAGGTCTGAAAATACACATGAGGAGCCACACAGGGGAGAAGCCATATCATTGTTATTGTTGTGGCCAAGGATTCAGCACTGGCAGTGCTATGAAAAGGCACATTAGGATTCACACAGGGGAGAAGCCATTTTGCTGCCCTGATTGTGGCAAATCATTCACTCGTAAGGGACATCTAAAAATACACATGATGACCCACACAGGGGAGAAACCACATAGCTGTCCTGATTGTGGCAAAGGATTCAGCATTGCCAGTAATCTGTCAGTGCACATGAGGAGGATTCACACAGGAGAGAAAAGAGAAAAGGATTCAGCACTGGCACCAATCTGAAAGTGCACATGAGGACTCACAGGGAAGAGACCATACTGATGTCCCTATAGTAGAAGATGAATTTTTAAATCGGGTACATTGAATAACAATAGACACCATCAATGGCCACCAGACTATCGCCAGCTGATCTCTCATTAAACCATCAATACGTGTTAAAATCATCCATACAGCTGATCTCAATTGCAACCATCGTTGGCCACCGATTTACCGCTCCTTAACGCAGATGTCGGGGTTATCTTTTAGTCCTGATTGTAACCAACATTTTCAAGATGATTTCTCCCAATGGTGGATGTTATCATTCCTGCAATTTTAATTGACTAAGTGTGATTTATCTATTTGACAATAATTCCGTACAACTGATTTTCTCGTTAACCAAGGCAAATCTACAATGCAATGTAGCTTAACCTACAATTTTATGAATGGAAAAATCATTGTGTAGGAGTATTTATTTGTTTCCAATTGATGTAATCCATTAATTGCTTTACTTGTCTTAATAGAATATGGCTATTTCTGACTAAGCGGGGGAAAATTAATATTCCTTAAAGGAGAAGTTGTTTTTTACAACCAAATCTCTATTTTTGATGTAAATGGCATGTTATAGAAATTATTGCAACCGATAGAATGTTATGTATATGGGGGATACAACCATCCCAGCTCTGCAGATTTAGCTGCGAAGAGACAATCATTTGATCACTTTTTTTGGTACTTCCCATATGTATATAGCTTGTTTTTGGTCGCAGGTTCAGGAATAGCTGAATAATTGCAACATTTACCTGGAGCTAACTGCAAATAGCACTGCTGGGTGACTTGAAAATCCATAGTCAATTGATCAATAATATAATACTTTTAATAAAAATATTAATCTTTAATTTACAATCTGTAGAAACTATGAGAATAGAAAGGTTCAGAACTTTTGTGAAACATTACAGGACAGTTGAAAAATATGGCAATTAGAAAATAAAACTGGATGGTTTTCAGAGATCGATAGGAGGGGTTGAGGGTAGCTGAAGGGTGGGACTAAAAACAAATAAAAAAAGATAACTAATGCAAAATATACTGTGTCATAAAATTTATATAGTATATAGGCCCTGTGTAGCTCAGTTGGTAGAGCATGGCGCTTGCAACGCCAGGGTTTTGGTTCGATTCCCACGGGGGGCCAGTATGAAAAATGTATGCACTCACTAACTGTAAGTCGCTCTGGATAAGAGCGTCTGCTAAATGACTAAAATGTAAATGTATACGCTGTAAGTAGAAGCCTAAGTATTGTAGTCCATTATTTTACTCCAATTAGGGGAGGGGTGGTAGGATTAGGCTAAATTAATAAAGGCAAAAATATGTATTTTTTAAAATATATGGGGGATTGGAAATGATGCAAACAATCACATTGATAGAACCCACAATCTATCTGCAATATTAAAGGTGATCCACCCTCCCCCAAAAAAGTATGATTTAATCAACGAATACGATAGCCAGCTTAAAATAGGTTAAGGGTACAAGACTGTACATATCTGGCTGTGTTGGCAAAATCACTACATATACCATCGAGCAAAGCCGGGAGAGGCTGCCCGTTGTCACATTTCCAAGACGTCAGAAATGTCAAAGTAACCCTACGCCATTGACGCCAGTGGATCTCAAAACTGAACTTGGATCCGCGTTAAATCTTGGATACGCGTTCAAGTTTCTTTCCACCAAATGTCTTAGTTACATGATTGTATAACTAGCAAAGGAGTTTTGAAGTTGAGGGTGCAGTATTTATGAAGTTTGGCATTGAGGACGAAAACTAGCATAGTTCAGCTAGCCAGCTAGTTTAGCCAGGGAAAACAAGCTCGGGACAGGATATAGCTATGCACGCTAGGCTAATTCAGAAGACAGATTGTAGTTTTTATGCTCTGATATCAGGAGCTGGCGGTGAAAAGTTCGATTAAACAATTCAGAGACTGAAACGAATACATCAGATGACAAATATTTAAAGAGAGCGAATTGATATACAATCCCGAAATCAGCTGTAGTTGTCAATAGTAAAACAAAGCTTAAAACGATGTTTGAGTGAACCCTAAATCCAGAAAATTAATTATGAAGTCTTCCGGACACAGTAGACGACGACTCACCACGCTATCAAGACACTATGTTGGTGTTTCCTTTATTTTGGCAGTTACCTGTATGTCCTACCTTTGTACATAAAACATGTTTTTGTTTTACGTGTAGATGTCTTGTCAATATGTTGAAATCTGCCACATTTCATGTTTTGATGTTGCTAAAGGGCAATTCCATGGTAACGGAATTATGCTGAGACACAAAATGTATACCAAACAAAAACCATTGATTTCAAAGTTTAACAAACCATAGAATGCTATGCACAATGACTACTTTTAACAATTTCCACAGACATTTTTACAAAAACAGATTTACAGGAAGAACTGTGCAGGTAGAAAGTTTGATAACAATAAAACTGAGGGAGATTTTACCTTAATGTGTTACCAAATTTTGCATCTGCAGTTATTTTCCAGTAAATTATATATTTTTTTACTGTGTCAATTGTTCAAATTAGTCGTTGTGCATAGAGTTGTATGGAAAATACTTTTTTTTTTTCTTCATGTTTTGACAAGCATTAAGAAAATTGTTGTGATATGCTCAAGTGTTCACATTCATATAAATGAACCTTCTGATTCGTGTTTTTTTCATCTAGAAATATATATATTTATGTATATTTTATCCACCTTTCTATCACAGAATAAATGTGATAACATGTTTGTGAGGTGTCATTACCTGCACATTTCTCTTTGCTCTGACTGTGTTTATTGTACTTTTATGAAACATTGAAATGTTTTATTCATCTAAAGCTCGATAAAGGCTAATCAAGTTGCATTTAACTAAGGCTGTTGTAGTTGATATAACTGTAATAGTTTTTTTAATCATCTTCTCATGTGCCCTAAATATACTTTTATTGTTTACTGTATATGTTTAAGGAATCAAGTTGGATGTGTTTTACCAGTAAGCTATTGCAACAGGCGCCCGTTCTTCTGGTAAGCCGAACTGACCTTGTCGCACTCCACTCCAGCAGGTGGCGATAAAGCAAAATGGGTTTACTCGTTCACGACCGAGATGCAACCAGATGTTTTTGCCGCTGATGCCACGTGATGAAAACAACACGGCTAACTATCTGCCTAGCTACTCAACGTGCATTATCATTTATTTGTTATATTTAATACAGAGATTAACAGCTGCTGCTGATGAGATATTCGGAGTTGTTGAAAAAAAACGATGGAGTATCAGGAGGAAGTTGTCCGTCTACAGAGACTGCTCGACATGGTTCATCAACCTGATATAACCCTACACAAATCAAAATCAAATCAAATTTTATTTGCCACAAGAGCCAAATACAACAGGTGTAGACCTTAAAGTGAAATACTTACTTACAAGCCCTTAACCAACAATGCAGTTAAGAAAAAAATAACAAATAATTAAAGAGCAGCAGTAAAATAAAATAACAGGTGGGAGGCTATATACAGGGGGTACCGGTACAGAGTCAATGTGCGGGGGAACAGGTTTGTTACACAGAGCAGGTAGCTAGGCTAACTCTTGTTTGTCTAACTACTCAACCTGCATTTTATAGGACATGGGTGCAACGTCAAAGGTAGTTATTTTTTAGGCTAAGTTTAGGATTCATTGTTCCATATGAAACCAATCAAAAAGGTGCATTTTTGGACCGCATGTGTTTTGATTATAACGAAACTGTAACTACATAAGTTTGTCCATGGTAGAAATGGTCAGAATGTGAATATTATTGGATCTGAATGATCAACTGTTCAGGAAGTATAAGTTTCAATTTTCAGGTTTCAAGTTTTAATGTCACGTGCACAAGTACAGTGAAATGCCTTTCTTGCAAGCTCTAAACCCAACACAGTAATCAATAAAAATATAATACTACAAATAACAAGGTAGAACAAAAACACACGAGAAATAGAATGAAGGAAAACACAAGAAAGTAGTTAAGCATACTATACACTGAGTGTACAAAACATTAAGGACACCTTCCTAATATTGAGTCGCACCCCTCCCTTTGCCTTCAGAACAGCCTCAATTCGCCCGGCCTGGATTCTACAAGGTGTCGAAAGTGTTCCACGGGGATGCTGGCCCATGTTGACTCCAAAGCTTCCCACAGTTGTGTCAACTTGGTTGGATGTCCTTTGGGTGGTGGACCATTCTTGATACATAAGGGAAACTGTTGAGTGTGAAAAACCCAGCAGCGTTGCAGTTCTTGACATGGACCGGTGTGCCTGGCACCTACTACCATACCCCGTTCAAAGGCACTTAAATATTTTGTCTTGCTCATTCACCCTCTGAATAGCACACATACACAATCATGTCTCAAGGCTTAAAAATCCTTCTTTAACCTGTCCCCTCCCCTTCATCTACACTGATTGAAGTGGATTTAACAAGTGACATCAATAAGGGATCATAGCTTTCACCTGCTCAGTCTGTCATGGAAAGAGCAGGTGTCCTTAATGTTTTGTACTCTGTGTATACAGGGTAAGTCAGTTACAGTACCATATTTACAATGTGCAGGGATACTGGAGTGTTAGAGGTAGATATGTATAGGGGTAAGGTCAATAGGCATCAGGATATATGATAAACAGAGTAGCAGCAGTGTATTTAATGATTGTATGTGAGTGGGTGTGCGTAGAGTCAGTATAAACGTATGTGCATATTATGTGAGCAAATTAAGTGTGTGTTTGTGTGTCAGTGTGTTTAGGGCCCTGTGAGTGTGCATAGAGACAGTGCAAAAATAAAATGCAAGGGTCAACTCAGTCTGTGTAGCCATTTTATCAGCTATTTAGTTAGCTATTTAGCAGTGTTTGGCTTGGGATAGAAGCTGTTCAGGAGCCTATTGGTGTCAGACTTGATGCACCGGTACCACATTGAGAAGAGTCAGGCCTGGGTTGTCGTTGACAGAGAAGAAGGCATTGTGTCTGTCCGTCCGACTCACGTTTCTCTTTATCCAATCAAAACAAAGAGAACAGTTAAGAACCTAACCATCAAATGTGTGTCAACCAACGAGGCATACAGAAACGTTAAACAGACAGCAGCACCAACCTATAAAGTGAGGTCCTTTTCTTCATCTATGCCACAGATGTAAACTCTTATCACTAGCCCAGACAATCTCCACCCCCATCCCCTCACTTACACAGGCGATGAGCTCAAAACCTGTTTTGTCGTCAGCTGAGGGCGGAATCTGGTGGTCGTCGGGCCCCTTTGAAGAAGTTGGTGACCTTGGAGAATCCCCCAAAAGGTGGTGGCATAAGGGTCCTGGATAAACCTCTGGAAACAAAGAGATTGAGATGTTTATGAACTCATAGTCACATACTAACACATTACACATCTTCAGAAACATACTGACAACACACAATCCTTACAGAGACAAGGTAGGAATTTCCATCATCAAAGAGCTAGGAAGTGACACCCATCTAATGGTGACCTGAAAACAAGATAAAAATACATAAGTAATGGGTGAGAGAGTGAGGCAGAGAGTAATAGACAGACCGTAAAAGAAGAAAGAAAGAGCTAGAAAAATAGAAATTAGGGGGAAATATGGGAAAGACACTTCCAAACATGATGATAAGAGAGTTGTGTACAGTGTAGACCAGCTGCTAAACTCTCTACTGTTCAGAGTCCAGTTAAATGCCAGTGAAATGCCTTGAAGTAGCAGCTGTCTGCTGCTACTCACAGGGCCAGGATGATGCGACGCTGCAGGGCCCTCAGCAGCTCCCTGGTGCCCCCGCTGTGAAAGTGCAGAGGAGGGAGGGGGTGGCCTGCTGGTCAGAACCAGGAAGTTAGGGCCCAGGGAGAAACAGGACCGTTGCAGAGAGTGCAGCTCCGACAGAGGCAGGGATAACGACCACTGAACAGGGGGAGACATCAACACTGTACAGCCTAGCATGGGAACTATAAGCACAGAAGTCTACCTACTTGTCTCTTTGACAGGGGATGCTCTCCGACTCGGTCTCTCTTCACTGTGCTGACCGCCTAGTCTGGCTCATAGCCATGGTCATAGTTAGTGTCCTCCACCCCTCCTTCTCCATCCTAACAGGGAGAGAGAACACATGAAGAAAACAGAGTAATGTTGTCTGTGTATTAAACAGGACATAACAACTCACCTTTTTAGTGTAGAATACAACTGCCACATTTCAACCCTCATCCTCTAGAGCGCTCCACTCCAAAACTGGCAACATCTTACTCTAGTCTAGAATAATGTGTGATAGCCTAAAGCTAAGCAGAAAATGACATACTATATGAGCTAAAGGCCTGTGCTTGACTAAGGAAGCAAAACAAAGTTATTGATGACAAAGACTTCCACCACAGGGATGAGTACACTTTGAATACGACTAGAATCGGTCTTGGATCAACCAGTATTGTCATGGTGTCTATGGGAGAAGCCCAATTTACCCGTTCCACTATATGGATGAACCCTGGGATGGTGGTGTCCTAGTTGCTCCTGTTGGCATTGGTGTGGAGTTACATCCCCTCCTTCTCAAACACCAGCTGTGTGTAAGCTATGTTATGAATGTGACCATAACAGAAATAATGTATTTGCATTGCCAGCTGTGACACGACTTCAGGTAAAATATTACATAAGGCCCCCTCCACCAACCAACGATCTGTTCAAACGTTTAGTTAGTTAGATAATCACTTTCACAGACAAGTTTACAATACTAATGCCATGAAATGGGGATCCTCTGGACCCTATCGTCACTGTAAACAGATTAACTAGCTAGCTGTTAGAGAACCAGCAGTGCTTATTGCTTAACAAATGTTAGTTTGCCGTGGAAAATAGCAACGCTATGATGACATTTCTCATAGCCAAATCAGTGAACAAGTAATATGTCACACCAGCAAATATCAATCTTATCTGCCATTATGGAAATAGTTATTAAGCTAACTAGTGTGGGGATCTATTTTCTTGTAACTAGATGTGATGCCTAGCTTAGAAAGAATGCATTAATGATTTAACATAAAAGGTTTGTACTGTACTGATATAAATTGTTTAACCTAACAAGCTGTGATTAATGTGAGGAGCTGTTTTAGGGAGTAGGGGGAGATAAGAACTTATGTCTCACATACACGAACACTGCCTCTTTGTGATCTGTGAACCGTCCAAGGACGTAGGTACAAAGAGTACAGGGGAACAGTGTCTATGGGTGCTGACTCTACAGGTTGTGATGATAACAACTTATGCCTGGCAACAGTGTGCAACGGTAAAGCGCCAAGGGGCTGGGACCAGCCTGTGCGCCAACGATTGGCTGAGTAAGTCTAAACCACGCTCAGTCTCTACCCTGATAGGCCCAGCAAGGAGCGGGAACTATCACTGTCAGGGTATTTAAAGAAGAGCCTGTAACAATGGATCAGTTCTCTGTCTGCCCTGCGTGGTATTTCAGTGAGCCCGTATACGAACCATCATACATACATTTTGCATATAATAAATTTAGCTTGGATTGAATATCTCTTGATTATGTTTTCTCTTATTCCAATACCAGATTTGAATTACGCTATTTCTAACACTAGCTAAATTAGGTAGCTAGCCAGCAGATCCGACCTGCTTGCTTACAGCTGCACTAGGGTCGACAGCATTCCTGTGTATATTAAGACACCGCGGAGCCCGACGCGAGATATGGCTCGGAAAACGTACCTCAATCCAGGGATGACAAATGCGTTGTACTCCGAATTGTCCCATTATCCCAACTGTTACACCGAGAAGATTGAACGACTGCTAGTTTTTTTTTGCAGTTGTTCTATCTTCTCGGTGTAACAGTTGGGATAATGGAACAATTTGGAGTACAACGCATCTAAACCGCTGCAAAATATATTTTCAATAACCCAAAATATTGTATTTTCAGCTGTTTGAAGCTGGTGTACAAAACCGAAAGTAAAAGACGCGAAAATGAAACTTAAGAACGGAAAGCATAGCAATAGCACACAGAACTGATCTACCACTTCTTAAACTTGCTTTCAATGAGAATGACAGATGTATAACTTAAATTTCTATGTGAATTTGGTTGGGTCGCCTAAAAAAATGTGTAAACTCACTTTTGAGAAAATGGCCATGGTATCTAGTGAAGAGCTCTTCTTTGTCTACACCCATTCACCATCCCAGCTCGTTTCGCTCTCGGTGAGTTCAGAGCACACACTTGATGCTGATGATTTGTTTACCTCTGGATAACATGAAAACAGCCTAATCAGCTCTGCTGGCAACAATTTCATTACGATTTTTTGCGATGTTTACTGACACCGGCCATATTCAACGGATGTTGTACACTTTAGCTTAAGACATGTAGCTAGCTATCTAGGTAAACAATTAACTTAGCAAGGTAAACAATGTGTAAGATCACACACATCATGTAACGTTAGCTAACGAGCCAGCCAGCTAACGTCAGCTAGTTAAACAACAATGAGCATAGTGCCAAATAATGTAGTTACTACCTGCATGAATCTGCTGGGAGCTAACCAACCAGGTTCAATGTTAGCTAGCTAACATTAGGCTAACTAGCAAAACAAACTGCTCTGGGATTCGAATAATAACGTCATACATGTACCGTTAGCTAACAGTACACTTTAGCTTTAAATGAAACCACTTTCTGTCAAAACGTGTAATATCTGAAAATGTAGCTAGCTAGACTATCTTACCCCTATACATCATCATGCATGATAGACACGTCTCCATGTCAAGGATGCCATGCCATGGTTGCCCTTAGTTTGAATATGTAATCCGGAAACAGGTGTTTTCTCAATTTCTTTAGCTATCATACTCTAATTCCACTGATTTCTAAACTCCATCCTCCAGAATGTGGAGAGCAACACTTATACAGCTTCACTACACTATAAAACATTTTTAAAAGCCGCGTTTGACAGGATTATCAACACAGACTGACCAGCTCAAATATACAGAAGCCTCCTATATGGCAGACCAATCCAAACTCCTCTATCGGCATATCCAGCCCACTCATTAACTCAGCCAATCATGGCTAGTGGGAAGGTTGCTGTCTTTTTCTGTGGCTTAACCAACAAGGCTCCTAATTTACTTTTTTTATTTGTATTTACAGATGGCATACAAGTTTGTTATCAAGGCACATGAAAGTTCACATGTTCCAAAAGGCATTTCTGCCAAAAAATGCATTTTGATAAAAAATTAAAATTAAAATTAAAATGGCTCTCCTGTGAAGTCCTGATTTGCAACATATGCCTAGTTTCCTGAAACGGGTCACATATTGTAGCTTTAAATAAAAATCACAGTATGTAAATATGCCCATATAGGTTTCACAAAGATATGTCATGATCAAAAAGCAAATGAGTCATCATTAACAAAAACAAATGATTAGCAAATAAAAGCAAGACAGGTTTTTTCGATGAACACATTTTACAAACATATTTCTTGCTTTGCAAACACAAATCAAATCAAATTTTATTTGACACATACACATGTTTAGCAGATGTTATTGCGGGTGTAGCAAAATGCTTGTGCTTCTAGCTCCGACAGTGCAGTAATATCTAACAAGTAATATCTAACAATTTCACAACATATACCCAATAAACACAAATCTAGTAAGGAATGGAATTTAAGAAATATACATGTACAAGCAATGACAGAGCGGCATGGACTAAGATACAGTAGAATATTATAGAATAGAATACAGTATATACATATGAGATGAGTAGTGCAAGATATGTAAACAGTATTAAAGTGACTGGTGTTCCATTTCTTAAAGTGGCCAGTGATTTCAATAGGCAGCAGCAGCCTGTAATGTGCTAGTGATGGCTATTTAACAGTCTGATGGCCTTGAGATAGAAGCTGTTTTTCATTCTCTCGGTCTCAGCTTTGATGCACCTGTACTGACCTCGCCATCTGGATGATAGTGGGGTGAACAGGCAGTGGCTCGGGTGGTTGATGTCCTTGATGATCTTTTTGGCCTTCCTGTGACAGGGTTTTAGGTGCCAAGCCAAATTTCTTTAGCCTCCTGAGGTTGAAGAGGCTCTGTTGCGCCTTCTTCACCACACTGTCTGCGTGGGTGGACCATTTCAGTTTGTCAGTGATGTGTACGCCAAGGAACTTGAAGCTTTCCACCTTCTCCACTGCGGTCCCGTCAATGTGGATAGGGGGGTGCACCCTCTGCTGTTTCCTGAAATCCATGATCATCTACTTTGTTTTGTTGACGTTGAGTGAGAGGTTATTTTCCTGGCACCACACTCCCAGAGCCCTCACCTCCTCCCTGTAGGCGGTCTCGTCATTGTTGGTAATCAAGCCTACTACTGTTGTGTCATCTGCAAACTTGATGATTGAGTTGGAGGCGTGCTTGGCCACGCAGTCATGGGTGAACAGGGAGTACAGGAGGGGGCTGAGCACGCACCCTTGTGGTGCCCCAGTGTTGAGGATCAGCGAAGTGGCGATGTTGTTTCCTACCTTCACCACCTGGGGGCGGCCCGTCAGGAAGTCCAGGACCCAGTTGCACAGGGCGGGGTTCAGACCCAGGGCCTTGAGCTTAATGATGAGCTTGGAGGGGACTATGGTGTTGAATGCTGAGCTATTGTCAGTCATCGAACAGCGTTCTTACATACAGTTGAAGTCGGAAGTTTACATACACCTTAGCCAAATACATTTAAACTCAGTTTTTCCAATTCCTGACATTTAATCCTAGTAAAAATTCCCTGTCTTAGGTCAGTTAGGACCACCACTTTATTTTAAGAATGTGAAATGTCAGAATAATAGTAGAGAGAATTATTTATTTGAGCTTTTATTTATTTCATCACATTCCCAGTGGGTCAGAAGTTTACATACACTCAATTCGTATTTGGTGGCATTGCCTTTAAATTGTTTAACTTGGGTCAAACGTTTCGGGTAGCCTTCCACAAGCTTCCCACAATAAGTTGGGTGAATTTTGGCCCATTCCTCCTGACAGAGCTGGTGTAACTGAATCAGGTGTGTAGGCCTCCTAGCTCGCACAAGCTTTTTCAGTTCTGCCAACAAATGTTCTATAGGATTGAGGTCAGGGCTTTGTGATGGCCACTCCAATACCTTGACTTTGTTGTCCTTAAGCCATTTTGCAACAACTTTGGAAGTATGCTTGGGGTCATTGTCCATTTGGAAGACCCGTTTGCGACCAAGCTTTAACTTCCTGACTGATGTCTTGAGATGTTGCCACCCCCATGCTTCACGGTTGGGATGGTGTTCTTCGGCTTGCAAGCCTTCCCCTTTTTCCTCCAAACATAATGATGGTCATTATGGCCAAACAGTTCTATATTTGTTTCATCAGACATTTCTCCAAAAACCGTAGTCTGGCTTTTTTATGGCGGTTTTGGAGCAGTGGCTTCTTCCTTGCTGAGCGGTTTTTCAGGTTATGTCGATATAGGATATAGATACTTGTGTACCTGTTTCCTCCAGCATCTTCACAAGGTCCTTTGATGTTGTTCTGGGATTGATTTGCACTTTTCGCACCAAAGTACGTTAATCTCTAGGAGACAGAACGCGTCTCCTTCCTGAGCGGTATGACGGCTGCGTGGTCCCATGGTGTTAATACTTGCGTACTATTGTTTGTACAGATGAACGTGGTACCTTCAGGCGTTTGGAAATTGCTCCCAAGGATGAACCAGACTTGTGGAGGTCTACAATTCATTTTCTGAGGTCTTTGATTTTCCCATGATGTCAAGCAAAGTGGCACTGAGTTTGAAGGTAGGCCTTGAAATACATCCACAGGTACACCTCCAATTGACTCAAATGATGTCAATTAGCCTATCAGAAACTTCTAAAGCCATGACATCATTTTCTGGAATTTTCCAAGCTGTTTAAAGCCACAGTCAACTTAGTGTATGTAAACTTCTGACCCACTGGAATTGTGATACAGTGAATTATAAGTGAAATAATCTGTCTGTAAACAATTGTTGGAAAAATTAATTGTGTCATGCACAAAGTAGATGTCTAGCAAAACTATAGTTTGTTAACAAGAAATGTGTGGAGTGGTTGAAAAATGAGTTTTAATGACTCCAATCTAAGTGTATGTAAACTTCCGACTTCAACTGTAGGTATTCCTCTTGTCCAGATGGGATAGGGCAGTGTGCAGTGTGATGGCGATTGCATCGTCTGTGGATCTATTGGGGCGGTAAGCAAATCGAAGTGGGTCTAGGGTGACAGGTAAGGTACAGTGAGGGACAAAAGTATTTGATCCCCTGCTGATGTTGTACGTTTGCCCACTGACAAAGACATGATCAGTCTATAATTTTAATGGTAGGTTTATTTGAACAGTGAGAGACAGAATAACAAAAAAAATCCAGAAAAACGCATGTCAAAAATGTTATAAATTGATTTGCATTTTAATGAGGGAAATAAGTATTTGACCCCTCTCAATCAGAAAGCACCAGTGGCGGCTGGTGAAAAATATTCTCGGTGGGGCTGTGCCATACTTTTTTTTTCCTGTAACCATCGCGATATATTTTAACACAAACTGCAGGACAGCAGTGCTCAGTGAAACATTCAGTAATTATTTAATGCCAATATTAAAAAGTTGAGGCATTCTTACACAAAAACATATTACACAAACCCAAGCCTTTCATTTGCATTTAAAGTGAACTTTTCACCATTGGTAGTAAACAGGCAACGCAACAGGCATGCTGTCAGAACAGAGTGGAAAGTGGACAATAACATGAAATTATTATAAAGTTTATAGGAAATCTTACACTGTATGAAAGGATGTATAATATAGAAATGGATATCAAGTGGATGAACTCAAACCTTTGACTGGAAGAATAGCATACAGTATTTTATGATCATACTAAATGTGACTAATTGTTAATGTGCTCCAGAACTGCAACAATTAATTGATACAAAACAACATATATACAGTAATATTAGCAAAGACACTATTAAGACTTTCTAGAGTACCATATATAACTGGATTTTTTATGCTAAGGTCAACTATATACAAAGAAACATGCGGCCAGAGCTGCTCTGTGTGTGTGTGTCTGTCATCTTATTTGTACAGGAATTTTGCCCGTCTGTCCTTCTGAGTGGCAAACCTCTCAATGACCCTTTGATTAAAGTCAGGAATGTCCCTGACAAGTTTCTTCTCCATGGAGAGCATGGCCAGAGCGTTCAGGCGATCCTGTGTCATGCTGTTTCTCAGGAAGGTCTTGATCCTTTTCAGTGTAGAGAAGCACCTTTCTGACTCAGCAGTTGTCATGGGTGTGGTGATGAGGATCTTGAGGAGGCTGGCAGTCTCTGTGAAAGTGCTCTGAAGGTTGTTCTCCATGAAGAACTGGTACAGGGCACTGCACCACTACAAGCCTTGAACTCACTGTTCTCATAGATGAGGGACAGTTTGGTTTTGAGCTTGGCCTTGTTCAACATGGGGGTACGCCTCCACGGTTGTTTCAAGCGCTGTATCAGGGAACTTCACACTGTGTTGTGGGAACAACTCTCCGTGCAATAGTGTTGCGCTGATGAGGTGCTGGGTGAAGGAGAACCTCTCTTTGGCATGACTCAGGATGGTATCACATACCTGTAAAAGATACATCATCAGCTTTAATTTGCAATTAAGCTATTTTGATGCAAGTGATCCTGACTGACACATGCCTATGTCCAACTCAAGTATATGATTACCAAGGTGCTGATTGTTCAGGGTTTTGGCTACATACTACCAGGCCTGAAAAAAGTTCTAGGTGGGAAACACTGACAATTACATCACAACTTACCTCTATAGCCAACCTCTGTTGTTCTCCTGGTCCCAGCATCCTCCGTCGCTTGATGGGCTGTTGCTGCTCGTCAGATGCGCTGTCCCCACACAAAGAGGGAATTGAGGCCCTGGGTCCAAAAAATAAAGTTTAATTTGATAACTTGCAATCAGACTTCTTAACTCACTGTAATTCCCCCTCAACACACAACCAGTGACTTATATATATATATATAGACAGACAGACAGACAGACAGACAGACAGACAGTGTGTATATACACACAAACTATGTCTAGTAACTGCTTTTAACCTGTGATGTACATAATTAACTGATGTTATTACGTTTTAAAGCCTTTTCTATTACATTTGTGAGAGGGATGCAACATAATTTTGTTCTGCTGTTCACTTAGCAATAAAGTTAATATTCAATAACAACTAGGCCTCTTCTAGAAATTGACCTGGTGGACACCTGAATAATTATTACAAACTGTGTAGTACTTTCCTGCATTATTATCAACGTCTGATTGTGTCTTCTCTTCCTTTTAAAATACTAAAACAAATATAATTGTGACGGCTCTATGATAATCACTCACTACAAGCACCAACTGGCAGTGGGTGGAAACGTCAGTCGCTCTCGTCAGCTTGAATGGCGATAAAATCAGCACTCTTTACTTCCTCCAGGATGTAATCCTTAAGCATTGACAGCATACAGTCCAACAGCTCGTTCTGTATCGTCTTTGACGTGTCCCTTAAAAACGGTAGCTGTCTTCAGGTGCTCCTCCAGCACACTGTCGAGGGAGGCAACAAAATCCACTAAGCCCGGAAAATGCCGGGGTTGTCTGAGGAGTCAGTCTCCTCGTGCCCACGCAAGGCCAACTCAAAAGCCCCCACAGAACTTCACACAATCGATAATTTTGGATAGAATGTGCCTGTTTTTATCCACCTCCTCATTGTGTTTCCTCACCGCAATCCTGTGGCCGTCATCCAGCTGCGTAGCAATGTTCACCCTTCCTAATACAGCTAGCTTTACAGAGTTGTCCATGTGTGCCCTGGTGTTCTCATGTTTCTTTACCTTCTCTGACAGGTGCTTCCATATCCCTCACTCCGGTACCTGTCCATGCTGAATCTGACCCGTCGTTTTAAAAAGCAAGCACGGAAAGCAAAATAAAGCATTAGCATCAGTGCACCCAGCTAGCCAAGCCTTCCTGGTGTACCAGCTACGGGAGAAGCCGCGCATATACTGCTTCCTTTCTCGCTAGCCTGCTGTCTGATTGAGAGGTCAGGTTGATCTGGGCCCAGCTCTTTCACCCGAACTTTCTCTGACAAAGTTCTCCTCTCAAACGGATCTTGGAGGAGAGATTTCACCGAGTTAGGGTTGGGTCTTGGAGGAGTAACGCTTTGTGTCGCGCCATTGTTGTCTAGTAAAAATGGCGTCACTGGACCCCGGTCCTTATTTTATCAGGGGCGAGCTTGGGGCGGTAAAATAATCGCCCTCCTTGGATTCGATTTAAGATCGCTTATTGACTACATTTTATGTCATACATTCATATCTTAAATTAGCAATTGGCTTAACTGCTACGTAGACCCGCCTCCTCGGGGCACTTTCTGTATCGCCCAGAGCTGACGAGGGCGTTTGACAGGCAGAGGAAAGGTTGCGAATATGATTTTCTATCATATCTTACACATATTACTGTGTGCATTCCATATTTCAAACACACAAATATTGACATACTGATGTTTTTATTATTATTATTATTATTATTTTTTATTTTTTATTTTTAAAATAATTTTATTTAAGGCGGCGCCTAGCGCCCTCTATCGGCCAGCCGCCACTGGAAAGCACATATACATGCCCGTCTGAAGTTTGCCAATGAACATCTGAATGATTCAGAGGAGAACTGGGTGAAAGTGTTGTGGTCAGATGAGACCAAAATGGAGCTCTTTGGCATCAACTCAACTCGCTGTGTTTGGAGGAGGAGGAATGCTGCCTATGACCCCAAGAACACCATCCCCACCATCAAACATGGAGGTGGAAACATTATGCTTTGGGGGTGTTTTTCTGCTAAGGGGACAGGACAACTTCACCGCATCAAAGGGAAGATGGACAGGGCCATGTACCGTCAAATTTGGGTGAGAACCTCCTTCCCTCAGCCAGGGCATTGAAAATGGGTCGTGGATGGGTATTCCAGCATGACAATGACCCAAAACACACGGCCAAGGCAACAAAGGAGATGCTCAAGAAGAAGCACATTAAGGTCCTGGAGTGGCCTAGCCAGTCTCCAGACCTTAATCCCATAGAAAATCTGTGGAGGGAGCTGAAGGTTCGAGTTGCCAAACGTCAGCCTCGAAACCTTAATGACTTGGAGAAGATCTGCAAAGAGGAGTGGGATAAAATCCCTCCTGAGATGTGTGGAAACCTGGTGGCCAACTACAAGAAACGTCTGACCTCTGTGATTGCCAACAAGGGCTTTGCCACCAAGTACTAAGTCATGTTTTGCAGAGGGGTCAAATACTTATTTCCCTCATTAAAATGCAAATCAATTTATAAAATTTTTGACATGCGTTTTTCTGGATTTTTTTGTTGTTATTCTGTCTCTCACTGTTAAAATAAACCTACCATTAAAATTATAGACTGATCATTTATTTGTCAGTGGGCAAATGTACAAAATCAGCAGGGGATCAAATACTTTTTTCCCTCACTGTAGAAGCACAAGCATTTCGCTACACCCGCAATAACATCTGCTAAACATATGTATGTGACAAATACAATTTAATTTGATTTGATATGCATTCATCACAAAGGTTGCATTCTGTATTTTCATAACATATTTTGTTTGTGACTCAATACTCATATATAATATATATTTATTTTATTAGAAATCTCCATAGATCTGCTAGCTACTAGCTAACTTATTAACAGTTAGCTACTATGTAAGCATCCCCAAATTCCAATATCAAACGACTTTATCGAGTCTATTTAGATATCGACCCTTTCATACAGGCCAAATCAATCAGAAAAACAGTAAATCTAAAGTTCAATTTCCAATACATTGATCTTACCTTGTGACTAACCTCAGCCTTCCAAGCCTCTATGTAGTCCTTCTGGACAGCCCAGACCCTTGCTACTTGAAATTCCTTCACCCAAGCAGTTGCGTCGTTCACTTAAGCTGTTGAAGTCAATCGTTTGACCAATGACAACAGCTGTGATGGGCTGGGCTAAACGTTTAACCCGACCCACATTTAAACTCGCCCGATTCCGTGGTCCGAATTGACCAGCAGGTGGCGATAGCACAAATTGTGTTAACTTGAACTTGCACGAACAAGTTAACACCGGATACTGTTGTTGCTCCATCCTTTCAGGCTTTTGGCCTGAGGTAGGACTAAATATATTTATATAGTGGAGTAGGGTGGTGTTTTTCTTTAGTAAGTGTAGGGTTAGATGGTAGGGTATTTTTTTATTCAAGCAAAGTACAAGGGAGTTATACTCCAGTCTAGTAGGTGGCGGTAATGCAACATTTATTCCACATTTATTGGATGCCAACTGCCGTTAAACCTCATCGAATAAGAAGAATCAGTAATGTTGTTGCTGCACGGGCAGGGACGAAAATAACACAGCTAGCAAGCTAATCAACTTAAATTATCTAAAAATGTCTCAAATACAGTTGTTGAGGGTTTTTATTAACGAGAGATTAACAGCTGCTGCTGAGGAGATATTCGAGGTCGTTGACAAAACGGTAGCAGAGTATCAGGACGAAGTTGTCCGTCTACAGAGGCTGCTCGACATTGTTAATCAACCTGAGATAAACCAACACCGAGCAGGTAGGCTCACTCATTATGTTTGTCTAACGCAGCGTTAATTTTATATTATTACCGAGTGTCTGGGCGTAAGTAAAAGTGAGTAGGTCACAATGTTCCTGCAAAAATACCCCGACATATTTAAGTGAACATTTGTGCTATCACATTGCATCATTTAACACACAGGATAAATGTCCGTTGACAAAAACACCCGTTATTATTGCCAAGTAAGCAGTGCAACTACACAACGGCTTATAACACAGCTGACAAAACTGAGGGGTATACTACAAAGTAGGATCAATGAGTCTTAGGATCAATGAGTTAGCCAGCTAACTTTGATTAACAACCAAAACGATCTACTGATTTTCAGATGTATTAAGAAAGCTAAACTTCAATGTGTTTTTGAGTGTTGAGTCAATTAGACCATGCGTTTCTTTCTAAAAAATAACTTATTTCAGAATATTTAGGCAAGTTAGCTGGCTAACTCATTGATTCTGCTTTGTAGTATACCCCTCAGGCCAACTGCCCAAGTCCAACTGTAAACAAACTTAATAATGAACTACACGTTGTCTTAACACCTACAGTACCAGTCAAAAGTTTGGACACACCTACTCATTACAGGGTTTTTCTTTATTTTTACTATTTTCTACATTGTAGAATAATAGTGAAGACATCAAAACTATAAATAACACATATTGAATCATGTAGTAACCAAAAAATGTGTGAAACAAATCAAAATATATTTTATGTTTGAGATTCTTCAAAGTGGCCACCCTTTACCTTAATGACAGCTTTACACACTCTTGGGATTCTCTCAACCAGCTTCACCTGGAATGCTTTTCTAACAGTATTGAAGGAGTTCCCACATATGCTGAGCACTTGGCTGCTTTTCCATCACTCTGCGACCCAACTCATCCCAAACCATCTCAATTGGGTTGAGGTCGGGGGATTGTGGAGGCCAGGTCATCTGATGCAGCACTCCATCACTCTACTTCATGGTCAAATAGCCCTTACACAGCCTGGAGGTATGTTGGGTCATGGTCCTGTTGAAAAACAAATGATAGTCCCACTAAGCCCAAACCAGATGGGATGGCGTATCGCTGCAGAATGCTGTGGTAGCCATGCTGGTTAAGTGTGAATGAATTCTAAATAAATCACAGACAGTGCCACCAGCGAAGCACCCCCACACCATCACACCACCTCCTCCATGCTTCACGGTGGGAACTACACATGCAGAGATCATCCGTTCAGCTACACTGCGACTACCTCATGAAGCTGGTTGAGAGAATGCCAAGACCGTGCAAAGCTTTCATCAAGGCAAAGGGTGGCTACTTTGAAGAATCTCATATAAAATATGTTTTGATTTTGTTTTACACTTTTTTGGTTACTACATGATTCTATATGTCTTCACTATTATTCTAAAATGTAAAAAATAGTAAAAATAAAGAAAAACCCTGGAATTAGTAGGTGTCCAAACTTTTGACTGGTACTGTCCATATGGGAAAAGTTATACTGTCACAAAATATGGAGAATGGATGAAGTGTTCAGTACGACAGTAATCAAACATTTTACATTACATTTGTACGTTTTAGTCAGGGGGGACTGAGAAGTCTTATTTAAGAAAAGGTAGGCTTTCAGATGTTTTCGGAAGATGGGCCATGGTCAGCGGGTCGGACACCAGCAGCTCGGCACTGGAATATGCACAAATAGCTTCATGCACAAAGAAGAATAGAAATAGAAAGTCCTGAATGTGTTTTCATTAAAGGACTTGTTCACTATTTTACAAATTGATGTTAAATTGTTCCTCACCCTGAAAGTTGTCTATGGACCAGGAGAAACTGTAATCAATTATTTCTTTAAACAGCCATTAACTTCTACGGGATCGGTAGTTGAGCTAACGTGCGCTAATGTGATTAGCATGACTGTTGTAAGTAACAGCAAACTTTCCAGGACATAGACATGTCTATATATGGACAGAAAGCTTAAATTCTTGTTCATCTAACCGCACTGTCCAATTAACAGTAGCTATTACACTGAAAGAATACCATGCTATTGTTTGAGGAGAGTGCACAACAACAAAAAATGTATCACGGCAACTGGTTTGATACATTCACCTCTGAAGGTAAATAATGTATTAACATTCAGTGATCTTGCTCTGATTTGTCATCCTAAGGGTCCCAGAGATAAAATGTAGCATAGTTTTGTTTGATAGAATCCATTTTTATATTCAAATGTAGGAACTGGGTTCTACAGTTTGAAGCCCTGCTGTCTCTGGCTCCACACCCACCCCGCCCGGCCATCTAGATGTGTGAAAGTTAGTGTATAAGCTAATGATCCATCATGTATGACATTCCTGGGAGTGTGTAAACTTACATTTTGTTTTACCATATCATTTTTGTATGTTCTCTATAGTTATGTACTTGAAAATGTATCAATTGACCAATTCGGCACATTTGGGCAGACTTGATACAAAATAGTCCAGTATTGTAATGCTTCACTGGCTCAATCTGAAACTTTGCACACAGACTGCTACCAAAATGTATCTAGTGGCCAAAATCTAAATTGTGCCTAAACTGCAATATTATATTGTGGCCTTTCTCTTGCGTTTCAAAGATGGAACAAAAAAATAAATAGAAAATGCATGTTTTTTTGTTTGTATTATCTTTTACCAGATCTAATGTGTTATATTCTCCAACATTCATTTCACATTTCCACAAACTTCAGTGTTTCCTTTCAAATGGTATCAAGAATATGCATATCCTTGCTTCAGGTCCTGAGCTACAGGCAGTTAGATTTGGATATGTCATTTTTAGGCGAAAATTGAAAAAAAGGGTCCGATCCTTAAGAGGTTAAACTTAAGCTAAATTTAGCCACCGCTAGCAAAAAATCTATGGATGTGATGGGGGCATGTGAGCATGTTTTTTTTTTTTTATGGCCAAATCACCTTTAAGTAACATGCCCCCATCACTTCCATTGATTGAGTTCGCGTTCGAGCTAGATTGTTGAGACATGCAGTTAGCCTGCAAGATCGGATGGATGTTTGGATACGGCCTGTAGTTGAGAAGAGTCTCTCAACACTACATGAAGTCATAGGAAGGGTGATGATGTCCCTTAGTAGTCTATTGATGTTAGGGAAAATGTCAGGGTTGCAGCTGTCCAAAACTTCAATAAGGGATGGGAATTCCCCCCTCCCTAAGCATGCTAGGTAGTGCTATGTTTCAACAGCCATTGACAGACAATCCAGTAGGGGTTGGAAGCTATGGTGAGCTTCGATTGGCTACTCGCACCGCGATATTGTGGAGGATTTGTATAATGTTCCGCTTTCCCCAACATTAGTCCCATCCTGTTCAGCCCATGCTCACATTGCTCAACGGTCCTCTGCCCACTCCGCTTCTCTCACTTTCCTTCCATTGAAAATGATGTGTAGCTCAGTTGGTAGAGCATGGCGTTTGCAACGCCAGTGTTGTGGGTTCGTTTCCCACGAGGGGCCAGTATGAAAAAAATAAAAATAAATGTATGCACTAACTGTAAGTCGCTCTGGATAAGAGCGTCTGTTAAATGACTAAAATGTAAATGTTTCACTGCGCGATGCCGCTGTATATGAACACGGGCCGTTATACACGTCTGCCATAATAGCATAGTAACGTTACATGCTTGGTGATTCACGGAGCTCTGCTTTGATCTTGCACAATAGCAGGGAGGCTGCTGATTCAAGCAGCTTGTTTTTAATGTCTAGACTCATGAGTCTGTTGTGGCAAATTCAGCCTTATACTGATCAAAGAACCAAAGTATTTCAGAGTTTTTGTAGAATTAAGATAGACTTTATTACATAAGCAATAGAGTCGAGGTGGTTTGCAAAGCATCTCCCTTCCACCTCTCAGCTTTGTTCATATAGTCATTTTACAAACATTTTAGCTTAACACCTTGTCGTGACGTGCCTTTCATTATTGTGATGACTATTATTTATCGAATAATTACCTACTATGTTTCATTGTTACTAGATTAAATTAATCATGTAACAATTAACTAATTAGGAATTTGGGGCACCACGGGAAAAGTTGTTTAACGAGTTACCGTTTCCCGAATTAACTCTAAAGATATCTTTATCTCTTATCATTTAACAGTCATTTATTAATCATTTACGTCATATCAGTGTCATTCTGAAAGTCGTAGGCTCTTTAAGTCTGCACGAACCCGGGTCTTACTGATCATTCCGTACCACACAAATTGATTTAATTATTTATTTACTAACTAATTAAAAATGATAACCCAAGATACAAACACATACACGGTATAGGTAGGGATTAGAAACTTAATACAATGAAAACGGGTCCTTAGCGGACTAACACAATATGACACTTGTTACAAAAGATGGCGATTTAGAGAGAGAGCGAGAGAAAACACTTGGATACACATGGACATATACTCATAGTAATCCTAATAATTTGGCAAGAACTGTTGCCTGTTTGGTAAGAAATAGTGCATGTATTTACGTGTTTGTCTTCGTCGTCTCTGTTGGACCCAGGCCTTCGTGGGAAGGGTCGATTGAGCCTTCTCTTTTCGGATGGCCTTTTAGATGTAAGGTTCAGATGTAAGGCTCATATTGTCCACAAGAGGTCACAATGTCCTTCTTCTTAGTCGTCCGTTTACTTTCACTCGTTCTGGAAGTGGTCTTCTGAGGATGGCTAATCAGCCATGTCGATGATCCCCTGTGGGGTGATGAGAGCAGTGTAGTAGACAATGGTTTGAAGAGAGAGTAACAGGATGGTCCCACTTAAATTCACCTTCTTAGATACAGTACTTAGAACAGCTACTCAGCCGTAACATTGATTGTTAGTGGAGGCAACTTTGTCGTCTTCACCTCGTGTTGATTTTCAGGGTCGGGACCAATATGGACAAAAGCTGCAGCTTGAGGTCCGTCTAGTCTGATCTGATAATTCGTATCTCAGTCTTTTATGCACTCCGGTAAAGAGGGACATTTCATACTGACACGCTCTCTGAGCTCCCTTGGGCGTGGCTAGTTAGAAAGCTAAAATCACATTCCTATCTTCACGGAAAAATTGTCTTCCTCCTTGATATTTTCTACCCAAGGTAAAGGATGTAAACCTGATATCCACAGTGTAAAAGCTCTTCAAGTCATATAACAAGTCAATATACCTTAGTTTTCCATATTCCATTTCTCATCATTCCCAACATTTAGATGTTGAAATATATTGTCCCAATGTTCATTGTTGAATGTTGAAGTTTTGGGCGGCAAAAGTCTCTGAAACAAAGGACATTCCTTTCACCATACTAGAGGCCAGAGATAGAATAATCTATCTCTAATTTATGGCAGTATTAAGGTGTCAAGACCGGCACAGCCCAATGGTGGTGCAATCAATCAAGCCCTGTCATGCAAACATAATCATGTTCAGTTTGAACTCTGTTCAACCCTGGCTCACCCTGGCTTGACCTGGAGATTGATTGTTGGACATGGCAGGTCCACAATCAATCTCTCAAACATACCCAAGCCCAACCCCTCTCTCCCACCCCGTCATGCTGTAATTAATTATTAAGACGCCCAAGTAGAGACAGAAGGTTTAGCCTGAACTCTGTTCAACCCTGGCTCGTTCCAGGATTATGGCTAAGCAGAGCCACAGTCTGGTTTCAGTCACTGATAAGATAAGACAACTGTAGAATTTGACCCGAACACAGGTCAGATGCCCATTTTTACACACACAAACCTAGTGAGAGGAATTAAGTTCTTGTCTACCAACAGAGATGTACCCATGTTTAACCTTGGCTCCGTGTTCGTCATGTTGTGATTAACTTTATTTATCTTATAGTTTACATAAAAATCCTCATCAAGTCTAGCGTTTTTGGGCAGCTGCTCTAGAATATTTTGAATTCTTTAATCATATTTGGATATGAACATTAAAAAAATATCTTAGACGTTGCCCTTGTTAAGGGCCTCTTCACCCTCCCTATGTCCACGTAGTGCATAGCATAACAATGTCCAGAACCACTTCGACATAATCACGATTCCTCTCTACAAATAAATAGTCCATGGCATCGCAGTTACCCAGGCTTTGATTGCGATGGCTTACACTGTAGCCTTCAAATTAATCCAGTGCAAAAGAGTGGGATTTGCTAGCCTGGTGCTTGAAGCATGCCTCGCGAAGGTGCTTCCAATCCTTATATCCGTCTCTAACAAATGAGCCTTCCATAGTGGCCTCTAGGAAATGTCTACACATTTTACAGAAAACAGCGTCCCTTGTTGAACTGTATTCCAGCCAAGAAAACTGTCCATACCGCTTCCATGAAAAACACTGATTTTCCATTGATCACTGTAGTAAGGAACATTCCGATTTTTGGTTGGGTGGGTGGTTCATCAACAGCAGACAAATCCGCGGGTGGACTCGTGACATGCTCACCGTGACGAGGCCGGGCCGGGGGATGGTAAGCTAGCTGGGCTGTGGAAGTCGAAGGAGTAGCCATGCTAACCTCCTCATGGGCTGACATGCTAGCCTCCGTAGTGCCATGCCTAGTGGTACCATATGATTGCCATATACAGTGAGGGAAAAAAGTATTTGATCCCCTGCTGATTTTGTACGTTTGCCCACTGACAAAGACATGATCAGTCTATAATTTTAATGGTAGGTTTATTTGAACAGTGAGAGGCAGAATAACAACAAAAAAATCCAGAAAAACGCATGTCAAAAATGTTATAAATTGATTTGCATTTTAATGAGGGAAATAAGTATTTGACCCCTCTGCAAAACATGACTTAGTACTTGGTGGCAAAACCCTTGTTGGCAATCACAGAGGTCAGACGTTTCTTGTAGTTGGCCACCAGATTTGCACACATCTCAGGAGGGATTTTGTCCCACTCCTCTTTGCAGATCTTCTCCAAGTCATTAAGGTTTCGAGGCTGACGTTTGGCAACTCGAACCTTCAGCTCCCTCCACAGATTTTCTATGGGATTAAGGTCTGGAGACTGCCTAGGCCAATCCAGGACCTTAATGTGCTTCTTCTTCAGCCACTCCTTTGTTGCCTTGGCCGTGTGTTTTGGGTCATTGTCATGCTGGAATACCCATCCACGACCCATTTTCAATGCCCTGGCTGAGGGAAGGAGGTTCTCACCCAAGATTTGACGGTACATGGCCCCGTCCGTCGTCCCTTTGATGCGGTGAAGTTGTCCTGTCCCCTTAGCAGAAAAACACCCCCAAAGCATAATGTTTCCACCTCCATGATTGACGGTGGGGATGGTGTTCTTGGGGTCATAGGCAGCATTTCTCCTCCTCCAAACTTGATGCTAAAGACCTTGATTTTTCACCCAGTTCTCCTCTGAATCATTCAGATGTTCATTGGCAAACTTCAGACGGGCCTGTATATGTGCTTGAGCAGGGGGACCTTGCGGGCGCTGCGGGATTTCAGTCCTTCACGGCGTAGTGTGTTACCAATTGTTTTCTTGGTGACTATGGTCCCAGCTGCCTTGAGATCATTGACAAGATCCTCCCGTGTAGTTCTGGGCTGATTCCTCACCATTCTCATGATCATTGCAACTCCACGAGGTGAGATCTTGCATGGAGCCCCAGGCCGAGGGAGATTGACAGTTATTTTGTGTTTCTTCCATTTGCGAATAATCGCACCAACTGTTGTCACCTTCTCACCAAGCTGCTTGGCGATGGTCTTGTAGCCCATTCCAGCCTTGTGTAGGTCTACAATCTTGTCCCTGACATCCTTGGAGAGCTCTTTAGTCTTGGCCATGGTGGAGAGTTTGGAATCTGATTGATTGATTGCTTCTGTGGACAGGTGTCTTTTATACAGGTGACAAACTGAGATTAGGAGCACTCCCTTTAAGAGTGTGCTCCTAATCTCAGCTCATTACCTGTATAAAAGACACCTGGGAGCCAGAAATCTTTCTGATTGAGAGGGGGTCAAATACTTATTTTATATCAATTTATAACATTTTTGACATGCGTTGTTCTGGATTTTGTTGTTGTTATTCTGTCTCTCACTGTTCAAATAAACCTACCATTAGAATTATAGACTGATAATTTCTTTGTCAGTGGGCAAACGTACAAAATCAGCAGGGGATCAAATACTTTTTTCCCTCACTGTAACCAATTAGATCCCAGGAACCTCCTACTGCATTTAAATTGTTTTTCTTTCTGATAAGTCAGGAGATCCAGAGCGACTGCTAAATGACTAAAATGTAAATGTAATAATAAAAATCAACAAATTCAAGTTCATTATTTTAAATGTTTTGACTATATTTAAAGCCAGCCTGATTGGGTGGGCCAGTATTCAATCTGGCAGGGCCTGGGCCCAGCCAGGCCCTGCCATGGCTTCGCCTGTGATTGGAGCAATGTCAAAGGTAGTTATTTTTTTTACGAAGTTTAGGATTACAGTTCATTTATATTTGACTAGTATAAGTTAATTATTGCAGGCGTACCAGACGGGGTAGGTCTACATGTCAGTTTGTCTACATGTCTGTTTCACCCTTTTTCCTTTCCTCCAGACCTCCAGCAACTCACTCTCTCTTTCTCTGAAGCGGAGGTTTCCCCTGAGCAGCAGCACTGTGAGCAGGAGTGGAGCCGCAGTCTGGGGCAGGAGGACCCAGAACCCACACAGATTAAAGAGGAACAGGAGGAACTCCGGACCAGTCAGGAGGAAGAGCAGTTTCAAGGGCTTGAGGCAGATACCATAGAGAACATATTCATTCCTGTCTGTGTGAAAAGTGACCGTGATGAGGACCCAACTCAGCTCGCACATCTCTATCAAGCCCAAAAGGAAGGAAACGGAGAGAGAGACACTTTACCCAATATTACAACTGAACAGATCAAAACAGAACCTGATGGAGAGGACTACAGAGAATCAGAAGCAACCAGTGTCTCTCAGCCTTTCTCTGCTGTAAATCTAGACTGTTCTGCAGCTCAGAGTGAAAACAGTCAAAGTGTCAGTGGTATGGAGACAGGAGGACCTCCACCAGGTTTTAAGCCAGTCATATCAAAGATGGTAAAAGGACAAAGCTCCCATATCAATACTAAGGGTAAGAATTCCACACAGTTATCCCTCCTGAAATCACCCAGTCAAAGTCATGCTACTCCCTGTTGTTGTAAGGTGTGTTGTAAGTCTTTTCATCACATGGGTTCATTAATTAAACACGTGCAAACTCATAGAAAGGATAAAGAAAGTATTTGTGGTGTGTGTGGAAAATGTTTTCAGTCCACAGAAAGTATGAAAGGTCACCTAAAAACTCACATTGCAGCTAGGTTTTGTTGTGATGTTTGTAGTAAAGGGTTCAGCAAGAACAGTGAGCTGATAGTGCACATGAGGATTCACACAGGGGAGAGTCCATATCATTGTTGTCATTGTGGCAAAGCATTCAAACAGAATGGAAATCTAAAAATACACATGAGGACCCACACAGGGGAGAAATCGTATATCTGTCCTGATTGTGGCAAAGGATTCAGCATTGCCAGTAATCTGAAAGTGCACACGAGGACTCACACGAGAGAGACCATACTGATGTCTTCATAGTAGAAGTGCATTTCCCAATCAGGTACATTAAATAACAATCAAAGATGCACCAAGGAATCACTGTATAGGTGCAATGATTGCAGGAGTTCTCAAAATGATGGAACTACAAAGTTACATGAACAACCGTCACCAGGGGAGAACACATGACAGTGTGCTGTTTGGGAAAAGGTCTGGAGACAGAAGATTGAGAGTCACATTCTAACTTACACCTGTGAGAGGAGATGCCCTTTAGGACACTATTTTTTAAATTTTATTTTACCCTTATTTTACCAGGTAAGGTGACTAAGAACACATTCTCAATTACAGCAACGACCTGGGGAATTGTTACAGGGAGAGGAGGGGGGATGAAGGAAGCTGGGGATGATTAGGTGGCCATGATGGTATGAGGCCCAGGCTTGGGTGAATACAATATGACTGAATTACTGCTTGACCATAAAGAACTCCCCATCACTGTCTAACAGAGAGCAGTTTGTGGATTTCTGAGCAACAGGAGTCCCTGCTCATTAGTTATAGGATGACAAAGACATGTTAAACTATGTCCTCCTTTTTTACATAAAACATGTTTTTGTTTTTAGAGTGAAAATGTATTGTTAATGTAGCAGAATTCAATATTTTATCTGTTCTGATGTTCACATAGTTTTCCCAATATCAGTTACTTTGTGCTTATGTTTCCTCAAGTGTCCTCAGGAGCTGAAAGATTCCTACCATTTTTGTTATTACCTCTGAGTTTGATGTCTGTATACATTTTTATTTCGTTTTCCATGTTTTGACAAACATTAAGAAAAATGTTATGAGATCAAGTGGACCCATTCGTATAAATGAGCCTTCTGTAATGTTTTATATCTACACAGAATAAATGTTTATAACACGTGCATTGTGAGGTCTTTTCCTGCACATGTCTCGTTCCTCTGACAGTGTTGCACGATTCTGAAACATTGGAGACAATTACATGTTGAACAGTTACCTAATCACCAATCCATACCATTTTTATGCATATCTAAAGCACTATAAGGGCACATCAAGTTGCATTTAACTGAGGCTCTTACATTGATAGGAATGTGACTGGATAATTTTTTATCATATTCTCATTTAGCAGACACTCTTAGCCAGAGTGACTTACAGTAGTGAGTGCATATTTTTCGTACTTTCCCCCTGTTGGTATCGAATCACACAACCCTGGCGTTGCAAATGCCATTCTCTACCAACTGAGCCACACAGGACCTCTTCTCATGTGCTGTGAATATACTATTATGTTATTAATATACTATTATTGTTTACGACGATATTGTTGTCAAAGTTTTTGACGTGATGAAGCAAATGACGTGATTGGTGCATGTCGATTGACCTGTATGGTGGATGGAGTAAGGAAACCCACTTTGTCCATATTATTGTTTTGTTGATGAGTCTCCCTTCTCATGTAAAGCTAGGCTTTATGAGATACCCTGTAAAAGCTTTTGTGCACAAGCCCCTCCAGTGTTATAAATATTTGGGCATGTATCACGTGTATGCAGATGAGAAGAATATCGTATGCCAGTTGAGGATATATGATGCAACTGGTGGCGAACATGCGCCAGAGTCCCTGGATTGCCCTGTTAGGGTAAAGGAGACAGAGGTGGTGAGAATCAGGGCTGTCCAGTGTGTCTCCTATCTGGAGGCTGTGAGTAGAGTGGAAGGAGCGAGTAGCTTTGAAGATGCAATGGTAATTGAGACTGCACCAGTGTATGTTTCTCAGCAATCAAGGGATCTTGATATATGTGTGAAAAAGGTGGACTTTGTAGTATTTATTGCAATGTTCAAAAACTGCACAGCACAAATTTGAATTATTGAGAGTGCAGCAGAACGCTTTTTGGGACTCAGTGAGTTTACAGCCGAGGCATTGCAAGACATCCTGTCAAAGGATGTTCTGCCCTCACAGGCCCCTGAGCCTGTGTAGGGATGTGAATTGGAATGTGACTGAAGAAGTGGGATAGGGTTATTTTGTGTTTTTTTATTCTGTATGACGTCTGTTTTTCCCTCTTTTCTCCTACAATGGATATATTTTCTATAGTTTACCACCAGTACAGTAGGTGGTGGCATGCACCTCTAACGCTTGTTTGCGGACCGCCACAATGCCATAGAAGAAGAAGAACTGGCTAGTTGTCACTAATGCCGCACGTGATGAAAACAACACTGTTAACTGTCTGGCTAGCAACTCAACCTGCTTTTACATTTTTTTTCTCAAATACAGATGTTGAGGGTTTTTCTCAACGAGAGATTAACAGCTGCTGCCAATGAGATATTCGGAGTTGTTGAAAAAACAATAGCTGAGTATCAGGAGGAAGTTGCCCGTCTACAGAGGCTGCTCGACATTCTCGAGATAAACCAAATGTTACACAGAGCAGGTATGCTAATGTACCCGGTGTGAAATGGCTAGCTAGTTAGCAGTGCGCACTAGTAGCGTTTCAATCGGTGACGTCACTCGCTCTGAGACCTTGAAGTAGTTGTTTCCCTTGCTCTGCAAGGGCTGCGGTTTTTGTGGAGCGACGGGTAACGGTGCTTCGAGGGTGACTTGTTGATATGTGCAGAGGGTCCCTGGTTCAAGCCCAGGTAGGGGCGAGGAGAGGGACGGAAGCAACACTGTTGCATTGATGCTGTTGACCCGGATCACTGGTTGCTGCGGAAAAGGAGGAGGTCAAAAGGGGGGTGAGTGTAACCGGTGTGAAATGGCTAGCTAGTTAGCGGTGCGCACTAGTAGCGTTTCAATCAGTGACGTCACTCGCTCTGAGACCTTGAAGTAGTTGTTTCCCTTGCTCTGCAAGGGCCGTGGCTTTTGTGGAGCGACGGGTAACGGTGCTTCGAGGATGACTGTTGTCGATGTGTGCAGAGGGTCCCTGGTTCAAGCCCAGGTAGGGGCAAGGAGAGGGACGGAAGCAACACTGTTACACTAACTCATTACGTTGGTTTGTCTAACTAACTCAACCTTCATTTTGTAGGACATTGGAGCAATGTCAAAAGTAGTTATTTTTTAGTTTAGGATTAGTCGTTCCAAATTAAACCTTTTTAGAAAAGGTGCATTTTTGGACCGCACCTTGTTTTATTTGAACGAAACTGTAGCTACATAGCTAGCTACATGTTTGTCCATGGTAGAAATGAGAATGTGCATATTGGCAGAGATAATGACGAAATGGTCTTGTCTCCGCCCTAACAATGGCAGTCGTCCCAAAGGCAGGCGTTCTGCTTAATCACAGTATTCCCACGTGTACAGATTTTGACTGGAGTGGACACTCTAGCTTCGCCTCATCCTCTCTGATATTGGACCTGAATGATCAAAACCGTTCAGGAGGTTATAGTATGGAAGCATATAGCTTCCGAAACTCAATTGGAAATGCAAATGATAAATCAGTATCATGTTTGCAATGACTTTTCCTAAATGGGTAGGCCTATGTATTTGTTGTGACAAAATTCAAAGTAATATATGTGACCGACAGGCTCGATTCGGTCTTATGTAGTAACATTTGAAATGGTGTTTTTTACATTGGATAAAAGTAGAGACTCAGAGCTAGAAAATGGTATATCATACACTACAGTTGAGGAACAATGGGAAAGTAATTCTGCTTTGAAAGTTGATAAACTTGTAACCTCACTTCTGAGAAAAGGGCCTTGAATGTTTTGGTGCACCTACTGGAGAGCTCTTTGTCTACACCTATTCAGCATCGTTCACACCCTCTAAAGCCTTAGCCCCACCCATCTCTTTAAGGATTCACATGTGAGGCCAAGTACTAAACAACCAAATATTTCAAGACTAAAGGCTGGTTTATACTACAGGTGTATTTGTACATTTTATCTGGTGTGCCAGAGTGAGAGTGTGCTCAGAGTGCACTCTGGGCGCTCATAAACTCAGAGCGTTGTCAGATTGTCAGTTCGTAAATTCAGAGCGTTTCGCTCTCGGAGCATTTAGAGCGCACACTGGATGCTCTGGCTGAGGAGTAGGGTTGATCGGAGCGTTCTGACCTAACAACGGCAGTCAAGCACCCAAGCTAACTGACTTGTTGGCTAGCTTGCTAGCTACTTCCAGACACAAATGAGAGAACAGCTCACTTTGACCATTTTACTCGCCATAGCAGAGCTGGTTAGGCTGTTTTTATGTCAACCAGAGCGTTGGTGACTGCAACTGTGCTGCTGGCAACAATTGAATTACGCTTTTTTGCCAACGTTTACTGACACCGGCCATATTGAACGGGTGTTGATCATTTGTAAATTCGTCAGTTATTCTGCGCTCTAGCACACTCAGACGAGAGTGCTCTGAAATCGGAGTAGATAGCCAGAGCGGATTTACCAGCTACATCTATCGACAGTTGTCGCAGTGACATCATGAACGTTCTATTGAAATGGTTACTTGTACAGTGGAGTCTTTTGTTTAGACATGTAGCTAGCTAGCTAAACATTGAACCATAATCCCAACTCATAACGTTACTACCCTGCATGAATCTGCAGGTAGCTAACCAACCAGGTTCAATGTTAGCTAACTAACATTAGGCTATAACTAGCACTGCAAATGGCTCTGAGATACGAATAATATAACTACACAGATCATACACTTAATGTTGGCTAGCTAACTGTACACTTTAACTTGAAATGAAAACAACTTTAACAAAATTAGAAACGTGTAATATCTGAATTTTCTCCATCTTCTTAGCTATCATACTCTAATTCCACTGATTTCAAAACTCGGTCCTCCAGAAAGTGGAGAGCAACACTTATGCATTTATACTACGTGATATCTTTTTAAAAAGCAGCATTAGAAAGGATTACCTACACATACTGACCAGCTCATGTTATAGAAAGAAGCGTGCTACATGACAGACCAATCCGAACTCATCTCTCGCCATGTCCAGCCCACTCATTATCTCAGCCAATCATGGCTAGCGGGAAGGTTGCTGTCTTTTTCTGTGGCTAAACCAACTAGGCTCGTAATTTAACAATTTTATTCGTTTTTACAGATCGCATACAAGTTTGTTATTACGGCACATGAAAGTTCACATGTTCCAGAAGGCATTTCTGCCAAAAAAGGCATTTCTATTTTTGTATTTTTAAAGGGTCGTTGGGGGGCCTCCCGAGTGGCTCAGTGGTCTAAGGCACTGCATCGCAGTGCTAGAGGCGTCACTACAGACCCGGGTTGTATCACAACGGGCCGTGATCGGGAGTCCCATAGGGTGGCGCACAATTGGCCCAGAGTCGTCCGGGTTAGGGGAGGGTTTGGCTGAGGGGGCTTTATTTGGCTCATCGCGCTCTAGGGACTCCTTGAGGTGGGCCGGGCGCCTGTAGGCTGACCTCGGTCGTCAGTTGAACAGTGTTCCGACACATTGGTGCGACTGGCTTCCGGGTTAAGCAGGCGGATGTTAAGAAGCGTGGGTTGGCGGGTCATGTTTCGGAGGACGCATGACTCAACCTTTGCCTCCCGAGCCAATTGGGGATTTGCAGCAATGAGACAAGATCGAAATTGGTGAGAGAAAAGGGGGGTAAAATACCACCAAAATAAATTGGGTCGTGGGAGAATTTCCAAAATCTTGGTTAAAAAAAACAAAGTATAATATTGTCTGTCTCTCAATCATTGCAATGTGGTTAGCCTTAAATCTAAATGAAAATTATTCAAATCTAAAAGTTAAATTTCAACCAGAGAGCGCCCTTAGATCATGGGAAAAGGCCGCACTTAACCGTTGCACTTGAATAATTCCCACGGTGAATGGCTAAGCCTTCTACGCTATGAAACCACACACTATTGCAGAGACTTTTATATTACCGGCCGCAATTGATATGGGGAAAACAATGTGTGGAGAGGCAGAGGCACAGAAATTCACACCAATACCATTGTCAGATAACACTGTGAAACTAAGAATTTATCCAAAGCTAGCAATCAAGAGGAAACTGACTGAACGACTCAAACTCCCCACATAATGCTCTCAAAATGGATGTTAGCTGTGAGGGCCAAGATGCCCATGCATTGACTTTTGTTCGCTACATGTCGGTGGATGCTATTCACGAGGACATATTGTTCTGTCTTACAGGGGATGTTCAGTGTGCTGCGTGGCTAGATTGACGAAAAACTGAATCCATGGGATCGAATGGTGGGCTTTTGCACAGATGGGGCTCGATCTATCACGGGATGGCAGGCAGGCCTCTGCACTCTAGTTATGAATGTGTCTCCCTCTGCCATATGGACGCATTGTATGATACACCCACTGTTCCATTCCCCAGCAAGAAAACCGAATAGTGTCGTTCAAACAGAAAGGGGAACTAACAAAGAGTCAACAACCAAAACGAAACAGGTGGGGTTTTAGGAGGGGTTCTGAAAGACACTCATGGTGGGTGTCCACTGAAAGTTGCATAGCAACAAAAACTGGGACCTAAAAGACACCCACCATGAGCGCCCACTAAATTTGCCCACTAAGAGGCTAACAAAAGAAAAACCCACACCAAACTTAAAGTCAGGAAGCAAACCAAAAAGGTGGAGCAAAACGAAATCAGATAAAGGATTTGTTTGTCAAGAAGTCAAAATAGGGAAAGTCAACTAATGGTGTTAACCCTCCGCATCTATCAAGACAACTGGAGCACTGGGCCAGCCACTCTTAAATAGGAACCTGGGCCAGCACAGGTGAAACACCTTCCCGCTGACAAGATGGCAACCAGCACAGGTGTAACACATACTGAACAACGAGGTGACACGTGCTAACAAGCTATACGTGCTAAAGTACAACCTCAAAACATAAATAGAAAAACCAAAGCCTGTAACCACTGAGCTATAATGAATACACAAGATCAACTGGCAGCAAAAGAGCTGAGCGCTGAACTCTGAGATAAGCAGCAGATAACTTGGATTGTAAACTATATTGCACAATCCTGATCGCAAAACTATGTGGAAATATGGGATCAGAGCATGACAATGTTCTATTTCACACCGAGGCTTGGTGGTTATCGAGTGTTAGAAATATTTTTTGAATGGAGAGAGGAACTGTTGTTATTCCCAATGGATGTAATAAACGGACATTGTTTACTTTCTGTGCAATAGAAAGGAAATGTGTCTGCTTGCCTATGTAACAGACATATTTAGGAAATTGAACGAACTGAACGCAAGCATGCAGGGAAAATGCACAACAATTCTACATATGAGTGACCGAATCAGCAAAATATGTTTGACTGTGATCCTGGCTCAGTTGATAAGCCGATAAGTGAAATTGAACAGCTGATCGAGCTGTCATGTGACCGAATGCTGCAGACAACGCATTCACGGGTCACTATGGAGGAGTTTTGGTTAAAAGGGAATGCTGTGCCATCTCCCTCCGAGCATTAAAACTCATGGTACGCTGATTCAGTGCTCTCGTCTGCATTAAAAACAAATATTAATTCAGGTTGGATGTGACAGGAGAGATGAGGTAAGCACTGTCGACCACGCCCCCTGACTTTGAGAAGCTCCGACACGACATGCGTCAAGCACACCCATCTCATTGGTGGTGGTGAGATAAGAGAAATGTCAGACTAATTTGCAGTTGACTGTCATAGCCCCACATTAAAAGTATATGATGGTGAGTTGAGAATACAATCAGAAATACTGTTAGAATGTTTTGCAATTGACTACCATAGCCCCAATTTTTAAAAAAGAGTAAACATTGGCTGTTAATTACTTTTTTTCTCATGTTTGGGGTCGTGAGAATTTTCAGATATCAAAATGGGGTCTTGGGCCAAAAAGGTTTAGGAATCCCTGGCCTATGAGGAGAAAGGGTGCTCCACACACACTGTTCACGATGTGTCTTTGGGTTGCACAATCAATTTCGGTTACTGGCCCAACGCTCTTAACCGCTAGGCTACCTGCCGCCCAAGTAATGACTTGCAAACATACACAAGACATCAACACAGACATGTTGACAGAGAGAGAGAGAGACTATCTAACCTACCGGTAGCTAGCTAGCTACATATAATAGCAAATTAGTCATATTTGCTAGCTACTAGTAGGTGTTATAATACCCAGTTCACAGAATTGTCAATTTAAATGTAGCCAATTTATTCATTACTCCCGAGTGGCACAGTGGTCTAAGGCACTGCATCGCAGCGCTAGCTGTGCCACTAGAGATCCTGGTTCGAATCCAGGCTCTCTCGGCCGCGACCGGGAGACCCATGGGGCGGCGCACAATTGGCCCAGCGTCGTCCAGGGTAGGGAAGGGAATGGCCGGCAGGGATGTAGCTCAGTTGGAAGAGCATGGTGTTTGCAACGCCAGGGTTGTGGGTTCGATTCCCACGGGGGGCCAGTATGAAAAAATAAAAAAATAATGTATGCACTCACTAACTGTAAGTCGCTCTGGATAAGAGCGTCTGCTAAATGACTTAAATGTAATTACTAAATTGAGCTAACATTAGATAGTTAATCCAGAGATTCTTACCTTTGCCTCGATTCGGCAGTCTCATCCAGATGATCATGGCATTTTTGGGGGTAAATACAGGCAAATATATTGATAAAAGTCACCTTGTCCTAAAGAGATTTGCACGCCAGGGTAAACCTACATGAAACACAGACCTTCTTTTAAGTGTTTCTAAAGTCCCCTATGGGAAAAATTAATGGTGGAAAAACGATTGGAACCATTTCCTTGTTTGACTGCTAGGTTTTATGGGTATTATGACTCATACTGTGGTACTCTATATATTCCCCTCCCGCGAACTCCTTGCACACACTGGTTGTTCTTCTTCTGTGGGGTTTCACATTGGCTGTTGTTGCCGGGATAGCCTAAAAACACTCATTACATTACATTTGACATTTTAGTCATTTAGCAGACGCTCTTATCCAGAGCGACTTACACTCCACATCGATACAGCTCGTACGACCGAAAGTGACTGTTGCCAGCACAGCCAACCTCTTCTGCCTCACGTTTTCGAAACCCCGCCCACAGTGTTTGATTGGACAATCAACACAAGTCAAAAAACGATAACGCAAATGAGGAAACGAAATAGCAAAATGAAGCATTGCGATTGATTTATCGAATTTGATTGATAATTTGAATTTTGACATTCTTAAACCACACAGAGTATGGGAAAGCATTGTCAACTGAGAATTAATT
Organism: Coregonus clupeaformis; assembly: GCF_020615455.1. Taxonomy (NCBI): domain Eukaryota; kingdom Metazoa; phylum Chordata; class Actinopteri; order Salmoniformes; family Salmonidae; genus Coregonus; species Coregonus clupeaformis. Next base: position 29,242,176 of record NC_059217.1, on the reverse strand, counting down.
TTCTTTCTTCAAGGAAATTAAATGGCAAACATGATAAATTATTTGTCATTTAAGCATTTATATTAGATTTTTTAATGTGTCTGTTGTACTGGATAGTACCATGGAAATGAAATATCAAACACACTTTGCGATTTCGTTTTCAAATTGGCAGACATTATGCATACTCAATCATGAAAATCTCCTGTAGCTCCGTTGGTAGAGCATGGCGCTTGCAACACCAGGATTGTGGGTTCGATTCCCACGGGGGGCCAGTATGAAAAATGTATGCACTCACTAACTGTAAGTCGCTCTGGATAAGAGCGTCTGCTAAATGACTAAAATGTAATGAAAATGATAAGGTCATATCTTTTTTTGCATTTCGATTAGAATTTTGTTACAAAAAATGAATTCCCATTTAGGAAAAGGAATTGTTGATTTATAATTTCTCATTTGCATTTCCAAATGACTTTTGGCAGCTAAATGCTTCCATAGTATAGGCACTTAAAGCGGCAATAAGCAGTAGAAACAGTAACAAAGCTGGCTCCCAGCCCCTGGTTCGGTAAAAAGCTGAGGGATGGGGCTGGAGAAATGTAACCACTCTCAAATTCATAGACAGAGGTATGGATGCAAGGCCTGACCATCCATGATATAAAAAGTATAGTTTTAACTATGTTTTGAGGCTATATAGTGTTCTTTTTTTTTTTTACAAACGTTGGAGTAAAATAAGCTTATATTTTGGGTTCTGATGGGGTGAGAGTTTAACTAAGCTCATGAGGCATTTATAAGTTATATTCTTCAAGAATCAATTGGTACATATCATCAATTTATAAAACCAGAAATTGATGTAGCAACTGCCCCTTTAAAGTTGGCCAATGTTGCCTTTTTTTGGAAACCCCATCCATATCTTGGTCATTGATTTAAGACAATGTTGATTTTGATATCAATTGAAAGCTTACAAACAGGATTTAAATGTTTTTATATATATATGACGTCAATTATCTAAAAACAAGTAAACTTCGATTTTTTTCATATTTGAATATGTTGTAAACTTAGAAAGGAAAACTTTCAAATGTTACCGCAAAGATGGTTTTCCACCCATCAGAGAATGTTGACTTGAATGAGAGTACGCAGTGTTTCAAATTATATTGGCAATCTTCCATAGGAAACCTCTTCTAGAAGATGGCGCTGACAGACACGGTCGCCCTGTTTCTAGCTCCTAGCCAACTTTGCATTATCTTGCTTTTTTTTGGTGTTATTTCTTACATTTGTTTGAACTTCTGGAGGCAGCCACATTCATCCCGGGTGCTACACCAAAACGTTAATGCCGGAGGAGAGGTGGGGTTCTAGTCTGGCTCAGGCGGCGAGCAAACCATCCACCGCTTCCGAGTCTATTACTCGCTAACATTCAGTCCCTGGACAATAAAGTAGATGAGCTCAGGGCGAGGATCTCCTTTCAGAGAGACATAAGGGACTGTAACATACTCTGTTATACAGAATCATGGCTCTTTCTGGATATATTGTTCCCATCCATACAGCCAGCGGGGTTCTCAGTTCATCACGCAGACAGGACAAAATAACTCTCCAGGAAAAACAAAGGTGGGGTATGTCTCATGATTAACAACTCATGGTGTGATTGTGGTTACGTACAGGAACTCAACTGTTTTTGTTCTCCCGATCTGGAATACCTCACCATCAAATGCCGACCCCATTACCTCCCGAGATAATGTTATTAGATTATTGTCACTGCCATGTATGTTCCCCCCAAGCCGACACGCGGCAGCTATCAGGGAACTACACTGGATTTTGTGCAAACTGGAAGCTGCAAATCCTGATCCGTAATTTATTGTAGCTGGGCTTTAATAAAGTAAATCTGAGGAAAACGCTCTCTAAATTCTACCAACACATCTGTGCTACACACGGAGAGAACACACTTGACCATTGTTACTCTCCCTTCCCGGACGGCTACAAGGCCCTCCCCTGCCCTCCCTTCGGCAAATCAGATCACGCCTCCATCCTGCTCCTCCCAGCCTATAGGCAGAAACTTAAACAGGAAGCACCCGTGGGAAGGACTGTTCAATGTTGGTCTGACCAATCGGAATCTATGCTTCAAGACTGTTTTGATTACGCGGACTGGGAAATGTTCCAGGTTGCCACTGGGAATAGTATCGACATATACACTGACTGGGCTCATCAGGAAGTGCATAGAGGATGTTGTTCCTACTGTGACGATTAGAACTTATCCAAACCTGTGGATAGATGGCAGCATTTGCGCAAAACTGAAAACGTGAACCACCACATTTCACCACAGCAAGGTGACTGGGAACATGGACGTGTACAAGCAGACCAGCTATGACCTCCGTAAGGCAATCAAAGAGGCTGTACAGGGACAAAGTGGAGTTGCAATTCAACGGCTCAGACACAAGACACGTGGCTCCAGACAATCACGGATTATAAAAGAAAAGCCAGCTACTTCGCAGACATCAACAACTCACTCCAGGAAAAGATAAACATCTGTTCAGACGAAAATAACACAGAGCCGCTGACGTTGGACCCCGCCGCTCACGAGGACTGTGTGCTCTCGATCTCCGTGAGTAACAAATTCAAGCGCATGTGCAGACCAGCTGGCTGGAGTGTTTACGGACATATTCAATCTTTCCCTATCCCAGGAGAGATTGAATATGAAGGTAGGCAACAACACCTCCGTCACGCTGATCCTCAACACGGGGTCCCCACAGGGGTGCATGCTCAGCCCCTTCCTGTACTCTGTTCTCCCATGACAGCGTAGCTTCGTCTCCAACTCAATCATCAAGTTTGCTGATGACACAACAGTGGTAGGCCTGATTACCAACAACGACGGGACAGCCTACAGGGAGGAGGTGAGAGCCCTGGCGGAGTGGTGCCAGGAAAATAAACTCTCCCTCAATGTCAACAAAACAAAGGAGCTGATCGTGGACTACAGGAGACAGACGAGAGAGCACGCCTCCATCCACTTTGACGGGGCCGCAGTGGAGAGGGTCAAAAGCTTCAAGTTCCTCGGCATTGTCATAGAATTACAACATTATGTTAATCACATTACTTTTATATTAGAAAGTATTCCTATATTAGTACTTTCACAATGTCTGTTCTTCAGAGAGGATTCTCTGAGGCTTAACGCTGACAGTGGATTTACGATGGCTTGGTGATAAGAAAACACTCCATTCCATTAGTAGTGTCTGTGTGAAATGCTGGTCTGTCTGCCAGGGTGAGGAGAACCCTCCTTCCAGATTATTAATGAACACTGGACTTCATAAATTAAGGGAAGGACTTAGTATCCTATGTTGCATTAGTATTTCTGTATAAACAAGTAGTAAATGAACTAGAGACAGATATTTGGCGCCATGTAAATCTTGCTGTCTGTTTTTTTTTTTTTTTTTTTTTTGGGTGGGGGAATGGATCAGCTTAATATTGCAGATAGATTGTATCTTCTATCAATGTAATTGTCTGCATCACTTCCAATCCCCCATGTTTTTTCAAATTTTTTATATATATACTCCCCTTTATTACTTTTCAACCCCACCATCCTTTCCCTACTTGGAGTAAATTAGTGAACAACAATGCCCAGGCCTCTACTTCCGGTCTATACTTACTATCTACACCTTATGGACAGAGTTAATTTTACAATAATTCTATTATATATATATATATATATATATATATATATATTATTTTTTTTTTTGCTCCTGAACTTCTTCTACTCTCTAATCTTGCTGTCTGTTGCATGAGAGCACAATGTACCTTTGTATGATTTCACATATCTGTTCTTCGTCACAAGGACTCAGAAAAACTATAAAAAGTTGTAACCTAACCCTGCTTATTTGGGCCTTAACTCTACACCATTGGGTGACCGTTAACGCTCCATTACTGCAGTAATTATTAATAAAGTTTGATGGTTTTGAGGAAATCTCAAAGTCTCTCCTTTTGATTAGAATAATTACCACAACAGCGTGCACCAGGGTTTACGTTAGGAAAATTTGGCACTGGACAACGTGACCGGCAAGATTGTAATTTACCGGACATTTTTTTAATTTACCGGACATCAATATGCATTGGGTGCATAACGCATTATGGCGTCCACCCACGGTGCTCAAAATCACATTTAGATTATTGTAATTCATTTTAACAGAATAGAAATTAGCCTGTAAAGTTGTAATAAAGTAGAGATGTTCTTATACCAACATGACAGGTTTTATTGAAAAGCAAAACATTGCCCGTTGCATCTTCATCCCTGCTATGAATCATAAATGAATATAATTTAAAAACAGAAGAAAAAACATTTAGCCTAGAAGAACAAGTCGCCTACACAGTAATAAAACACAACTTCAAAATATAATATTTGTATAATATAATTTGCAAACTACCTGTCCTATAGGCAATTTGTAGGAACATTTACATTAATAAATAACAAAACACAGCTGTTTTCAAATACAATCTAGGCCTCTAATTTAATTTAGCCTAGGCATTAACATTTTAATTAGGCCTAAAAAACAAAACATGTCTGTCTATGAACGCCAGGGCCAGCCGGTCAACAGCGCATCTTCAACCTCAGGAGACTGAAGAAATGTGGCTTCCCCCCCCTAAGACCCTCACAAACTTCTACAGATGCACCAGAGAGCACTCTGTAGGGCTGTATCACCGCCTGGTACGGCAACTGCACATCCCACAACCGCAGGGCTCTCCAGAGGGTGGTGCGTCAGCCCAACGCATCTCTGGGGCACACTGCCTGCCCTCCAGGACATCTACAGCACCTGGTGTCACAGGAAAGCCAAGAAGATCATCAAGGACCTCAGCCACCTGAGCCACAGCCTGTTCACCCTGCTACCATCTAGAAGGCAGAGACAGTACATGTGCGTCAAAGCTGGGACCGAGAGACTGAAAAACAGCTTCTATCTCCAGGCCATCAGACTGTTAAACAATCAACACTAGCCGGCCCCCACTTGGTACCCTGCCCTGAACCTTAGAGACAGCTGCATAGAGTCATTGAACACTGATCACTTTAATAATGTTTACATACCATGTTACCCACTTTATATGTAATACAGTGCATTCGGAAAGTATTCAGACCCCTTCCCTTTTTCCACATTTTGTTACGTTACAGCCTTATTCTAAAATGGATTAAATAAAACATTTTCCTCATCAATCTACACACAATACCCCATAATGACAAAGCAAAAACAGGTTTAGAGACATTTTTGCAAATTCATAAAAAAACAAAAAACAGAAATACCTTATTTACATAAGTATTCAGATCCTTTTCTATGAGACTCGAAATGGCTCTCAGGTGCATCCTGAGCTCCAGAGCTCCAGAGTTTATCTGTGGAGATGGGAGAAACTTTCAGAAGGACAACCATCTCTGTAGCACTCCTCCAATCAGGCCTTTACGGTATAGTGGCCAGACGGAAGCCACTCCTCCTCCTAGCTTGGCACACCTATATTTGGGGAGTTTCTCCCATTCTTCTCTGCAGATCCTCTCAAGCTCTGTTAGGTTGGATGGGGAGTGTCGCTGCACAGCTATTTTCAGGTCTCTCCAGAGATGTTTGATCAGGTTCAAGTCTGGGCTAGACCAATCAAGGACACTCAGAGACTTGTCCCGAAGCCACTCCTTCGTTGTCTTGGCTGTGTGCTTAGGGTCGTTGTCCTGTTGGAAGGTGAACCTTCGCCCCAGTCTGAAGTCCTGAGCGCTCTGGAGCAGGTTTTCATCAAGGATCTCGCTGTACTTTGCTCCATTCATCTTTCCCTCGATCCTGACTAGTCTCCCAGTCCTTTCTGCAGAAAAACATCCCCACAGCATGATGCTGCCTCCACCATGCTTCACCGTAGTGATGGTGCCAGGTTTCCTCCAGACGTGACGCTTGGCATTCAGGCCAAAGAGTTCAATGTTGGTTTCATCAGGTCAGAGAATCTTGTTTCTCATGGTCTGAGAGTCTTTAGGTGCCTTTTGGCAACTCCAAGCAGGCTGTTATGCGCTTTTACTGAGGAGTGGCTTATGTGTGGTCACTCTACCATAAAGGCCTGATTGGTGAAGTGCTGCAGAGATGGTTGTCCTTCTGGAAGGTTCTCCCATCTCCACAGAGGAACTCTGGAGCGCTGTCAGAGTGACCATCGGGTTCTTGGTCAGCTCCCTGAACAAGGCCCTTCTCCACCGATTGCTCAGTTTGGCCGGGCGGCCAGCTCTAGGAAGAGTCTTGGTGGTTCCAAACTTCTTCCATTTAAGAATGATGGAGGCCGGACCTTCAGTTGTCCCTCCTGAAATCACCCAGTCAAAGTCACGCTACTCCTTGTTGTTGTAAGGTGTGTGGTAAGTATTTTCATTACTTGGGCACATTGATTAAACATGTTCAAACTCATACAAAGGATAAAGAAAAACTTTGTAAAGTGTGTGGAAAGCATATGTAGTCCACATAAAGTATGAAACATCACCTCCAAACTCACATTGCAGCTAGGTTTTGTTGTCATCATTGTAGTTAATGGTTCACCTTAAACAGTAAGGAGGAGCCACACAGGGGATAATCCATATCATTGCCCTGATTGTGGCAAAGGATTCAGAAACAGCAGCAATCTGAAAAGCCACATTAGAATTCACACGGGAGAAATCATATCACTGCCTTGACTGTGGGAAAACATTTAATCAGAGTGGAAATCTGAAATATCACAGAAGGATCCACACAGGGGAAAAATAGTATCATTGTAGTTGCAAAGGAGTCTGCAAAAAAAACATACACATTCAAACAGTGGAGAAATTATATTACTGCCCTGATTGTGGCACAGGCTTCAAACTGATTGGATATCTAAAGCTACACCCACATGGGGGAGAATATATATTATTGCAGTCTGTCATACTACACTGTATGGTTGTAGTATTCACAAGGTAGAGACCATTTAGATGGAATGATTACTGTAGACTATATTTCAAAGCGACATAATTCCTTCAAAGTTACATGAAGAACATACATTTATGTTAGAGGGGGAGAACATGACAGTGTGATGTTTGGGGAAAGGTCTGGAGACAGAAGACTGAGAGTCACTAACTGATGCACCTCAGGACACAACTCTTGGGTGAATAAGAAATTACTGGATTACTGCTTGAACATAAGAACTCCCCAGCTCTGTCTAACAGAGCAGTTAGTGGATTTCTGGGCAACAGTAGTCCCTGCTCATTAGTTATAGGATGATGCAACATACATTTGAAACTATGTCCTCCATCTCTACATAAAACATATTTTTGTTTTGAGAGTTAAATGTCTCGTCAGTATGTTGAAATCTGCCACATAGCATCTGTTTTGATGTTGCTAATGTAGTTTTCACAATATTAGTTGCTTTGTGCTTATGTCTCATGTGTCTGCAGGAGCTGAGAGAATCCTATGCACACCTTTTTTGTCATTATGTTTAATGTCAATATCCATTTCATGAGGGAAAGTACATTTACATTTTTACATGCTTTGACCAGAATTAAGAAAAATAGTATGATATGCTCAAGTGGACCCATTCATATAAATGAACTTTTTGAAACATTTTTTTTTTCATCCAGAGATTGTACATTGCTTCCACAAAGTATCAGAATAAATGTTAATAACATGTTTATTGTGAGCTGTCTTTACCAGCACATTTATCTTACCTTGTTCATTGCACAATTATGAGACATTGGGGACAATGACATGTTTGATACTTATCTAATCCTCAATGCATACAATGTTTTATGCATCTAAAGCATGTTTTGATTATAACTGTAATTATGTTTTTTTTAAATAATCTTCTCATGTGTCCTATATATACTATTATTGTTTAATGTATATGTTTCTCAAGGAATCAAGGTTGGTGCTTTTTGCCAGTACGGTATTTCAACAGGTGCCCTCTCTTCTGATTAGTCGAACTGACCTTGTCGCACACAACTCGAGCTGGTGTGGATAAAGCAAAATGGTTTTATTCGTGCACGACCAAGAGTGCATATTTTCTTACTTGATGATGCCACGGGATGCTTTTGTCACCCTGATGCCGCACCTTGATGAAACAACGTGCAGCTAGCTCTCTGGCACCTCCCTTCTGCCAGGAAGAATAACCAAGACCTCGTTAGAATAAGGCAGTGACTTCGGCGATTTCCCTTCAAAATAAAGGTCCCGCAATGAAGATAATGAAAAATAATACATATGGTAGAAATTCGTAACATTTTATGAGGAAATGTTAGCAGACTTAGAATTATGTTTTAACAACATGAAAAAAGGAATAAAGTGAATCACCTTTATAGCACAAATAATATTATAGCATTGACATTTGTTAAACATCTAGTAATCATTACTTTTAATGTTATCATGGTAACAACAGTAATACAAATAACAAAACATTATAAAGGCTACTATTAATAATAATAGTATTACAATATTAATTATAATATAATTATAATAATCAACTTTAGTAAACGCTTAAATCCCATTGTTAATTAGCCCATTTACATTGCACAATGTTTAGTTAGTTTTTAATATTGTACATACTGCACTGTAGTACACAAATCCATATATGGCAATGGTCTATTTGCATATAGGTCTACTGCAGCTCTGATTGGTTATGGCGCACCAGTCTGTGTAGAGTATGGGCCTGAGACGTGCCTGTCAATGCAATAGAATCCTACTCCGATGTGCTCTGCCTACAACAAAATCTCTTGCATACAGTGCCTTGCAAAAGTATTCATCCCCCTTGGCGTTTTTCATATTTTGTTGCATTACAACCTGTAATTTAAATGGATTTTTATTTGGATTTCATGTAATGGACATACACAAAATAGTCCAAATTGGTGAAGTGAAATGAAAAAAAAAACTTTTGCAAAAAATTCAAAAGAATTAATAACGGAAAAGTGCTGCGTGCATTTGTATTCACCCCCTTTGCTATGAAGCCCCTAAATAAGATCTGGTGCAACCACTTACCTTCAGAAGTCACATAATTAGTTAAATAAAGTCCACCTTGTGTGCAATCTAAGTGTCACATGATCTGTCACATGATCTCAGTATATATACACCTGTTCTGAAAGGCCCCAGAATCTGCAATACCACTAAGCAAGGGGCACCACCAAGCAAGCGGCACCATGAAGATCAAGGAGCTCTCCAAACAGGTCAGGGACAAAGTTGTGGAGAAGTACAGATCAGGTTTGGGTTATAAAAAAATATCCGAAACTTTAAACATCCCGCAGAGTACCATTAAATGCATTATTTAAAAAATTGAAAGAATATGGCAGCACAAACAAACCTGCCAAGAGAGGTCCGCCCACCAAAACTCACGGACCAGGCAAGGAGGGCATTAATCAGAGAGGCAACAAAGAGACCAAAGATAACCCTGAAGGAGCTGCAAAGCTCCACAGCGGAGATTGGAGTATCTGTCCATAGGACCACTTTAAGCCGTACACTCCACAGAGCTGGGCTTTACGGAAGAGTGGCCAGAAAAAAGCCATTGCTTAAAGACAAAAATAAGCAAACATGTTTGGTGTTCACCAAAAGGCATGTGTGAGACTCCCCAAACATATGGAAGAAGGTACTCTGGTCAGATGAGACTAAAATTGAGCTTTTTGGCCATCAAGGGAAATGCTATGTCTGGCGCAAACCCAACACCTCTCATCACCCCGAGAACACCATCCCCACAGTGAAGCATGGTGGAGGCATCATCATGCTGTAGGGATGTTTTTAATCGGCAGGGACTGGGAAACTGGTCAGAATTGAAGGAATGATGGATGGTGCTAAATACAGGGAAATTGTTGAGGGAAACCTGTTTCAGTCTTCCAGAGACTTGAGTCTGGGACGGAGGTTCACCTTCCAGCAGGACAATGACCCTAATCATACTGCTAAAGCAACACTTGAGTGGTTTAAGGAGAAACATTTAAATGTCTTGGAATGGTTGTCCCACTGGCTATCCTAAGTTGAATGCATCAATTTGTAAGTCGCTCTGGATAAGAGCGTCTGCTAAATGACTTAAATGTAAATGAATGGCCTAGTCAAAGCCCAGACCACAATCCAATTGAGAATCCGTGGTATGACTTAAAGATTGCTGTACACCAGCGGAACCCATCCAACTTGAAGGAGCTGGAGCAGTTTTGCCTTGAAGAATGGGCAAGAATCCCAGTGGCTAGATGTGCCAAGCTTATAGAGACATGCCCCAAGAGACTTGCAGCTGTAATTGCTTCAAAAGGTGGCTCTACAAAGTATTGACTTGGGGGGGGTGGAGGGTTGAATAGTTATGCACGCTCAAGTTTTCTGTTTTTTTGTCTTATTTCTTGTTTGTTTCAGAAGAAGAAATATTTTGCATCTTCAAAGTGGTAGGCATGTTGTGTAAATCAAATGATACAAACCCCCCAGTAAGGCAACAAAATAGGAAAAATGCCAAGGGGGGTGAATACTTTCACAAGCCACTGCAGTTAGTTTTGCATACTAAGTCTTGCATAATGGTGGCTAACATTGCATTGATTCTTTCACAATTCCCACAGTAAAGGGAAACATTGATAGTGTTAACTTACGGGGAAAACTCTAGAAAGTTGAGTGAAGTTCAATCTCGTGCTTCTCTGAGTGGGCTGATTTTTCTTCTGCGCCTGTGCGCAGCTTAGAGGGAACATTGCTTGGGAGCACCTGTAGTTTCCAAATCCAGAGTGTACTACCCATGAAGCGTCACTGCTCATTCTGCAGCCCTTAAAGAGTGTCAAATCAGCTTAAATGCAGTACGTCTTTCATATTGGACATACATGATAGTCCCACTAAGCGCAAACCAGATGGGATGGTGTATCGCTGCAGAATGCTGTGGTAGCCATACTGGTTAAGTGTGCCTTGAATTCTAAATAAATCACTGACAGTGTCACCAGCAAAGCACCCCCACACCATCACACCTCCTCCTCCATGCTTCATAGTGGGAACCACACATGCGGATATCATCCGTTCACCTACTCTGCGTCTCACAAAGACACAGCGGTTGGAACCAAAAATCTCAAATTTGGACTCATCAGACCAAAGGACAGATTTCCACCGGTCTAATGTCCATTGCTCGTGTTTCTTGGCCCAAGCAAGTCTCTTCTTATTATTGGTGTCCTTTCGTAGTGGTTTCTTTGCAGCAATTTGACCATGAAGGCCTGATTCGCGCAGTCTCCTCTGAACAGTTGATGTTGAGATGTGTCTGTTACTTGAACTCTGTGAAGCATTTATTTGGGCTGCAATTTCTGAGGCTGGTACCTCTAATGAACGTATCCTCTGCAGCAGAGGTAACTCTGGGTCTTCCTTTCCTTTCCTCATGAGAGCCAGTTTCATCATAGCGCTTGATGGTTTTTGCGACTATACTTTAAGAAACTTTCAAAGTTCTTGACATTTTCCGGATTGACTGACCTTCATGTCTTAACTTTTAACAAGGCACACCTGTTAATTTAAATGCATTCCAGGTGACTACCTCATGAAGCTGGTTGAGAGAATGCGACACCATCCACAATGCACGAAGGAATCGCCACACTGGTGATTCGGTTGTGGTCCTCTGTAGCTCAGCTGGTAGAGCACGGCGCTTGTAACGCCAAGGTAGTGGGTTCGATCCCCGGGACCACCCATACACAAAAATGTATGCACGCATGACTGTAAGTCGCTTTGGATAAAAGCGTCTGCTAAATGGCATATTATTATTATTATTATAAGAGTGTGCAAAGCTGTCATCAAGCCAAAGGGTGGCTACTTTGAAGAATCTCAAATATAAAATATATTTTCATTTGTTTAACACTTTTCTGGTTACTACATGATTCCATATGTGTTATTTCATAGTTTTGATGTCTTCACTACTATTATACAATGTAGAAAATAATAAAAATAAAGAAAAACCCTGGAATGAGTAGGTGTGTCCAAACTTTTGACTGGTACCTTATGTCCAATATGAAATATGGCCGCAAAATGAGCAGCTACACTGCTGGAAAGCTGAAGTGCTCCTGAGTAGAATGGACCCCCCCTTTTACTGTGACACAATGTACAGATCATTTTGTGTGCAATAAATGATAGGAGTATAAACACAAAAACTATTGTTGACCATATAGGCTTGAAAAAAATAAAACAAATAAATGACAATCTTATAGTATCAAATATATAGATTGTGCACATTTTCCATTATTTTCGCCCTCATTATTCGTTTACAAAATATACAGAACGGGACTTTTATTCTGAAGGATTCCAAAAATCCGTGACCCGTAAGTACTTAGACCTCTGTGAAGCAGGCAAGAAAAACTATCTGGTTATTGACTCAATTTGAATAATCTAAAAATGTCTCAAATACAGTTGTTGAGGGTTTTTCTCAACGAGAGATTAACAGCTGCTGCTGAAGAGATATTCGGGGTTGTTGAAAAAACGATAGCAGAGTATCATGAGGAGCCCATCTGAAATTAGCCCACCCAACTACCTCATCCCTATATTGTTATTTATTTTGCTCTTTTGCACCCCAGTATCTCTATTTGCACATAATCTCTTGCACATCTAGCATTCCAGTGTTAATACTAATTGTAATTATTTTGCACTATAGCCTATTTATTGCCTTACCTTCATAACTTGCTACATTTGCACACACTGTATATATATTTTCTGTTGTATTTTTTTTGACTTTATGTTTTTTTACGCCATATGTAACTCTGTGTTGTTGTTTTTATCGCACTGCTTTGCTTTACTCTTGGCACAGTCACAGTTGTAAATGTTTGTTACTCAGCTACTATTACGTTTGATATAAGAAACCTTTTGTGTGATCTTATCCATGTAGTGCACGGTCACCCATTCACTACAAGCAAACTTAAACCCAATCACGAATGTGGCGACACCATCCACAATGCACGAAGGAATCGCCACACTGGTGATTCGGTTGAGGTTTGCTTGTAATGAATGGGTAACCGTAGCCCTTGATCATCACATGCTGACCACACAGCACGCGTTAATAAATGTACACATACATGTTATTCAATCATTGCGTCCAAACTGCTCGCGCGCCAATGAGCGTCTGCGTAGCCAGGTGAATCTTCTTCGATGATGTTTAACGGCGGTTGGCATCCAATACATGTTGCATTACTGCCACCTACTAGACTGGAGTATAACTCCCTTGTACTTAAAAAATAAAAAATAAAAAAAATACAACAAATACCCTATCATCTAATACTACACTCACAAAAAATAAAAATAATAATAACTACCATACTACACTATTTAAATATATTTATTCCTACTTCAGGCCAACAGCCTGAAGGGATGGGACACCACCACTTAACACACCCTGTAACTCTTCTGATGTCAAGTCTCGCACACCCAAATACCTCTCTGCAGCTGCCACCACAACCTCTATTTTCTGTGACTTACGTTCCATCCCTGCAGTACAGTTGATAACCATTGCTATAAATGCCTAAAATCAAATCTTACTGAAACATATCACTTGTTGGTTTATCCCTCTGTACTGGTACAGATCTATTGTTCACACCATTCCTCTCAGGATCCCTCCCCCTACATTTACATTTTAGTCATTTAGCAGACGCTCTTATCCAGAGCGACTTACAGTTAAGTGAGTGCATACATTTTCATACTGGCCCCCCGTGGGAATCGAACCCACAACCCTGGCGTTGCAAACGCCATGCTCTACCAACTGAGCTACATCCCTGCCGGCCATTCCCTCCCCTACCGTGGACGACGCTGGCTAATTGTGCGCCACCCATGGGTCTCCCGGTCGCGGCCGGCTATGACAGAGTCTGGATTCGAACCAGGATCTCTAGTGGCACACCTAGCACTGCGATGCAGTGCCTTACACCACTACTTTCTTCACTGCCTCAGCATATGACAACTTCTGCACTACTCGGGCTCCGAGAACTTCACCACACCTACCACCTCCGATACTTCGCCCTCATTCACTTCCATTTCTCCTCCTGTCTTCAACTCACTCTGTTTACACTTGCTACCATTCTTCTTTAACAAACCATCTCCCTTTTTCCACACCATTTTTAACTGACTCAAGCTCACCCTCTTCCTCCATCTCTCTCTTAGACCTCCTCTGCCTCTCTTTTCCCCTCCATTCCTCCTCCATATTCCAAGTATAACTCTCCTTATGATAGTACTGCACTTATCCTGACATACATCTAGTTCTTGCCGTGTCTAGGGACGACATTTCTCCTCCGACTCCCCCTACTCTTCCAATTTCCCCCACGTCCAATACGATAAATTGTCCTGATTTTTTCATTATGTAGACCCTCAAACACTGAAGTCAGACATATTTTGTTTTCATGTGACGCACATCAATCAGCTCGTAGCCAAGTGAAATAGAACTTGGTTCTATTTGTGACGCTTGACGCGCTGCAAGTCCCGCCTCTCCCAACTCCTCATTGGTTTTTAGGAGCATATACCCATGTGGGTGATTGACAGATGAACTGAGGTCCACACTTCAGTCCAGTTGGTGGTGGTAATGCATCTTAAAGTTGGTTGCCAACTGCCATATAAAGTCCAAAGAAGAAGACTGAAGGAGGAGAGATTACTAGAAAAAAACTCAGTTTACCCTTTTATCTGTGGATTAATTGTCAGAGTAGAGGACCTTGTGCATTTCAGGTAAAATAACAACCCAATGTTTATATCCCAGGACAAATTAGCTAGCAACAGCACGTTGCTAGCTAAATTGCCATGAATGTTAAAAATTGTTCATCCTGTCCCCAAATTAATATAGTTGGGTCAGAGTTCGTTTTGATATTTCAACCTGCGTGTCCTGATCGCATCTGGTGTGGATGGACAAAATTAACATGCGTGCGATGTGGACGCACGCGCACGCCCGGTCTAGTCAGCATGATGGTTCCATTACATTCAACCTGGTCTTAGAGCATTTCGTATTATTCTGTATGTAAATCCGAGACACTCTTTTATACTGAACAAAAATATACATTACATTTTAGTCATTTAGCAGACGCTCTTATCCAAAGCGACTTACAGTTAGTGAGTGCATACAATATAAACGCAACACGCAACAACTTCAAAGATTTTACTGAGTTACAGTTCATAGAAGGAAATCAGTCAATTTAAATACATTCATTAGGCCCTAATCTATGGATTTCACATGACTGGGCAGGGGCGCAGTCATGGCATAGGCCCACCCACTTGGGAGCCAGACCCACCCACTGGGGAGCCAGGCCCAGCCAATCAGAATTCGTTTTTCCCCACAAAAGGGCTTTATTACAGACAGAAATACTCCTCTGTTGGACATTCCTGCGGTCAGCATACCAATTGCACGAGCCCTCGAAACTTGAGACATATGTGGCATTGTGTTGTGTGACAAAACTGCACATTTTAGAGTGGCCTTTTATTGACCCCAGCACAAGGTGCACTTGTGTAATGATCATGCTGTTTAATCAGATTCTTGATATGCCACACCTGTCAGGTGGCTGGATTATCTTGGCAAAGGAGAAATGCTCACTAACAGGGATGTAAACAAATTTGTGCACAAAGTTTGAGAGAAATAAGCTTTTTGTACATATGGAACATTTCTGGGATTTTTTATTTCAACTCATGAAACATGGGAACAGTTTACATGTTGCATTTATATTTTTGTTCAGTGTATAAGAAATCGAAGATGTGTGAAATAAATTATATCTAGCTCAGGGCTCCAACTGTGCATTTGGTTTGCTAACTTGCTAGCTAAGTGGCTAGATGTCAAGAGCAAGCTTCTTGGTTACAGCAGAGACATTCAATCCCCTCCTGGATCAAGATTCCTGTTGCCTAAATAGTTTTGTGCTTCAAAAATTGCAGCCCTTGTGTGCCCTTCCGGTAATACCCCGGTATGGTACAGAAATGGTATGAAAATCTAAATACCGCCAACCCTACTATGGGGTGCTTTTATATGTTTCCCATGTTCATCACTAATTAGGGTCCCACATGAAACACTGACCAAAACATTGGTTCCTACCTTGTTAAAAAATTCATTGAGTTTTCTGTTTTATCCTTCCACCTTTGCTCCAGACTTCCTGTCACACCCTGGCTCGGGGACTCTATATGTTGAGCCAGGGTGTGTGCATTCTATGTGTTCGTTTTCTATGTTGGGTATTCTAGTTGTTCTGTTTCTATGTTTGCCTGTATGACTCCCAATCAGAGGCAACGAGTGTCAGCTGTCGGCTGGTTGTCTCTGATTGGGAGCCATATTTAATCTGTATGTTTTCCTTTGGGTGTTGTGGGTTTTTGTTCCTTTACGGTCAGTGTTAACCGTTGGACTTCACGAGTCGTGTTTTGTTTGGTTTGTTAGTACTTTAATATAATAAAGTCATGTTTCTTTCACACGCTGCGCCTTGGTCTACTTCGCTACTAGACGATCGTGACACTTCCAGCAGCTCACTATTTCTGTTTCGGAAGTGGAGGTCCCCCCTGAGCAGAAGCACTGTGAGCAGGAGTGGAGCCCAGAGCCCATACAATTTAAAGAGGAACAGGAGGCACTCCGGACCAGTCAGGAAGCGCAGATTCAAGGGATTGAGACTGATACTAAAGACTCCATATTCACTTCTGCCTGTGTGAAAAGTGACTGTGATGAGCATCCAACTCAGCTCTCACATCTCTATCAAGCCCCAAAGGAAGGAAACAGAGAGAGAGATACTCTACCCAATACTACAACTGAACAGATCAAAACAGAACCTGATGGAGAGGACTATAGAGAATCAGAACCAACCAGTGTCTCTCAGCCTGTCTCTGCTGTAAATCCAGTCTGTTCTGCAGCTCAAAGTGAAAAGAGTGAAAGTGTCAGTGGTATGGAGAATGGAGGACCTCTGTCAAATTTTAAGCCGGTCAAATCAAAGAGAATAAATATGGTAAAAGGACAAAGGCCCCGTATCAATATTAAGGGTAAGCAATCCACACCGTTGTCCCTCCTGAAATCACCCAGTCAAAGTCATGCTACTCCTTGTTGTTGTAAGGTTTGTGCCAAGTCTTTTCATTACATGGGCTCATTAATTAAACATGTTCAAACCCATACAATGGATAAAGAAGGCATTTGTGGTGTGCTGCTTTGTGGAAAACGTTTTCAGTCCACAGAAAGTATGAAAGATCACCTCCAAACTCACATTGCAGCTAGGTTTTGTTGTGATGTTTGTGGTAAATGGTTCAGCAAGAACAGTCAGCTGACAGTACACATGAGGAGCCACACAGGGGATAAACCCTTTTCCTGCCCTGTTTGTGATACATGCTTCATGCAGAATGGAGATTTGAAAAGACACACGAGGAGCCACACTGGGGAGAAACGATATCTCTGTCCTGATTGTGGCAAAACATTCAATCGGAGTGGACATCTAAAAATACACATGAGGACCCACACAGTGGAGAAATGACATAGCTGCAAAACCTAGCTGCAAAACCTAGCTGCAAAACCTAGCCTGATTGTGGCAAAGGATTCAGCATTGCCAGTAATCTGTCAGTGCACATGAGGAGGATTCACACAGGAGAGAAAAGAGAAAAGGATTCAGCACTGGCACCAATCTGAAAGTGCACATGAGGACTCACAGGAGAGAGACCATACTGATGTCCTCAAAGTAGAAAATGCATTTCCCAATCAGGTACATTGAATAACAATCACACACCAAGGAAGCATTTTATAGGTGCAATGATTGCAGTATTTTTCAGATAAGATAAACTCCTACAAAGTTACATGAACAACCGTCTCAGGGGATAAAACACAACAGTGTGCTGTTTGGGAAAAGGTCTGGAGACAGAAGATTGAGAGGCACATTGTAACTTCCACCTGTGAGAGGAGATGCCCCTCAGGACGCAACTCCTGGGTGAATAAGATATGACTGAATTACTGCTTGCACATAAGAACTCCCCATCTCTGTCTGACAGACAATTAATGGATTTCTGAGCAACAGTAGTTCCTACTCATTAGTTATAGGATGACACAACTGACATTTTAACCTATGTCCTCCCTTTGTACATAAAACATGTTTTTGTTTTGAGAGTTAACATTTCCTGTTAATATGTTGAATTTTGCCACATACACTACATGACCAAAAGTATGTGTACACCTGCTCGTCGAAACATCTAATTCCAAAATCATGGGCATTAATATGTAGTTGGTCCCCCTTTGCAGCTATAACAGCCTCCACTCTTCTGGGAAGGCTTTCCACTAGATGTTGGAACATTGCTGCGGTGACTTGCTTGCATTCAGCCACAAGCATTAGTGAGGTCGGGTACTGATGTTGGGTGATTAGGCCTGGATCGCAGTCGGCGTTCCAATTAATCCCAAAGGTGGGGTTGAGGTCAGGGCTCTGTGCAGGCCAGTGAAGTTCTTCCACACCGATCTCGACAAACCATTTCTGTATGAACCTCGCTTTGTGCACGGGGGCATTGTCATGCTGAAACAGGAAAGGGCCTTCCCCAAACTGTTGCCACAAAGTTGGAAGCACAGAATTGTCTAGAATGTCATTGTATGCTGTAGCATTAAGATTTCCCTTCACTGGAACTAAGGGGCCTAGCCCAAACCATGAAAAACAGCTCAGACCATTATTCCTCCTCTACCAAACTTTACAGTTGGCACTATGCATTCAGGCAGGTAGCGTTCTCCTGGCATGCGCCAAACCCAGATCCGTCAGTCGGACTACCAGTTGGTGAAACGTGATTCATCACTCCAGAGAACGCGTTTCCACTGCTCCAGAGTACAATGGCGGCGAGCTTTACACCACTCCAGCCGACGCTTGGCATTTCACATGGTGATCTTAGGCTTGTGTGCGGCTGCTCGGCCATGGAAACCCATTTCATTAACCTCCCGACGAATAGTGCTTGTGCCAGTTTGGCACTCGGTAGTGAGTGTTGTAACCGAGGATAGACGATTTTTACACGCTACGCGCTTCAGCACTCGGCGGTCCCGTTCTGTGAGCTTGTATGGCCTACCACTTTGCGGCTGACTTGTTGTTGCTCCTAGATGTTTCCACTTCACAATAACAGAGCAGAAATTTTACAAACTGACTTGTTGGAAAGGTGGCATCCTATGACGGTGCCACATTGAAAGTCATTGAGCTCTTCAGTAAGGCCATTCTACTGCCAATGTTTGTCTATGGAGATTGCATGGCGGTGTGCTCGATTTTATACACCTGTCAGCAACGGGTGTGGCTGATATAGCCATATCCACTAATTTGAAGGGGTTTCCACATACTTTTGTATATATAGTGTATCTGTTTTAATATTGTTAAAGTCGTTTTCAGAATATTGCTTATTTGTGCTTATGTTTCCATCAGTGTCTACAGGAGCTGAGAGAATCCTATACAAACCACATTTTGTCATGGGCTTGATGTCAATATCCACTCTTTGAAGGAAAATACATTTTTATTTAGTTTCCCCTGTGTGCATTAAGAAAATTGTTGTGATATGCTCGTGTTCCCATTCATATAAATGATCCTTCTGAAACGTGTTTTTTTTTCATCTAGAAATATATTTATGTATATTTTAGCCACCTTTCTATAACAGAATAAATGTTGATAACACATGTTTATTGTGAAGTGTCTTTACCTGCACATTTGTCTTTCCTCTGACTGTGTTCATTGCACTTTTATGAAACATTGAAATGTTTGACAGTTATCTAGTCACCAATCCATGCAATGTTTTATGCTCGATAAAGGCCTATCAAGTTGCATTTAATTGAGGCTCGTAGTTCATATGATTATGACTGTAATTATGTTTTTTATTTGCCCTAAATATACTAATATTGTTTACTGTATATGTTTCTTAAGGAAACAAGGTTGGTGCGTTTTGCCAGTAGGCTATTTCAACAGGTGCCCTCTCTTCTAAGCCGAACTGACCTTGTCGCACTCCACTCCAGCAGGTGGCGATAAAGGAAAACGTGTTTATTCGTGCACAACCGAGAGTGCCCATTTTTTAGGGGCAGCCTAAAAACACGCCACTTCGATACACTTCCACTTGGAATTCTGAGTTGGATGACCGTTGAAAACGATTTTGCCCAGTCGGAGCTTGTTTTTACTGATTTTCCTGTTGTCTTGAACGCACTGAAGTCGGAAGACACACCTGGTGCCCAAAATTGATGACGTATTTCGTGCAGAGAGAGTTGATTGGGGACGAACAGATTCGGTTCAGTCAGTTCAGTCAGTGGTCCTAATGAGTCCTCCCAAGCTAGCTAATTTATAATAATATGCCATTTAGCAGACGCTTTTATCCAAAGCGACTTACAGTCATGCGTGCATACATTTGTACGTATGGGTGGTCCCGGGGATCGAACCCACTACCCTGGAGTTACAAGCGCCGTGCTCTACCAGCTGAGCTACAGAGGACCACTTTATGCTTATGGCTAGAAACTTCAACTAGAATTTGAAACTTGTCTGCTGAAGTTGGGACTTAGTTGGGAGAGTGTTCAGAATCATTCCGTTTTTATCGAAGTAATAATAATAATAATAATAATAATAATAATGTAGACATTAATACCGTTGTTGTACATTTTCGGTGAAAATCACTACAATAAATGTGCTTTGCCTGTCACCCTGGCCTTATATTGGCTACACTATCTAGCTACTTCCCTCTCCTTACAGCAGGACAGTGCTCAGCATTAGTCGGCAAGCGGGAACGAAGGTCTCCCCCATATAATTAGAAATCGGAATACTACTAACTATTTGTTAGCTAGCTAGCCAGCTAGTTTTAGAGGAATGATTCCATACATTTTTCAAATTAACTGCCAATATGCCAACATTTCATTCAAACAATGCAGTCAATCCACAGCCATACACTGGCTGAAATCAGCACATGATAGGATTTAGACAAGTTGTAGACAAATGCAACAATTACTGATATTGTGTCATATAATAGCACTCTCAGCTTTCCAAGAAACCAAAAAATTGAGACATTTATGAACTGTTTACGTATATTTTAGAGGCTATTTATACAGACAATGTGTATAAAACCCATATAAACTGTATTTATGATTATATTACTATTTCTACTTGACAATAATTCTAATACACAATTTCTGATATATCACATGCATTTGTTTTATTTTCCTAGATAAGTAAAATCAGGACTATGCCTCTACTGCCATTCATTCCAATTAGACTGGTTTGGATTTCTCCCTGACCAATATGGCTGCCATTTTCACCCCATTTTGGAACTTGGAGGGTTTATGACATAGCGGGGGGCCCCACGAAACTGCGGTACGACACTGGTTTGGAGGTGATCTCATACTTTCTGTGGACTGAAAACCTTTTCCACACACACCACAAATACCTTCTTCATCCTTTCTATCAGTTTGCATGTGTTTAAATAATGAACCAATGTAATGAAAATAATTGCCACACACCTTCTTTTTTATTTATTTTATTTCACCTTTATTTAACCAGGTAGGCCAGTTGAGAACAAGTTCTCATTTACAACTGCGACCTGGCCAAGATAAAGCAAAGCAGTGCGATAAAAACAACAACACAGAGTTACATATGGGGTAAAACAAAACAAAGTCAAAAATACAACAGAAATAAATATATATACAGTGTGTGCAAATGTAGCAAGTTATGGAGGTAAGGCAATAAATAGGCTATAGTGCAAAATAATTACAATTAGTATTAACACTGGAATGATAGATGTGCAAGAGATGATGTGCAAATAGAGATACTGGGGTACAAATGAGCAAAATAAATAACAATATAGGGATGAGGTAGTTGGGCGGGCTAATTTCAGATGGGCTGTGTACAGGTGCAGTGATCGGTAAGGTGCTCTGACAACTGATGCTTAAAGTTAGTGAGGGAGATAAGTGTCTCCAGCTTCAGAGATTTTTGCAATTTGTTCCAGTCATTGGCAGCAGAGAACTGGAAGGAATGTCGGCCAAAGGAGGTGTTGGCTTTGGGGATGACCAGTGAGATATACCTGCTGGAGCGCATACTACGGGTGGGTGTTGCTATGGTGACCAATGAGCTAAGATAAGGCGGGGATTTGCCTAGCAGTGATTTATAGATGGCCTGGAGCCAGTGGGTTTGGCGACGAATATGTAGTGAGGACCAGCCAACAAGAGCGTACAGGTCACAGTGGTGGGTAGTATATGGGGCTTTGGAGACAAAACGGATGGCACTGTGATAGACTACATCCAATTTGCTGAGTAGAGTGTTGGAGGCTATTTTGTAAATGACATCGCCGAAGTCAAGGATCGGTAGGATAGTCAGTTTTACAAGGGCATGTTTGGCAGCATGAGTGAAGGAGGCTTTGTTGCGAAATAGGAAACCGATTCTAGATTTAACTTTGGATTGGAGATTCTTAATGTGAGTCTGGAAGGAGAGTTTACAGTCTAACCAGACACCTATATATTTGTAGTTGTCCACATACTCTAGGTCAGACCCGTCGAGAGTAGTGATTCTAGTCGGGTGGGCGGGTGCAAGCAGCGTTCGGTTGAAGAGCATGCATTTAGTTTTACTAGTGTTTAAGAGCAGTTGGAGGCTACTGAAGGAGTGTTGTATGGCATTGAAGCTCGTTACTACAACAAGGAGTAGCATGCCTTTGACTGGGTGATTTTAGGACTGTGTAGATGTCCTATTCTTAGTATTGATACAGGACCTTTGTCCTTTTACCATCTCTGTTCTCTTTGATTTGACTGGCTTAAAACCTGACACAGATCCTCCATTCTCCATGCCACTGGCTCTTTCACTGTTTTCACTTTGAGCTAGAGAGCAGTCTGAATTTACAGCAGAGAAAGGCTGAGAGACACTGGTTGGTTCTGATTCTCTATAGTCCTCTCCATCAGGTTCTGTTTTGATCTGTTCAGTTGTAGTATTGGGTAAAGTGTCTCTCTCTCTATTTTCTTTCGTTTTGGGCTTGATATAGATGTGAGAGCTGAGTTGGGTCCTCATCACAGTCACTTTTGTGAATATGGAGTCTTTAGTATCAGTCTCAATCCCTTGAATCTCAGCTTCCTTCTGACTGGTCCTGAGTTCCTTCTGTTCCTCATTAATCTGTGTGGGCTCTGGGTCCTCCTACCCCAGACTGGGGATCCACTCCTGCTAACAGTGCTGCTGCTCAGGGGGAACCTCCGCTTCAGAGACATAATGAGTGAGCTGCTGAAAGTCTGGAGGAAGGTTAAAACAGAACTCAATGACATGTACAGTATGTAACAAGGTAGGACCCAAGTTTTGGTCAGTTCTTCATGTGGGACCCTAATTAGTGATGAACATAGTCCTCAGGTGAGAGCTTGGTACTGGAAGTTTGTGTGTGTGTGTGTGTGTGTGTGTGTGTGTGTGTGTGTCGGGGGGGTTTAAGTTTAGTTTTCAGTTGCTTGTGTTTGGAGAGGCTTTGCTGGCTTTGAGGTCCAAGTGGTTTATTTGAAGAGCCCTCCCTTAACGTGATTGTCTTTTGTAAATTAATTTGTATTCGGGCAATTCCACTGTAACAGAATTATGCTGAGACTCTTTAAAGTTAGATTTTTCACTTTAAAATGTATGCCAAACAAAAACCATTGATTTCAAAGTTTAACAAACCATACAACTCTATGCACTGACTACTTTGAAAAATGTACACAGCAGACGCAAAGTTTGGTAACAGAATTATGTTAAAATATCCCTCCGTTATTTCACAGTTCTTCCTGTAAATGTGTTTTTGTACAATTTTCTGTAGAAATTGTTAAACGTAGTCGTTGTGGATAGAGTTCTATGGTTTGTTAATCATTGGAAATCAATGGTTTTTGGTTTGGTATACATTTTAAAGTGAGTCACAGCGTAATTCCGTTACAATTTTTTAAAATTACACAGTCAGCAAACATTAGCTAGTCATGTGGAATTACTGTTGCATTTTTTAGAAAGGAACGAAGATATAAGAAGCCTTTTGTGTGATCTTAACCAATTATTCTACAGTTACCTATTCACTACAAGCAAGCATAAACCTAGTCAAAGTTGGATCACACAGAATGCTTCTTATATCAAACGTAATAGTAGCTAAACCTGCTCTGTGTAGGTTTATCTCAGGTTGAGGAACAACGTTAAGCTGCCTCTGTAGACGGATAACTTCCTGTGTAGTACAGATCAGGGACCAATGATGTAATTCCGTTACCGTAATTCCTTTACCGGATGTAAATCCACTTCACCTATTGTAGTTCAATAACCAAAATAGATTTTTTCAAACTCAAGGTGTCATGTCATAGATACTTTAAAGATACCTTAAACCCCCACCGGTGCTTCAATCTAAGTAAAAAATTTTTTTAAATCCCCATCAAAATCCGTCAGTGTAAACTACAGATATCTGTTTTTTTAATGATTTGCGTCTCAATCCACCGCATCCGCCTATGGTGGCCTTCCGCCTCTGCGGTGGAAGATGGCCAAGCTACAGCGGTATTTGTCAGATCATGAGACATCCCGAAAATCGGTCGTCTCATGAAAACATCTGTAACGTCCGAATGGGTCACAGGACAAGTGTCACGGGACTCGTCCGAAAGTAAACGTTTTAAAAAATGAATGGAAGATGGAGGTAGTTCTGTGCCTACACAAAAAAGGGGGAAATATGGGTAAAGAAATATAATATGTTTTCCTGAGGTTTCTTATATCTCATAGATATAGGACAGACACTTCTGTCCCCTTACAGGAGTTAAGATGAATTAACTAAATAAGTCGCTCTGGATAAGAGCGTCTGCTAAAAGACTAAAATGTAAATTTAATAGCTGATACCCCATTATTTCTGCAGACATCTTTGAATCTTAATTCGGAGCAGATATTTAACAGAGTTTTGGAAAATGTGGTCGCATAAAAAACGTAGGGAGATTTTACAGCAATCCTGTTACCAAACTTTGCATTTGCACAGTTCTTTCAGTGTAAATTGTTCAAAGTACTCATTTTGTGCATAGAGTTGTGTGGTTTGTTAAACTTTGAAATCAATTACGGGTAGCGTGTAAGGTATATAGTGTATAATATGCATACAGTTGAAGTCGGAAGTTTACATACAGTGAGGGAAAAAGGTATTTGAACTCCTGCTGATTTTGTACGTTTGCCCACTGACAAAGAAATTATCAGTCTATAATTTTAATGGTAGGTTTATTTGAACAGTGACAGACAGAATAACAAAAAAAGAAATACAGAAAAACGCATGTCAAAAATGTTATAAATTGATTTGCATTTTAATGAGGGCAATAAGTATTTGACCCCCTCTCAATCAGAAAGATTTCTGGCTCCCAGGTGTCTTTTATACAGGTAACGAGCTGAGATTAGTGCTCCTAATCTCAGCTTGTTAGCTGTATAAAAGACATCTGTCCACAGAAGCAATCAATCAATCAGATTCCAAACTCTCCACCATGGCCAAGACCAAAGAGCTCTACAAGGATGTCAGGGACAAGATTGTAGACCTACACAAGACTGGAATGGGCTACAAGACCATCGCCAAGCAGCTTGGTGAGAAGGTGACAACAGTTGGTGCGATTATTCGCAAATGGAAGAAACACAAAAGAACGGTCAATGTCCCTCGGCCTGGGGCTCCATGCAAGATCTCACCTCGAGGAGTTGCAATGATCATGAGAACGGTGAGGAATCAGCCCAGAACTACACGGGAGGATCTTGTCAATGATCTCAAGGCAGCTGGGACCATAGTCACCAAGAAAACAATTGGTAACACACTACGCCGTGAAGGACTGAAATCCTGCAGCACCCGCAAGGTCCCCCTGCTCAAGAAAGCGCATATACAGGCCCGTCTGAAGTTTGCCAATGAACATCTGAATGATTCAGAGGAGAACTGGGTGAAAGTGTTGTGGTCAGATGAGACCAAAATCGAGCTCTTTGGCATCAACTCAACTCGCCGTGTTTAGAGGAGGAGGAATGCTGCCTATGACCCCAAGAACACCATCCCCACCGTCAAACATGGAGGTGAAAACATTATGCTTCAGGGGTGTTTTTCTGCTGAGGGGACAGGACAACTTCACTGCATCAAAGGGACGATGGACGGCGCCATGTATCGTCATAATCTTGGGTGAGAACCTCCTTCCCTCAGCCAGGGCATTGAAAATGGATCGTGGATGGGTATTCCAGCATGACAATGACCCAAAACACACGGCGAAGGCAACAAAGGAGTGGCTCAAGAAGAAGCACATTAAGGTCCTGGAGTGGCCTAGCCAGTCTCCAGACCTTAATCCCATAGAAAAACTGTGGAGGGAGCTGAAGGTTTGAGTTGCCAAACGTCAGCCTCGAAACCTTAATGACTTGGAGAAGATCTGCAAAGAGGAGTGGGAACAAATCCCTCCTGAGATGTGTGCAAATCTGGTGGCCAACTACAAGAAACGTCTGACCTCTGTGATTGCCAACAAGGGTTTTGCCACCAAGTACTAAGTCATGTTTTGCAGAGGGGTCAAATACTTATTTCCCTCATTAAAATGCAAATCAATTTATAACATTTTTGACATGCATTTTTCTGGATTTTTTTGTTGTTATTCTATCTCTCACTGTTCAACTAAACCTACCATTTAAAGTATAGACTGATCATGTCTGTTAGTGGGCAAACGTACAAAATCAGCAGGGGATCAAATACTTTTTTTTCCTCACTGTACACCTAAGCCAAATACATTTAAACTAAGTTTTTCATAATTCCTGACATTTAATCCTAGTGAAAATTCCCTGTCTTAGGTAAATTAGGATCACCACTTTATTTTAAGAATTTGAAATGTCAGAATAATAGTAAAGAGAATGATTTATTTCAGTTTATATTTCTTTCATCACATTCCCAGTGGGTCAGAAGTTTACACACACTCAATTAGTATTTGGTAGCATTGCCTTTAAATGTATTAACTTGGGTCAAACGTTTCGGGAAGCCTTCCACAAGCTTCCCACAATAAGTTGGGTGAAATTTGGCCCATTCCTCCTGACAGAGCTGGTGTAACTGAGTCAGGTTTGTAGGCCTCCTTGCTCGCACACGCTTTTTCAGTTCTGCCCACAAATGTTCTATAGGATTGAGGTCAGGGCTTTGTGATGGCCGCTCCAATACCTTGACTTTGTTGTCCTTAAGCCATTTTGCCACAACTGGAAGTATGCTTGGGGTCATTGTCCATTTGGAAGACCCATTTGCGACCAAGCTTTAACTTCCTGACTGATGTCTTGAGATGTTGCTTCAATATATCTACATAATCTTCCTTCCTCATGATGTCATCTATTTTGTGAAGTGCACCAGTCCCTCCTGCAGAAAAGCACCCCCACAGCATGATCCTGTCACCCCTGTGCTTCACGGTTGGGATGATGTTCTTCGGCTTGCAAGCCTTCCCCTTTTTCCTCCAAACATAACGATGGTCATTATGGCCAAACAGTTCTATTTTTGTTTAATCAGACCAGAGGACATTTCTCCAAAAAGTATGACCTTTGTCCCCATGAGCAGTTGCAAACCATAGTCTGGCTTTTTTTATGGCAGTTTTGGAGCAGTGGCTTCTTCCTTGCTGAGCGGCCTTTCAGGTTATGTCGATATAGGACTCGTTTTACTGTTGATATATATTATTTTGTACCTGTTTCCTCCAGCATCTTCACAAGGTCCTTTGCTGTTGTTCTGGGATTGATTTGCACTTTTCGCACCAAAGTACGTTCATCTCTAGGAGACAGAACGCGTCTCCTTCCTGAGCGGTATGACGGCTGCGTGGTCCCATGGTGTTTATACTTGCGTACTATTGTTTGTACAGATGGTCCCATGTAGCTCAGTTGGTAGAGCATGGTGCTTGCAACGACAGGGTTGTGGGTTCGATTCCCACAGGGGGCCAGTATGAAACATTTATGCACTCACTAACTGTAAGTCGCTCTGGATAAGAGTGTTTGCTAAATGACTAAAATGTAAATGTAATGAACGTGGTACCTTCAGGCGTTTGGAAATTGCTCCAAAGGATGAACCAGACTTGTGGAGGTCTACAATTTTTTTTCTGAGGTCTTGGCTGATTTCTTTTCATTTTCCCATAATGTTAAGCAAAGAGGCACTGAGTTTGAAGGTAGGCCTTGAAATACATCCACAGGTACACCTCCAATTGACTCAAATTATGTAAATTAGCCTATCAGAAGCTTCTAAAGTCATGACATAATTTTCTGGAATTTTCCAAGCTGTTTAAAGGCACAGTCAATTTAATGTATGTAAACTTCTGACCCACTGGAATTGTGATACAGTGAATTATAAGTGAAATATCTGTCTGTAAACAACTGTTGGAAGAATTACTTGTGTCATGCACAAAGTAGATGTCCTAACCGACTTGCCAAAACTCTAGTTTGTTAACAAGAATGGTTGAAAAACGAGTTTTAATGACTCCAACCTAAATGTATGTAAACTTCTGACTTCAACTGTATATATTATATAGAGTAGGGGGAACACAATCACTGTGGTGAAGTGTGTGTACCAATGGTAAATAAGGCTGGTGAGGGGAGGATGGCTCGTAGTGGTGGCCGGGGTGAGTGGAATGGTATCAAGCACATGGTTTTCATCTGTTTGGTGTTGTTCCATTCACTCCATTCCGGCCATTGTTATGGGCCATCCTCCTGTCACCAGCCCCCACTGGCTTATATATATATATATATATATATGAGAGAGACCCACAATGTATAGCCAATGTGTATTTTATGTTGACTTTGACATGCTGTGGCTGTGGTTTTCGAGTGCCTTGTTTGCTAATCATACACATATTTCATTAGTGCTTATATATATATATATATATATATATATATATAAGCAATCAAAGAAAAAATCTAAAAAATCTCTCAAATGAATAATATGCAACCATTCAAACAACTGCATTAGCATGAGTAGAGAAAACGTATTTCACTTACCAGTCTAAAGTGGCGTCCTCTCCTTCCAAAAACATATCTTCAGCTGTTGAGTCTAAACTATATTCACTAAGTCCACATCTACTGGTTCTGTGACACTTTCCCGGTCGATTTCTGCAATATTATTGTCCAAATCAGTATACCTGGACTTTGATTGAGCTTTTCCAGTATTAGTAGCCATATTGTACTTTCAAAATTTGCAGAAAACGTTGTTTACTAAATCGACCTGTGCATAATGCGATGCGCCACTTCCTTGTTTAGATTTCCAATGGACACTAAACGGCGTTGTGCACGTGCTGAATACACAGGCTTTTCCTCAGACAAAGGACCATCTCATACTCCTGTAAAGCCCAGCTCATCTAGCTAGCTGTGTTTCAAAACGATAGGTGGTCATTGAACCAAGATACAGTCATTCAAGTGAACACCGCCCGCCTCATTGGTGTGTAATCATGTCAGTTCTTGGTGGGCTCAAATAGCTTTTGTGTAGCCTATATGTCATGCAGAATGATGGAAAACGTTTGGTTGCCTTCTTGAGTATCTGAGGATAGCAGAAAAACAGAACTTGACTGGGTGAAACAAGGTGTAGGGTTTATATTATGTCTAAATGTTTTGTTGCAAGTTGAACGAGTCAGAATTCAGGCGAAACGCTGTATAAAACATGGGTCGTGTTAGGATATAAAAATTGATTTTATCAAACAAAACAACTCTACATTTTATCTCTGGGATCCTCAGGCTGACAAATCAGAGCAAGATTACTGAATGTAAGAATATTATTTACCTTTAGAGGTGAATGTATCAAACCAGTTGCCTTGATACAAGTGTTTTGTTGTTGCGCACTATCTTCAAACAATAGCATGGTCTAAACACCTCCCTCTGCAACTGGATCCTGGACTTCTTGACGGGCCGCCCCCAGGTGGTAAGGGTAGGTAACAACACATCTGCCACACTGATCCTCAACACGGGGGCCCCTCAGGGGTGCGTGCTCAGTCCCCTCCTGTACTCTCTGTTCACCCATGACTGCATGGCCAGGCACGACTCCAACACCATCATTAAGTTTGCCGACGACACAACAGTGGTAGGCCTGATCACTGACAACGATGAGACAGCCTATAGGGGAGGAGGTCAGAGATCTGGCCGTGTGGTGCCAGGACAACAACCTCTCCCTCAACGTGACCAAGACAAAGGAGATGATTGTGGACTACAGGGAAAAAAAAGAGGACTGAGCACGCCCCCATTCTCATCGATGGGGCTGTAGTGGAACAGGTTGAGAGCTTCAAGTTCCTTGGTGTCCACATCACCAACAAACTATCATGGTCCAAACACACCAAGACAGTCGTGAAGAGGGCACGACAAAGCCTATTCCCCCTCAGGAGACTAAAAAGATTTTGCATGGGTCCTCAGATCCTCAAAAAAATTCTACAGCTGCACCATCGAGAGCATCCTGACTGGTTGCATCACCGCCTGGTATGGCAACTGCTTGGCCTCCGACCGCAAGGCACTACAGAGGGTAGTGCGTACGGCCCAGTACATCACTGGGGCAAAGCTTCCTGCCATCCAGGACCTCTATACCAGGCGGTGTCAGAGGAAGGCCCTCAAAATTGTCAAAGACTCCAGCCACCCTAGTCATAGACTGTTCTCTCTGCTACCGCACGGCAAGCGGTACCGGAGTGCCAAGTCTAGGTCCAAAAGACTTCTCAACAGCTTCTACCCCCAAGCCATAAGACTCCTGAACAGCTAAACATGGCTACCCAGACTATTTGCACTGCCCCCCCACCCCATCCTTTTTACGCTGCTGCTACTCTGTTAAGTATTTATGCATAGTCACTTTAACTCTACCCACATGTACATATTACCTCAACTACCTCAACTAGCCGGTGCCCCCGCACATTGACTCTGCAACGGTACCCCCCTGTATATATAGCCTCCCTACTGTCACTTTATTTTACTTCTGCTCTTTTTTTTCTCAACACTTTTTTTGTTGTTGTTTTATTTTTACTTTTTTTGTTTAAAATAAATGCACTGTTGGTTAAGGGCTGTAAGTAAGCATTTCACTGTAATGTCTGCACCTGTTGTATTCGGCGCATGTGACCAATAAAATTTGATTTGATTTGATTTGGTCTTTTTTTGCTGTACTACCTACTGTAAATTGAACACTGCAGTTAGATGACCAACAATTTAAGCTTTCTGCACATATAAGACATGTACACTACCAGTCAAAAGTTTGGACACACCTACTCATTCAAGGGTTTTTCAGAAGATAGCCCTATTTTGTAAAAGACCAAGTCCATATTATGGCAAGAACAGCTCAAATAAGCAAAGAGAAATTACATTCCATCATTACTTTAAGACATGAAGTCAATACGGAAAATGTCAAGAACTTTGAAAGTTTCTTCAAGTGCAGTTGCAAAAACCATCAATCGCTATGATGAAACTGGCTCTCATGAGGACCACCACAGGAATGGAATACCCAGTTACCTCTGCTGCAGAGGATAAGTTCATTAGAGGTACCAGCCTCAGAAATTGCAGCCCAAATAAATGCTTCACAGAGTTCAAGTCACAACTGTTCAGAGGAGACTGTGTGAATCAGGCCTTCATGGTCGAATCGCTGCAAAGAAACCACTACTAAAGGACACCAATAAGAAGAAGAGACCTGCTTGGGCCAAGAAACATGAGCAATGGACATTAGACGGGTGGAAATTTGTCCAAATTGGAGATGTTTGGTTCCAACCGCCATGATGTTTTTTTTTTTTTGTCATTTAGCAGACGCTCTTATCCAGAGCGACTTACAGGAGCAATTAGGGTTAAGTGCCTTGCTCAAGGGCACATCGACAGATTTTTCACCTAGTCGGCTCGGGGATTAGAACCAGCAACCTTTCGGTTACTAGCACAACGCTCTTAACCACTAAGCTACCTGCCGCCCGTTTGGGATGAGTCGGACAGCAGAGTGAAGGAAAAGCAGCCAACAAGTGCTAAGCATGTGGGAACTCCTTCAAGACTGTTGGAAAAGCATTCCAGGTGAAGCTGGTTGAGAGACACGAAGAGAGTGCAAAGTTGTCATCAAGGCAAAGGGTGGCTATTTGAAGAAGAATCTCAAATATAAAATATATTTTGATTTGTTTAACACTTTTTTGGTTACTACATGATTCCATTTGTTATTTCATAGTTTTGATGTCTTCACTATTATTCTACGATGTAGAAAATAGTAAAAATTAAGAAAACCCCCTGGAGTATGTGTGTCCAAACTTTTGACTGGTAGTGTACATTGGGGAGAACAAGTATTTGATACACTGCCGATTTTGCAGGTTTTCCTACTTACAAAGCATGTAGAGGTCTGTAATTTTTATCATAGGTACACTTCAACTGTGAGAGACGGAATCTAAAACAAAAATCCAGAAAATCACATTGTATGATTTTTAAGTAATTCATTTGCATTTTATTGCATGACATAAGTATTTGATACATCAGAAAAGCAGAACTTAATATTTGGTACAGAAACCTTTGTTTGCAATTACAGAGATCATAAGTTTCCTGTAAGTATTGACCAGGTATGCACACACTGCAGCAGGGATTTTGGCCCACTGCTCCATACAGACCTTCTCCAGATCCTTCAGGTTTCGGGGCTGTCGCTGGGCAATACGGACTTTCAGCTCCCTCCAAAGATTTTCTATTGGGTTCAGGTCTGGAGACTGGCTAGGCCACTCCAGGACCCTGAGATGCTTCTTACAGAGCCACTCCTTAGTTGCCCTGGCTGTGTGTTTCAGGTCGTTGTCATGCTGGAAGACCCAGCCACGACCCATCTTCAATGCTCTTACTGAGGGAAGGAGGTTGTTGGCCAAGATCTCGCGATACATGGCCCCATCCATCCTCCCCTCAATACGGTGCAGTCGTCCTGTCCCCTTTGCAGAAAATCATCCCCAAAGATTCCACCTCCATGCTTCACGGTTGGGATGGTGTTCTTGGGGTTGTACTCATCCTTCTTCTTCCTCCAAACACGGTGAGTGGAGTTTAGACCAAAAAGCTCTATTTTTGTCTCATCAGACCGCATGACCTTCTCCCATTCTTCCTCTGGATCATCCAGATGGTCATTGGCAAACTTCAGACGGGCCTGGACATGCGCTGGCTTGAGCAGGGGGACCTTGCGTGCGCTGCAGGATTTTAATCCATGACGGCGTAGTGTGTTACTAATGGTTTTCTTTGAGACTGTGGTCCCAGCTCTCTTCAGGTCATTGACCAGGTCCTGCCGTGTAGTTCTAGGCTGATCCCTCACCTTCCTCATGATCATTGATGCCCCACGAGGTGAGATCTTGCATGGAGCCCCAGACCGTGGGTGATTGACCGTCATCTTGAACTTCTTCCATTTTCTAATAATTGCACCAACAGTTGTTGCCTTCTCACCAAGCTGCTTGCCTATTGTCCTGTAGCCCATCCCAGCCTTGTGCAGGTCTACAATTTTATCCCTGATGTCCTTACACAACCCTCTGGTCTTGGCCATTGTGGAGAGGTTGGAGTCTGTTTGATTGAGTGTGTGGACAGGTGTCTTTTATACAGGTAACGAGTTCAAACAGGTGCAGTTAATACAGGTAATGAGTGGAGAACAGGAGGGCTTCTTAAAGAAAAACTAACAGGTCTGTGAGAGCCGGAATTCTTACTGGTTGGTAGGTGATCAAATACTTATGTCATGCAATAAAATGCAAATTAATTACTTAAAAATCATACAATGTGATTTTCTGAATTTTTGTTTTAGATTCCGTCTCTCACAGTTGAAGTGTACCTATGATCAAAATTACAGACCTCTACATGCTTTGTAAGTAGGAAAACCTGCAAAATCGGCAGTGTATCAAATACTACCATTTTATAAATGGTATAATTGCGTGATATGATAGCATCTTGCAAACCCGCTCCCCCCGTCGCCCCAAGATTATGAATGCTTTTGACAGTGAAGTAAAAATACTTTAAAGTACTACTTAAGTTGTTTTGTTGGGGTATCTGCACTTTACTATTTATATTTTTGACAACTTTTACCTCACTACATTCTTAAAGAAAATAATAAATTTTCCCTGACACCCAAAAGTACTCGTTACCTACAAGTGTGATCGGGGGATTTCTATTGGAGAAAGCAGTTTCTGCCTGTCTTCATACTGTACCAAAGATTTTTCACAACTAAACCTCATTGTTCTGTGACTATACTGGGTAATGTTTTCATCCCTGTCTGTGTGGCAACAACAGTATCCGGTGTGTCGTGTAATTAGAATAGTCCACCTGCTGGACTGCAGTGCAACATGGCCAATTCGGCTAGTGTACTGAATGACAGTAAATATACGGCTTTATGATAAGAGTGGGAGACTGTTGAAAAAGCCTACAAACAAAGCGCATCCTCCTTCCTTGAGGTAATAACTGATGGGTATGTAATTCGATACGAGAAAGGTTGTACTGCTATCGTTAGTTCAACCCTCTCAGAGCAGATGGGTTCAAGAGGGGCGGCAGGTAGCTTAGTGGTTAAGAGCGTTGTGCCAGTAACTGAAAGGTCGCTGGTTCTAATCCCCGAGCCGACTAGGTGAAAAATCTGTCGATGTGCCCTTGAGCAAGGCACTTAACCCTAATTGCTCCTGTAAGTCGCTCTGGATAAGAGCGTCTGCTAAATGACTAAAATGTCAAGGAAGGGAGCTGCATTTCGAAAGAAACTTCAATGAAGTATGACACAGTACAATATTATGCAGTGCACATGAGAAGATTGAGAAAAAATGTAATGCTTCTTGATGGACCTTTAAAGTGCTTTAAAATGTATATCAATTGTATGGATTGCTGATTAGATTAGAAACATCTAAATAAATGTTTGATTTTATTATCTTTAAAAATTCACTTATCTCAAACGTATTATTTAAAGGAGCTTTCTAGCAACACAAGATAGACTGATCATGGAACACTGTCAAAAGAGATGGAGAAGAGAGCAGGTAAAGACACCTTAATGAACAAGGTTATCAACATTTATTCTGTTGTGGGAAAAAAAAAACATTCAATCTCTGGATGAAGAAAAACACATTTCACAAGGCTAATTTATATGAATGGGTCCACTTGAGCGTTTCACACCAATTGTCTTAATGCTTGTTAAAACATGGAAAACGAAATAAAAATGTATTTTCCCTCAAAGAGTGGATACTGGCATCAAACTCATAGGTAATAACAAAAATGGTAGGAATCTTTCAGCT
Organism: Coregonus clupeaformis; assembly: GCF_020615455.1. Lineage (NCBI taxonomy): Eukaryota > Metazoa > Chordata > Actinopteri > Salmoniformes > Salmonidae > Coregonus > Coregonus clupeaformis. The sequence continues at coordinate 29,207,250 of NC_059217.1, read as the reverse complement.
CTTGAGGACACTTGAGGAAACATAAGCACAAAGTAACTGATATTGGGAAAACTACTTTATCAAAACATACAGAGTATACCAAACATTAGGAACATCTTAATATTGAGTTGCAGCACCTCCCCTACACTGATTGAAATGGATTTAACAAGTGACATCAATAATGCATCATAGCTTTCACCTGGATTCACCTGGTCAGTCCGTGTCATTGAAAGAGTAGGTGTTCCCAATGTTTTGTACACTCAGTGTACATAATGTAGCAGACTAACATTTTAAACAAATGTTTACTCTAAAAAACAAAAATATGTTTTATGTACAAAGGGAAGACATAGTTTCCCAAATGTCTGTTGTGTCATCCTATAATTAACAACTAGACTCCTGTTTCTCAGAAATCCACTAACTGCTCTGTTAGACAGTGATGGGGAGTTCTTACGTTCAAGCAGTAATTCAGTCATAACTTATTCACCCAAGAGATGTGTTCTGAGGGGCATCTCCTCTCACAGGTGGAAGTTACAATGTGACGCTCAATTTTCTGTCTTCAGACCTTTCCCCAAACAGCACACCGTTAAGTTCTTCCTCTAGTGACTATTCTATCATTTTGAAATGAAAGACAGTGTTTTCTCATTGTGGTCTGATTGTTATTTAATGTACCTGATTGGGAAAAGCATTTTCTAAATTGAGGATATCTATTCTCTCCCGAGTCCTTATGGTCATTTCAGATTGGTGCCAGCGCAGACTCCTTTACCACAGTCACTAATGATACCGTTTCTCTCCAGTATGAATCCTCATGTTGAATTTCAGAAGGCCACTAGTGCTGAAAATCCTTTGCCACAAATGGCAATGATATTATTTCTTCCCTTTGTGGATCCTCATGTGTAATTTTACATTTCCACTCCGATTAAATGTCTTGCCACAATCAGGACAGCAAAAAGGCTTCTCCCCTGTGTGAATCATAATGTGTCTTTTCAGAGCGCTGCCAGTGCTGAATCCTTGGCCACAATCATGACAGTGATAAGGTTTCTCTCTTGTGTGGGTCCTCATGTGTGTTTTTAGATTTCCCTTCTGGTTGAATCCTTGGCCACAATGACAACAGCTATATGGTTTCTCCCCTGTGTGAATCCTCATGTGTATTTTTAGATCTCCATTCTGACTGAAACATGAACCACAAACAGGGCATGAAAAGGGTTTCTCCCCTGTGTGTATTCTCATGTGTATTTTTAGACTACCATTCTGTTTGAATCCTTTGCCACAATGACAACAACGATATGGACTCTCCCCTGTGTGAATCCTCATGTGCACTATCAGCTTACTGTTCTTGCTGAACCCTTTACTACAAACATCACAACAAAAACTAGCTGCAATGTGAGTTTGGAAGTGATCTTTCATACTTTCTGTGGACTGAAAGCATTTTCCACACACACCACAAATACCTTCATCTTTTTTATGAGTTTGCACGTGTTTAACTAATGAACCCATTTGAAGAAAAGACTTGCCACACACCTTACAACAGCAGCGAGTATAATTACTTCGACTGGGTGATTTCAGGAGGGACAACTGTGTAGATTCCCTACCCTTAGTATTGATATGGGACCTTTGTCCTTTTACCATCTTTGTTCTCTTTGATATGACTGGCTTAAAACCTGACTGAAGTCCTCCTGTCTCCATACCACTGACACGTTGACTGTTTTCACTCTGATCTGCAGAACAGTCTGGATGTACTGTAGAGAAAGGCTGAGAGACACCGGTTGGTTCTGCTTCTACATAGATCTCTCCATCAGGTTCTGTTTTGATCTTTTCAGTTTTCGTATTGGGTAGAGTGTCTCTCTCTCCGTTTCCTTCCTTTTGGGCTTGATAGAGATGTGAGAGCTGAGTTGGGTCCTCATCACAGTCACTTTTCACACAGACAGGTTTGAATATGAACTCTATGGTATCTGCCTCAAGCCCTTGAATCTGCTCTTCCTCCTGACTGGTCCTGAGTTCCTCCTGTTCCTCTTTAATCTGTGTGGGCTCTGGGTCCTCCTGCACCAGACTGGGGCTCCACTCCTGCTCACAGTGCTGCTGCTCAGGGGGAACCTCCTCTTCAGAGACAGCGAGCTGTTGGACGTCTGGAAGAAAGGATGAAATAGAAAATTCAATAACATTGTAGACCTACCTCCTGTCTGGTATGCCTGCAATAATTAACTTCTACTAGTCAAATATAAAAGTAATGGGTCTTTCTCAATTAATTCAATCACCTTTTTGACTGCACCCCTTTTGATTTTAACAAAACATTCCATACGTTTGCCCATGGCAGAAATGGTCAGAAAATATATTTTTGGACCTGAACGCCAAAACAAAATTGACCCATTTTGCAAAACCCCACCTTACCATGAGACAACCATATCTTTCTTAATCACTGAAAAAGATAACAGTTGCCAAACTATTTTTGAAATGTCTTTAAAAAAAAATTTCAATAACAGTTAGGTCATTTAACATCTATGATCTAAAAACGTGTGAGATTTTTCTTCATTTTCTCATATGTTGTAGCTTAGACCCAATTTTACATCTGAGGTACAGTGCATTCGGAAAGTATTTAGACCCCTTGACTTTTCTAAATGTTGTTACGTTACAGCTTTATTCTAAAATGGATTAAATCGTTTTTTTTCCACTCATCAATCTACACACAATACCCCATAATGAAAATAAAACAGGTTTTTCGAAATTGTTGCACATTTATTAAATATAAAAAAACAGAAATATCACATTTACATTAGTATTCAGACTCTTTACTCAGTACTTTGTTGAAGCACCTTTGGCAGCGATTACAGCCTCAAGTCTTCTTGGGTATGACGCTACAAGCTTGGCACACCTGTATTTGGAGAGTTTCTCCAATTCTTCTCTGCAGATCCTCTCAAGCTCTGTCATGTTGGATGGGGAGCGTCGCTGCAAAGCTATTTTCAGGTCTCTCCAGAGATGTTCGATCGGGTTCAAGTCCGGGCTCTGGCTGGGCCACTCAAAGACATTCAGAGACTTGTCCCCAAGCCACTCCTGCGTTGTCTTGGCTGTGTGCTCAGGATTGTTGTCCTGTTGGAAGGTGAACCTTCGCCAAAGTCTGAGGTCCGGAGCGCTCTGGAGCAGGTTTTCATCAACGATTTCTCTGTACTTTGCTCTGTTCATCTTTCCCTCGATCCTGACTTGTCTCCCAGTCCCTGCCGCTGAAAACTATCCCCACAACATGATGCTGCCATCACCATGCTTCACCATAGGGATGGTGGCAGGTTTCCTCCAGACATGATGCGTGGCATTCAAGCCAAAGAGTTCAAACCTGGTTTCATCAGACCAGAGAATCTTGTTTCTCATGGTCAGAGTCCTTTAGCCGATTTTTGGCAAACTCCAAGCGGGCTGTCATGTGCCTTTTACTGAGGAGTGGCTTCCGTCTGGCCACTCTACCATAAAAACCTGATTGGTGGAGTGCTGCAGAGATGGTTGTCCTTCTGGAAGGTTCTCCCATCTCCACAGATAAACTCTGGAGCTCTGTCAGAGTGACCGTAGGGTTTTTGGTCACCTCCCTGACCAAGGCACTTCTCCCCCGATTGCTCAGTTTGGCCAGGCGGCTAGCTCAAGGAAGAGTCTTGGTGGTTACAAACTTCTTCCATTTAAGAATGATGGAGGCCACTGTGTTCTTGGGGACCTTCAATGCTGCAGACATTGTTTGGTACCCTTCCCCAGATCTTTGCCTCGACACAATCCTGTCTCGAAGCTCTACAGACAATTCCTTCGATCTCATGGCTTGGTTTTTGCCCTGACATACACTTTCAACTGTGGGACCTTATATAGACAGGTATGTGCCTTTCCAAATCATGTCCAATCAATTGAATTTACTACAGGTGGACTCCAATCAAGTTGTAGAAACATCTCAAGGATGATCAATGGAAAGTCTCATAGCAAAGGTTCTCATAGCAAAGGTTCTGGATACTGTAAATAAGTTATTTGTTTTTCATTGAATACAATTATTATTATTTAATTTGCAAAAAATTGTAAAAACCTGTTTTCTATTTGTCCTTATAGGGTATTGTTTGTAGATTGATGAGAGAAATAGTTATTTAATACATTTTAGAATAAGGCTGTAACATAACAAAATGTGGAAAAAGTCAAGGTCTGAATATTTTCCGAATGCACTGTACATGCATGCATACACACACACAGTACCAGTCAAAAGTTTGGACACACCTACTCATTCAAGGGTTTCTTTATTTTTACTATTTTCTACATTGTAGAATAGTGCAGACATCAAAACTATGAAATAACACATATGGAATCATGTAGTAACCAAAACAAATGTTAAACAAATCAAAATATTTTATATTTGAGATTCTTCAAAGTAGCCACCCTTTGCCTTGATGACAGCTTTGCACACTCTTGGCATTCTCTCAACCAGCTTCATGAGGTAGTCACCTGGAATGCATTTCAATTAACAGGTGTGCCTTGTTAAAAGTTAATTTGTGGAATTTCTTTCCTTCTTAATGCGTTAACAAGCCAATCAGTTGTGTTGTGACAAGGAAGGGGTGGTATACAGAAGATAGCCCTATTTGGTAAAATTATTATTATTATGGCAAGAACAGCTCAAATAAGCAGAGAAACAACAGTCCATCATTACTTTAAGACATGAAGGTCAGTCAATACGGAAAATGTCAAGAACTTTTAAAGTTTCTTCAGGTGCAGTCGCAAAAACCATCAAGCGCTATGATGAAACTGGCTCTCATGAGGACCGCCACAGGAAAGGAAGACCCAGAGTTACCTCTGCGGCAGAGGTTAAGTTCATTAGAGGTACCAGCCTCAGAAATTGCAGCCCAAATAAATGCTTCACAGAGTTCAAGTAACAGACACATCTCAACATCAACTGTTCAGAGGAGGCTACATGAATCAGGCATTCATGGTCAAATTGCTGCAAAGAAACCACTACTAAAGGACACCAATAATAAGAGGACACTTGCTTGGGCCAAGAAACACGAGCAATGGACATTAGACCGGTGGAAATCTGTCCTTTGGTCTAGAGTCCAAATTTGAGATTTTTGGTTCCAACCGCCGTGTCTTTGTGAGACGCAGAGCAGGTGAACGGATTATCTCTGCATGTGTGGTTCCCACTGTGAAGCATGGAGGAGGTGGTGTGATGGTGTTGGGGTGCTTTGCTGGTGACACTGTCTATGATTTATTTAGAATTCAAGGCACACTTAACCAGCATGGCAACCACAGCATTGTGCAGCGATACGCCATCCCATCTGGTTTGCGCTTAGTGGGACTATCATTCGTTTTTTTAACAGGACAATGACCCAAAACACACCTCCAGGCTGTGTAATGGCTATTTGACCAAGAAGGAGAGTGATGGAGTGCTGCATCAGATGACCTGGCCTCCACAGTCACCCGACCTCAACCCAATTGAGATGGTTTGGGATGAGTTGGACCGCAGAGTGAAGGAAAAGCAGCCAACAAGTGCTCAGCATATGTGGGAACTCCTTCAAGACGGTTGGAAAAGCATTCCAGGTGATTACCTCATGAAGCTGGTTGAGAGAATGTGCAAAGCTGTCATCAAGGCAAAGGGTGGCTACTTTGAAGAATCTAAAACATATTGAACACTTTTTTGGTTACAACATTATTCCATGTGTTATTTCATACTTTTGATGTCTTCACTATTATTCTACAAATGTAGAAAATAGTAAAAATAAAGAAAAACCTTTGAATGGTACTATATTTTTTTGTTGTCGTTGTTGTTGTTGTTGTTACTGCTCGACAAAAAAAATCTGTCGACCAAAAGCCTAACGACCAAATAAATCGGCCAGTCGACTAATTGGGGTCAGTCCTACCGCACACCCACTCACATACAGTGCATTCGGAAAGTATTCAGACCCCTTGACTTTTTCCACATTTTGTTACGTTACAGCCTTATTCTAAAATGGATTTAACCATTTTCCTCACCAATCTACACACAATACCCCATAATGACAAAGCAAAAACTGTTTTTTTAGAAATGTTTAAAAAAATTATAACTGAAATATCACATTTACATAAGTATTCAGACTCTTTACTCAGTACTTTGTTGAAGCACCTTTGGCAGCGATTACAGCCTTGAGTCTTCTTGGGTATGACGCTACAAGCTTGGCACACCTGTATTTGGGGAGTTTCTCCCATTCTTCTCTGCAGATCCTCTCAAGATCTGTCCGGTTGGATGGGGAGCGTCGCTGCACAACTCTTTTCAGGTCTCTCCAGAGAGTTGGGCCACTCAAGGACATTCAGAGACTTGTCCCGAAGCCACTCCAGCGTTGCCTTGGCTGTGTGCTTAGTGTTGTCCTGTTGGAAGGAGAACCTTCGCCCCAGTCTGTGGTCCTGAGCGCTCTATAGCAGGTTTTTATCAAGGATCTTTCTGTACTTTGCTCAGTTAATCTTTCCCTCGATCCTGACTAGTCTCCCAGTCCCTGAAAAACATCCCCCCAGACGTGACGCTTGGCATTCAGGCCAAAGAGTTCAATCTTGGTTTCATCAGACCAGAGAATCTATTTATCATGGTCTGGGAGTCCTTTAGGTGCCTGAGAGTCCTTTAGGTTCCTTTTGGCAAACTCCAAGTGGGCCGGCATGTGCCTTTTTACTGAGGAATGGCTTCCGTCTGGCCACTCTACCATAAAGGCCTGATTGGTGGAGTGCTGCAGAGATGGTTGTCCTTCTGGAAGGTTCTCCCCTCTCCACAGAGAAACTCTGGAGCTCTGTCAGAGTGACCATCGGGTTCTTGGTCACCTCCCTGGCCAAGGCTCTTCTCCCCCGATTGCTCAGTTTGGCCGGGCGGCCAGCTCTAGGAAAAGTCTTGGTGGTTCCAAACTTCATCCATTTAAGAATGATGGAGGCCACTGTGTTCTTGCGGACCTTCAATGCTGCAGAATTTGTTTGGTACCCTTCCCCAGATCTGTGCCTTGACACAATCCTGTCTCGGAGCTTGATATAATGTCTTTTTATACAGTATTTGTTAATGTCTTTAAACTAATGAGCTGTATGTGGGAGAGAGGATAAGGACATGCCATGTGTTATTTATGTCACTGGTGGGTGGCAGAAGGTCTGCGTGCCAAGATAGATTGGGGGCCACCTGCTAATCTTAGATGGAGTACGTGATGGAATAGCCTGTCTAGGGTGCCACACGATACCATGTAGGGGGATCCTATTGTAGGAGATGAGTGACACTCAATAATGGTTGGCAACTGTTGGATGGAAGTAGCTCGGAAAGCATTATATAAACAGAGGTTTTCTATGTAAGTGATTCGGATGACAATAGGCTACGCCCGTACCACTTGTCATGTGAATCCAGTACTGTAACTATTAAATAACTATGAATCAACTCTCCATCTAAGTGTTTAACTATTCTCTTACATCCTGAAGTACTAGATACCAGAGAAACTCGTCATAACAGAGCTCTACGAACAATTCCTTCGACCTCATGGCTTGGTTTTTGCTCTGACATGCACTGTCAACTGTGGGACCTTATATAGACAGGTGTGTGCCTTTCCAAATCATGTCCAATCAATTGAATTTACCACAGGTGGACTCCAATCAAGTTGTAGAAACATCAAGGATGATCAATGGAAACAGGATGCACCTGGCTCAATTTCGAGTCTCATAGCAAAGGGTCTGAATACTTATGTAAATAAGGAATGTAGTTTATTATTTTTAATACATTCGCAAAAAAAATTTAAAACCTGTTTTTTTCCTTTGTCATAATGGGGTATTGTGTGTAGATTGATGAGGAAAAACATGTATTTAATCAATTTTAGAATAATTCTGTAACGTAACAAAATGTGGAAAACGGTTAGGTGTCTGAATACTTTCCGAATGCACTGTACAACCACATAAATGAATGAAAAAAACTGCATCTCCTCTTCTCCTGTGCGTTTGGTAGTGGTAATTGCGTTTGGTAGTGGTAATCGGGCGAGCATTGTAGTAGTTTTCCTTTGTTCGTAGCTAGTGCAGTATACCCACAGTGCAGTAATACCCACAAGGATGGGGTTTTGACTCATTTGTGGCCCAAAAAGGAGAAGCTTTTTGTCCGGTTGAAGCGAGCAGAGTGGAGTATGGGAACCATGCGCACGTCTACTGTATGCGACGCTAATTTCACCCCGGAAGATTTCGATGGCTTAGTATAACAGGGGGAAGTCAGGATTCGGAATGAGACTGACTGAAACCAGGTGCTGTGCCGAGCGTGAATATACCTTTTGAATGGTTGATCATTCAAATCCAATATTCACATTCTGACAATTTTACCATGGACAAACATGTATGTAGCTACAGTTTCGTTCAAATAAAGAAAGGGTGCGGCCCAAATATTCCTCTTTTTTTATTGGTTTCATGTGGAACGACTAATCCTAAACTTCTTCTCAAAAATAACTACCTTTGCCATTGCTCCAATGTCCTATAAAATGAAGGTTGAGTTAGTTAGACAAACGTAATGAGTTAGCCTACCTGCTCTGTGTAGGTTTTTCTCAGGTTGAAGAACAATGTCAATGTCGAGCAGCCTCTGTAGACGGACAACTTCCTCCTGATACTCTGCTATAGTTTTTTCAACAACCCCGAATATCTCCTCAGCAGCAGCTGTTAATCTCTCGTTGAGGAAAACCCTCAACAACTGTATTTTAGACATTTGTAGAAAATGCAAGTTGAGTAGCTAGCTAGCCAGATAGATAGCGCGTTGTGTTGTTTTCATCACGTCCGGTATTAGCGACAAAAGCATCCGGTTGCAAAAATGCGTCACTCGTTACTACAGCCACAAAGTCATAATTATGGCTGAACCCCTCCTATTCCTTCTTCTTCTTCTTTTTCCGTGGGGGGTTTATCAGCGGTTGGCATCCAACATTATGGTGCATTACCGCCACCTACTGTACTGGAGTGTGGGCCAGCGACCGGGAGAAACTAAATCCTTGTTGCCAGCCCCGTTGCTCTTAAAAAAGATAACAACATCTTTGAGACTATATCTAATGACGTTCTACTCAATATACTCTTTAAACTAATTTCCTGTATCCCCTTCTCCCTCATACTAGATCTCATCCTCTCTCTTTCCCTCTGATACTGCCCACACTGTTGCAATACATACTCCACGGTCTCTGTTTCCTGACAATAATCACACTTTCCTGTTGCAAGCTTTCCTATCACATTTAATGTCTTATTCAACTGGCTGTGTCCCACCCTTAATCTTGTAAAAATAGCCTCCTCTCTTCTGTCCCTTCCTGCTGTCCTCCCCTCCCCGACTTATAGATCAGTCTTTTTGCCTCTGCCTTGCTTATTGAAACTTCAACATCAACACCCCCGACCTAATTTCCCTTCAAGAGACGAAATGTCTGCAGTACCAAATCTACTGTAATTAAAAATAAAAAATAAAAATGCACACGTAAATATATACATAAATAAATGGATGAATGTATGCACACAGAAATAGATAAATAATTATTTTAATAATGAATCCACTTTTTCATTTTATTCATTTATATTATTTATTCATTTATTTATTTCTGTATTTCTTCCTCCAATATGAAAATGAGGGGGTGTCAAACAAACGTATATGGGTGGTATCTAACACACCATTGGTTGATCAATGCCAAAGTGTGTTGCTCGATTGCATTTGCCTGGGGATGTTAGGCTATATAAGTTATCCTTTATGAGCTTTTGTGCCGAATACATTACGTTGTTACAGGGGTCAAGCTTATGGGCATGTGGCAGCAGTGTGTAGGAGTGAGGTTCCTAGGTGTGAGAAGTGTGCAGAAGGGCATGAGACAAAGGAATGTGTAGCATTGGGGAAATGAGTGGTATGTGTTAATTGTAGGGGTGCCCATGGGGCTGGGGATCAGAAATGTCCAGTGCGAGAGAGGCAGGTTGAGGATTCCAGGGTTAGAGTAGTGCAGAAGTTGTCGTATGCTGAGGCAGTGAAGAAAGTAGAGGAAGATGGGTCAAGGGGGAGGGATCCTGAGAGGAGTGGTGTGAATATTAGATCATCTATGTTTTAATTTCAGTCTCCTCCATTTCCACTAACTGAAGTTCATTGTAAGGATTTTTATTTTATTAATAGTGTAAAATTAACAGCTATACAGAAAGACTCATGTGAAGGCCTAATTATAGAGGAGGAACTTCTAGATGCAATTAAAGCCTTCAAGTCTTGGAAAACTCCAGGGCTGGATGGCATACCAGTTGAGGTATTATATATCAAATATTTGTTCTATGTACTCAAAGGTCTGTTATTAACATGTTTTAAACACTCCTATAAAAATGGTAGACTATCAGATAGTGGTCCTCTGTAGCTCAGCTGGTAGAGCACGGCGCTTGTAACGCCAAGGTAGTGGGTTCGATCCCCGGGACCACCCATACACAAAAATGTATGCACGCATGACTGTAAGTCGCTTTGGATAAAAGCGTCTGCTAAATGGCATATTATTATATTATATTATTATATATTATATTATATTATATTATATTATATATATTATATAGATACTCAGCAAGAAGGTGTACTGGATAATACTTATTTTCCACCATAATTTGCAAATAAATTCATTAAAAATCCTACAATGTGATTTTCTGGATTATTTTTTCTCAATTTGTCTGTCATAGTTGACGTGTACCTATGATGAAAATTACAGGCCTCTCTCATCTTTTTAAGTGGGAGAACTTGCACAATTGGTGGCTGACTAAATACTTTTTTTCCCCACTGTATGTGATATTTCTGTTTATAATAATAAATTAGAACCAAAAAAACAACAGCTGTTTTTGCTTTGTCATTATGGGGTATTGTGTGTAGATTCATGAGGGGAAAAAAACAATTTAATCAATTTTAGACTAAGGCTGTAACATAACAAAATTTGAAAAAAGTCAAGGGGTCTGAATACCTTCTGAAGGCACTGTATATTATATATACAATATCTTATACAATGTGTTACAGTTATGTATAGAAACTGCAGGTGTAAAATAGTAAATAATGGCTACTTCTCAGAAAGTATTAAATTGTCAAGAGGAGTAAAACAAGGCTGTCCACTATCGGCATATCTATTTATTATGGCCATCGACATTTTAGCTATTAAAATCAGATCCAACAATAATATCAAGGGGCTAGAAATCTAGGGCTAAAAAACAAAGGTGTCATTGTATGCTGACGATTCATGTTTTCTTTCAAATCCGCAATTTCGATCCAGCCTCATAGAGGATTAAAACCGAATTATGATAATTGCACCGTATTTTTTTTAAATACAACTTTTACATTACTGTGTAGTTTACCAATAAAATTGTCAGATGGTGAAGTGGACCTACTCGGTATTCATATCCCGAAAGAAATAAATTATCTCACTACAATACATTTGAATAGAAAGTTAGCCAAATTAGATAAGATTTTGCTATCATGGAAAGGACAACACCTGTCTCTTTGTGGAAAAATCACCCTGATTAATTATTTAGTCATGTCCCAGTTTACCTATTTACTTATGGCCCTGCCTACACCTAACGACTTGTTTTTTAAATTATATGAGCAAAAAATATTCACATTTATTTGGAACGGCAAGCCAGACAAAATTAAACAGGCCTATTTACAGTGCATTCGGAAAGTATTCAGACCCCTTGACTTTTTCCACATTTTGTTACGTTACAGCCTTATTCTAAAATTGATTAAATTACATTTTTTCCTCATCAATCTACCCACAATACCCCATAATGACAAAGCAAAAACTGGTTTCTATAAATATTTGCTAATTTATTACAAATAAAAAACAGAAAAACCTTACATTTACATTAAATTTTTTGTCATTTAGCAGACGCTCTTATCCAGAGCGACTTACAGTTAGTGAGTGCATACATTATTTTATTTTTCATACTGGCCCCCCGTGGGAATTGAACCCACAACCCTGGCGTTGCAAACGCCATGCTCTACCAACTGAGCTACACCTTATTTACATAAGTATTCAGACCCTTTGCTTGAGACTCGAAATTGAGCTCAGGTGCATCCTGTTTCCACTGATCCTCCTTGAGATGTTTCTACAACTTGATTAGAGTCCACCTGTGGTAAATTCAATTGATTGGACACGATTTGGAAAGGCACACACCAGTCTATATAAAGTCCCACAGTTGACAGCGCATGTCAGAGCAAAAAACAATCCATGAAGTCGAAGGAGTTGTCCGTAGAGCTCCGAGACATGATTGTGTCGAGGCACAGATCTGGAGAAGGGTCCCAAAAAATGTCTGCAGCATTGCAGGTCCCCAAGAACATTTACATTTACATTTTAGTCATTTAGCAGACGCTCTTATCCAGAGCGACTTACAGAAGCAATTAGGGTTAAGTGCCTTGCTCAAGGGCACATTTACGTCATTTAGCAGACGCTCTTATCCAGAGCGACTCACCAATTGGTGCGTTCACCCTATAGCCAGTGGGATAACCACTTTACAATTTTTGGGGGGGTAGAAGGATTACTTTATCCTATCCCAGGTATTCCTTAAAGAGGTGGGGTTTCAAATGTCTCCGGAAGGTGGTGAGTGACTCCGCTGTCCTGGCGTCGTGAGGGAGCTTGTTCCACCATTGGGGTGCCAGAGCAGCGAACAGTTTTGACTGGGCTGAGCGGGAACTATGCTTCCGCAGAGGAAGGGGAGCCAGTAGGCCAGAGGTGGATGAACGCAATGCCCTCGTTTGGGTGTAGGGACTGATCAGAGCCCGAAGGTACAGAGGTGCCGTTCCCCTCACTGCTCCATAGGCAAGCACCATGGTCTTGTAGCGGATGCGAGCTTCAACTGGAAGCCAGTGGAGTGTGCGGAGGAGGGGGGTGACGTGAGAGAACTTGGGAAGGTTGAACACCAGACGGGCTGCGGCATTCTGGATGAGTTGTAGGGGTTTAATGGCACAGGCAGGGAGGCCAGCCAACAGCGAGTTGCAGTAGTCCAGACGGGGAGATGACAAGTGCCTGGATTAGGACCTGTGCCGCTTCCTGTGTAAGGCAGGGTCGTACTCTCCGAATGTTGTAGAGCATGAACCTGCAGGAGCGGGTCACCGCCTTGATGTTGGCGGAGAACGACAGGGTGTTGTCCAGGGTCACGCCTAGGCTCTTCGCACTCTGGGAGGAGGACACAGCGGAGTTGTCAACCGTGATGGCGAGATCATGGAACGGGCAGTCCTTCCCCGGGAGGAAGAGCAGCTCCGTCTTGCCAGGGTTCAGCTTGAGGTGGTGATCCGTCATCCATACTGATATGTCTGCCAGACATGCAGAGATGCGATTCGCCACCTGGTTATCAGAAGGGGGAAAGGAGAAGATTAGTTGTGTATCGTCAGCGTAGCAATGATAGGAGAGGCCATGTGAGGATATGACAGAGCCAAGTGACTTGGTGTATAGGGAGAAAAGGAGAGGGCCTAGAACTGAGCCCTGGGGGACACCAGTGGTGAGAGCACGTGGTGCGGAGACAGCTTCTCGCCACGCCACTTGGTAGGAGCGACCGGTCAGGTAGGACGCAATCCAGGAGTGAGCCGCGCCGGAGATGCCCAACTCGGAGAGGGTGGAGAGGGAGGATCTGATGGTTCACAGTATCAAAGGCAGCAGACAGGTCTAGAAGGACAAGAGCAGAGGAGAGAGAGTTAGCTTTAGCAGTGCGGAGAGCCTCCGTGACACAGAGAAGAGCAGTCTCAGTTGAATGACCAGTCCTGAAACCTGACTGGTTTGGATCAAGAAGGTCATTCTGAGAGAGATAGCAAGAGAGTTGGCTAAAGACGGCACGCTCAATAGTTTTGGAAAGAAAAGAAAGAAGGGATACTGGTCTGTAGTTGTTGACATCAGTGGGATCGAGTGTTGGTTTCTTGAGAAGGGGAGCAACTCTCGCTCTCTTGAAGACGGAAGGGACATGGCCAGCGGTCAAGGATGAGTTGATCAGCGAGGTGAGGTAGGGGAGAAGGTCACCGGAGATGGTCTGGAGAAGAGAGGAGGGGATGGGGTCAAGCGGGCAGGTTGTTGGGCGGCCTGCAGTCACAAGTCGCAGGATTTTATCTGGAGAGAGAGGGGAGAAAGAAGTCAAAGCATAGGGTAGGGCAGTGTGAGTAGGACCAGCAGTGTCATTAGACTTAACAAACGAGGATCGAATGTCGTCAACCTTCTTTTCAAAGTGGTTGACGAAGTCATCCACAGAGAGAGGAGGGGGGGCGGGGGGGAGGATTCAGGAGGGAGGAAAATGTGGCAAAGAGCTTCCCTAGGGTTAGAGGCAGATGCTTGGAATTTAGAGTGGTAGAAAGTGGCCTTAGCAGCAGAAACAGATGAAGAAAATGTAGAGAGGAGGGAGTGAAAAGATGCCAGGTCGGCAGGGAGTTTAGTTTTCTTCCATTTCCGCTCCGCTGCCCGGAGCTCTGTTCTGTGAGCTCGCAATGAGTCATCAAGCCACGGAGCTGGAGGGAGGACCGAGGCCGGCCGGGAGGATAGGGGACACAGAGAGTCAAAGGATGCAGAAAGGGAGGAGAGGGAGGGTTGAGGAGGCAGAATCAGGAGATTGGAGGGAGAAGGATTGAGCAGAGGGAAGAGATGATAGGATGGAAGAGGAGAGAGTAGTGGGAGAGAGAGAGCGAAGGTTGCGGCGACGCATTACCATCTGTGTAGGGGCAGAGTGAGTAGTGTGGGAGGAGAGCGAGAGAGAAAAGGAAACAAAGTAGTGGTCGGAGACATGGAGGGGAGTTGCAGTGAGATTAGTAGAAGAGCAGCATCTAGTAAAGATGAGGTCAAGCGTATTGCCTGCCTTGTGAGTAGGGGGACGGTGAGAGGGTGAGGTCAAAAGAGGAGAGAAGTGGAAAGAAGGAGGCAGAGAGAAATGAGTCAAATGTGGACATAGGGAGGTTGAAATCCCCCAAAACTGTGAGGGGTGAGCCATCCTCAGGAAAGGAACTTATCAAGGCGTCAAGCTCATTGATGAACTCTCCAAGGGAACCTGGAGGGTGATAGATGACAAGGATATTAAGCTTAAATGGGCTAGTGACTGTGACAGCATGGAATTCAAATGAGGAGATAGACAGATGGGTTAGGGGAAAAATTGAGAATGTCCACTTGGGAGAGATGAGGATTCCTGTGCCACCACCCCTCTGACCAGATGCTCTCGGGGTATGCGAGAACACATGGTCAGATGAGGAGAGAGCAGTAGGAGTAGCAGTGTTTTCAGTGGTAATCCATGTTTCCGTCAGCGCCAGGAAGTCGAGGGACTGGAGATTAGCATAGGCTGGGATGAAGTCAGCTTTGTTGGCAGCAGAACGGCAGTTCCAGAGGCTGCCTGAGACCTGGAACTCCAGGTGTGGGGTGCGTGCAGGGACAACCAGGTTAGAGAGGCAGCAGCCACGCGGTGTGGGGCGTTTGTGTAGCCTGTGCGGAGAGGAGAGAACAGGGATAGGCAGAGGCATAGTTGACAGGCTGCAACAGATGGCTACAATAATGCAGAGGAGATCGGGATGAAATGAACTGAACATCAGGGAAAGGAGAGAGCAGGCCTCCCTCACCAAGAACACAGTGGCCTCCATCATTCTTAAATGGAAGAAGTTAGGAACCACCAAGACTCTTCCTAGAGCTGGCCGCCCAGCCAAACTGAGCAATCGAGGGAGAAGGGCCTTGGTCAGGGAGGTGACCAAAAACCAGATGGTCACTCTGACAGAGCTCCAGAGTTCCTCTGTAGAGTTGGGAGAACCTTCCAGAAGGACAACCATCTCTGCAGCACTCAGGCCTTTATGGTAGAGTGGCCAGACGGAAGCCACTCCTCAGTAAAAGGCACATGACAGCCCGCTTGGAGTTTGCCAAAAAAGCAGCTAAAGGACTCTGACCATGAGAAACAAGATTATCTGGTCTGATGAAACCAAGATTGAACTCTTTGGCCTGAATGCCAAGTGTCACGTCTGGAGGAAACCTGGCAACATCCCTACGGTGAAGCATGGTGGTGGCAGCATCATGC
The DNA here is from genome assembly GCF_020615455.1 of Coregonus clupeaformis. Taxonomy (NCBI): domain Eukaryota; kingdom Metazoa; phylum Chordata; class Actinopteri; order Salmoniformes; family Salmonidae; genus Coregonus; species Coregonus clupeaformis. Next base: position 29,191,314 of record NC_059217.1, on the reverse strand, counting down.
TGTGGGGATGTTTTTCAGCGGCAGGGACTGGGAGACTAATCAGGATCGAGGGAAAGATGAACGGAGCAAAGTACAGAGAGATCCTTGATGAAAACCTGCTCAAGAGCGCTCAGGACCTCAGACTGGGGCAAAGGTTCACCTTCAATCAAGACAACAACCCTAAGCACACAGCCAAGACAACACAGGAGTGGCTTCGGGACAAGTCTCTGAATGTCCTTGAGTGGCCCAGAAATTATTAAATATTAGAGCACTGGACCTCTCACTAAAGGCTTCAGTCATACAAAAACTATACTTAAATCCTAACTGGTTCTGTAGCAAATTAGTAAGAATGGCTCACCCCATGTTCAAGAATTGACTTTTTCTCTTCATTCAGATTACAACCTCTCACTTTTGGTTATTTGAAAATGATATCTCCAAAATATAGCTATTTTTAAAACAAGCAATAGAAAGCTGGTTGCAATTTAAATTTAATCCACCAGAAAAGACAGATCAAATATTAGAAAAAATATTATGGTTAAACTGAAATATAGTAACTTATAAAAAAAACTTTTGTGGGGGGAAGAAATGTTTAAAAACGGTATAATCTTTGTAAATGATATCATAAATTAGGACTGGTGGAGTTATGTCACACATGCAGTTAACAAAAATATATGGCAGCTAGAAATCAAAACTGGATGGTCTTCAGAGACATATGGGAGGGGTTGAGTGTAGCTGAAAAGATAACTAATGTAAAATATACTGTCCATGGAATGTATGTAGTATGTATAAGCTGGAAGTGGAAGCCTAAGTATTGTCGTCCATCAGTTTACTCCAATTAGGGGAGGGGTGGAAGGGTTAGGGCAAAATAATACAGAAGGAAAATATATTAAAGTATTTAAAATAATATATATATTTGCAAAAATATATATTTATATGGGGGATTGGAAATGAGGCAGCCAATTACATTGATAGAAGCCACAATCTATCTGCAATATTAAAGCTGATCTACCCCCTAAATATATTTTTAAAATATGAATAAAATAATAGGATGCAATGTTCAACACAAAATATAAGATTTGAATTTAGTTAAACTACCATCAAGTTACTGCAAAATGTAGTTCAATTACTAGTTGAACTAAGTGTAGTTCACTACTCCCCAACACTGGATCCAGCTGCGACCGGAAGTGACTTTTTCGTAGCAGGTTAGGAGAACTTATGCATCAGGTTAGGATAATTAACGTAGCAGGTTAGGATAATTAGGTTAAAGTTAGGAACATAGTTAAGGTTAGCGAAAATGCTCTCCTAACCTGAAAAATCACTTCCAGTCATAGCTGTATCGAAGTGTACTGAAAAGAGTGTGTCCCGAATGACGAATGGTACTTGTACATATTCACGAATTGGGTGTGGGAATTTCCACGAGGAGTTGATAAACATCTGCAAATAGGGCACTGACAGCTGTCAGTGTAGCTAACTAAAATGCTAACCTTATTTAGCTAGTTAGCTATCTTGCTAACCTAGCTAGATAATGTTATAATAATATGCCATTTAGCAGACGCTTTTATCCAATGCGACTTACAGTCATGCGTGCATACATTTTTGTGTATGGGTGGTCCCGGGGATCGAACCCACTACCCTGGCGTTACAAGCGCCGTGCTCTACCAGCTGAGCTACAGAGGACCACTATCCGTTATCTGTTGTTGCTGTTTTTTTTTAAACTACACTGTGTACAAAAGATTAGCCAGCTGGCTCAATGGCTGGTTCTGGAGCTGGATTTGTCATAAGCATTGATTTAGGGAAAACTTCGCCACAGATGGAAACCACTGGCCTATCTTTGACTTCGCCATCTATTGTTATCTCCAAAGTTTTGGCATTTCCATAAATTGCGGCCGCGATTCCGCCATAGAAAAAGTTAGAAAGAATAAGATGAAGCTCCAGTAATATTGATCTCTATTGAAAGATAGCTGATATGGACACGGTGCAACCTTTGGTTGGTAGGCTGCTGGCAGGCTTCAGCCCGTGCTCATGGTTCTCACAAGGGAAGTGAAATGATCGGCTACAATGACTTTGCTCCTGATCATGCACTCCACAAATGACATGCAACTAACTATACGTTTCTTGAATTTTCTTTCACAGGTGCCGTTTCATTATAGACACTTGTGGAAAAAAGTACCTAATTGTCATACTTGAGTAAAAGTTTTTTATTTTATTTTTTTATTTCACCTTTATTTAACCAGGTAAGCCAGTTGAGAACAGGTTCTCATTTACAACTGCGACCTGGCCAAGATAAAGCAAAGCAGTGCAATAAAAACAACACAGAGTTACATATGGGGTAAAAAACATAAAGTCAAAAATACAACAGAAAATATATATACAGTGTGTGCAAATGTAGCAAGTTATGGAGGTAAGGCAATAAATAGGCTATAGTGCAAAATAATTACAATAGTATTAACACTGGAATGCTAGATGTGCAAGAGATTATGTGCAAATAGAGATACTGGGGTGCAAAAGAGCAAAATAAATAACAATATAGGGATGAGGTAGTTGGGTGGGCTAATTTCAGATGGGCTGTGTACAGGTGCAGTGATCGGTAAGGTGCTCTGACAACTGATGCTTAAAGTTATTGAGGGAGATAAGAGTCTCCAGCTTCAGAGATTTTTGCAATTTGTTCCAGTCATTGGCAGCAGAGAACTGGAAGGAATGGCAGCCAAAGGAGGTGTTGGCTTTGGGAATGACCAGTGAGATATACCTGCTGGAGCGCAGACTACGGGTGGGTGCTGCTATGGTGACCAATGAGCTAAGATAAGGCGGGGATTTGCCTAGCAGTGATTTATAGATGGCCTGGAGCCAGTGGGTTTGACGACGAACATGTAGTGAGGACCAGCCAACAAGAGCGTACAGGTCACAGTGGTGGGTAGTGTATGGGGCTTTGGAGACAAAACGGATGGCACTGTGATAGACTACATCCAATTTGCTGAGTAGAGTGTTGGAGGCTATTTTGTAAATGACATCGCCGAAGTCAAGGATCGGTAGGATAGTCAGTTTTACTATTTTCTAAGATACCTTAATAGAAAATGACTCAAGTAAAAGTGAAAGTCAGCCAGTAAAATACTACCTGAGTAAAAGTCTGAAAGTATTTGGTTTTAAACATACTTAAGTATCAAAAGTAAATGTAATTGCTCAAATATATTTAAGTATCAAAAGTAAAAGTTTAAATAATTTCAAATTCCTTTTATTAAGCAAATCAGATGGCACAATGCCAGGGGCACACTCCAACAATCAGATATCATATACAAACCAAGCATTTGTGTTTAGTGAGTCCGCCAGGGATGTTCACTTGATAAGTGTGTGAATTGGACAATTTTTCTGTCCTGCTAAGCATTCAAAATGTATGGAATAAAAAGTTAATTATTTTCTTTAGGAATGTAGTGAAGCAAAAGTTGTCAAAAATATAAATAGTAAAGTACAGATACCCAAAAAGACGACTTAAGTATTACTTTAAAGTATTTTTACTTCACTGTCAAAAGCATTCATAATTTAGGGGCAAGATGCTATCATATCACACAATTATGCCATTTATAAAATGGTAATATATACACTACCAGTCAAAAGTTTGGACACACCTAGTCATTCAATGGTTTTTCTTTATTTTTACTATTTTCTACATTGTAGAATAATAGTGAAGACATCAAAACTATGAAATAACACATATGGAATAATGTAGTAACCAAAAAAGTGTTAAACAAATCAAAATATATTCAAATGGCCACCCTTTGCCTTGATGACAGCGTTGCACACTCTTGGCATTCGCTCAACCAGCTTAGCACTTGTTGGCTGCTTTTCCTTCACTCTGCCATCCGACTCATCCCAAACCATCTCAATTGGGTTGAGGTCGGGGGATTGTGGAGGCCAGGTCATCTGATGTAGCACTCCATCACTCTCCTTCTTGGTCAAATATCCCTTACACAGCCTGGAGGTGTTGGGTCATTTTCCTGTTGAAAAACAAATGATAGTCCCACTAAGCCCAAACCAGATGGGATGGCGTATCTCTGCAGAATGCTGTGGTAGCCATGCTGGTTAAGTGTGCCTTGAATTCTAAATAAATCACAGACAGTGTCACCAGCAAAGCACCCCCACACCATAACACCTCCTCCTCCATGCTTCACGGTGGGAACTACACATGCAGAGATCATCCGTTCACCCACACCGCGTCTCACAAATGGCGGCTGGAACAAAAAACTCAGGACTCATCAGACCAAAGGACACATTTCCAACGGTCTAATGTCCATTGCTCGTGTTTCTTGGCCCAAGCAGATCTCTTCTTCTTATTGGTGTCCTTTAGTAGTGGTTTCTTTGCAGCAATTCGACCATGAAGGCCTGATTCACACAGTCTCCTCTGAACAGTTGATGTTGAGATGTGTCTGTGACTTGAACTCTGTGAAGCATTTATTTGGGCTGCAATTTCTGAGGCTGGTAACGCTAATCCTCTGCAGCAGAGGTAACTCTTGGTCTTCCATTCCTGTTGTGGTCCTCATGAGAGCCAGTTTCATCATAGCGCTTGATGGTTTTTGCGACTGCACTTGAAGAACGGGCATGGGCCGTGCCGGACTGGACACACGCACCACTGGTCTGGTGCGAGGAGCAGGAACAGGCCGGGCCGGACTGGCGACGCGCACCACTGGCTTGGTGCGAGGAGCAGGAACAGGCCGGGCCGGACTGGCGACGCGCACCACTGGCTTGGTGCGAGGAGCAGGAACAGGTCGTGCCGGACTGGACACACGCACCACTGGCTAGGTGCGAGGAGCAGGAACGGGCCGGGCCGGGCCGGGCCGGGCTGGCGACGCGCACCACTGGCTTGGTGCGAGGAGCAGGAACAGGCCGGGCCGGGCTGGCGACGCGCACCACTGGCTTGGTGCCAGGAGCAGGAACAGGCCGGGCCGGCGACGCGCACCACTGGCTTGGTGCGAGGCGCAGGAACAGGCCGGGCCGGGCTGGCAACGCGCACCACAGGCTTGGTGCGAGGAGCAGGATCAGGCCGGGCCGGACTGGCGACGCGCACCACAGGCTTGGTGCGAGGAGCAGGAACGGGCCGGGCCGGACTGGCGGCGCGCACCACAGGCTTGGTGCGAGGAGCAGGAACGGGCCGGGCCGGACTGGGAACACGCACCACTGGCTTGATGCGGGGAGCAGGAACGGGCCGGACCGGACTGGCGACACGCACCACTTGCTTGGTGCGAGGAGCAGGACTGGGTTCCTTTATTAACCCCCGCTCCTTCTGCTGCCTAACCAGCTCCTCTCGCTGTGCCTCTACTTTTTCCTTCTCCCTTTTAGCCTCCTGTAGCGCCTTACTCTGAACGAATAACACCTGCTCCCTCTGAGCCAACAGCCCCCGTAACATGGTGGCCTCCTCTCCTAACCTGCAGATCCGCCCTTTCACGATCTCCTGCTGCCTAGTCGTCCACACCGTGTGCCCCCCCCAAAATTTTTTTATTGGGGTTGCCTCTCGGGTCTCCGTTGTCGGCACTGTTGGTGCCGTTTCTCCTCTCCTACCCGGGCTTCCTCCTTCATCGCCTTCCGATAACGGACGGCCTCCTCCTCTGTAATTCTCCCCCAACCGAGGAGGACATCTACTAATGTTACCTCCTGTTGAGTCCCAGGCGTTTGCTCCTTCTCGGCACGCTGCTTGGTCCTTGTTTGGTGGGATCTTCTGTCACGTTCGTTTAATGACGGGTCAGACCAAGGCGCAGCGTGATATGCGTACATATTTATTAACTTACAGTGGGGAAAAAAAGTATTTAGTCAGCCACCAATTGTGCAAGTTCTCCCACTTAAAAAGATGAGAGAGGCCTGTAATTTTCATCATAGGTACACATCAACTATGACAGACAAAATTAGAAAACAAAATCCAGAAAATCACATTGTAGGATTTTTTATGAATTTATTTGCAAATTATGGTGGAAAATAAGTATTTGGTCACCTACAAACAAGCAAGATTTCTGGCTCTCACAGACCTGTAACTTCTTCTTTAAGAGGCTCCTCTGTCCTCCACTCGTTACCTGTATTAATGGCACCTGTTTGAACTTGTTATCAGTATAAAAGACACCTGTCCACAACCTCAAACAGTCACACTCCAAACTCCACTATGGCCAAGACCAAAGAGCTGTCAAAGGACACCAGAAACAAAATTGTAGACCTGCACCAGGCTGGGAAGACTGAATCTGCAATAGGTAAGCAGCTTGGTTTGAAGAAATCAACTGTGGGAGCAATTATTAGGAAATGGAAGACATACAAGACCACTGATAATCTCCCTCGATCTGGGGCTCCACGCAAGATCTCACCCCGTGGGGTCAAAGTGATCACAAGAACGGTGAGCAAAAATCCCAGAACCACACGGGGGGACCTAGTGAATGACCTGCAGAGAGCTGGGACCAAAGTAACAAAGCCTACCATCAGTAACACACTACGCCGCCAGGGACTCAAATCCTGCAGTGCCAGATGTGTCCCCCTGCTTAAGCCAGTATATGTCCAGGCCCGTCTGAAGTTTGCTAGAGTGCATTTGCATGATCCAGAAGAGGATTGGGAGAATGTCATATGGTCAGATGAAACCAAAATAGAACTTTTTGGTAAAAACTCAACTCGCCGTGTTTGGAGGACAAAGAATGCTGAGTTGCATCCAAAGAACACCATACCTACTGTGAAGCATGGGGGTGGAAACATCATGCTTTGGGGCTGTTTTTCTGCAAAGGGACCAGGACGACTGATCCGTGTAAAGGAAAGAATGAATGGGGCCATGTATCGTGAGATTTTGAGTGAAAACCTCCTTCCATCAGCAAGGGCATTGAAGATGAAACGTGGCTGGGTCTTTCAGCATGACAATGATCCCAAACACACCGCCCGGGCAATGAAGGAGTGGCTTCGTAAGAAGCATTTCAAGGTCCTGGAGTGGCCTAGCCAGTCTCCAGATCTCAACCCCATAGAAAATCTTTGGAGGGAGTTGAAAGTCCGTGTTGCCCAGCGACAGCCCCAAAACATCACTGCTCTAGAGGAGATCTGCATGGAGGAATGGGCCAAAATACCAGCAACAGTGTGTGAAAACCTTGTGAAGACTTACATAAAACGTTTGACCTGTGTCATTGCCAACAAAGGGTATATAACAAAGTATTGAGAAACTTTTGTTATTGACCAAATAATTATTTTCCACCATAATTTGCAAATAAATTCATAAAAAATCCTACAATGTGATTTTCTGGATTTTTTTTCTCATTTTGTCTGTCATAGTTGACGTGTACCTATGATGAAAATTACAGGCCTCTCTCATCTTTTTAAGTGGGAGAACTTGCACAATTGGTGGCTGACTAAATACTTTTTTGCTCCACTGTATAAACACAACGACAAAACAACAAACGAAACGAAACGTGAAGTCCAAGGTAGAACACACAACATACCTTACACGGAACAAGATCCCACAACTAGACAGTGCCAATAGGCTGCCTAAGTATGGTCCCCAATCAGAGACAACGAGCGACAGCTGCCTCTGATTGGAAACCACACCAGCCAACATAGATCTAGACATACTAGATCGACAACATAGAATAAACACAACAAAGAATATACACACCCTGACTCAACATATACGAGTCCTCTGAGTCAGGGCGTGACAGGGTGGCTATTTGAAGAATGTCAAATCTCAAATATACAGTGAGGGAAAAAAGTATTTGATCCCCTGTTGATTTTGTACGTTTGCCCACTGACAAAGACATGATCAGTCTATAATTTTAATGGTAGGTTTATTTGAACAGTGAGAGACAGAATAACAAACAAAAAAAATCCAGAAAAACACATGTCAAAAATGTAAGAAATTGATTTGCATTTTAATTAGGGAAATACTTTTTTGACCCCCTCTCAATCAGAAAGATTTCTAGCTCCCAGGTGTCTTTTATACAGGTAACGAGCTGAGATTAGGAGCACACTCTTAAAGGGAGTGCTCCTAATCTCAGTTTGTTACCTGTATAAAAGACACCTGTCCACAGAAGCAACCAATTAATCAGATTCCAAACTCTCCACCATGGCCAAGACCAAAGAGCTCTCCAAGGATGTCAGGGACAAGATTGTAGACCTACACAAAGCTGGAATGGGCTACAAGACCATCGCCAAGCATTTTGGTGAGAAGGTGACAACAGTTTGTGCGATTATTCGCAAATGGAAGAAACACAAAAGTACTGTCAATCTCCCTCGGCCTGGGGCTCCATGCAAGATCTCACCTCACTAAAAAATAGTAAAAAATAAAGAAAAACCCTTGAATGAGTAGGTGTCCAAACCTTTGACTGGTAGTGTATATATATTTTTTATACAGACTAACTAACAAATATGTACATATTGACATATCCAATGCATGATGGTAATTTTCTGGTAAAAAAATGAATTTGCTCCATGGCTCAGTGGACACAAGCAAAGATTAGGGATATACTGACAAGATACATGTCTCTACGCCCTAACAATGGGAGTTGTTGTCCACAAAGCAGCACGGCGAGCTGTCGAGCTCCTGCCTATCCTTTCTTTGAATTGGTAGATACATTTCATTATTGTAATCCTTTTTTGAACATTCGATGAGGGTTGTTGACGTCAACTGCCTGTATTCAATTGAGAGAGATGCTATGCTACTAGCCTCGTGCCATGAATATGCATAGCCATCTTGAGACAACTCCGATATAAAGTGTTTTTTCTCAAATTTGCTGGGATGTCACGTGTCCTACTTATATCAGTACACTCATAACAAATTAAGCATCACGAAACGTCTATTCTATCAAATAAACCTCACGTAGCAAATAAGCCATACATTTTTTTGTTGACCAAATTCGACACTCTCATTGACCTCCATAACTCCTTGCTTGGTGGGCGAAACAATTAAAAAATGCCACCTGCTGGAGGTAGACAGATTTGGTGCGGAGTTGGGCCTCTCTCTTCTTCTTCTCTTCTCATATCATAGTTTAGTTACTATACCTTTTCAATTTGGATCCCGCGACGTGGTTAGCCTCAGTTGCTGAGACAGGGATCCTGCCAAACAAGGGATCCTGCCAAACAGAAGTTTGAAGAGCTGCTTGGTGTATCAGCTAGCCTAGCTGCTAACTAGCTATTAAGCTAGCAAGGTTTCCTTGACAGCTTGAACAAAGCCCGCTATGCGGTTAGCCCATGTGGCTGGGACCACATCTTGTGGCTGTCTAAATCCCTGCTGTTTGTTGCTGTTTAAATCTGCCCTGTGATCTGTCCTGTCTGGAACTGAGTGGGGTACCAGCGTTAGCCTGTATTGCTACCATGGCTTCCAAAGCCAAAGGTGGGAGTAATAGAGAGGACAGTGTTTCTCTATCACAGGTGAAGGATCTTTTAAAAAAACAGAAAGGGTTCTACAAGTAGTTGTTACAAGAAAAGGAAAATAGCTTCAAGAGCTTTGTCCAAATACTGATGGACTCAACTAACATAATGGACTATCTGACCAGAGAGGTCCAGGACCATAAGAACAGTTTGCAGTTCTCCCAGGGAGAGGTGGATGTCCTGAAAGAGACTTTTAGCAAGATGACAACAAACTTTAAGTCCTCTCGAGATGACATCAGCACTGTCTGTGAATCATTATTAACAATGGCTGGGAAAACAGACTATCTAGAGGGACAATCCAGGAGGAATAACATCAGAAACACACACACACTTACACATACACACTTACACACACACACACACACACACACACACACACACACACACACACACACACACACACACACACTCTCTAACTGACAATCACAAGTGCCTGATTGACTGACTCTATTAGCAAAACAATGTTTTTTTGTTTCTTTTATTTGTTTATTGTCTTCTCCATATTATGTCTATCTCCGATAAGCTACCACGGGACGGGCTAAGAATAGTCCATATTAATATACAGTATGTAGCCTTACAAATAAGGTTAATGAAATCAATAACTTGCTAACATCGGATAACATTCATATACTGGCCATCTCTGAAACTCATTTAGATAATTCCTTTAATGATACAGCAGTAGCAATACAGGGATATAACATCTACAGAAAATACAGGAATGCCTATGGGGGAAGTGTTGCTGTATATGTTCAGAGCCATATTCCTGTAAAGCTTAGAGAGGATCTCATGTCAAATGTTGTTGAAGTGTTGCATTTGCAAGTTCACCTGCCTCATCTGAAGCCTCTTCTTTTGGGGGGATGCTATAGACCACCAAGTACTAACAGTCAGTATTTTGATAATATGTGTGCAATGCTTGATTAATGTGTGTGATGTTAACAGAGAGGTCTATTTTCTGGGTGACCTGAACATTGACTGGTTTACAACTAGCTGTCCTCTCAAGACAAAGCTTTTAACTGTGACTAATGCCTGTAATATGACCCAGGTTATCACTCAACCAACTAGAGTGCATACCAATAATGTTGGATCTGTGACATTCACTTGTATTGATCATATCTTTACTAATGCTGCAGAGCAGGAAAGTCAAAGTGCCAAAGGTTGGGCCTAAAGTAATTTATAAGAGATAATACAAAAATAAATCTCAGAATTCTGTTGATGAAGATGTAAAACATTTATGTTGGTCTGATGTGTATGAGGAAGTGAATCCAGATGCAGCACTGGAAGTATTTGTAAAATTATTCATGCCAATTGTTGACAAGCATGCACCTGTTAAGAAGCTAACTGTGAGAACATTTAGAGCCCTCGGGATTGATGATGAATTGAAACATTTTATGGTTCAAAGAAATGATGCAAAAGAGGTGGCAAACAAGTCAGGCTGCTCAGCTGATTGGTTGACATACTGTAAATTGAGAAATGTTGTTACTAAATATAACAAAAAGAAGAAGAAATTATATTACCAAAAAAAGATAAATGGCATAAAACACAATTGAAAAATACTTTGGAGTACCTTAAATGATATCATGGGCAGAATACCCAATTCATCTCCATCGAACATTGAAGTTGATGGGTCATTTATAACAAAACCTTTTTTATATTGCCAGTCATTTCAATGACTATTTCACTAGTAAAGTGGAAAACCTCAAAAGTGAAATGACAACATTGTATTGTTGTATAAAATATCTAATCATGAAATAGAGGATTACTGTTTTGAATTTGGTCAAGTTAAGGAAAGGGGGATACCTAATCAGTTGCACAACTGAATGCATTCAACTGAAATGCGTCTTCCACATTTAACCCAACCCCTCTGAATCAGAGCGGTGTGGGAGGCTGCTTTAATCGACGTCATCAGCGCCCGGGGAGAAGTTGCTGGGGATTAACTGCCTTGATCAAGGGCAGAACAACAGATTTACTGTGGGAGCGGTGGAAAAACTATTGTTATCCATCAATAATGATAAGCCACCAGGTATAGACAACCTTTATGGGAAACTATTGAGAATAATAACTCAACGTGTACTGCACTGACTCAGATGACTGATGATTGGTTAAAATAAAAGGATAATAAGATGATAGTTGGAGCTGTATTGATAGATTTCAGTGCAGCATTTTATGTTATTGATCATAAATTGTTATTGAAAAAAACTTTACATCACCTGCCATCACAGGGTTGTAGAGTTATTTATCCAATAGAACCCTGTTCTTCAATGGAAGCTTCACTAACATCAGATATGTACAGTGCGGTGTCCCTCAGGGAAGTTGCCGTCACTCTTCTCTATTTTTATAAATGATTTGCACAAAGCTAGAATGACTATGTATGCAGATGATTCCACACCCTACATGTCAGCACCCAAAGCCAGTGAGCTCAGTGAAATTCAAAATAAGGAGTTACAGTCAGTACCAGAATGGGTGATTAATAAACTGTCTTAAATACATCTAAAACTAAAAGCATTGTAATTAGTTCAAAACATTCTCTAAGACCTAAACCTAAAATGGAGTTGTACATAAAGGGTGTGACCATTGAGCAAGTAGAGGAAGCTAAATTCCTAGAAATAACTTTGAATGGTCAATTATCATGTTCAAAGTTGTTGTGCAGATAGGGAGGGTTATGTCTGTTATAAAAAGATGTTCTGTGTTTTTGACACAAAAATCAACTGTACTAGTTGTTCAGGCTCTGGTCTTGTCCCACCTTGATTATTGTCCAGTAATATGGTCAAGTGCAGCAAAGAAAGACCTAGCAAAGCTGCAGCTGGCTCAAAACAGAGCAGCACGTATAGCCCTTAACTGCACATACAGAACTAACATCAACAACATGTTGTCACGCCCTGACCTTGAGAACCTGTTATTCTCTAGTTAGTTTGGTCAGGGTGTGAATGTTGACATATCTAGTTTATCTATTTCTATGTTGGCCGGGTGTGGTTCCCAATCAGAGGCAGCTGTCGATCGTTGTCTCTGATTGGGGATCATACTTAGGCAGCCATTTTGCCTACCTATGTTGTGGGATCTTGTTTCTGTTTCGGCTTGTTGCTGTTAGCTTTTAGAACTTCACGTTCAGTTGCTTTTGTTATTTTGTCAAGTGTTTATTTAATAAATTAAACATGTACGCATACCACGCTGCACCTTGGTCCGATCCTTTACACAACGAACGTGACACATGTATGCAAGTCTTTCCTGGTTGAGGGTCGACGAGAGATTACCTGCTTCTCTTCTAATTGTTATGAGAAATATTATTGTGACAAAAATTCCAGATTGTCTGCATAATCAAATAACATTCAGCTCAGACACCCATACGTACCCCACAAGACATGTTACCAGGGGTCTCTTCACAGTCCCCAAGTCCAAAACAAATGTACGGCAATGCAGTTTTATACAGAGCCATGATCGCATGGAACTCTCTTCCAACTCCAATTACTCAAGCAAACAGCTAAATTACCTTTAAAAAACGGATTAAACAACAACTCCTTGAACGGCGGTGACTTCCTTGAGAAATAATATTGTAGGAAACAATAATAGTATATTAATAACATATTAATAGTATACTCAGGGCTCAGTTCGTAGAGCATGCTGCTTGCAAAATGATCCAGTCATATTCCTATCAATAGCTAGGTTTCCATGCAATTGGCGACTGATTTTAATGCGAATATTCAAACATCTGCATTCAGAAAATATGCGAATTTTCCTACCAGCGGTGTGTTTCCACCAAACTGACTTGTTGCAAATATGAGTGTGTGATGACTTAGTACACACAAAATGTACTTTTTCACTTAAGTTTTCATGTACCGAATAAAAATCTAATGTTCAATGTGTTTCCAGCTCATTTTCAACTCTACTGTCACAAAAACAACTCTGTCACAAAGACTGTTGCGTTGAATAGTAAATGTTCCTGCTGGTCTCTAGCCAACAGCTCACAGATACAGTGCTGGTAGGCTGAGCAAGAATGTTTTTATTTGTCAGACGGCAGTCAAGCATCGATCATCATGTCACCAGAATAGGACCCTCAATATTTATTGGAAAGGTGCTTCAAGCTCATACTATGCACTTTTACCACCCTGTGAAGTTCATCATAACCTATAGTGCATTCGGGAAAGTATTCAGACCCCTTGACTTTTTCAAAATGTTGTTACGTTACAGCCTTATTCTAAAATGGATTAATTAGTTTTTTTCCTCATCAATCTACACACAATAGTGGTCCCATAATGACAAAGCAAAAAAAGGTTAATAAATGTGCAACATTATCTAGAAACCTGTTTTCGCTTTGTGATTATGCGGTATTGTGTGTAGATTGATAAGGAAACATTTTAATTTAATCAATTTTAGAATAAGGCTGTAACGTAACAAAATGTGGAAAAAGTCAAGGGGTCTGAATACTTTGCAAATGCGTTCTAACTGTCAAACATTTAAATGTTTCCAATGTTTCAGATTCGTGCAATGAACACAGTCAGAGGAAAGAGAAATGTGCAGGTAAAGACACTTCACAATAAACATGTGTTATCAACATTTATTCTGTTATAGAAAGGTGGATAAAATATACAATCGCTAGATGGAAAAAAAAACATGTTTCAGAAGGTTCATTTACAGTATATGAATGGGTCTACTTGAGCATAGCAGAACCATTTTCTTAATGCTTGTCAAAACATGGCAAACAAATTAAAAATGTATTTTCCCCTCAGAGTGGATATTTGCATCAAGCTCAGAGGTAATAATAATGGTAGGATTCTTCCAGCTCCTGTGGACACTAACTGATATACAAAGTAACTGATATTGTGAAAACTACTTTTATTCTGTTACCAAACTTTGAATCTGCACAGTTCTTCCTTTAAATGTGTTTTTGTAAAATCTTCTGTGGAAATTGTTAAAAGTGGTCCTTGTGCATAGAGTTCTATGGTTTGTTAAACATTGAAATCAATGGTTTTTGTTTGGTATAAACGTTAAAGTGAAAAGTCTGAGTCTCAGCGTAATTCTGTTACCATAGAATTGCCCTTTAACAACTTGAAAACAGATGTAATGTGGCAGAATTCAACATATTGACAAAAACATATTTTATGTAGAGATGGAGGACATAGTTTCAAATGTCTGTTGTGTCATCCTATAACGAATGACCAGGGACTCCTGTTGCCCAGAAATCCACTAACTGCTCTGTTAGACAGTGATGGGGAGTTCTTATGTTCAAGCAGTAATTCAGTCATATTTTATTCACCCAAGAGATGTGTCCTGAGGCACATCTCCTCCCACAGGTGGAATATACAGTGCCTTCAGAAAGTTTTCATACCTCTTGACTTATACCACATTGTGTTGTGTTACAGCCTGAATTCAAAATGGATTAAATAAAACATTCTCAACCATCTACACACAATACCATATGATGACAAAGTGAAAACATGTTTTTCGATTTTTTTTCACATTTACTGAAAATGAAATATAGAAATATTTCATTTACAGTATTCACACCTCTTTGCTATGACACTCCAAATTGAGCTCAGGTGCATCCAATTTCCTTTGATCATCCTTGAGATGTCACTACAACTTGGAGTCCACCTGTGGCCAATTCAATTGTTTGGAGATGATTTACAAAGAAACACACCTGTCTATATAAGGTCCCACGGTTGACAGTGCATGTCAGAGCACCAGTCAAAAGTTTGGACACACCTACACATTCAAGGGTTTTTCTTTATTTTTACATTGTAGAATAATAGTGAAGACATCAAAACTATGAAATAACACATATGGAATCATGTAGTAACCAAAAAAGTGTTTAACAAATCTAAATATATTTTATATTTGAGATTCTTCAAATAGCCACCCTTTGCCTTGATGACAGCTTTGCACACTCTTGGCATTCTCTCAACCAGCTTCATGAGGGAGTCACCTGGAATGCATTTCAATTAACAGGTGTGCCTCGTTAAAAGTTAATTTGTGGAATTTCTGTCCTTCTTAATGCGTTTGAGCCAATCAGTTGTGTTGTGACAAGGTAGGGGGGGTATACAGAAGATAGCCCTATTTGGTAAAAGACCAAGTCCATATTATGGCAAGAACAGCTAAAATAAGCAAAGAGAAACGACAGTCCATCTTTACTTTAAGACATGAAGGTCAGTCAATATGGAAAATGTCAAGAACTTTTAAAGTTTCTTCAAGTGCAGTCGCAAAAACCATCAAGCGCTATGATGAAACTGGCTCTCATGAGGACTGCCACAGGAATGGAAGACCCAGAGTTACCTCTGCTGCAGAGGTTAAGTTCATTAGAGTTACCAGCCTCAGAAATTGCAGCCCAAATAAATGCTTCACAGAGTTCAAGTCACATCTCAACATCAACTGTTCAGAGGGGACTGTGTGAATCAGACCTTCATGGTCGAATTCCTGCAAAGAAACCACTACTAAAGGACACCAATAAGAAGAAGAGACCTGCTTGGCCGAAGAAACACGAGCAATGGACATTAGACCGGTGGAAATTTGTCCTTTGGTCTAGAGCCCAAATTGGAGATTTTTGGTTCCAACCTCCGTGTCTTTGTGAAACGCGGTGTGGGTGAACGGATGATCTCTGCATGTGTAGTTCCCACCGTAAAGCATGGAGGAGGAGGTGTTATGGTGTGGGGGTGCTTTGCTGGTGACACTGTCTGTGATTTATTTAGAATTCAAGGCACACTTAACCAGCATGGCTACCACAGCATTCTGCAGCGATACGCCATCCCATCTGGTTTGGGCTTAGTGGGACTATCATTTGTTTTTTAACAGGACAATGACCCAACACACCTCCAGGCTATGTAAGGGATATTTTACCAAGAAGGAGAGTGATGGAGTGCTGCATCAGATGACCTGGCCTCCACAATCCCCCGACCTCAACCCAACTGAGATGGTTTGGGATGAGTCGGACGGCAGAGTGAAGGAAAAGCAGCCAACAAGTGCTCAGCATTTGTGGGAACTCCTTCAAGAATGTTGGAAAAGCATTCCAGGTGAAGCTGAATGACAGAATGCCAAGAGTGTGAAAAGCTGTCATCAAGTCAAAGGGTGGCTACTTTGAAGAATCTCAAATATAAAATATATTTCTATTTGTTTAACACTTTTTTGGTTACTACATGATTCCATGTGTTATTTCATAGTTTTGATGTCTTCACTATTATTCTACAATGTAAAAAATAGTAAAAATAAAGAAAAACCCTTGAATGAGTAGGTGTGTCCAAACCTTTGACTGGTACTGTATACCATTAAGTCCAAGGAATTGTCCGTAGATCTCCAATATAGGATTGTGATTAAACATATCTGGGGAAGGGTATAAAACAATTTCTAGAGCGTTGAACATTTCCAAGAGCACAGTGGTTTCAATCATTGGGAAATTGAAAAACTATGGAACTACCCAGACTTTGCCTAGAGCTGGCCTTCCGACCAAACTGAACAACCGGGCAAGAAGGACCTTGGTCAGGGAGGTGACCAAGAACCCAATGACCACTCTGGCAGAACTACAGAGTTCCTTGGGTGAGATGGGAGAACCTGCCAGAAGGACAACAGTCTCTACATCACTTCACAAATCACTGAATGCAAAGTGGCAGCATCAAGCTATGGGGATGTTTTTCAGCGGTAGGGACTGGGAGACTGGTAAGGATAGAGGGAACAATAAATGGAGCCAAATACAGGCAAATCCTTGATGAGAACCTGCTTTAGAGTGCAAATGACCTTAGACTGGGGCGAAGATTTACGTTCCAACAGGACAATGACCTCAAGCATACAACCAAAGCAACGCTGGAATGGCATCAGAACAAGAATGTGAAAGTCCTTGAGTGGCCCAGCCAAAGCCCAGACTTGAATCCCATTGAAAATCTGTGGAAAGACCTGAAGATTGCTGTTCACCGCCACTCCCCATCTAATTTAAGAGCTTGAGAAAATCCCCAAATCCAGATGTGCAAAGCTGATACAGACATACCCATGACGATTGAAAGCTGTAATTGCCGCCAAAGGTGCTTCTACAAAGTATTGACTTGGTTGTGAATGCTTATGTAAATGAGATATTTCTGTATTTCATTTTCAATATATTTGCAAACATTTCTAAGTTTTCACTTTGTGATTATGGGGCATTGTGTGTAGATGGGTGAGGGGGAAAAAACAATATAATCAATTTTGAATTCAGGCTATTACACAACAAAATGTGGAATTAGTCAAGGGGTATGAACACTTTTTGAAGGCACTGTCCAATGTGCATCTCAATCTTCTGTCTCCAGACCTCTCCCCAAACAGAACACTGTCATGTTTTCTCCCTCTTGTGATTGTTCTTCATGTTACTTTATCAGAGTTCTATCATTTAGAAAAATACTGCCAGTATCACACATTTACAGTCCTTCCTTGGTGTGTTTGATTGTTATTCAATGTACCTGATTGGGAAATGCATTTTCTACTATGAGGACATCAGTATGGTCTCTCTCCTGTGAGTCCTCATGTGCACTTTTAGATTGGTGCCAGTGCTGAATCCTTTTGTCTTTTCTCTCCTGTGTGAATCCTCACGTGCACTGACAGATTACTGGCAATGCTGAATCCTTTGCCACAATCAGGGCAGCTATGTGATTTCTCCCCTGTGTGGGTCCTCATGTGTATTTTTAGATGTCCACTCTGAGTGAATGATTTGCCACAATCAGGGCAGCAAAATGGCTTCTCTCCTGTGTGAATCCTAATGTGTCTATTCAGAGTGCTGCCAGTGCTGAATCCTTGGCCACAATAATGACAGCCATATGGTTTCTCTCTTGTGTGGCTCCGCATGTGTCTTTTTAGATTACTGTTTAAGGTGAACCCTTTACCACAAACGTGACAACAAAACCTATCTGCAATGTGAGGTTGGAGGTGATCTGTCATACTTTCTGTGGACTGAAAACATTTTCCACACACACCACAAATACTTTCTTTATCCTTTGTATGAATTTGCACGTGTTTAATTAATGTACCCATGTGATGAAAAGACTTGCCACACACCTTACAACAACAGGGAGTAGCATGACTTTGACTGGGTGATTTCAGGAGGGACAACTTTGTGGATTTCTTAGTATTGATATGGGAGCTTTGTCCTTTCATCATCTTTGTTCTCTTTGATATGACCGGCTTAAAACCTGGTGGAGGTCCTCCTGTCTCCATACCACTGACACTTTGACTGTTTTCACTCTGAGCTGCAGAACAGTCTGGATTTACAGCAAAGAAAGGCTGAGAGCACTGGTTGGTTCTGATTCTATGTACCGTATTTTCCGCATTATAAGGCGCACCGGATTATATGAATGGCCTATTTTAGAACTGTTTTCATTTATAGGGCGCACCGGATTATAAGGCGCATAGAATAGAAGATACTGCAGTCAAACGTTTGACTGGGGTTGCGTTATGCATCCACTAGATGGAGCTGTGCTAAAGGGAATGTCAACAAAACAGTCAGATAAAGTCAAACTTTATTAAGCGTTCTGACAACTCCGTTCACTCCCATGGTAACGTTGTTCAAACGTTAATGTGCATATTAACAATATCTCCCAGCCTTGCTCACTCTTCTCCCAAACGTGGAGGGGAACTTTTCCCTGATTCAGTAAACACGTAGTAAAAGAAACAGTCTGATACCACTAAATCAAACGTTAGTGCATAACTCAACATTGTTCAGTTACGTATAACACGTAAAGCTCACTTTTTCAGTTCATTCCCCGTCCACGAATCCCTCGAATTCTTCTTCTTCAGTGTCCGAATTGAACAGTTGGGCGACTACGGCATCCAACCTGCCCGGCTCCCTCTCGTCATTATCCGAGTCAGTGTCGCTGCTGTTGCCTGGCAGTTCAGAGATTATTCCTGCCTTCGTGAAAGCTTGGACCACAGTTGAGACTGATATATCAGCCCAGGCATCCACGATCCATTGGCAGATAGTGGCGTAAGTCGCCCGGCGCTGTCTCCCCGTCTTGGTGAACGTGTGTTCGCCTTCTGTCATCCACTGCTCCCATGCAGCTCGCAGTCTAGCTTTGAACGCTCTGTTGACACCAATATCTAGCGGCTGGAGTTCTTTAGTTAATCCACCCGGAATGACGGCAAGCTCCGAATTAGTTTGCTTCACTTGTTTTTTGACAGCATCGGTGATATGGGCGCGCATGGAGTCGTAGATCAATAGGGACGGAGCTGTGTGGAAAAAGCCACCCGGTCTCTTGACGTAAATTTCTCTCAGCCACTCACTCATCTTTTCCTCATCCATCCATCCCTTCGGGCTAGCTTTGATGATGATGCCGGCTGGAAAGTTTTCTTTTGGCAAGGTCTTCCTCTTGAAAATAACCATGGGTGGAAGTTTCTGGCCATTAGCCTGGCAGGCGAGAACTACAGTGAAGGATGACTTCTCATTCCCTGTGGTGCTTACAGACACCGTACTGGGCCCCGTTTTCTCCACAGTGCGGTTCACGGGAATATCAAAGGTGAGTGGAACCTCGTCCATGTTGGTGATGTGCTCTGGCCGGATCTTCTTTTCAGTGATCTTCTTTTTGCAGTATGCGCGGAAAGTGACCAGCTTTTCTTGGTAATCTTTTGGCAGTTGCTGCGAGACGGTAGTTTGTGTGCGGATGGAGAGATTACGTCTTTTCATAAAACGAAAGCACCAAGAAGGACCGCCTCGAAATTCATCGATGATCATGTCCCGTGCTAGCGCTGTTGCCTTCATTCGAATAGTGACTGTAGAGACGCTTCTACTTGCTGCTCTCTGTTCAACAACCCACTGTTCAAGTTTGTCCTCTAACTGTGGCCATCTCGCTTTGTTCCCTCTGAAACTCTGTCTAGTCTTCTTTACTTGGCGCAGGTCATCTTCTTGCTTCCTCCACTTCCGTACCATTGATTCATTAATGTTGAATTCTCTTGCTGCTGCTCTATTCCCATATTCTACTGCATGACCGACAGCCTTGAGCTTGAACTCTGCATCGTAAGCGTGTCTCTTGAAAGGTGCCATTTTGGGGTCTTTATACACACACAAGTGGTGTGGGACTGTGAGTAAGCAGTCCTCTCTATCAGGTTCTGTTTTGATCTGTTCAGTTGTAGTATTGGGTAGAGTGTCTCTCTCTCCGTTTCCTTCCTTTTGGGCTTGATAGAGATGTGAAGGCTGAGTTGGGTTTTCATCACAGTCACTTTTCACACAGACAGGTGTGAATATGTTATCTATGGTATCTGTCTCAAGCCCTTGAAGCTGCTGTTCCTCCTGACTGGTGCTGAGTTCCTCCTGTTCCTCTTTAATCTGTGTGGGCTCTGGGTCCTCCTGCCCCAGACTGGGGCTCCACTCCTGCTCACAGTGCTGCTGCTCAGGGGGAACCTCCTCTTCACAGACAGAGAGAGTGAGTTGCTGGAGGTCTGGAGGAAAGGAGAAAGGATGAAACAGAAAAGTCAATGACATGTAGACCTACCCCCTGTCTGGTACGCCTGCAATAATTAACTTCTACTAGTCAAATATACATTAACTGTAATCCTAAACTTTGTCAAAAAAATACCTACCTTTGACATTGCTCCAATGTCCTATAAAATGAAGGTTGAGTTAGTTAGACAAACGTAATGAGTTAGCCGCAGGTTCCCAAAGTGGGTACGACACTGCAGGGAGTCCACAACCAGATCTCAAAATATAAATACAATTTTATTTGTAATGAATATTGCTAACAATAACAGATTACATTAATGTTGGGGAAGGGATCAGTGGAAAAAGTTGAGGGTGCAATACCATTGAATATTATTCATCCACAATTTATGTTCTTAACCCTTAGATGCACAACATGGGCCTGGGTAGCCCAATAATGGACTAATTGAGCCTAACGTTACTCCTTATAGTCCAAGGACCTTACATGTTCTGTTTAGAGGCTGTAAACATCTGCTCTGGCAGCAAAAACAGCAAAATACTCCATCTAAATGTGAATATACACGGCCGTGACGATGACCGAAGAGAATTCTCTCGGGAGGTAATGCGGTCGGCATTTGATGATGAAGTATTCCAGATCGGGAGAACAAAAGGACTTGAGTTCCTGTACGTTACCACAATCACACCATGAGTAGTTAATCATGAAGCATACACCGCCACCTTTCTTTTTCCCCAGAGAGGGGAACGATGTACGGAGAACCCTGGCTGTATGGACGTGGACAGTATATCCAGAGAGAGCCATGATTCCGTGAAACAGAGTATGTTAACAAAGCCACCGAGCCGCTCACGAGGACCACCGTCACTTACGAGGACTGTAATCTCGTTCTCCATGGCCAACATGAGTAAGACATTTAAGTGTGTTAACCCTTGCAAGGCTGCCGGCCCAGACGCGATCCAAATACCCGTCCTCAGCGCATGTGCAGACCAGCTGGCTGTAGTTTTTACGGACATATTCAATCTCTCCCTATCTCAGTCTGTTGTCCCCACTTGCTTCAAGAGGTCCACCATTGTTCCTGTACCCAAGAAAGCGAAGGTAACTGAACTAAATGACTATCGTCACGTATCACTCACTTCTGTCATCATTAAGTGCTTTGAGAGGCTAGTTAAGGATCATATCACCTCCACCTTAACCGACAACCTAGACCACTACAATTTGCATATTGCCCCAACAGATCCACAGATGACGCAATCGCTATCGCACTGCCCTATCCCATTTGGACAAGAGGAATACCTATGTAAGAATGCTGTTCAACGACTACAGCTCAGCCTTCAAAACCATTGTGCCCTGCAAGCTCATCACTAAGCTTGGGGCCCTGGGTCTGAACCCCATCCTGTGCAACTGGGTCCTGGACTTCCTAACGAGCCGAACCCAGGTGGTGAAGGTAGGCAACAACACCTCCGCTATGCTGATCCTCAACACGGGGGCCCAACAAGGGTGCGTGCTCAGTCCCCTCCTGTACTCCCTGTTCACCCATGACTGCGTGGCCACGCACGTCTCCAACTCAATCATCAAGTTTACAGATGACCAATAACGACAAGACAGCCTACATGGAGTAGGTGAGGGCCCTGGTGGAGTGGTGCCAGGAAAATAACCTCTCCCTCAATGTCAACAAAAACGAAGGAGCTGACTGTGGAGTTCAGCACACAGCAGAGACAGTATGCCCTCATACACATCGACGGAGCCGCTGTGGAGAAGGTGAAAAGCTTCAACTTCCTCGGCGTACACATCACTGACAACCTGAAAATGGTCGATCCACAGACAGTGTGGTGAAGAAGGTGCAACATCGCCTCTTCAACCTCAGGAGGCAATAAAAAATAGTCTTGGCCCCTAAGACCCTCACAAACTTCTACAGATGCAGAGAGCATCCTGTCAGGCTGTATCACCGCCTGGTACGGCAATTGCACCATCCGCAACAGCAGGGCTCTCCAGTGGGTGGTGCGGTCAACCCAACGCATCACCAGGGGCACACTGCCTGCCCTCCAGGACATCTACATTACCCGGTGTCACAGGAAGGCCAAGAAAACCATCAAGGACCTCAGCCACCCGAACCACGGCCTGTTCACCCCGCTTCCATCTAGAAGGCGGAGACAGTACAGGTGCATCAAAGCTAGGACCAAGAGACTGAAAAACTGCTTCTATCTTCAGGCCATCAGACTGTTAAATAGTCACCACTAGCCGGCCTCTGCCCAGTACCATGACCTGAACTTAGTCACTGTTACTAGCCGGCTACCACCTGGTACTCTACCTGCACCTTAGAGACTGCTGCCCTAGGTACATAGTCATTGAACACTGACCACTTTAATAATGTTTACATACTGTTTAACCCACTTCATATGTATATACTGTATTCTAGTCAAGGCTCATCCTATATAACTACTGCTGTACACACCTTTTCTATTCCTATACTGTCTATACACACCATCATACATACTGTATATATACTGTATATTTATATTCCAGACTGACATTGCTCGTTCTGATATTTCTTAATTTCTTTCTTTGTATTGTTTTGTATTGTTTTGTATTACTGCACTGTTGGAGCTCAAAACATAAGGATTTCGCTGCACCTGTGTCACACCCTGGCTCTGGGGACTCTATATGTTGAGCCAGGGTGTGTAGATTTCTATGTGTTCTTGTTCTATGTCGGTATTCTAGAGTTGTGTTTTCTATGTTGGCCAGTATGTTTCTCAATCAGAGGCAACGAGTATCAGCTGTTGCTTGTTGTCTCTGATTGGGAGCCATACTTAAGCAGCCAGTTTACCCACAGTAGTTGTGGGATCTTGTTCCTTTTGGTTTGTTCCGTGTTGGTTGTGTTTAACCTAGGACGTCACATTATCGTTTATTGTTTTGTTTGTGTTATCACTAAAGATAATAAAGTATGTTCGCTCATCACGCTGCGCCTTGGTCTACTCCGTTCAACGATCGTGACAACCTGCGATAACATCTGCAAAATATGTGTATGCGACCAATAAAATTTGATTTGATTCTTAATTGCAGTATGGTTCTAGAAACATAAAGCCCCCTGTAACATGGAAATATGGCCGTGTAGGAACCCTAACCCTATAAAAAGGTGTGTAGTAATATGAAAGATACGTTACTTATGTTTCAAAAAACGTGCCGTGTTTTAGCAGTCAGAACAAGCGTTCGGGGCTCTTAACAAAACTCCCCTGGCCAGAAGATACTATCGGCAATAGGTGCTAAAGGTAGTTAGCATCTATGAATGGGTTAGGGCCTGGGAGACTCACATGGATATTGGTATCCACAGTACTCCATCAATGACACATTTTTTATTCTTATTTTTTTACCCCCTTATTCTCCCCAATTTCTATCTTGTCTCATCGTTGCAACGGGCTCGGGAGGCGAAGGTCGAGTCATGCGTCCTCAGAAACATGCTAGAGCTTCCCCGGTCAACTGCAAGTGCTGTTATTGTGAAGTGGAAACCTCTAGGAGCAACAACGTCTCAGCCGCAAAGTGGTAGGCCACACAAGCTCACAGAACAGGGCCGCAGAGTGCTGAAGCGTGTAAAAATCGTCTGTCCTCGGTTGCAACACTGCCTCTGGAAGCAACATCAGCACAATAACTGTTCGTCGGGAGCTTCATGAAATGGGTTTCCATGGCCGAGCATCATGCACAATTCAAAGCGTCGGCTGGAGTGGTGTAAAGCTCGCCAACATTGGACTCTGGAGCGATGAATCACGCTTCACCATCTGCCAGTCCGACGGACAAATCTGGGTTTGGCGGATGCCTCTTAGTTCCAGTGAAGAAAAATCTTAATGCTACAGCATCCAATGACATTCTAGACGATTCTGTGCTTCCAACTTTGTGGCAACAGTTTGGGGAAGGCCCTTTCCTGTTTCAGCATGACAATGCCCCCATGCACAAAGCGAGGTCCATACAGAAATGGTTTGTTGAGATCTGTGTGGAAGAATTTGACTGGCCTGCCCAGAGCCCTGACCTCAACCCCATCGAACACCTTTGGGATGAATTGGAACGCCGACTGCGAGCCAGGCCTAATCATCAGTGCCCGACCTCACTAATGCTCTTGTGGCTGAATGGAAGCAAGTCCCCGCAGCATTGTTCCAACATGTAGTGGAACGCCTTCCCAGAAGAGTGGAGGCTGTTATAGCAGCAAAGGGGGGACCAACTCCATATTAATGCCCATGATTTTGGAATGAGATGTTCAAAGAGAAGGTGTCCACATACTGTTGGTCATGTAGTGTTTGTACAGTGCATTCGGAAAGTATTCAGACCTCTTGACTTTTTCCACATTTTGTTACGTTACAGCCTTATTCTAAAATGGATTAAATTAAATGTTTTCCTCATCGATCTACACACAATACCCCACAATGACAAAGCGAAAACAGATATACCTTATTTACATAAGTATTCAGACCCTTTGCTATGAGACTTGAAATTGAGCTCACGTGCATCCTGTTTCCATTGACCATCCTTGAGATGTTACTACAACTTGATTGGAGTCCACCTGTGGTAAATTAAAATTGATTAGATAGGATTTGGAAAGGCACACACGTAGAGCTCCTAGACAGGATCGTGTCGGGGCACAGATCTGGGGAAGGGTACCAAAAAATGTCTGCAGCAATGAAGGTCCCCAAGAACACAGTGGCCTCCATCATTCTTAAATGGAAGAAGTTTGGAACAACCAAGACTCTTCCTAGAGCTGGCCACCCGGCCAAACTGAGCAATCAGGGGAGAAGGGCCTTGGTCAGGGAGGTGACCAAGAACCCGATGGTCACTCTGACAGAGCTCCAGAGTTCCTCTGTGGAGATGGGAGAACCTTCCAGAAGGACAACCATCTCTGCAGCACTCCACCAATCAGGTTTTTATGGTAGAGTGGCCAGACGGAAGCCACTCCTCAGTAAAAGGCACATGACAGCCCGCTTGGAGTTTGCCAAAAGGCACCTAAAGGACTCTCAGACCATGAGAAACAAGATTCTCTGGTCTGATGAAACCAAGATTGAACACTTTGGCCTGAATGCCAAGCATCACGTCTGGAGGAAACCTGGCACCATCCCTATGGTGAAGCATGGTGGAGGCAGCATCATGCTGTGGGGATGTTTCTCAGCGGCAGAGACTGGGAGATTAGTCAGGATCGAGGCAAATATGAACGGAGCAAAGTACAGGGAGATCCTTGATGAAAACCTGCTCCAGGGCGCTCAGAACCTCAGACTTTGGCGAAGGTTCACCTTCCAACAGGACAACAACCCTAAGCACACAGCCAAGACAACGCAGGAGTGGCTTCGGGACAAGTCTCTGAATGTCCTTGAGTGGCCCAGCCAGAGCCCGGACTTGAACCCGATCGAACATCTCTGGAGAGACCTGAAAATAGCTGTGCAGCGACGCTCTGCACAGAAGAATGGGAGAAACTCCCCAAATACAGGTGTGCCAAGCTTGTAGCGTCATACCCAAGAAGACTTGAGGCTGTAATCACTGCCAAAGGTGCTTCAACAAAGTATTGAGTAAAGGGTCTGAATACTTATGTAAATGTGATATTTCTGTTTTTATTTTTATGAATGTGCAAACATTTATAGAAACCTGTTTTTGCTTCGTCATTATGGGGTATTGTGTGTAGATTTGAGGGGAAAAAATATATTTAATCAATTTTAGAATAAGGCTGTAACGTAACAAAATGTGGAAAATTCAAGGGGTCTGAATACTTTCTGAATGCACTGTACATGTAGGTAGGGGTAAAAGTGACTACGCAATCAATATACATAATAAACAGAGTAGCAGCAGCTTGTGTGAAAGTGTGTCTGTGGCATCAATATGCATGTGTTTATTTTGATATTATTTTCTCCCCAATTTCGTGAGATCCAATTGGTAGTTAGTCTTGTCCCATCGCTGCAACTCCCGGACGGACTCGGGAGAGACGAAGGTCGAGAACTATGCGTCCTCCGAAACACGACCCCGCCAAGCCGCACTGCTTCTTGGCACACTGCTCGCTTAACCCGGAAGCCAGCCGCACCAATGTGTCGGAGGAAACACTGTACAGCTGGCGACCGAAGTCAGCGTGCATGCGCCACAAGGAGTCGCTAGAGCGCGATGGACATCTCGGCCAGCCAAACCCTCCCCTAACCCGGACGACGCTGGGCCAATTGTGCGCCGCCTCATTGGTCTCACGGTCGCGACACAGCCTGGGATCGAACCCGGGTCTGTAGTGACGCCTCTAGCACTGCGATGCAGTGCCTTCGACCACTGCGCCACTCGGGAGGCCTCAATGTGTGTGTGTGTGTTTTGTGTGTGTGCATGTGTGTGTGAGCGTATGTAGTGGGTGAGTGTGGGTGTGTGTGTGTGTAAATGTGTGTGTTGGAGTGTCAGTGTAATATGTGTGAGTGTGTAGGTAGAGTCCAGTGAGTGTGCATAGAGTCAGTGCAAGACAGTTAGTGCAACAACAACAAAAAGGGGGGTCAATGCAAATAGTCCGGGTAGCAATTTGTTCAGCAGCCTTTTGGTCCCAGACTTGGCGCTCCGGTACCGCTTGCCGTACGGTAGCAGAGAGAACAGTCTATGACTTGGGTGGCTGGAGTCTTTGAAAATGTTTAGGCCTTCCTCTAAAACCGCCTGGTATAGAGGTCCTGTATGGCAGGGAGCTCGGCCCCAGTGATGTACAGAGCCGTACGCACTACCCTCTGTAGTGCCTTACAGTCGGATGCCAAGCAGTTGCCATACCAAGCAGTGATGCAGCCAGTCAAGCTGTATAACTTTTTGAGGATCTTCCTGAGGGGGAAGAGGCGTTGTCGTGCCCTCTTCACGACTGTGTTGGTGTGTTTGGACCATGATAGGTCCTTAGTGACACAGAGGAACTTGAAGTTCCACAAGAGCCCCGTTGATGTGGATGGGGGCTTGCTTGGCCCTCCGTTTCCTGTAGTCCACGATCAGCTCCTTTGTCTTGCTGATGTCGAGGGAGAGGTTGTTGTCCTGGCACCACACTGCCAGGTCTCTGACCTCCTCCTTATCGGCTGTCTCATTGTCGTCGGTTTCTTACACCACAGATTATCCATTATATTGACCAGATACTGTAGTGGCCGCTCTAACATTGAAACAAAAATATACTTAAAAAACAGAAGGCAGTCGGGAGGAGGCAAGATCAGGTGGGACCCTTCTACCAATGAGAGGGCAGATACGCATATGAACAACAGGCACAACGGTTTCCACTAGTTACCACAGCCACAACGTCAAAATTGGCTATATCGTAAAGATTCATGAAAACAAAACGTTTTAATTTAAGGTTATGGCTAGCATAAGGTTAGCTGTGTGGTTAGGGTTAAGTTTAAAATCACATTATAAGAAGATACATTTTAGAAATAGGCGGGCGGGGTTTATGACTTTGTGGCAACTCGTGACGACCAGGCACAACTCCGATATGAAGTGTTTTCAGTACACTCATAATAATCTAATCATTTTAACCCTAAACATTTAAATTTAAAAAAATAAAGTACCCTGACGCTGAACATTAACATCGCTTGCGGTACGGTTATGGAAGCATAAGGGCCTTATCTTTCATATCAGCAAGAAATAATAATAAAAGGTTAAATTGATACACACCTTTATAGGGTTAGGGTTAGTGTTCCCACATGGCCATGTCTCCATGTTACAGCGTGTGTTTACAGAAGACAGAGGGACCACCTGTGCTAATTAGCTATCTAGCATGCTAAAACACCTGTGTGTAACGGAAGAAGACCGCCAGAAATGTGTTGTCATTGAAAAATACTGTTGGCTGCAACTGTGATAAAGCCGGTTAAAACAGTGTACAGTAAGTGTGTATTTTGCATTTGTGAATTTATAATGATGTGATATGAACGTAAAGGGCTTTATGTTTCTAGAACCGTTTCGCAATTGAGAATCGATTTACGTTTAGATGGAGTATTTGGCTGATTTGGCTGCCAGAGCCAGTCTACCTCTGAAAATAACATAAGGTCCCTGAACCTTTAAGAGTAATGGTAAAGTTTGGTTCCTTAAAAGCCTATTTATGCTTGATCCGAAAATGTGATTGGAGGCTCCGTATAGAGGGTCTGACGCAATTGCGGAGCCTCCGGAGGCCTGCAGAGGCCAAATTGAGCTCCGTACCGCATCGGCGTGTGGTTTCCAAATTTTGTAACAATGTATAGCTCCGCATTGACATGATTGGTTGACAGTAGGTGGAGGCGAGAGGTCCTGTATAAACACAAACACACTTCATTGACAACTTCCTTGAAACCACTCAGAGTGGTGATCTGCTCTGATTCGGCTTCAGTGTTGAGTAGTGTGAAGACGGGCAGGTCAGATAGGGGAGACTTGTTTGTGGAGATGATGGTGCTGTTAATGGGATTGGAGTGGTGGTAAGCTTTTGCTGGGTTCTCGCCCATGTGGGTGTGGAGGGTAATGAGAAGGCTGATGTGGTGGCTAAGAGTGCAGTGAGGAGAGAGGGGGTAGATATTCAGATCTCGCTGGGCCGCAGGGAAGTCAAGACCTTGATCTGGGGAAAAGGGCCCGAGTGGGATGCTAGTAATAATGGGAGGCAATTTTATCTTGTGCACTGGTCAGTTGAGGAAGAGGTGGGGAGTATGGGATGTAGGAGAGAGGAAGTTGTGTAGACTACGGTTTGGGAACACAGGTTTGAATGCCACGTTGTGGATGATAGGGAGACATGAAACAGGTCTGTGTGAGGAGTGTTTAGTGGAGGAAACGGTGGAGCATGTGTTGATATTTTGTGAATTGTATGACGTAGATGGGAGAGATTGTGTGAAAGGGTTAGAGAGGCTGGACGGGGTTAGGGCTTGGGTGGTGTAGTGGGGGGGCAGAAAGTGGAGGGAAGTGACGTCTAGGGCTCTATTTCACTTTCTTAGAAGAACAGGTCTAATGAAGAAAATGTTATGTAGGTAGGCCATGACTGGCCTCACATGCTATGCTACTTGCCTCATACATTTACATTTTAGTCATTTAGTAGACGTTCTTATCCAGAGCGACTTACAGTTAGTGAGTGCATACATTATTTTTTTATTTTTCATACTGGCCCCCCGTGGGAATCGAACCCACAACCCTGGCGTTGCAAACGCCATGCTCTACCAACTGAGCTACATCCCTGCCGGCCATTCTCTCCCCTCCCCTCCCCTCCCCTCCCCAACCCAACCCAACCCAACCCAACCCAACCCAACGCAACGCAACGCAACGCTGGGCCAATTGCGCGCCGCCCCATGGGTCATACTATGAATATGCATAGCCATCTCGATACAACTCCGATATAAAGTGTTTTTTCTCAGTTGCCGGGATGTGACGTGTCCTACTTATATCAGTACACTCGTAACAAATGAAGCATTACGAAACTTCTATTCGATCAAATAAACCTCACGTAGCAAATAAGCCATTAATTTTTTTGTTGACCAAATTCGACTCATTGATCTCCATACAAAAAAACTCCTTGCTTGGTGGGCGAAACAACGAAAAAATGCCACCTGCTGGAGGTAGACCGATTTTCCGCCGAGTTGGGCCTCTCTTCCTCTTTGCCTATCGTTAGCCTACCTGCTCTGGTTATGTTTATCTCAGGTTGAAGAACAATGTCGAGCAGCCTCTGTAGACGGACGACTTCCTCCTGATACTCTGCTACCGTTTTTTCAACGACCCCGAATATATCCTCAGCAGCAGCTGTTAATCTCTCGTTGAGAAAAACCCTCAACAACCGTATTTGAGACATTTTTTGATAATTCAAGTTGATTAGCTAGCTGTATTGCTTTAGGTATCAATACCGCTACGAAGCAGGCAAAAATAACTAAGTACTTCCAGGTTACGGATCGTTGGAATCCTTCAGAATAAGAGTCTTCTACTTCTGTGGGTTTTGTGGCGGGCTACAACCCAAAAATGTGTGTTGCCGCCACCAACTGGACGGGTTTTACCTTGAAACCAAAACAAGGTAAAAATAAAATCCATATGTAATAGGGAAACTAACTTAATTCACCCAAATAAAAATAGTACACAAAACAAAACTCCCACTTCTTCCTTCTTTCAAATCTCCTTATCTCCCTTCTCAGGCTCTAGGGCCTGAGATGGTGGTACGGCTTGTGACAATATTCCATGTAATTCCTTTGCAGAGAAATCGTTCAGCCCCAGGAACCGCTCCGCCGCATCCACAATGATTTCTATCTTCCTGTACCTTCTCTCCACCTTGGCAGTGCCATTAATTTTTCATAGCTGTCTATTTACCACCACAAACCAATGCTGGCATTAAGATTGCACTGAATGAGTTGTACAAGGCCATTAATCAACAGGAAAACTCTCATCCAGATGCAGCGCTCCTAGTAGCCGGGGACTTTAATGCAGGGAAACTTAAATCCGTTCTACCTCATTTCTACCAGCATGTTAAATGTGCAACCAGAGGGGAAAAAACTCTAGACCACCTTTACTCCACACACAGAGACGCATACAAAGCTCTCCCTCGCCCTCCATTTGGCAAATCTGACCATAACTCTATCCTCCTGATTCCTGCTTATAAGCAAAAACTGAAGCAGGAAGCACCAGTGATTCGGCTAATAAAAAAGTGGTCAGATGACGCAGATGCTAAGCTACAGGACTGTTTTGCTAGCACAGACTGGAACATGTTCCGGGATTCTTCAGACAGCATTGAGGAGTACACCACATCAGTCACTGGCTTCATCAATAAGTGCATCGATGATGTCGTCCCCACAGTGACCGTACGTACATACCCCAACCAGAAGCCATGGATTACAGGAAACATCCGCACTGAGCTAAAGGGGTAGAGCTGCCGCTTTCAAGGAACGGGACTCTAACCCGGACGCTTATAAGAAATCCCGCTATGACCTCAGACGAACCATCAAACAGGCAAAGAGTCAATACAGGTCTAAGATTGAATCATACTACACTGGCTCTGACGCTCGTCGGATGTGACAGGGCTTGAAAACTATTACAGACTACAAAGGGAAGCACAGCCGCGAGCTGCCCAGTGACACAAGCCTACCAGACGAAGCTAAACCACTTCTATGCTCGCTCGAGGCAAGCAACACTGAAGCATGCATGAGAGCACCAGCTGTTCCGGACGACTATGTGATCACGCTCTCCGTAGCCGATGTGAGTAAGACTTTTAAGCAGGTCAACATTCACAAGGCCGCAGGGCCAGACGGATTACCAGGGACGTGTACTCCGAGCATGTGCTGACCAACTGGCAAGTGTCTTCACTGACATTTTCAACATGTCCCTGACTGAGTCTGTAATACCAACATGTTTCAAGCAGACCACCATAGTCCCCGTGCCCAAGAACTCTTAAGATAACCTGCCTAAATGACTACCGACCCGTAGCACTGACGTCTGTAGCCATGAAGTGCTTTGAAAGACTGGTCATGGCTCACATCAACAGCATAATCCCAGAAACCCTAGACCCACTCCAATTTGCATACCGCCCCAACAGATCCACAGATGATGCAATCTCTATCGCACTCCACACTGCCCTTTCCCACCTGGACAAGAGGAACACCTACGTGAGAATGCTATTCATTGACTACAGCTCAGCATTCAACACCATAGTGCCCTCTAAGCTCATCACTAAGCTAAGGATCCTGGGACTAAACACCTCCCTCTGCAACTGGATCCTGGACTTCCTGACGGGCCGCCCCCCAGGTGGTAAGGGTAGGTAACAACACATCTGCCACACTGATCCTCAACACGGGGGCCCCTCAGGGGGTGCGTGCTCAGTCCCCTCCTGTACTCTATGTTCACCCATGACTGCATGGCCAGGCATGACTCCAACACCATCATTAAGTTTGCCGACGACACAACAGTGGTAGGCCTGATCACCGACAACGATGAGACAGCCTATAGGGAGGAGGTCAGAGATCTGGCCGTGTGGTGCCAGGACAACAACCTCTCCCTCAACGTGACCAAGACAAAGGAGATGATTGTGGACTACAGGAAAAAAAAGAGGACTGAGCACGCCCCCATTCTCATCGACGGGGCTGTAGTGGAACAGGTTGAGAGCTTCAAGTTCCTTGGTGTCCACATCACCAACGAACTATCACGGTCCAAACACACCAAGACAGTCGTGAAAAGGGCACGACAAAGCCTATTCCCCCTCAAAAGACTAAAAAGATTTGGCATGGGTCCTCAGATCCTCAAAAAATTCTACAGCTGCACCATCGAGAGCATCCTGACTGGTTGCATCACCGCCTGGTATGGCAACTGCTTGGCCTCTGACCGCAAGGCACTACAGAGGGTAGTGCGTACGGCCCAGTACATCACTGGGGCAAAGCTCCCTGCCATCCAGGACCTCTATACCAGGCGGTGTCAGAGGAAGGCCCTCAAAATTGTCAAAGACTCCAGTCACCCTAGTCATAGACTGTTCTCTCTGCTACCGCGACGGCAAGCGGTACCGGAGTGCCAAGTCTAGGTCCAAAAGACTTCTCAACAGCTTCTACCCCCAAGCCATAAGACTCCTGAACAGCTAATCATGGCTACCCGGACTATTTGCACTGCCCCCCACCCCATCCTTTTTACGCTGCTGCTACTCTGTTAAGTATTTATGCATAGTCACTTTAACTCTACCCACATGTACATATTACCTCAACTACCTCAACTAGCCGGTGCCCCCGCACATTGACTATGCAACGGTACCCCCCTGTATATATAGCCTCCCTACTGTCACTTTATTTTATTGTATATATAGCCTCCCCTACTGTCACTTTATTTTACTTCTGCTCTTTTTTCTCAACACTTTTTTGTTGTTGTTTTATTCTTACTTTTTTGTTTAAAATAAATGCACTGTTGGTTAAGGGCTGTAAGTAAGCATTTCACTGTAATGTCTGCACCTGTTGTATTCGGCGCATGTGACCAATAAAATTTGATTTGATTTGATTTGATTTGATTAATCACCATAGCTATAAAGGCCACAAAGTCCACCTTCTTAACCTATAAAATATCAGGATCCTGCTAGTGAAAGGCAACCCCTGCAGCCTGCAGTGAAGGCCTATCCACCACCATGGACTTTTTAGGTGCACCATTCAAACCCTCAACCCTTTTAACAGCTGCTGCATATGAAATGCTCTGGACAGGCCTGACTTTGGCCACCTCATTCTGTTTCACCCTTGTGGGGCATTCGAAAGATGTGGCTTCATGGTTCCCACCACAATTGCAACATGTCACATTTTCATCACTTTAATAACACATTATATGATATTTTCCACAACTTGGACATCTCAGCTTCACCCTTCTGCAAACACTTGAAACATGCTTTACAATGATCACACTGCATTGGTCTTGGGATAAATGCTCTGTCTCTGTAGTTAATATACAGTGAGGGAAAAAAGTATTTGATCCCCTGCTGATTTTGTACGTTTGCCCACTGACAAAGACATGATCAGTCTATAATTTTAATGGTAGGTTTATTTGAACAGCGAGAGACAGAATAACAACAACAAAATCCAGAAAAACGCATGTCAAAAATGTTATCAATTGATTTGCATTTTAATGAGGGAAATAAGTATTTGACCCCTCTGCAAAACATGACTTAGTACGTTGTGGCAAAACCCTTGTTGGCAATCACAGAGGTCAGACATTTCTTGTAGTTGGCCACCAGGTTTGCACACATCTCAGGAGGGATTTTGTTCCACTCCTCTTTGCAGATCTTCTCCAAGTCATTAAGGTTTCGAGGCTGACGTTTGGCAACGTTTAGCTCCCTCCACAGATGTTCTATGGGATTAAGGTCTGGAGACTGGCTAGGCCACTCCAGGACCTTAATGAGCTTCTTCTTGAGCCACTCCTTTGTTGCCTTGGCCGTGTGTTTTGGGTCATTGTCATGCTGGAATACCCATCCACGACTCATTTTCAATGCCCTGGCTGAGGGAAGGAGGTTCTCACCCAAGATTTGACGGTACATGGCCCCGTCCATCGTCCATTTGATGCGGTGAAGTTGTCCTGTCCCCTTAGCAGAAAAACACCCCCAAAGCATAATGTTTCCACCTCCATGTTTGACGGTGGGGATGGTGTTCTTGGGCTCATAGGCAGCATTCCTCCTCCTCCAAACACGGCGAGTTGAGTTGATGCCACAGAGCTCAATTTTGGTCTCATCTGACCACAACACTTTCACCCAGTTCTCCTCTGAATCATTCAGATGTTCATTGGCAAACTTCAGACGGGCCTGTATATGTGCTTTCTTGAGCAGGGGGACCTTGCGGGCGCTGCAGGATTTCAGTCCTTCACGGCGTAGTGTGTTACCAATTGTTTTCTTGGTGACTATGCTCCCAGCTGCCTTGAGATCATTGACAAGATCCTCCCGTGTAGTTCTGGGCTGATTCCTCACCGTTCTCATGATCATTGCAACTCCACGAGGTGAGATCTTGCATGGAGCCCCAGGCCGAGGGAGATTGACAGTTATTTTGTGTTTCTTCCATTTGGGTATAATCGCACCAACTGTTGTCACCTTCTCACCAAGCTGCTTGGCGATGGTCTTGTAGCCCATTCCAGCCTTGTGTAGGTCTACAATCTTGTCCCTGACATCCTTGGAGAGCTCTTTGGTATTGGCCATGGTGGAGAGTTTGGAATCTGATTGATTGATTGCTTCTGTGGACAGGTGTCTTTTATACAGGTAACAAGCTGAGATTAGGAGCACTCCCTTTAAGAGTGTGCTCCTAATCTCAGCTCGTTACCTGTATAAAAGACACCTGGGAGCCAGAAATCTTTCTGATTGAGAGGGGGTCAAATACGTATTTCCCTCATTAAAATGCAAATCAATTTATAACATTTTTGACATGTGTTTTTCTGGATTCTTTTGTTGTTATTCTGTCTCTCACTGTTCAAATAAACCTACCATTAAAATTATAGACTGATCATTTCTTTGTCAGTGGGAAAACGTACAAAATCAGCAGGGGATCAAATACTTTTTTCCCTCACTGTAATTAGATTTGTTAAAATTTTTTGGTTACTACATTATGTGTTATTTCATAGTTTTGATGTCTTCACTATTATTCTACAATGTAAAAAATAGTAAAAAATAAAGAAAAACCCTTGAATGAGTAGGTGTCCAAACCTTTGACTGGTAGTGTATATATTTTCAAATACTTTTTTCCCTAACTGTACTCCAATTCTCCTTGATTCTACCGCCATTAGATTCAGAATCCACTTCATTTTTTATTTGTTAAATTTTTTTATTTAACCTTTATTTAACCAGGTAAGCCAGTTGAGAACAAGTTCTCATTTACAACTGCGACCTGGCCAAGATAAAGCAAAGCAGCGCGATAAAAACAACAACACAGAGTTACATATGGGGTAAAACAAAACATAAAGTCAAAAATACAACAATATATATATACAGTGTGGGCAAATGTAGCAAGTTATGGAGGTAAGGCAATAAATAGGCTATAGTGCAAAATAATTACAATTAGTATTAACACTGGAATGATAGATGTGCAAGAGTTGATGTGCAAATAGAGATACTGGGGTACAAATGAGCAAAATAAATAACAATATAGGGATGAGGTAGTTGGGCGGGCTAATTTCAGATGGGCTGTGTACAGGTGCAGTGATCGGTAAGGTGCTCTGACAACTGATGCTTAAAGTTAGTGAGGGAGATAAGTGTCTCCAGCTTCAGAGATTTTTGCAATTTGTTCCAGTCATTGGCAGCAGAGAACTGGAAGGAATGGCGGCCAAAGGAGGTGTTGGCTTTGGGGATGACCAGTGAGATATACCTGCTGGAGCGCATACTACGGGTGGGTGTTGCTATGGTGACCAATGAGCTAAGATAAGGCGGGGATTTGCCTAGCAGTGATTTATAGATGGCCTGGAGCCAGTGGGTTTGGCGACGAATATGTAGTGAGGACCAGCCAACAAGAGCGTACAGGTCACAGTGGTGGGTAGTATTGTCACGGATTCTGCCGAGGCTGCTCCTCCTCCTAGTTCGGGCAGGCTTCGGCGTTCGTCGTCCCCGGAGTACTAGCTGCCACCGTTGAATATTTCTATGTTTGATTGCTTTTGTCTGTCTATTACACCTGTGTCCGTTTGTGTCTGATTACGTGTTCTATAAGTTGCCTGTTTTGTATTGGTTAGGTTGTGTGTTGTTTTTCGCCTGTCCGTAGTGCTGCGTGTTTTTCTCTGTTTTGTTGTTTTACGCATAGTTGCGTAATTGCTCGCCTCTGTCGTTTTGAGGCCGTTCATTGTATCTTTGCCTTGTGGATTACAAGTAAACTTTGTTGGACTAAGCTTCGGTGTCCTGCGCCTGACTCCCACACTACATACACCTCAGCCTTGACAGAACAACACACCAGTATGGAGTCAGCAGGAGCAGTGGCGGCACCCAAGTCGCTGGAGGATCGGATCAGCGACCAAGACACCATGATCCGGAAACTTGGGGCCGCCATGAACGAGGTGTCCAACACTCTGCGCCGGTTGGTTACGGGAGAGGTGCCCACGCCTTCTCACACCATCCCATCACCAACGGCCAGTCCTCCTCTCTCAGCACCGGGACCCAGTGGCATTCGGCTCTCGCTCCCGAGGGCATATGATGGTTCTGCAGCCGGGTGTCAGGGGTTCCTCCTGCAGGTGGAACTCTACCTGGCCACCATACACCCAGCGCCCTCGGGATACGAGAGCGTCTCCGCCCTCATCTCCTGTCTATCCTGCAAGGCGTTGGAGTGGGCCAACGCCGAATGGAGGGGAATAGACGCCGCTACCATCACCTACGCTGAGTTCTCCCGCCGCTTCAGGACTGTCTTCGATCATCCACCTGAGGGGAAGGCGGCGGGGGAGCGTCTGTTCCACCTCCGACAGGGGAAGAGGAGCGCACAGGAGTTCGCCCTGGAGTTCCGGACTCTAGCGGCGGATGCGGGGTGGAATGAGAGGGCCCTCATCGACCATTACCGGTGTAGCCTACGAGAGGACGTTCGTCGTGAGCTGGCCTGCAGGGACACCAACCTATCCTTCGACCAGTTGGTGGACATCTCCATCCGTCTCGACACCCTGCTGGCTACCCACGGACGTCCCGAGTGGGGGTCGTCCATTCCACCCTCCAGCACCTCCGAGCCGATTCCCATGGAGCTCGGAGGTGCTGGCGCTAGAGAGAGGAGGAGAGAGAGCCCGAGGGGGGCCATCCCCTGCACCAACTGTGGCCGTGGAGGACACACCGCGGCCAGGTGCTGGGGAGGGTCTCCTGGGAGAGTGGACCACAGGTCACGCACTGGGGAGTCATTCCAGGTGAGTAGGCGCCCCACTTACCCAGAGCTCTCTGTTGGTCACATGTGTATACCTGTGAGATTTCCACAGGTGGCACCTCATTCCCAGCATAAGGCGCTAGTAGATTCAGGCGCAGCTGGGAATTTTGTTGATCATGCATTTTGTTATAGGTTAGGAATTCCCCTTCGGCCGGTAGTAGCCCCCTTTACTGTTCATGCCCTAGACAGCCGGCCGTTGGGGTCGGGGTTGATCAGAGAAGTCACAGCACCACTTAAGATGACGACGCAGGGGGGTCATGAGGAGATCATTCAGTTTTATCTGATTGACTCTCCTGCGTATCCCGTGGTGCTGGGGCTTCCCTGGTTAAGCGCCCATGATCCTACCATTGCGTGGCAACAGAGGGCTCTTATGGAGTGGTCTGCCCAGTGTGTAGGGAGATGTCTAGGTGTTTCCTTAGGGGCGACCTCGGTAGAGAGTCCGAACCAAGTGCCCGCAATGCGCATTCCCCCTGAATATGAGGATTTAGCACTTGTGTTCAGCAAAACGAGGGCAACACGGCTACCACCTCATAGACAGGGGATTGTGCGATAGATCTCCAAACAGGAGCGGCACTTCCGCGGAGCCGTGTGTATCCCCTGTCTCAAGAGGAGACAGCGGCTATGGAGACTTACATAGCCGAGTCCTTGGCACAGGGATACATACGGTCCTCCACTTCCCCGGTTTCCTCAAGTTTATTTTTTGTGAAGAAGAAGGACGGGGGTTTGCGCCCGTGTATTGATTACCGTAGTCTCAATCAGATCACGGTTAAGTACAGTTACCCTCTTCCACTGATTGCGACTATGACAGAATCATTACGCGGAGCGCGGTTCTTCACAAAGTTGGATCTCAGGAGCGCGTACAATCTGGTGCGCATTAGGGAGGGGGATGAATGGAAAACAGCATTTAGCACCACCTCGGGTCATTACGAGTATCTCGTCATGCCATACGGGTTAATGAATGCTCCTTCAGTCTTCCAATCCTTTGTTGACGAAATTTTCCAGGACATGCATGGGCAGGGTGTGGTAGTATACATCGACGACATCCTAGTGTACTCTTCTACACGAGCCGAGCATGTAGCCCTGGTGCGCCGAGTGTTGAGGAGACTGTTGGAGCATGACTTGTATGCCAAGGCAGAGAAATCCTTGTTCTTCCAGGAGTCTGTCTCCTTTTTGGGTTATCGGTTGTCCGCGTCTGGTGTGAAGATAGAGGTTGACCGTGTGTCTGCCGTGCGTAATTGGCAAACTCCAACCACTGTAAAAGAGGTGCAGCAGTTTTTGGGTTTTGCTAATTATTACCGGAGGTTTATCCGGGGCTTTGGACAGGTTGCAGCTCCCATTACGTCCCTGCTAAAGGGGGGTCCGGTTCGCTTGCAGTGGTCAGCTGAGGCGGACAGGGCATTTGTCAAACTGAAAAACCTGTTCACCTCGGCTCCAGTGCTGGCGCATCCGGATCCCTCTTTACCATTCCAAGTAGAGGTAGACGCGTCCGAGGCCGGTATTGGGGCAGTCCTGTCGCAACGGTCCGGCACGCCACCTAAGCTCCGCCCCTGTGCGTTCTATTCTAAGAAGCTCAGCTCGGCGGAGCACAATTATGACGTAGGGGACAGAGAGCTGTTAGCTGTAGTCCAGGCCCTAAAGGTGTGGAGGCATTGGCTTGAGGGGGCTCAACACCCTTTCCTCATTCTGACTGACCACCGTAAGCAGCGTTCGGTTGAAGAGCATGCATTTAGTTTTACTAGTGTTTAAGAGCAGTTGGAGGCTACTGAAGGAGTGTTGTATGGCATTGAAGCTCGTTTGGAGGTTTGTTAACACAGTGTCCAATGAAGGGCCAGATGTATACAGAATGGTGTCGTCTGCGTAGAGGTGGATCTGAGAGTCACCAGCAGAAAGAGCGACATCATTGATATACACAGAGAAAAGAGTCGGCCCAAGAATTGAACCCTGTGGCACCCCCATAGAGACTGCCATAGGTCCAGACAACAGGCCCTCCGATTTGACACATTGAACTCTATCTGAGAAGTAGTTGGTGAACCAGGCGAGGCAGTCATTTGAGAAACCAAGGCTATTTAGTCTGCCAATAAGAATGCGGTGGTTGACAGAGTCGAAAGCCTTGGCCAGGTCGATGAAGACGGCTGCACAGTACTGTCTATTATCGATCACGGTTATAATATCGTTTAGGACCTTGAGCGTGGCTGAAGTGCACCCATGACCAGCTCGGAAACCGGATTGCATAGCGGAGAAGGTACGGTGGGATTCGAAATGGTCGGTGATCTGTTTGTTAACTTGGCTTTCAAAAACTTTCGAAAGGCAGGGCAGGATGGATATGGGTCTGTAACAGTTTGGATCTAGAGTGTCACCCCCTTTGAAGAGGGGGATCAATCAATCAATTTTATTTTATATAGCCCTTCATACATTAGCTAATATCTCGAAGTGCTGTACAGACACCCAGCCTAAAACCCCAAACAGCTAGTAATGCAGGTGTAGAAGCACGGTGGCTAGGAAAAACTCCCTAGAAAGGCCAAAACCTAGGAAGAAACCTAGAGAGGAACCAGGCTATGAGGGGTGGCCAGTCCTCTTCTGGCTGTGCCGGGTGGAGATTATAACAGAACCATGCCAAGATGTTCAAAAATGTTCATAAGTGACAAGCATGGTCAAATAATAATCAGGAATAAATCTCAGTTGGCTTTTCATAGCCGATCATTAAGAGTTGAAAACAGCAGGTCTGGGACAGGTAGGGGTTCCATAACCGCAGGCAGAACAGTTAAAACTGGAATAGCAGCAAGGCCAGGCGGACTGGGGACAGCAAGGAGTCACCACGGCCGGTAGTCCCGACGTATGGTCCTAGGGCTCAGGTCTCTCAGTTGGCTTTTCATAGCCGATCATTAAGAGTTGAAAACACCAGGTCTGGGACAGGTAGGGGTTTCGTAACCGCAGGCAGAACAGTTGAAACTGGAATAGCAGCAAGGCCAGGCGGACTGGGGACAGCAAGGTGTCAGCATGCCCGGTAGTCCTGACGTATGGTCCTAGGGCTCAGGTTCTCAGAGAGAAAGAGAGAACGAGAGAATTAGAGAGAGCATACTTAAATTCACACAGGACACTGGATAAGACAGGAGAAGTACTCCAGGTATAACCAACTAACCCCAGCCCCCCGACACATAAACTACTGCAGCATAAATACTGGAGGCTGAGACAGGAGCGGTCCGGAGACACTGTGGCCCCATCCGAAGACTCCTGGGCCAGACTACACTCAATCATAAGAGATAAGTCTTCAGTAAAGACTTAAAGGTTGAGACCGAGTCTGCGTCTCTCACATGGGTAGGCAAACTGTTCCATAAAAATTGAGATCTATAGGAGAAAGCCCTGCCTCCCGCTGTTTGCTTAGAAATTCTAGGGACAATTAGGAGGCCTGCGTCTTGTGACCGTAGCGTACGTATTGGTATGTACGGCAGGACCAACTCGGAAAGATAGGTAGGAGCAAGCCCATGTAACGCTTTATAGGTTAACAGTAAAACCTTGAAATCAGCCCTTGCCTTAACAGGAAGCCAGTGTAGGGAAGCTAGCACTGGAGTAATATGATCAAATTTCTTGGTTCTAGTCAGGATTCTAGCAGCCGTATTTAGCACTAACTGAAGTTTATTTAGTGCTTTATCCGGGTAGCCGGAAAGTAGAGCATTGCAGTAGTCTAACCTAGAAGTAACAAATGCATGGATTAATTTTTCTGCATCATTTTTGGACAGAAAATTTCAGATTTTTGCAATGTTACGTAGATGGAAAAAAGCTGTCCTTGAAACAGTCTTGATATGTTCGTCAAAAGAGAGATCAGGGTCAAGAGTAACGCCGAGGTCCTTCACAGTTTTATTTGAGACGACTTTACAACCATCAAGATGAATTGTCAGATTTAACAGAAGATCTCTTTGTTTCTTGGGACCTAGAACAAGCATCTCTGTTTTGTCCGAGTTTAAAAGTAGAAAGTTTTCAGCCATCCACTTCCTTATGTCTGAAACACAGGCTTCTAGCGAGGGCAATTTTGGGGCTTCACCATGTTTCATTGAAATGTACAGCTGTGTGTCATCCGCATAGCAGTGAAAGTTAACATTATGTTTTCGAATAACATCC
The DNA here is from genome assembly GCF_020615455.1 of Coregonus clupeaformis. Lineage (NCBI taxonomy): Eukaryota > Metazoa > Chordata > Actinopteri > Salmoniformes > Salmonidae > Coregonus > Coregonus clupeaformis. The sequence continues at coordinate 29,149,226 of NC_059217.1, read as the reverse complement.
CCAAGAGGTAAAATATATAGTGAAAACAATAGTGGTCCTAAAACGGAACCTTGAGGAACACCGAAATGTACAGTTGATTTGTCGGAGGACAGACCATTCACAGAGACAAACTGATATCTTTCCGACAGGTAAGATCTAAACCAGGCCAGAACTTGTCCGTGTAGACCAATTTGGGTTTCCAGTCTCTCCAAAAGAATGTGGTGATCGATGGTGTCAAAGGCAGCACTAAGGTCTAGTAGCACGAGGACAGATGCAGAGCCTCGGTCTGACGCCATTAAAAGGTCATTTACCACCTTCACAAGTGCAGTCTCAGTGCTATGATGGGGTCTAAAACCAGACTGAAGCATTTCGTATACATTGTTTGTCTTCAGAAAGGCAGTGAGTTGCTGCGCAACAGCTTTTTCTAAAATTTTTGAGAGGAATGGAAGATTCGATATAGGCCGATAGTTTTTTATATTTTCCGGGTCAAGGTTTGGCTTTTTCAAGAGAGGCTTTATCACTGCCACTTTTAGTGAGTTTGGTACACATCCGGTGGATAGAGAGCTGTTTATTATGTTCAACATAGGAGGGCCAAGCACAGGAAGCAGCTCCTTCAGCAGTTTAGTAGGAATAGGATCCAGTATGCAGCTTGAAGGTTTAGAGGCCATGATTATTTTCATCATTGTGTCAAGAGATATAGTATTAAAACACTTAAGTGTCTCTCCTGATCCCAGGCCCTCGCAGAGTCTGCAGATCCAGGACAGCTAAGCCCTGGATTCAAAGAGGAGTCCGTAATTTGCTTTCTAATGGTCATGATCTTTTCCTCAAAGAAGTTCATGAATTTATTACTGCTGAAGTGAAAGCCATCCTCTCTTGGGGAATGCTGCTTTTTAGTTAGCTTTGCAACAGTATCAAAAAGAAATTTTGGATTGTTCTTATTTTCCTCGATTAAGTTGGAAAAGTAGGATGATCGAGCAGCAGTGAGGGCTCTTCGGTACTGCACGGTACTGTCTTTCCAAGCTAGTCGGAAGACTTCCAGTTTGGTGTGGCGTCATTTCCGTTCCAAATTCCTGGAAGCTTGCTTCAAAGCTCGGGTATTTTCTGTATACCAGGGAGCTAGTTTCTTATGACAAATGTTTTCCGTTTTTAGGGGTGCAACTGCATCTAGGGTATTGCGCAAGGTTAAATTGAGTTCCTCAGTTAAGTGGTTAACTGATTTTTGTCCTCTGACGTCCTTGGGTAGGCAGAAGGAGTCTGGAAGGGCATCAAGGAATTTTTGTGTTGTCTGAGAATTTATAGCACGACTTTTGATGCTCCTTGATTGGGGTCTGAGCAGATTATTTGTTGCGATTGCAAACTGTGACGTCACGAGAGGCTACACAGCTTTCAGCGGGATTGCTCAAGTAGTGCAAGGAGACAAGGTTCAAACAAAACAAGGATTTTATTATAGGTCTTGGGAAATTAACGAAAATATAACAAAATTCTGTTCTCTTGTGGCTCTTTAAGGGTTAACAGTTCAGGGATGTCTCTTCCACATCCAAAATCATAATTCTCACTCGCTCAGATAACTTTTCCCCAGCCTTACTGTAGTCCACGTTGCAGCTAGTGGCCAACCCAGCAAAAAGTCCTTCCAAATGTCTCTCACGTATTTCCACAGGTGCATATATCCAAAGGTGAGTATTTCCCAAAGGTAAGTATCTCCAAATCCTTATATTCCTCATGGAAGTGGACGTGCAGCACTCTTGTCCTCCAGAGAGCCCAGGTTGGAGACTGTGTCTCTTCCCTTCCCAAACCTTCAGCTCATCAGCTCCTCATTTGTTTCAGCTGCGTGGGAAGATTGGCCATAGAGGGGTGGAGTTCCCGACCATACCAGCAGATGGAGCCATAGCTGTCTGGGTTTGCAGCCACCTCAGGGGGATGTAACGTCCCTCCAGGACACAGCCTCTCGTGACATCACACATCCCCCTCCTCGGGACCGACGTCCTCGTCGGGGTAAAGGCAGCGAAGAAGGCATCACGCCGGGAGAGGGCGTCCGCATTGCCGTGGTGCTTGCCAGCCCTGTGGACAACAGAAAAGTTAAACGGTTGCAAGCTCAAAAACCATCTGGTTACTCTACTGTTTGATTCCTTGTTCTTGGCCATCCACTGCAGAGGGGCGTGATCAGATACCACCATGAAACGTCGGCCCAGGAGATAGAACCGAAGGGACTCCAGGGCCCAGACTACAGCCAGACATTCTTTCTCCACCGTTGAATAGTTCTTCTCTCTTGGAAGTAACTTTCTGCTTAGGTAGAGAATGGGATGTTCTTCACCGTCATGTGCCTGGGTGAGGACAGCACCCAGACCCACCTCCGAAGCATCCGCTTGGACAATGAATTCCTTCTTGAAGTCTGGTGCCACCAGGATCGGACTGGAGCAGAGTGCTCGCTTCAGGTTGAGGAAAGCCGCCTCCGCCGCAGGGTTCCACTTCACCATTCGTGAGTGGCGTTTGGTCGTCAGCTCCGTCAACGGTGCAGCTATGGTAGCAAAATCTGCAATAAAGCGTCTATAGTAGCCAGCGAGGCCCAAAAATGACCTTACTTGCTTCTTGGTGATGGGCTGCGGCCAGTCCTGTATGGCCCGCAGTTTGGCTTCCTGTGGTTTGACCAACCCCCGCCCAATGGTGTACCCCAGGTAGTTTGTCTCACTGAAGGCCAGCTTGCACTTCTTCGGGTTTGCCGTGAGCCCTGCTTCCCTGAGCGAATCCAGCACCGCTTGTACCGGGGTATGTGGCTGGCCCAATCCGGACTTTGTATAACAACATCATCCAAATAAGCCGCTGCGTGCCTCTTGTGGGGCGCAAGGACTCGATCCATCAGGCGTTGGAACGTGGCAGGTGCCCCGTGGAGACCAAACGGAAGTCGGGTATACTGGTAGAGCCCCTCCGGGGTGGCAAAGGCTGTCTTCTCCTTAGACGCCGGGGTCAGGGGCACCTGCCAGTAGCCTTTTGTGAGATCAAGAGTGGTTAGGGAACGAGCATGCCCCAAGGAGTCTATTAAATCATCGACACGAGGCATTGGGTATGCATCAAATTCAGACACTTCATTCAACTTTCGATAGTCATTACAAAATCGTACGGAACCGTCTGGCTTGGGAACTAGTACGATGGGACTTGCCCAGGCACTGTGGGACTCTTCGATTACTCCCAACTCCCGCATCTTCCTTACCTCCTTCTGTATAACCACTTTACGAGCCTCTGGCACGCGGTACGAGCGCTGGTTTACCGTTCGGCCAGGCATGGTGCGGATCTCATGTTGGACCACCTCTGTGTGACCGGGAAGGGAGGAGAAGACATCCTGGTTCTGCTCCACGAGTTCCAGGGCCATCTGTCGTTGATGTGGGGACAGATTTGGACCCAGCTGAACCTCTTCTCGCGCCGGTTCCTTGGTCTCTGTGGGGGGTAGACAGCTGAACAGCGCCTCTCTGGTGTGCCACTTCTTTAAAAGGTTAACATGATAAATCTGCTCAGTTTTTCTTTTATCTGGTTGCCTCACCTTGTAGTTTACTTCTCCCATGCGTTCAATGACCTCATATGGTCCTTGCCAGGTTGCCAGGAATTTACACTCAACGGTTGGCACCAGGACCAGCACTCTGTCCCCCGGCTTAAACTCCCTGGGTTGAGCAGATCTGTTGTAGGAGGCTTGCTGTTGCCGCTGACTGGCCTCCAGGTGTTCCCGCATCATGGGATAGATGGCCTTCATTCTCTCCCTCATAGCCCCGACATGGTCGATCAGTGTCCGCTGTTGGCATGGCTGCTCCTCCCAGGCCTCCTTGGCGATGTCGAGCAGTCCTCTGGGTCTGTAGGAAAGCAAGAGCTCAAAGGGTGAAAAACCAGTAGAAGACTGAGGTACCTCTCTCACCGCAAATAATATGTAGGGTAACAGCTGATCCCAGTTGCGCCCATCTTCCCCCTACCGCTTTCCGCAGCATGGATTTTAGTGTTTTGTTAAAACGTTCGACTAGGCCATCTGTCTGGGGGTGGTAGACCGAGGTTCTCAGCTGTTTGATTTTCAGTAAAGCACAGAGTTCTTTCATCACCCTGGACATGAATGGAGTCCCTTGGTCCGTCAATATCTCTTTTGGGATTCCCAGACTAGTTGAGAGACGGAACAGCTCCTTGGCGATTTGTCTGGATGTAGCCTTCCTCAGCGGAATGGCCTCCGGGTACCGGGATGCATAGTCCAGAATGACCAGAATGTATTGATGTCCCCTGGAACTTTTCGGTAAGGGCCCGACTATGTCTAATCCAATCCTCTCAAAAGGAGTTTCGATAATGGGCAAGGGAATGAGCGGGTTTCTATATGTGGGCTTTGGCGCAACCTGCTGACACTCAGGGCAACTACGGCAGTAGTTCTCTATCTCTTTGTGTACTCCTGGCCAAAAGAAACGTTGCATGATTCTTTCCTTCGTCTTCTCTACCCCCAAGTGGGCCCCTAGCGGGTGTGTGTGTGCTAGGTTGAGTACTGTGGCCCGATAGGGCTGTGGCACGAGGAGCTGTTCATGCACTTCATCATTTTTCTTGACTATCTGATATACTAACCCCCGGTTTACTGCGAAATGGGGGTAAGTAGGGTTTGTCTTATCACCTAACACTACACCTTCTAATACCTGCACATTTCTTAAGGCATTTGCAAGAGTAGGATCTTGTAATTGAGCCGTACCATACTGGCCTGTGAGAGGGGGAAGCTCTTGGGTGCCTGGGACGTCTTCTTCACTGGAGAACGGAGCACTTTCCTGGGCTGCGTTCTCTTCTCCCGTATCCGGACCAGTCTCGGTGTCGGTCTGGGCACCTGCCATCCCTATCAGAGCCCGGGCGGGAGTGAGTAACTCGGAGGATTGCACCGGAGCCTTCCCAGGATGAGTCTTGCCTCTCCGTTTCCGAGGTACTCGGGTTATCCTCTCCTGAGACTCTCTCCAGAGTGGGTAAAAGGCTGGGCAGTCTCGTCCAATTAGGACAGGGACGGGGAGGGGAATCAACCACCCCCGCCGTCGTGTGTATGGTTCCCCGTGTGCTGGTCATTGTAAGTTCAGTAATGGGGTATTCTCTGGTGTCCCCATGGACACAGGAAACTGGGAGGACTTTCCCCGGGGTCAGACACGTTGGGCCCACCAAATCCTTACGCACCAGGGTGGCCCGGCTACCAGAATCCAGTAAGGCCTCCACATCATGGTGATTCACAGTTACCGGGCAGGTGGGGGGTCGATCTGGGCCGCCATCTACGACTCCCAAGAGCGAGGCAAAACGGTGTGTGGGTGCTGAGCTGGAGGACTCCGCAGTGGGCATAGGTTCATCGGCTGGTTTCCCACACTGCCAGGAGATATGTCCCATCTCCCCACACCGGTAACACTGTCGAGTTTCCTCCTCCTGGTGTACTCTTCTTGGACCCGCCTGGTTTCTGGCTCCCCCTGGAGCCGGGATAAGTCCTGACGTGGCTGGGTTCGAGACCTTGGGGTCCTTTGGACGGGTTCTTCCCATTTGTGGTGGGGCCGCACTCCTGGGGTCTTTTCGGGAAGCATTCAGCATCTCCGCTGTGGCCTGGTACTTTTCCACAGCTTCCACGGTCAGATCAGCCGTGGTCAAGGCCTGTTGACTGATGAACCGTTTTGCCTCATAAGGCAGGGCGCGTAGGTAACGATCCACCACAACGGCCTCCACCACCGCCGCTGCTGTATTCCTCTGCGGATCCAGCCATTTCCTTGCGATTCGGACAAGTTCATGCATCTGCGCCCGAGGAGGTTGGTCTGGTTGGAAGGTCCAGCTGTGAAAGCGCTGGGCCATACCAAACTTTGTGAGTCCATATCTGCTGAGGATCTCAGACTTCAGGGCATCATAGTCAGTAACCTGGTCAGGGCCCAGGTCCCGGACAGCATTCAGCGATTCCCGGTTAGAAAGGGGGCTAACAGACCAACCCACTGTTGCTTGGGCCAGGCTTCCCTAGTGGCCGTGGCCTCAAATGCATGCAGGTATGCCTCAATGTCATCGGTAGCTCCCATCTTAGATATAAAGTCACTTGCCTTTATTGGGCGGGTATTTTGGACCACCCTCTGTCTCTGCAACTGCAATTCCTCTGCCTTCAGAAGGTTGGCTTTCTTTTGCTCCTCCAAGAGAGCCACGTTTGCTTGCATCTGGGCTTGCTGGCCAGCAACCAGGGCTTTCAATATGTCCTCCATTTCAGTCGGCGGGGAGCCTACGGCCAACTTGGAAAACTGGGTGATCAAACCTTCGGTATCCTCCTCTGACATGCACTATTAACGCTTGAGCGTGCCCGTATTCTCCACCATCTGTGACGTCACGAGAGGCTACACAGCTTTCAGCGGGATTGCTCAAGTAGTGCAAGGAGACAAGGTTCAAACAAAACAAGGATTTTATTATAGGTCTTGGGAAATTAACGAAAATATAACAAAATTCTGTTCTCTTGTGGCTCTTTAAGGGTTAACAGTTCAGGGATGTCTCTTCCACATCCAAAATCATAATTCTCACTCGCTCAGATAACTTTTCCCCAGCCTTACTGTAGTCCACGTTGCAGCTAGTGGCCAACCCAGCAAAAAGTCCTTCCAAATGTCTCTCACGTATTTCCACAGGTGCATATATCCAAAGGTGAGTATTTCCCAAAGGTAAGTATCTCCAAATCCTTATATTCCTCATGGAAGTGGACGTGCAGCACTCTTGTCCTCCAGAGAGCCCAGGTTGGAGACTGTGTCTCTTCCCTTCCCAAACCTTCAGCTCATCAGCTCCTCATTTGTTTCAGCTGCGTGGGAAGATTGGCCATAGAGGGGTGGAGTTCCCGACCATACCAGCAGATGGAGCCATAGCTGTCTGGGTTTGCAGCCACCTCAGGGGGATGTAACGTCCCTCCAGGACACAGCCTCTCGTGACATCACAAAACGTAATAAAATGGTGGTCCGATAGTCCAGGATTTTGTGGAAAAACATTAAGATCTACAACATTTATTCCATGGGACAAAACTAGGTCCAGAGTATGACTGTGGCAGTGAGTAGGTCCAGAGACATGTTGGACAAAACCCACTGAGTCGATAATGGCTCCGAAAGACTTTTGGAGTGGGTCTGTGGACTTCTCCATGTGAATATTAAAATCACCAAAAATTAGAATATGATCTGCTATGACTACAAGGTCTGATAGGAATTCAGGAAACTCAGAGAGGAACGCTGTATATGGCCCAGGAGGCCTGTAAACAGTAGCTATAAAAAGTGATTGAGTAGGCTGCATAGATTTCATGACTAGAAGCTCAAAAGACGAAAACGCCATTTTTTTTTTTGTAAATTGAAATTTGCTATCGTAAATGTTAGCAACACCTCCGCCTTTGCGGGATGACCGCGGCAGCTTTCCAATCTCTGGGGATATCAAACGTTACGAAAGAGAGGTTGAACAGGCTAGTAATAGGGGTTGCGACAATTTCGGTGGCTAGTTTTAGAGAGAAAGGGTCCAGATTGTCTAGCCCAGATGATTTGTAGGGGTCCAGATTTTGCAGCTCTTTCAGAACATCAGCTGTCTGGATTTGTGTGAAGGAGAAGCGGGGGGGGCATGGGCAAGTTGCAGCGGAGGGTGCAGAGCTGGTGGCCGGGGTAGTGGTAGCCAGGTGGAAAGCATGGCCAGCCGTAGCAAAATGCTTGTTGAAATTCTCGATTATTGTAGATTTATCGGTGATGATAGTATTTCCTAGCCTCAGTGCAGTGGGCAGTTGGGAGGAAGTGCTCTTATTCTCCATGGACTTTACAGTGTCCCAAAACTTTTTGGAGTTAGTGCTACAGGAAGCAAATTTCTGTTTGAAAAAGTTAGCCTTTGCTTTCCTAACTGCTTGTGTATATTGGTTCCTAACTTCCCTGAAAAGTTGCATATCGCGGGGGCTATTTGATGCTAATGCAGTACGCCACAGGATGTTTTTGTGCTGGTCAAGGGCAGTCAAGTCTGAGGAGAACCAGGGGCTATATCTGTTCTTAGTTCTGTATTTTTTGAATGGGGCATGTTTATTTAAGATTGAGAGGAAATTACTTTTAAAGAACAACCAGGCATCCTCTACTGACGGAATGAGATCTATATCCATCCAGGATACCTGGGCCAGGTCAATTAGGAAGGCCTGCTCGCTGAAGTGTTTTAGGGAGCATTTGACAGTGATGAGGGGTGGTCGTTTGACCGCGGACCCGTTACGGACGCACGCAATAAGGCATCATCCGCTTCCGCCATCTTTTTCAGTCTCCCCACTCTCAAAGCCTGGACAAACCACTGTTCCGTCTACCGACTAGCCGTTCTTCCAAATGTTTGTAAATTGCGGATTCATGGCCAGAATAAGAGTCCCGTCCTGTACACGTTGTAAATGAATAATTAGGCCGAAAATGCACAATTATCGATATGTTTTATACTAGTTATCATACAAAGAATAATTGAAAGTATTTCCATAAGATATTATGTGATTTGACCCACTTCATATGTATATACTTTATTCTAGTCAAGGCCATCCTATTCGACTATTGCTTTACATACTGAATACTATTTTGTCCTACGTATTCTTCCGATATACAGTGGGGGAAAAAAGTATTTAGTCAGCCACCAATTGTGCAAGTTCTCCAACATAAAAAGATGAGAGAGGCCTGTAATTTTCATCATAGGTACACGTCAACTATGACAGACAAATTGAGAAAAAGAAATCCAGAAAATCACATTGTAGGATTTTTAATGAATTTATTTGCAAATTATGGTGGAAAATAAGTATTTGGTCACCTACAAACAAGCAAGATTTCTGGCTCTCACAGACCTGTAACTTCTTCTTTAAGAGGCACCTCTGTCCTCCACTCGTTACCTGTATTAATGGCATCTGTTTGAACTTGTTATCAGTATAAAAGACACCTGTCCACAACCTCAAACAGTCACACTCCAAACTCCACTATGGCCAAGACCAAAGAGCTGTCAAAGGACACCAGAAACAAAATTGTAGACCTGCACCAGGCTGGGAAGACTGAATCTGCAATAGGTAAGCAGCTTGGTTTGAAGAAATCAACTGTGGGAGCAATTATTAGGAAATGGAAGACATACAAGACCACTGATAATCTCCCTCGATCTGGGGCTCCACGCAAGATCTCACCCCGTGGGGTCAAAATGATCACAAGAACGGTGAGCAAAAATCCCAGAACCACACGGGGGGACCTAGTGAATGACCTGCAGAGAGCTGGGACCAAAGTAACAAAGCCTACCATCAGTAACACACTACGCCGCCAGGGACTCAAATCCTGCAGTGCCAGACGTGTCCCCCTGCTTAAGCCAGTACATGTCCAGGCCCGTCTGAAGTTTGCTAGAGTGCATTTGGATGATCCAGAAGAGAATTGGGAGAATGTCATATGGTCAGATGAAACCAAAATAGAACTTTTTGGTAAAAACTCAACTCGTCGTGTTTGGAGGACAAAGAATGCTGAGTTGCATCCAAAGAACACCATACCTACTGTGAAGCATGGGGGTAGAAACATCATGCTTTGTGGCTGTTTTTCTGCAAAGGGACCAGGACGACTGATCCGTGTAAAGGAAAAAATGAATGTATCGTGAGATTTTGAGTGAAAACCTCCTTCCATCAGCAAGGGCATTGAAGATGAAACGTGGCTGGGTCTTTCAGCATGACAATGATCCCAAACACACCGCCCGGGCAACAAAGGAGTGGCTTCGTAAGAAGCATTTCAAGGTCCTGGAGTGGCCTAACCAGTCTCCAGATCTCAACCCCATAGAAAATCTTTGGAGGGAGTTTGAGTTTGAGTTTGAGTTTATTTTTACAGGGACAGTGCACATTAATCAACGTTTCAGTAAAAGTGCCGGTTTTAGCCAGCCGGCTAATTTTCAACCGCAGTCCCTGGGCAGGTTATTAAAAACAATTACAATATAGACAATAACAACATAGAACAAGACATAGCATACAGACATAGCAACATAGGACAAACAAGACGTAGGATACAGACCGAGCAACATAGAACAAAAAGCAGCAAGACAAAATTCATAAAAGCAACAAAGTGTTTCCACACCTTACAAGTTACAGACAACAGACATGAAAAGCGGCAACACACAGCTAGGGACCATGTTCACAAATCTGATTGACCTTTAGCCATGTCTTCAAGCATTTTGTGAAAGTGTGATATGTAGTGCAGTTATGTGTGTCTGATGGCAGTGTATTCCAGACATGGGAAGCTCTCACAGAAAAAGCGGATTTACTAAAGGTGCTTTTCCTTAGGGGAACTACACAGTCACCTCTCATGGCAGACCTTGTGGATCTGCTGCCATATGTTTGGGTTTTCTGTTTAACAAAAATACTGAGTGGAGGGGGAGCCAAGCCATTTAGGATCTTGAATACAAGACATGCATCGGTGTATTGCACAAGATTTTCCCAACTCAGGAGCTCATGCTTTCTAAGGATGTGACAGTGATGATGGCTATTGGGCTTCCTATCAAGCACTTTGAGAGCCTGTTTGTAGACAAACTGAATAGGTCTTACTGTTGTACAGCAAGCTTGGGCCCAACTAGTCAAGCAGTATGTTAAGTGGGGGAGTATCATAGATTTGAAGTACAGTTTTGCTACCTCTGTAGTCAAACAATTTCGTATAAATCGGAAATTAGCTAGGTTGAATTTGGTTATTTGAATTACCTTTTTCACATGCTTTTTAAAAGAGAGGTTGGAATCAAGTATGATGCCAAGGTACCCCCTGGAGCTTCTCCCCTGACACATAGACTTCTGGCTCAGTAGCATCTGTTGCCCCCTTTGTGAAGAACATGCAAACAGTTTTTTTCACATTGAGATGCAAACACGAGTCACTGAGCCACTTTGTAACCTGGACCATTACAGTAGTGAGTTCTTGTGCAGCTTGTTGTTTGCTCTTTGCATGCACATATATCACTGTATCATCTGCATACATTTGAACTTCAGACCCAGTACAGACAGAAGGCAGATCATTAATGTACAGGCTGAACAGGAGGGGCCCCAGTATTGACCCTTGGGGCACACCCACATCATAGCTAAGAGTGGGCGACAGCTCATTGCTCACTCTGACACACTGAGTTCTGCCTTCAAGGTATGATTTCATCCATCTCAAGGCATCGGGGGAAAAGTTGAACTTGGACAATTTTGTGATGAGAATCTCAGTTGAAAGTCTGTGTTGCCCAGCGACAGCCCCAAAACATCACTGCTCTAGAGGAGATCTGCATGAAGGAATGGGCCAAAATACCAGCAACAGTGTGTGAAAACCTTGTGAAGACTTACAGAAAACGTTTGACGTGTGTCATTGCCAACAAAGGGTATATAACAAAGTATTGAGAAACTTTTGTTATTGACCAAATACTTATTTTCCACCATCATTTGCAAATAAATTCATTAAAAATCCTACAATGTGATTTTCTGGATATTTTTTTCTCATTTTGTCTGTCATAGTTGACGTGTACCTATGATGAAAATTACAGGCCTCTCTCATCTTTTTAAGTGGGAGAACTTGCACAATTGGTGGCTGGCTAAATACTTTTTTTCCCCACTGTACTACATATTCTATCCACATACTGACCATAGTCTTTATACATCTCATCACATATATATACATATTTATACTCTGGACTCTGACATTGCGCATCCTAATATTTATATATTTCTTAATTCCATTCTTTTACTTTTAGATTTGTGTGTATTGTTGTGTAATGTTAGATATTACTGCACTGTTGGAGCTAGGAACACAAGCACTTCACTACATCCGCGATAACATCTGCTAAATATGTGTAAGTGACCAATACATGTATTATTATTATAGAAAATTGTTTAAACCTAAATCGACAATGTTTTTTGTGTGTGTATTCCTATCATGTATTGCACTGTATACTGTACATCATTTCCTGTACATTGTGTCGCTGTAAAAGGGGGGTCCATTCTACTCAGAAGTACTTCTAGTTTCCAAATCCACAAAGTTTACATCCAGAGGAGCGTTGCTGCTCATTTTGCTACACAACGTACAGAAAATTGTGCATGGTGCAATATGTACGGCCAATATGAAAAAACTATTGGATTTAAACTGATTGGCCGCAAAATGGGCAGTGATGCCCCTCTGGGATTTGGAAACTAGAGGTGCTCATGAGTAAAATGAACCCCCTCTTTTACTGCGACACTATATGTATGTCAATATGTATGTCCAATTTGAAAAACTTACTGAACATCATGCAATATGAATGGGCTAAATAACAATGGGATTTAAATGGGTTTCCTATAGTTGATTATAATAATAATGATAGTAATAATGATGATGATGATGGTCCTCTGTAGCTCAGCTGGTAGATTACGGCGCTTGTAACGCCAAGGTAGTGGGTTCGATCCCCGGGACCACCCATACACAAAAATGTATGCACGCATGACTGTAAGTCGCTTTGGATAAAAGCATCTGCTAAATGGCATATTATTTATATTATTATAATGATAATAATATGATTTACATTGTTATTACTATTATTATTCATAGTAGCCTTATAAATCATGTTTTGTTACTTTTATTACTATTGTTACCATAATAACTATCTAGTTGTATATATTATTGTATAGATTATTGTATTGTATAGATTATATTATTATTATTATTAGTTGTATTATTGTTTCATTTACACCTGCACTGTTTGAGCTCAGAGCGTAAGTTTTTTTTTTAGTAATCATTACTTTCAATCATATTATTTGTGCTATTAAGGCTACTATTTATTTTTATTTTTTGATATTGTAAAAAAAATTATACGCCTGCTAACATAAATAAAAAGTTACGAATTTCGACATTTTGGATGACTTTTTACCATCTTCATTGTGGGACTTTTATTTTGAAGGGAAATCTTCAAGGTCACGGCCTTATTCTTGTTAGGTCTAGCTGGCGTCTGTGCGGCAACAACAGTATCAGGCAGAAGAAATAGGCGGGGTTTATGACTTCCTAACCTAACGTAACAGGCGTAGAAATACTTTGTGGCTGTGGTAAATTAACTAGTGACGGGGCTTCTCCATGGGTCCCAACCTTACTATAGCTCAATCGTCCCGACTGCCTGATTCTTCTCAGAAGCCTAACTACATTTTCGCACTCCACTCCAGCAGCTGGCGATAGGGAAAATGTGTTTACTCGTGCACCACCAAGAACGCGCATTGCAGCAACATTAGTGTCCCGGCAGCAAAATTAAGACTTCCGTTTTTGCCTTCAAAGTAAAAGTCTGGAGTAAAATGTGTATGATACGAAATCTACATTTTTTTCCAACTTTGCATAGTGCATAATGTTAAGAAAATAATACATTCTCAACTAAAGCGATTTCCTACTTTATATAAAATAAATAATATTATACGGTGGAGCACATTGAAAAATGGTTGGAGCTTAAGTCAATTAATGTAAAGAAGATAATATTCTACAGACACAAATGATCTAGCATTAGAGTCTATATGGTGTATTTCTTGGATGACTGTGGTCTAATTACCCAGCAGCCCTTTCTACTACACCCATTTCATTGGTCCCAATGCAATACATTACATATTGGCTTATAGATAAATAAATATTCTATGTGCTGATGTGAAAGTGGGATTGGGAATACTCAGTAGTCTGTATAATCTATATATGGTGTTATTTCATGGGGCTCTGAATAATACTGAGTGTTGCTGGCCTTTTACTGTGGTCAAACAACTTAAAATAGGGTGCCTGGACACTATACGGTACAAATATAGCACTGTACAGGAAAAAATATTATTTGTGCCGACGTAAAAGTAGGGTGGGGAGTACTAAGTAGGGTCTGTAGAATCTATATATGGTGTTATTTCATGGGGCTCTGAATAATACTGAGTGTTGCTGGCCTTTTACTGTGGTCAAACAACTTAAAATAGGGTGCCTGGACACTATACGGTACAAATATAGCACTGTACAGGAAAAAATATTATTTGTGCCGACGTAAAAGTAGGGTGGGGAGTACTAAGTAGGGTCTGTAGAATCTATATGTGGTGTCATTTCATGGGGCTCCGTATAATACAGAGTTTTGCTGGCCTTTTACTCCACCCATTCCATTGGCCACAATGCAAATGACTGTATATGGAATACGTATTGGCTTATAGAGCAAAAACTATTCTAGTGCAGCAGTAAAAGTATTGTAGGGAATACTCAGTAGGGTCTGAGAATGTATATATGGTGTCATTTCATAGGGCTCTGAATAATACGGAGTGTTGCTGGCCTTTTATTGTGGTCACACAGCTTAAAATGGAGTGCCTGGTCACTATACGGTACATCCCCTATACAGGAACAACTATTATTTGTGCCGATATAAACATGTGGTGGGGAGAACTTAGTAAGATCTGTAGAATCTATATACAGTATGGTGTTATTTCATGGGGGACTGATGTCTATATGCCCAGCAACACTTTCTACTCCACCCACTCCATTGGTCCCAATGCAATACACTATAGGCCTATGTATTACATATTGGCTTATAGAGCGAAAACTATTCTAGGTGCCAAAGTAAAAGTGTGGTTGGGATTACTCACTAGGACAGGGATCATCAACTAGATTCAGCCGCGGGCCGATTTTCTTCTTGAGAGGATGGTCGGGGGGCCGGAACATAATTACAAATAATTTGTAGACTGCAAATTGACCGCAAAATAAGCCCAAACAGATATGTTTGACTGAAACATAACCATTTCAAACCTTCCTTACATTTGTATATGATCACGTCGTGTCTCTCTATTATGTGTGGGCATACTTGTGAACAGATTTCTTAAATGAAAATCACATGGAGCTGACTTCCTGGAGTTTTTTTTTACAGTCTTTTATGTCCAAAAAGGACAATTCCACACACCCCAAAAAATAAAACATCAAAAATATATAGATCCCCCATTTTAGCGGACCAAAAGTATTGGGACAAATTCACTTATGTGTACTAAAGTAGTCAAAAGTTTAGTATTTGGTCCCATATTCCTAGCACGCAATGATTACATAAAGCTTGTGACTCACATTTACATCATTTAGCAGACGCTCTTATCCAGAGCGACTTACAAATTGGTGCATTCAACTTATGATAGCCAGTGGGACAACCACCTTTTTTAGTTTTTTTTTAGTTTGTTTATTATAAAGAATTTTTATGGGGGGTGGGGGAAGAAGGATTACTTTATACTATTCCAGGTATTCCTTAAAGAGGTAGGGTTTCAAGTGTCTCCGGAAGGTGGTCAGTGACGCCGCTGTCCTGCCGTCGTGGGGGAGCTTATTCCACCATTGTTGTGCCAGAGCAGCGAATAGCTTTGACTGGGCTGAGCGGGAACTGTGCTTCCGTAGAGATAGGGGAGCTAGCAGGCCAGAGGTGGATGAACGTAGTGCCCTCGTTTGGGTGTAGGGTCTGATCAGAGCCTGAAGGTAAGGAGGTGCCGTTCCCCTCACAGCTCCGTAGGCAAGCACCATGGTCTTGTAGTAGATGCGAGCCGCAACTGGAAGCCAGTGGAGTGTGCGGAGGAGCGGGGTGACATGAGAGAACTTGGGAAGGTTGAACACCAGATGGGCTGCAGCGTTCTGGATAAGTTGTAGGGGTTTAATGGCACAGGCAGGGAGCCCAGCCAACAGCGAGTTGCAGTAATCCAGACGGGAGATGACAAGTGCCTGGATTAGGACCTGTGTCGCTTTCTGTGTAAGGTAGGGTTGTACTCTGCGAATGTTGTAGAGCATGATCCTGCAGGATCGGGTCACCGCTTTGATGTTAGCGGAGAACGACAGGGTGTTGTCCAGGGTCACGCCAAGGTTCTTTGCACTCTGGGAGGAGGACACAATGAAGTTGTAAACCGTGATGGCGAGATCATGGAGCGGGCAGTCCTTCCCCGGGAAGAAGAGCAGCTCCGTCTTGCAGAGGTTCAGCTTGAGGTGGTGATCCGACATCCACACTGATATGTCTGCCAGACATGCAGAGATGCGATTCGCCACCTGGTTATCAGAAGGGGGAAAGGAGAAAATTAATTGTGTGTTGTCTGCGTAGCAATGATAGGAGAGACCATGTGAGGATATGACAGAGCCAAGTGACTTGGTGTATAGAGAGAATAGGAGAGGGCCTAGAACTGAGCCCTGGGGGACACCAGTGGTGAGAGCACGTGGTGCGGAGACAGATCCTCGCCACGCCACCTGGTAGGAGCGACCTGTCAGGTAGGACGCAATCCAAGAGTGAGCAGCGCCGGAGATGCCCAACTCGGAGAGGGTGGGGAGGAGGATCTGATGGTTCACAGTATCAAAGGCAGCGGATAGGTCTAGAAGGATAAGAGCAGAGGAGAGAGAGTTAGCTTTAGCAGTGCGGAGAGCCTCCGTGACACAGAGAAGAGCAGTCTCAGTTGAATGACCAGTCTTGAAACCTGACTGGTTTGGATCAAGAAGGTAATTCTGAGAGAGATAGCAGGAGTTGGCTTGAGACGGCATGCTCAAGAGTTTTGGAGAGAAAGGAAAGAAGGGTTACTGGTCTGTAGTTGTTGACATCGGAGGGATCGAGTGTAGGTTTTTTGAGGAGGGGTGCAACTCTCACTCTCTTGAAGACGGAAGGGACATGGCCAGCGGTCAAGGATGAGTTGATGAGCGAGGTGAGGTAAGGGAGAAGGTCTCCGGAAATGGTCTGGAGAAGAGAGGAGGGGATAGGGTCAAGTGGGCAGGTTGTTGGGCGGCCGGCCGTCACAAGTCGCAAGATTTCATCTGGAGAGAGAGGGGAGAAAGAAGTCAAAGCATAGGGTAGGGCAGTGTGAGCAGGACCAGCGGTGTCATTTGACTTAATAAATGAGGATCGGATGTCGTCAACCTTCTTTTCAAAATCGTTGACGAAGTCATCCACGGAGAGGGAGGAGGAGGAGGATTCAGCAGGGAGGAGAAGGTGGCAAAGAGCTTCCTAGGGTTAGAGGCAGAGGCTTGAAAGCTAGAGTGGTAGAAAATGGCTTTAGCAGCAGAAACAGAGGAAGAGAATGTAGAGAGGAGGGAGTGAAAAGATGACAGGTCCGCAGGGAGTCTAGTTTTCCGCTCGGCTGCCCGGAGCCCTCTTCTGTGAGCTCGCAATGAGTCGTCAAGCCACGGAGCAGGAGGGGAGGACCGAGCCGGCCGGGAGGATAGGGGACATAGAGAGTCAAAAGATGCAGAAAGGGAGGAGAGGAGGGTTGAGGAGGCAGAATCAAGAGATCGGAGGGAGAAGGATTTAGCAGAGGGAAGAGATGATAGGATGGAAAAGGAGAGAGTAGCGGGAGAGAGAGAGTGAAGATTGCGACGGCACATTACCATCTGAGTAGGGGCAGAGTGATTAGTGTTGGAGGAGAGCGAGAGAGAAAAGGATACAAAGTAGTGGTCGGAGACTTGGAGGGGAGTTGCAGTGAGATTAGTAGAAGAACAGCATCTAGTAAAGATGATGTCAAGCGTATTGCCTGCCTTGTGAGTAGGGGGGGACGGTGAGAGGGTGAGGTCAAAAGAGGAAAGGAGTGGAAAGAATGAGGCAGAGAGAAATGAGTCAAAGGCAGACGTAGGGAGGTTAAAGTCACCCAGAACTGTGAGGGGTGAGCCATCCTCAGGAAAGGAACTTGTCAAGCTCATTGATGAACTCTCCAAGGGAACCTGGAGGACGATAAATGACAAGGATGTTAAGCTTGTGACAGCATGGAATTCAAATGAGGAGATAGACAGATGGGTCAGGGGAAAAAGAGAGAATGTCCACTTGGGAGAGATGAGGATTCCTGTGCCACCGCCGCGCTGACCAGATGCTCTCGGGTATGCGAGAACACATGGTCAGACAAGGAAAGAGCAGTAGGAGTAGCAGTGTTTTCTGTGGTAATCCATGTTTCCGACAGCGCCAAGAAGTCGAGGGACTGGAGGGTAGCATAGGCTGAGATGAACTCTGCCTTGTTGGCCGCAGAACGGCAGTTCCTGAGGCTGCCGGAGACCTGGAACTCCACGTGGGTCGTGCACGCAGGGACCACCAGATTAGAGTGGCAGCAGCCACGCGGTGTGAAGCGTTTGTATGGCCTGTGCAGAGAGGAGAGAACAGGGATAGACAGACACATAGTTGACAGGCTACAGAAAAAGGCTACAATAATGCAAAGGAGATCGGAATGAAATGAACTAAACATCTGGGAAAGCGAGAGTGCGGGGCCTCCCTCACTTACGTTTCACTGAAACACTCAAATATAACTCTCCCAACTTCCACTTTAGAAATTATAATTGTTGTAAACTACAGCGGTTCAATGTTTTCTAGGAATAGACTCTAACTTAGTTTATTCAGCTAGCTAACTTGGTAAAGTATTCTTCTGTGAAAACCGTCCAGGGCACCGAATCCTATGACGCCATAGCCAACTAGCATGCCAGCCTCCAATAACACGGTTTAGCACCAATACTCGGTTACAACAAACCACCAGTGTGTTAACATGCCAAACAGATCATTCTTGTCCGTGTCTAACGTTGTGTAAAGTTTTGGGTTAGTTTTGACAGTTTGAGTGAGTACGTCGTCAACTTATTCAGACTCTACAAACTTGTTGGATACATTTGCTGTTTGTTTTGGTTGTGTTTCAGATAATTTTTTGACCAATAGAAATGAATGGTATTTTGTCATTTTGGACTCACTTTTATTGTAAATGCTACCATGATTACAGATAGTCCTGAATGAATTGTGAATAATGAGTGAGAAAGTTACAGATGGACAAATATCATATCCTACCCAAAATGCTAACCTCCCGTCTTAATGTAATAGTGAGAGGTTAGCATGTCTTGGGGGTATGATATTTGTGCATCTATAACTTTCTCACTGATCATTCCCAAGTTTTTGCGCTGCTGGGATGGTGTAAATAAAACTAAGCTACACTGATATTACACACTGCAATGGATATCTCAGTCATGAGCCCTGGCCTGCCCTGCTCTTGCTGATGTAAAAATGTCTGTGCTGTCTAACCAATGGCTGTGCTATGTACGGTGGCACTTCAGGAAGCGAGTCAAAGGCTTTATCTGAAAATCTTTTTTGATTTGTCCAAACATTTCAATATATCTGTGAAGGGACTGGTAAAGGGTGGAGGTAAAGGGTGGACCTAGTGCTATAGTAGTAGTTGACTGTACTGATAGTGAAACTGTTGTCTGTGGTGATAGTTAACTGTGGAGTTGACAGTACTGATAAATGCATAGATCAGAATAATTTGACACAACAGATGATAAATTAAAATAATGCTGTTGAACCACCAAATCTGAAACCTAAATTGTATGGGGGTGGCAGGGATGTTGGGGAGGATCAGAAAGTTAAGAATCACAACAACAACAACAAAAATGTACACCATTTTTGGGGGGGATTACCATGCTATTTCAATGGCAATGCATTCTGTTATGTAGCATAGTGAAAATGTTGATTTAACATTTTAGGAGGAAGTTGCCAAAACTTTGCAATGGCCAACTGGAAAACCCATTGCCACTAAACGTAGTGTCACAAAATCTTAGGAATATGTGGGACAAGAATAGAGGTAACAATTATACATTCTATTGCTAGTGACAACAAGGTGAAATTAAACAAAATTGTACAAACAGAGAATATAAATGAAGTTCAGGTACAAAAACCTATTGCATGTAGAGAGTTTAAATGAGGGAATGTCAACCGCTCAGAGAAGACCCTCAGACTGCCAACTTAATATGCAAAATGTACACACTTTTGAGGATAAAGAACCTGCTTCTGATCTTCATCCTAATGTAGCCAAAGAGTTCGTACGATGGAGTGTCAGGTGTGCAGCCCAATCAAATCTCAGACACCCAAGATATTGGGAATTAATACTACCACTTAGAGACAGAAAGTTGTGGTAGAGGTTTATCAGATGAGGAAATCGTAAGCTCTATGACAACTGAATCAGGTGAGCAGCATGTAACTGGAGAGGTTGACGTCCAAATAAACGAGGATACCCTGAAGTGTGTTTTGTCAGATGATGGAAGTTTTGGAGGGTTCAGGCTTACCACTCCAAATAATAGTGTGTTTACGTTGACTCGTGACAAATGGGAGAGGGTCCATTCAGAAAGAAGTGGTAGGTATTTAAAAAAGTTATCATGGGTAGGCTTATTTGCACCGCTGAGAAGCGGGGTCCGGAAAAGTTATGGACTCTACAAGGTGTCGAAAGCGTTCCACAAGGATGCTGGTCCATGTTGACCCACAGTTGTGTGAAGTTGTCTGGATGTACTTTCGGTGGTGGACCATTCTTGATACACACAGGAAATTGTTGAGCATGAAAAACCCAGCAGCGTTGCAGTTCTTGACACAAACCATTGCGCCTGGCACCTACTACCATACCCCGTTCAAAGGCACTTAAATATTTTGTCTTGCCCATTCACCCTCCGAATGGCACACACACAATCGATGTCTCAATTGTCCCAAGGCTTAAAAATCCTTCTTTAACCTGGCTCCCCCCCACATACACACTGATTGGAGTAGATTTAACAAGTGACATCAATAAGGGATCATAGCTTTCACCTGGATTTACCTGGTCAGTCTATGCCACTAAGTACTCCCCACCCCACTTTTACATCGGCACAGATAATCGTCATTCCTGTACAGTGCTATATTTGTACCGTATAGTGTCCAATGGAATAAGTGGAGTAAAAGGCCAGCAACACCCTGTATGGATTACATTGAGATGTTGTGTCACTGGCCTACACACAATACCCCATACTGTCAAAGTGGAATTATGTTGAAAAAAAATATTAAATAAAAAATGTTAAAGCTGTAATGTCTTGAGTCAATAAGTATCAACCCTATATCAGTTCAGGAGTACAAATGTGCTTAACAAGTCACATAGTAAGTTGGACAATAATAGTGTTTAACATGTTGAATGACTACCTCATCTCTGTACTCCACACATACAATTATCTGTAAGGTCCCTCAGTCGAGCAGTGAATTTCAAACAGATTCAACCACAAAGACCAGGGAGGTTTTCCAATGCCTCGCAAAGGGCACCTATTGGTAGATGGGAGGAGACATTGAATATTCCTTTGAGCATGGTGAAGTTATTCATTACACTTTGAATGGTGTATCAATACACTCAGTCACTAAGATACAGGCGTCCTTCCTAACTCAGGAAACCACTCAGGGGCTTCACCATGAGGCCAATGGTGACTTTAAAACAGTTACAGAGTTTAATGGCTGTGATAGGAAATATACTGAGGATGGATCTACAACATTGTAGTTACTCCACAATACTAACCTAAAAGAAGGAAGCCTGTACAGAATAAAAAATATTCCAAAACATGCATCCTGTTTGCAATAAGGCACTTAAGAACATTTCCAAAAAATGTGGCAAAGAAATTAACTCTATGTCTCGAATACAAAGCATTATTTTGGGGGCAAATCCAACAACACATCACTGAGTACCATTCTTCATATTTTCAAGCATGGTGGATAAAATGAAAGGAAATAGAGCTAAGCACAGGCAACATCCTAGAGGAAAACCTGGTTCAGTCTGCTTTCCGTTTTCTTTTTTTCTCTCAGTCTGCTTTCCAACAGACACTGGAAGACAAACTCACCTTTCAGCAGGGCAATAACCTAAAACACAAGGCCAAATATACATTGGAGTTTACCAAGATGACATTGAATGTTCCTGAGTGGCGTAGTTAAAGTTTCAACTTAAATCGGCTTGAAAATCTATGGCAAGACTTAAAAATGTCTGTCTAGCAATGATCAAGAACCAACTTGACAGAGCTTGAGGGATTAAAAAAATAATGATGTGCAAATATTGTACAATCCAGGTATGCAAAGCTCTTAGAGACTTACCCAGAAAGACTCATAGCTGTAATCGCTGCCAAAGGTGATTCTAACATGTATTGACTCAGGGGTGTGAATACTTATGTAAATGTTATATTTCTGTATTTAATTTTCAATACATTTGCAAACATTTCTAAAAACATTTATTCACTTAGTCATTATGGGGTATTGTGTGTAGATGGTTGAGAAAAATAAATGAATTTAATACATTTTGAATTCAGGCTGTAACACAACAAAATGTGGAATAAGTCAAGTGGTATGAATACTTTCTGAAGGCACAGACCCTACTGAGTATTCCCTACAATACTTTTACTGCGGCACCCAGAATAGTTTTTGCTCTATAAGCCAATATGTATTCCATATACAGTGATTTGCATTGTCGCCAATGGAATTTTATTTTATTTTATTTAACCTTTATTTAACCAGGTAAGCCAGTTGAGAACAAGTTCTCATTTACAACTACGACCTGGCCAAGATAAAGCAAAGCAGTGCGGTAAAAACAACAACAACACAGAGTTACATATAGAATAAACAAAACGTACAGTCAATAACACAATAGAAAATCTATATACAGTGTGTGCAAATGTAGTAAATTATGAAGGTAAGGCAATAAATAGGCCATAGTGCAAAATAATTACAATTATAATTTAGTATTAACACTGGAGTGATAGATGTGCAGAAGATGATGTGCAAATAGAGATACTGGGGTGCAAATGAGCAAAATAAATAACAATGTAAATAACAATATGGGGATGAGGTAGTTGGGTGGGCTAATTAAAGATGAGCTGTGTACAGGTGCAGTGATCGGTAAGCTGCTCTGACAACTGATGCTTAAAGATAGTGAGGGAGATAAGTGTCTCCAGCTTCAGAGATTTTTGCAGTTCGTTCCAGTCATTTGCAGCAGAGAACTGGAAGGAATGGCAACCAAAGGAGGTGTTGGATTTGGGAATGACCAGTGAGATATACCTGCTGGAACGCATACTATGGGTGGGTGTTGCTATGGTGACCAATGAGCTAAGATAAGGCGGGGATTTGCCTAGAAGTGATTTATAGATGACCTGGAGCCAGTGGGTTTGGCGACGAATATGTAGTGAGGGCCAGCCAACGAGAGCGTACAGGTCACAATGGTGGGTAGTAAATGGGGCTTTGGTGACAAAACGGATGGCACTGTGATAGACTACATCCAATTTGCTGAGTAGAGTGTTGGAAGCTATTTTGTAAATGACATCGCCGAAGTCAAGGATCGGTAGGATAGTCAGTTTTACGAGGGCATGTTTAGCAGCATGAGTGAAGGAGGCTTTGTTGCGAAATAGGAAGCCGATTCTAGATTTAACTTTGGATTGGAGATGCTTAATGTGAGTCTGGAAGGAGAGTTTACGGTCTAACCAGACACCTAGGTATTTGTAGTTGTCCACATATTCTAAGTCAGACCCGCCGAGAGTAGTGATTCTAGTCGGGCAGAAGGGTGTAGGCAGCGTTCGATTGAAGAGCATGCATTTCGTTTTACTAGCGTTTAAGAGCAGTTGGAGGCCACGGAAGGAGTGTTGTATGGCATTGAAGCTCGTTTGGAGGTTTGTTAACACAGTGTCCAATGAAGGGCCAGATGTATACAAAATGGTGTCGTCTGTGTAGTGGTGGATCTGAGAGTCACCAGCAGCAAGAGCGACATCATTGATATACATAGAGAATAGAGTCGACCCGAGAGACTGCCAGAGGTCCAGACAACAGGCCCTCCGATTTGACACATTGAACTCTATCTGAGAAGTAGTTGGTGAACCAGGCGAGGCAGTCATTTGAGAAACCAAGGCTATTTAGTCTGCCAATAAGAATGCGGTGATTGACAGAGTCAAAAGCCTTGGCCAGGTCAATGAAGACGGCTGCACAGTACTGTCTTTTATCGATCGCGGATATTATATCGTTTAGGACCTTGAGTGTGGCTGAGGTACACCCATGACCAGCTCGGAAACCAGATTGCATAGCGGAGAAGGTACGGTGGGATTCGAAATGGTCGGTGATCTGTTTGTTAACTTAGCTTTCAAATACTTTCGAAAGGCAGGGCAGGATGGATATAGGTCTGTAACAGTTTGGATCTAGAGTGTCACCCCTTTTGAAGAGGGGGATGACCGCGGCAGTTTTCCAATCTCTGTGGATCTCAGACGATACGAAAGAGGTTGAACAGGCTGGTAATAGGGGTTGCGACAATTTCGGCGGCTAATTTTAGAAAGAAAGGGTCCAGATTGTCTAGCCCAGCTGTTTTGTAGGGGTCCAGATTTTGCAGCTCTTTCAGAACATCAGCTATCTGAATTTGGGTGAAGGAGAAGCGGGGGGTAGCCTGGTGGAATGCGGAGGGTGCAGAGCTGGTGGCCGGGTAGGGGTAGCCTGGTGGAAAGCATGGTCAGCCGTATCGGTAGTGACAGTGTTTCCTAGCCTCAGTGCAGAGGGCAGCTGGGAGGAGGTGCTCTTATTCTCCATGGACTTTACAGTGTCCCAAAACTTTTTGGAGTTAGTGCTACAGGATGCAAATTTCTGTTTGAAAAAGTTAGCCTTTTCTTTCCTAACTGATTGTGTATATTGGTTCCTGACTTCCCTGAAAAGTTGCATATCGCGGGGGCTGTTCGATGCTAATGCAGTACGCCACAGGATGTTTTTGTGCTGGTCAAGGGCTGTCAAGTCTGGGGTGAACCAGGGGCATGCTTATTTAAGATGGAGAGGAAAGCACTTTTAAAGAACAACCAGGCATCCTCTACTGACGGAATGAGGTCAATATCCATCCAGGATACCCGGGCCAGGTCAATTAGAAAGTCCTGCTCGCTGAAGTGTTTTAGGGAGCGTTTGACAGTGATGAGGGGTGGTCGTTTGACCGCGGACCCATTACGGACGCAGGCAATGAGGCAGTGATCGCTGAGTTCCTGGTTGAAGACAGCGGAGGTGTATTTAGAGGGTAAATTAGTCAGGATGATATCTATGAGGGTGGCCATGTTAACAGATTTAGGGTTGTACCTGGTAGGTTCCTTGATAATTTGTGTGAGATTGAGGGCATCTAGTTTAGATTGTAGGACGGCCAGGGTGTTAAGCATATCCCAGTTTAGGTCACCAAGCAATACGAACTCTGAGGATAGATGGGGGGCAGTCAATTCACATATGGTGTTCAGGGCACAGCTGGGGGCTGAGGGAGGTCTGTAGCAAGCGGCAACAGTGAGAGACTTATTTCTGGAAAGGTGGATTTTTAGAAGTAGAAGCTCAAACTGTTTGGGCACAGACCTGGATAGTATGATAGAGCTCTGCAGGCAATCTCTACAGTAGATTGCAACTCCGCCCCCTTTGGCAGTTCTATCTAGATGGAAAATGTTGTAGTTGGGAATGGACATTTCAGAATCTTTGGTGGCCTTCCTAAGCCAGGATTCAGACACTGCTAGAACATCACAGTTGGCGGAGTGTGCTAACGCAGTGAATAACTCAAACTTAGGGAGGAGGCTTCTGATGTTAACATGCAAGAAACCAAGGCTTTTGCGGTTACAGAAGTCAACAAATGATAGCGCCTGGGGAGCAGGAGTGATACTGGGGACTACAGGGCCTGGGTTTACCTCTACATCACCAGAGGAATAGAGGAGGAGTAGAATAAGGATACGGCTAAAGGCTTTAAGTACTGGTCTTCTAGTGCCTTGGGTACAGATAAAAAAAGGGGCAGATTTCTGGGCGTTGTAGAATAGATTCAGGGCATTATGTACAGACAAGGATATGGAAGGATACGAGTACAGTGGAGGTAAACCTAAGCGTTGGGTAAAGATGAAAGAGATAGCATCACTGGAGGCACCGATTGAGCCGGTCTCCGCGTGTGTGGGGGTTGGGACAAAGGAGCTATCTGAGACAGGTTGAGCAGGACTGGGGGCTCTACATTGAAAAAGTACAGTTAGAACTAACCGAAACAGCAATAGGCAAGGCATATTGACATGGGAGAGAGGCATAAAGCAGTCACAGGTGTTATTCGAGAGAGCTAAGACAACAGCTGGTAATGGCGACGAAAGTTTGAGCTGAGGCTAAACAGATAAACAGGAATGGGTGGAGTAAAAGGCCAGCAACACTCCATATTATTCCGAGCCCCATGAAATGACACCATATACAGTGAGGGAAAAAAGTATTTGATCCCCTGCTGATTTTGTACGTTTGCCCACTGACAAAGAAATGATCAGTCTATAATTTTAATGATATTATTTGAACAGTGAGAGACAGAATAACAACAACAAAATCCAGAAAAACACATGTCAAAACTGTTATAAATTGATTTGCATTTTAATGAGGGAAATACGTTTTTGACCCCCTCTCAATCAGAAAGATTTCTGGCTCCCAGGTGTCTTTTATACAGGTAACGAGCTGAGATTAGGAGCAAACTCTTAAAGGGAGTGCTCCTAATCTCAGCTTGTTACCTGTATAAAAGACACCTGTCCACAGAAGCAATCAATCAATCAGATTCCAAACTCTCCACCATGGCCAAGACCAAAGAGCTCTCCAAGGATGTCAGGGACAAGATTGTAGACCTACACAAGGCTGTAATGGGCTACAAGACCATCGCCAAGCAGCTTGGTGAGAAGGTGACAACAGTTGGTGGTCGATTATTCGCAAATGGAAGAAACACAAAAGAACTGTCAATCTCCCTCGGCCTGGGGCTCCATGCAAGATCTTACCTCGTGGAGTTGCAATGATCATGAGAACGGTGAGGAATCAGCCCAGAACTACACGGAAGGATCTTGTCAATGATCTCAAGGCAGCTGGGACCATAGTCACCAAGAAAACAATTTGTAACACACTACGCCGTGAAGGACTGAAATCCTGCAGCGCCCGCAAGGTCCCCCTGCTCAAGAAAGCACATATACAGGGCCGTCTGAAGTTTGCCAATGAACATCTGAATGATTCAGAGTAGAACTGGGTGAAAGTGTTGTGGTCAGATGAGACCAAAATTGAGCTCTTTGGCATCAAGTCAACTCGCCGTGTTTGGAGGAGGAATGCTGCCTATGACCCCAAGAACACCATCCCCACCGTCAAACATGGAGGTGGAAACATTATGCTTTGGGGGTGTTTTTCTGCTAAGGGGACAGAAAAACTTCACCGCATCAAAGGGACGATAGACGCGGCCATGTACCGTCAAATCTTGGGTAAGAACCTCCTTCCCCCAGCCAGGGCATTGAAAATGGGTCGTGGATGGGTATTCCAGCATGACAATGACCCAAAACACACGGCCAAGGCAACAAAGGAGTGGCTCAAGAAGAAGCACATTAAGGTCCTGGAGTGGCCTAGCCAGTCTCCAGACCTTAATCCCATACAACATATGTGGAGGGAGCTGAAGGTTTGAGTTGCCAAACGTCAGCCTCAAAACCTTAATGACTTGGAGAAGATCTGCAAAGAGGAGTGGGACAAAATCCCTCCTGAGATGTGTGCAAACCTGGTGGCCAACTACAAGAAACGTCTGACCTCTGTGATTGCCAACAAGGGTTTTGCTACCAAGTACTAAGTCATATTCTGCAGAGGGGTCAAATACTTATTTCCCTCATTAAAATGCAAATCAATTTATAACATTTTTGACATGCGTTTTTCTGGATTTTTTTGTTGTTATTCTGTCTCACTGTTCAAATAAACCTACCATTAAAATTATAGACTGATCATGTCTTTGTCAGTGGGCAAACGTACAAAATCAGCAGGGAATCAAATACTTTTTTCCCTCACTGTATACATTCTACAGACCCTACTGAGTATTACCTATAATATTTTTACTGTGGCACCCAGAATAGTTTTTGCTCTTTAAGCCAATATGCATTCCATATACAGTGATTAGCATTGTGTCCATTTATTTGACTTTGTAACATGTTTTAAAACCCAATTTAATGCACATGTCACTTAAATATGAACAATTATAAATTACTGTTAATGTTTAGAATATTTTTTATATATATCATTCATAATCACAGGTTATTGACACGTTTCTACTATTACGTGGGGTACTTTTATTTTGAGAAATTCCTTGACCCGGAAGTACTTTTCAAGTGTTGCTGATGAAACGCTGATAACCTACCGGATGCTTTTGTCTTTCATGCTGTGCCACGTGATGAAAACAACACCTTTTGCTAGCTAATATCTACTCCACTTGCATTATCTAAAAATGTATAAAATACAGTTGTTGAGGGTTTTTCTCAACGAGAGATTAACAGCTGCTGCTGAGGAGATATTCGGGGTCGTTGAAAAAACGATAGCAGAGTATCATGAGGAAGTTGTCCGTCTACAGAGGCTGCTCGACATTGTTCTTCAACCTGAACCTGATATAACGTTAAAGCTACACAGAGCAGGTTTGTTAGCTACTCAGTACACATTACTTTTGTCTAACTCAGGGGCGCAATAGAGACATCGATATGGAGGTATATCATTGACATAATGATTTGAGTGTGTAGAATAGATTTGTATTTGTAAACACAATTTGCAAGTGTGTAACTGATGAGTTGTGAACATGAAATAATAATATGTACAGTAGTTGTAAACACGTTCTCAAACGTGTAACTGATGAGTTGTGAACATGGAGAAAAAAATGTGATTGTAATGGCATTTGCAAACGTGCAAAGCAATAATTGCATCTGTACACCTGCACATATCAATTTCGCACCCTCAGACTTTTGGTAGAGCAAGAGAGAGAGACCTGTTTCTTCTAACCAATCAGGTGAGGTTTTTCATAGACCAGCATACTCTACACTGTTTGGTTGATGACAGCTCACATGGGCTGTGTTGTCTGGCGCAACCACCTGTCAATCACGACGTGCGTTACCAGGTTACCACTGAGACTGATTGCACACCAAAGAAGCCCAGCTGTTAGTTGTCATGGCTGGTAAGTTTACATTTCTTTATTTTATGGCTAGGTAACAAGCTTATTTCTTCTTTGTAATACGTTTTTGAAAGCTATTGTCCAAGTCATTGTTATTAAGCGATTGTAACTCTTACGTTGTAGTCTGACGCTAGCTTCCGAAATCAATTAGGTGAAGTTATTTTGCAAACATTTTTAAAGCTTGATTCTGTATGGAGCCATAGCTAGCTAGCTAGCATAATCATTAGACATTGAATTATTCACCTGCTAAGACCTAGCAACTGACATAAATCACATGATTTATTGATCACCCAGTTAGATCTGGAGTTTTAGTAGAAGCCCGACTGAAGGTAGAAAATAAACTCAGCAAAAAAAGAAACTCCAGATAATTTGTAAAAATCCAAATAACTTCACAGATCTTAAACTGTTTCCCATGCTTGTTCAATGAACCATAAACAATTAATGAACATGCACCTGTGGAACGGTCGTTATGAAAACTTAGGACACTAAAGAGGCCTTTCTACTGACTCTGAAAAACACCAAAAGAAAGATGCCCAGGGTCCCTGCTCATCTGCGTGAACGTGCCTTAGGCATGCTGCAAGGAGGCATGAGGACTGCAGATGTGGCCAGGACAATAAATTGCAATGTCTGTACTGTGAGACGCCTAAGACAGCGCTACAGGGAGACAGGACGGACAGCTGATCGTCCTCGCAGTGGCAGACCGTGTGTAACAACACCTGGACAGGATCGGTACATCCGAACATCACACCTGTGGGACAGGTACAGGATTGCAACAACAACTGCTCGAGTTACACCAGGAACGCACAATCCCTCCATCAGTGCTCAGACTGTCCGCAATAGGCTGAGAGAGGCTGGACTGAGGGCTTGTAGGCCTGTTGTAAGGCAGGTCCTCACCAGACATCACCAGCAACAATGACGCCTATGGGCCTGTGGTCCTCTGTAGCTCAATTGGTAGAGCATGGCGCTTGTAACGCCAGGGTAGTGGGTTCGATCCCTGGGACCACCCATACCTAAAAATTTATGCGCACATGACTGTAAGTCGCTTTGGATAAAAGCGTCTGCTAAATGGCATTATTATTATTATTATTATTATTATTATTATTATTATTATTATTATTATTATTATAAACCCACCGTCACTGGACCAGGCAGGACTGGCAAAAATTGCTCTTCACTGACGAGTCGCGGTTTTGTCTCACCAGGGGTGATGGTCGGATTTGCGTTTATCATTGAAGGAATGAGCGTTACACCGAGGCCTGTACTCTGGAGCGGGATCGTTTTGGAGGTGGAGAGTCCGTCATGGTCTGGGGCGGTGTGTCACAGCATCATCGGACTGAGCTTGTTGTCATTGCAGGCAATCTCCTGCAGGTTCATCCTGACATGGCCCTCCAGCATGACAATGCCACCAGCCATACTGCTCGTTCTGTGCGTGATTTCCTGCAAGACAGGAATGTCAGTGTTCTGCCATGGCCAGCGAAGAGCCCGGATCTCAATCCCATTGAGCACGTCTGGGACCTGTTGGATCGGAGGGTGAGGGTTAGGGCCATTCCCCCAGAAATGTCCGGGAACTTGCAGGTGCCTTGGTGGAAGAGTGGGGTAACATCTCACAGCAAATCTGGTGCAGTCCATGAGGAGGAGATTCACTGCAGTACTTAATGCAGCTGGTGGCCACACCAGATACTGACTGTTACTTTTGACCCCCCCTTTGTTCAGGGACACTATTCAATTTCTGTTAGTCACATGTCTGTGGAACTTGTTCAGTTTATGTCTGTTGTTGAATCTTGTTATGTTCATACAAATATTTACACATGTTAAGTTTTCTGAAAATAAAAGCAGTTGACGGTGAAAGGACGTTTCTTTTTTTGCTGAGTTTAATTTGTTTAGCTTTGACAATGGCTGCACGCTTGTGAGTATTTAGCTACTGCCCTTTGGTTAATGTAAAACCCTATCTAAACTATTTACAATGGTCTGTCCCCACTCTCCAGGCTGCAATCCACTCAGAGTTAGACGGGGTCCGTTCAGGCCTCCGTTAGCTCCACAATGCCCTGGTGGACGTGAAAGACATCCATAACTCCTTGGAAAAAGCATCAACACCATTGAGAATCTAAAGGATGTAAAATATGCTGGGATGCAACACAGTCAGCTAGCCTCAGCCGTGGAGAACCTGAAGAATATCTTCTCAGGTATGTTCAGCTGCACCATTACATGCCACTTGATTGGGAATTATTATTGTTGGCTTGCATTGCATTTGATGTGACACTACAGTTACAATGTATTTGTATATTCACCAAGGAACTTGTATACACAACCAGAGGAAAAAATACTCTAGACAACCTTTACTCCACACACAGAGACGCGTACAAAGCTCTCCCTCGCCCTCCATTTGGAAAATCTAACCATAATTCTAAATTCCTTAATCCTGCTTACAAGCAAAAAACGAAAGCAGTAAGTACCAGTGACTCACTCAATATGGAAATGGTCAGATGACGCGGATGCTATACTACAGGACTGTTTTGCTAGCACAGACTGGAAAATGTTCCGGGATTCATCCAATGGCATTGAGGAGAATACCACCTCAGTCACCGGCTTCATCAATAAGTGCATCGACGACGTTGTCCCCACAGTGACCGTACGTACATATCCCACCCAGAAGCCATGGATTACAGGCAACATCCGCACCAAGCTAAAGGCTAGAGCTGCCGCTTTCAAGGAGCGGGACACTAATCCGGACACTTATAAGAAATCCCACTATGCCCTCAGAAGAACCATCAAACAGGCAAAGCGTCAATACAGGACTAAGATTGAATCCTACTACACCGGCTCTGACACTCGTCGGATGTAGCAGTGCTTGCAAACTATTACGGACTACAATGTCTACTGCCCCGTAGCACTCACGTCGGTCGCCATAAAGTGTTTTGAAAGGCTGGTCATGGCTCACATCAACACCATTATCCCGGAAACCCTAGACCCACTCCAATTCGCATACCGCCCCAACAGATCCACTGATGACGCAATCTCAATCGAACTCCACACTGCCCTTTCCCACCTGTCCAAAAGGAACGCCTATGTGAGAATGCTGTTCATTGACTACAGCTCAGTGTTCAACACCATAGTGCCCTCGAAGCTAATCACCTAGCTAAGGACACTGGGACTAAACACCTCCCTCTGCAACTGGATCCTGGACTTCCTGACGGGCCGCCACAGGTGGTAAGGGTAGGTAACAACACATCTGCCACGCTGATCCTCAACACGGGGGCCCCTCAGGGGTGCGTGCTCAGTCCCCTCCTGTACTCCCTGTTCACCCATGACTGCATGGCCAGGCACGACTCCAACACCATCATTAAGTTTGCCGACGACACAACAGTAGTAGGCCTGATCACCGACAACGATGAGGCAGCCTATAGGGAGGAGGTCAGAGACCTGGCCGTGTAGTGCCAGGACAACAACCTCTCCCTCAACGTGACCAAGACAAAGGAGATGATTGTGGACTACAGGAAAAAAAAGAGGACTGAGCACGCCCCCATTCTCATCGACGGGGCTGTAGTGGAACAGGTTGAGAGCTTCAAGTTCCTTGGTGTCCACATCACCAACGAACTATCATGGTCCAAACACACCAAGACAGTCGTGAAGAGGGCACGACAAAGCCTATTCCCCCTCAGGAGACTGAAAAGATTTGGCATGGGTCCTCAGATCCTCAAAAACTTTGACAGCTGCACCATCGAGAGCATCCTGACTGGTTGCATCACCGCCTGGTATGGCAACTGCTTGGCCTCCGACCGCAAGGCACTACAGAGGGTAGTGCGTACGGCCCAGTACATCACTGGGGCCAAGCTTCCTGCCATCCAGGACCTCTATACCAGGCGGTGTCAGAGAAAAGCCCTCAAAATTGTCAAAGACTCCAGCCACCCTAGTCATAGACTGTTCTCTCTGCTACCGCACGGCAAGCGGTACCGGAGTGCCAAGTCTAGGTCCAAAAGACTTCTCAACAGCTTCTACCCCCAAGCCATAAGACTCCTGAACAGCTAATCATGGCTACCCGGACTATTTGCACTGCCCCCCCACCCCATCCTTTTACGCTGCTGCTACTCTGTTAATTATTTATGCATAGTCACTTTAACTCTGCCCACATGTACATATTACTTAAACTACCTCAACTAGCCGGTGCCCCCGCACATTGACTCTGCACCGGTACCCCCCTGTATATATAGCCTCCCTACTGTTATTTTATTTTACGTCTGCTCTTTTTTTCTCAACACTTTTTGTTGTTGTTTTATTTTTACTTTTTTGTTTAAAATAAATGCACTGTTGGTTAAGGGCTGTAAGTAAGCATTTCACTGTAATGTCTGCACCTGTTGTATTCGGCGCATGTGGCCAATAAAATTTGATTTTGATTTGAAACTCCCCACCTAATGCTCTCCAAATGGACGTTAGCTGTGAGGGCTGAGATGCCCGTGCATTGATTTTGTTCACTACATCGGGGGATGCTATTCACGAGGACGTATTGTTCTGTCTCACGATTCCCGAGCTTGAAACGGCACATGGGATGTTCAGTGGGCTGCGTGGCTATATTGATGAAAAGTAGATTCCATGGGATTGAATGGTGGGCTTTTGCACAGATGGGGCTCCATCTATCACGGGACGGTGGGCAGGCCTCTGCACTCTGAGGAAATACAAAATAATTCTACAGATGAGTGACTGAATTAGCTAAATCCGTTTGACTGTGATCCTGGCTTAGTTGACATGCCAGTAAGTGAAAGTGAACAGCTCATCGAGCTGTCATGTGACCAAATGCTGCAGACAACTCATTCACGTGTCACTATGGAGGAATTTTGGTGCCGTCTCCCTCCGAGCATTAAAACTCATGGTACGCTGATTCAGTGCTCTCGTCTGCATTAAAAACAAATATCGATCCAGGTTGGATGTGACAGGAGAGATGAGGTGCACACTGTCGACCACTCCCCCTGACGCTCCGAAGCGACATGCATCAAGCACACCCATCTTATTAGTGGTGGTGAGATAAGAGCAATTATATCAGACTAATTTGCAATTGACTGTCAAAGCCTCACATTAAAAGTATATGATGGTGAGTTGGGAATACAATCAGAAATACTGTTAGAATGTTTTGCAATTGACTGCCATAGCCCCTATAAAATAAAGTAAACATTGGCTATTTATTATAATTTATTTTTTCACAGGGTTGGGTCTCGGGAATTTTCAGATATCAAAATGTGGTCGCGGGCCAAAAAAGTTTTGGAACCCCTGATTTAACAAGTGACATCAATAAGGGATCATAGCTTTCACCTGGTCAGTCTGTCATGGAAAGAGCAGGTGTTCTTAATGTTTTGTTTTCTCAGTATATTTGATTCTGTTATATAGAATACTAATTAATCATTATGTGATCGTCCTAGATATTGATTCCGCTTTTATCAAAATCTTACTAAACGAGCACCATTGTGAGAAGTGGTGGAGCGCTGCTCAGGTGTGCTCTGGCAGCACTACACCCCTGCAGTCCGCTGCACCGAACGAGCAATTGAAGCGTAGCCAACTCTTTTGCCTTTTTGTGATGCAAAAACGAGAGACCGTGTGTGGCTGTTTCATGAAAATCTGGGAATATTTGGCCAAGGAAACATTTCTGATTGGTCTCAGGGAATGTAAAACAGGATGGGAGACTTTTAAACAGGATTATATGTTGAATGAGCAACTATGAGCATGGAGAGCCTCACAAGTTTGATGTAATTACTTTTATATCTTTCAGTCTAATATGGCTATTTACTTTTGTAGCTCTTCATCAGAAACATGCTTTTGTAAGTGGTTAGGAGGCCTATCTCTCTAAGTTTAGCAGGAATTTAGCCAGAAAGGATTTGAGAAATATTGGTTGACGTTAGGCCTATGACATTGGCCTATGTCTTGCGCTGCACAGAATATCAGATCTCAACGATTGGAGAAGTGTTTAACATCACCATTAGGCTTAGGCTACCACATCCTTAAGATATATATTTTTTCATCAGTGCAACGTGACTGCAAGAGACAGGTTGGAATGTATGACTGAAATACGGGACAAATTGACAGTTTTTTTCTAAATTGGTGGTGTTTGAATTTGTTGATAGAATGCAGGACATTGTTTGGTTGCGGGACAAAGGGCCAAAATGCGGGACTGTCCTGCACAATCCGGGACATGTGGTCACCCTAACTCTAGACAGATAGCATAGTAGCCCACACATGAATAGTAATGTTAATCCTAATTGTATGGTTACGGTCTTAAAGTTTCATTACTTACAGGGCTGTGAAAACAATGAACACAACACTGGGACGCAAACCAGGTGTATGTTGGATCGTCTGGGCCTTTCCCAGGCATGTAGGACAACTTGCACCTCACTGAAGACCACTATTGAATAGGGGTAGGATATGGTGCTAGTACTTCAGGGGAGTTGGTGGTGCAGAATGCAGCCCTTCTCACTCGGTAGCCTACTGGAGGCAGGAACAAAGCTAGGCCCCTCTTGGTTCTCACTAGCAAAGACTGTGTCCTTCACCCTTGATGGTAGGAAGGTGCACTAGTCAAACATAATGGTACTAAAACCATAGACAAATGGCTTGAAACAGAGCAATTACACAGAACTCAGGTTTGGGTTAGTGTTGAGATTTCATGTTGGACTCACTAATACCAATCTTCCCCAAAGATTGTAAATTAACCCCTTTTTAAGTTTGTACATACAGTGGGGGAAAAAAGTATTTAGTCAGCCACCAATTGTGCAAGTTCTCCCACTTAAAAAGATGAGAGAGGCCTGTAATTTTCATCATAGGTACACATCAACTATGACAGACAAAATGAGAATTTTTTTCTCCAGAAAATCACATTGTAGGATATTTAATGAATTTATTTGCAAATTATGGTGGAAAATAAGTATTTGGTCACCTACAAACAAGCAAGATTTCTGGCTTTCACAGACCTGTAACTCTTCTTTAAGAGGCTCCTCTGTCCTCCACTCGTTACCTGTATAAATGGCACCTGTTTGAACTTGTTATCAGTATAAAAGACACCTGTCCACAACCTCAAACAGTCACACTCCAAACTCCACTATGGCCAAGACCAAAGAGCTGTCAAAGGACACCAGAAACAAAATTGTAGACCTGCACCAGGCTGGGAAGACTGAATCTGCAATAGGTAAGCAGCTTGGTTTGAAGAAATCAACTGTGGGAGCAATTATTAGGAAATGGAAGACATACAAGACCACTGATATTCTCCCTCGATCTGGGGCTCCACGCAAGATCTCACCCCGTGGGGTCAAAATGATCACAAGAACGGTGAGCAAAAATCCCAGAACCACACGGGGGGACCTAGTGAATGACCTGCAGAGAGCTGGGACCAAAGTAACAAAGCCTACCATCAGTAACACACTACGCCGCCAGGGACTCAAATCCTGCAGTGCCAGACGTGTCCCCCTGCTTAAGCCAGTACATGTCCAGGCCCGTCTGAAGTTTGCTAGAATGCATTTGGATGATCCAGAAGAGGATTGGGAGAATGTCATATGGTCAGATGAAACCAAAATATAACTTTTTGGTAAAAACTCAACTCAGTCGTGTTTGGAGGACAAAGAATGCTGAGTTGCATCCAAAGAACACCATACCTACTGTGAAGCATGGGGGTGGAAACATCATGCTTTGGGGCTGTTTTTCTGCAAAGGGACCAGGACGACTGATCCGTGTAAAGGAAAGAATGAATGGGGCCATGTATCGTGAGATTTTGAGTGAAAACCTCCTTCCATCAGCAAGGGCATTGAAGATGAAACGTGGCTGGGTCTTTCAGCATGACAATGATCCCAAACACACCGCCCGGACAACGAAGGAGTGGCTTCGTAAGAAGCATTTCAAGGTCCTGGAGTGGCCTAGCCAGTCTCCAGATCTCAACCCCATAGAAAATATTTGGAGGGAGTTGAAAGTCTGTGTTGCCCAGCGACAGCCCCAAAACATCACTGCTCTAGAGGAGATCTGCATGGAGGAATGGGCCAAAATACCAGCAACAGTGTGTGAAAACCTTGTGAAGACTTACAGAAAACGTTTGACCTGTGTCATTGCCAACAAAGGGTATATAACAAAGTATTGAGAAACTTTTGTTATTGACCAAATACTTATTTTCCACCATAATTTGCAAATAAATTCATTAAAAATCTCATTTTGTCTATCATAGTTGACGTGATGAAAATTACAGGCCTCTCATCTTTTTAAGTGGGAGAACTTGCACAATTGGTGGCTGACTAAATACTTTTTTTCCCCACTGTATATTATAATGACAGCACACCAATCATCTTAGGCGAATGGGTCAAAATGGTATACAGATGGTGTCCATGAAGATTAGTTACAAGTGGGTGTTCAATTCTGTGTCAGGCTCTCCAAACTGCTTTATTTGATCAACTTACACAGAAGCCCCTGGCTCTGTATCCGTCTTGTCCATCTGCAGAGCCTTGTGCAGCCATTCTGTGATGTTGGACTGTGGAAGGGTGAGAGAGTGTAAGCTGGTCTTTCTGCACAACTCAACCTTGTTAACCTTTTTAATAACCAATAATAATAATAATAGCTCTGGGTTACCCATCTCCACACTGGAACACATTCACAGTCGGATATATAAATGAGAGAACCATGTACAGTTGAAGTCGGACGTTTACATACACCTTAGCCAAATACATTTAAACTCAGTTTTTCACAATTCCTGACATTTAATCCTAATAAAAATTCCCTGTCTTAGGTCAGTTAGGATCACCACTTTATTTTAAGAATGTGAAATGTCAGAATAATAGTAGAGAGAATTATTATTTCAGCTTTTATTTCTTATATCACATTCCCAGTGGGTCAGAAGTTTACATACACTCAATTAGTATTTGGTAGCATTGCCTTTAAATTGTTTAACTTGGTTCAAAAGTTTCGGGTAGCCTTCCACAAGCTTCCCACAATAAGTTGGGTGAATTTTGGCCCATTCCTCCTGACAGAGCTGGTGTAACTGAATCAGGTGTGTAGGCCTCCTTGCTCGCACATGCTTTTTCAGTTCTGCCCACAAATATTCTATAGGATTGAGGTCAGGGCTTTGTGATGGCCACTCCAATACATTGACTTTGTTGTCCTTAAGCCATTTTGCCACAACTTTGGAAGTATGCTTGGGGTCATTGTCCATTTGGAAGACCCATTTGCGACCTAACTTTAACTTCCTGACTGATGTCTTGAGATGTTGCTTCAATATATCCACATAATTTTCCTTCCTCATGTTGCCATCTATTTTGTGAAGTGCACCAGTCCCTCCTGCAGCAAAGCACCCCCACAGCATGATGCTGCCACCCCCGTGCTTCACGGTTGGGATGGTGTTCTTCGGCTTGCAAGCATACCCCTTTTTCCTCCAAACATAACAATGGTCATTATGGCCAAACAGTTCTATGTTTTTTCATCAGACCAGAGGACATTTTTCCAAAAAGTACGATCTTTGTCCCCATGTGCAGTTGCAAACCGTAGTCTGGCTTTTCAATGGCGGTTTTGGAGCAGTGGCTTCTTCCTTGTTGAGCGGCCTTTCAGGTTATGTCGATATAGGACTTGTTTTACTGTGGATATAGATACTTTTGTACAGTGAGAGAAAAAAGTATTTGATCCCCTGCTGATTTTGTACGTTTGCCCACTGACAAAGAAATGATCAGTCTTTCATTTTAATGGTAGGTTTATTTGAACAGTGAGAGACAGAATAACAACAAAAAAATCCAGAAAAAGGCATGTCAAAAATGTTATAAATTGATTTGCATTTTAATGAGGGAAATAAGTATTTGACCCCCTCTCAATCAGAAAGATTTCTGGCTCCCAGGTGTCTTTTATACAGGTAACGAGCTGAGAATAGGAGCACACTCTTAAAGGGAGTGCTCCTAATCTCAGCTTGTTACCTGTATAAAAGACACCTGTCCACAGAAGCAATCAATCAATCAGATTCCAAACTCTCCACCATGGCCAAGACCAAAGAGCTCTCCAAGGATGTCAGGGACAAGATTGTAGACCTACACAAGGCTGGAATGGGCTACAAGACCATCGCCAAGCAGCGTGGTGAGAAGGTGACAACAGTTGGTTCGATTATTCGCAAATGGAAGAAACACAAAATAACTGTCAATCTCCCTCGGCCTGGGGCTCCATGCAAGATCTCACCTCGTGGAGTTGCAATGATCATGGGAACGGTGAGGAATCAGCCCAGAACTACACGGGAGGATCTTGTCAATGATCTCAAGGCAGCTGGGACCATAGTCCCCAAGAAAACAATTGGTAACACACTACGCCCGCAAGGTCCCCCTGCTCAAGAAAGCACATATACAGGGCTGTCTGAAGTTTGCCAATGAAGATCTGAATGATTCAGAGGAGAACTGGGTGAAAGTGTTGTGGTCAGATGAGACCAAAATCGAGCTCTTTGGCATCAACTCAACTCGCCGTGTTTGGAGGAGGAGGAATGGTGCCTATGACCCCAAGAACACCATCCCCACCGTCAAACATGGAGGTGGGAACATTATGCTTTGGGGGTGTTTTTCTGCTAAGGGGACAGGACAACTTCACTGCATCAAAGGGACAATGGACAGGGCCATGTACCGTCAAATCTAGGGTGAGAACCTCCTTCCCTCAGCCAGGGCATTGAAAATGGTTCGTGGATGGGTATTCCAGCATGACAATGACCCAAAACACACGGCCAAGGCAACAAAGGAGTGGCTCAAGAAGAAGCACATTAAGGTCCTGGAGTGGCCTAGCCAGTCTCCAGACCTTAATCCCATAGAACATCTGTGGAGGGAGCTGAAGGTTCGAGTTGCCAAACGTCAGCCTCGAAACCTTAATGACTTGGAGAAGATCTGCAAAGAGGAGTGGGACAAAATCCCTCCCTGAGATGTGTGCAAACCTGGTGGCCAACTATAAGAAACGTCTGACCTCTGTGATTGCCAACAAGGGTTTTGCCACCAAGTACTAAGTCATGTTTTGCAGAAGGGTCAATACTTATTTCCCTCATTTAAAATGCAAATCAATTTATAACATTTTTGACATGCGTTTTTCTGGATTTTGTTGTTGTTATTCTGTCTCTCAATGTTCAAATAAACCTACCATTAAAATTATAGACTGATCATGTCTTTGTCAGTGGGAAAACGTACAAAATCAGCAGGGGATCAAATACTTTTTCCCCCTCATTGTACCAGCATCTTCACAAGGTCCTTTGCTGTTGTTCTGGGATTGATTTGCACTTTTCGCACCAAAGTACGTTCATCTCTAGGAGACAGAACGCGTCTCCTTCCTGAGCGGTATGACGGCTGTGTGGTCCCATGGTGTTTATACTTCCGTACTATTGTTTGTACAGATGAACGTGGTACCTTCAGGCGTTTGGAAATTGCTCCCAAGGATGAACCAGACTTGTGGAGGTCTACAATTTTTTTCTGAGGTCTTGGCTGATTTCTTTTGATTTTCCCATGATGTCAAGCAAAGAGGCACTGAGTTTGAAGGTAGGCCTTGAAATACATCCACAGGTACAGTTCCAATTGACTCAAATGATGTCAATTAGCCTATCCGAAGCTTCTAAAGCCATGACATCTTTTTCTGGAATTTTCCAAGCTGTTTAAAGGAACAGTCAACTTAGTGTATGTAAACTTCTGACCCACTGGAATTGTGATACAGTGAATTATAAGTGAAATAATCTGTCTGTAAATAATTGTTGGAAAAATTACTTGTCCCTAACCGACTTGCCAAAACTATAGTTTGTTAACAAGACATTTTGGAGTGGTTGAAAAACTAGTTTTAATGACTCCAACCTAAGTGTATGTAAACTTCCGACTTCAACTGTATGTGCTGTAATGTACTGTGAACATTTAGACATTGAGCAATGC
This sequence comes from Coregonus clupeaformis, assembly GCF_020615455.1. NCBI lineage: Eukaryota > Metazoa > Chordata > Actinopteri > Salmoniformes > Salmonidae > Coregonus > Coregonus clupeaformis. The sequence goes on along the minus strand of NC_059217.1, from coordinate 29,108,729 downwards.
ACAGACACACACAACAATGCCTGAATATACATTTTACACACAAAGAAACAGTCATGAGCGCAGACACATGCATTCAATCAGTGACGTTACCCACTCTAAAACCTAGAAGTAGTAGTTTCTCTCGCTCTGAAAGGGCCACAGATTTGTGGAGCGATAGTTAACAATGCTTCGTGGGTGACAGTTGTCAATGTGTTCAGAGGGTCCCTGGTTTGTGCCCAGGTTGGGGCAAGGAGAGGGACGGAAGCAACACTGTTACAGTACATACAGAAACACACACCCATTCACAGAAAATCTGAGAGAATATCTATAATTTATTGCAGGCAGGCTAAATGTAATGCAGGCAGGCTAAACAAACAATACATTTCTGATCTGGCATTTACGATAGCAGCAGCGACCATATTTAGTGTATAACCTAAGATAATAGAAAGGTATGATTGGACTGGTGCCCAGATATCACTGATGCTACATGAGTCACAGAGAGGGCAGTAAAGACTTACTTTTGTAAGTATTAATTGAGGACACAGGTGAGGAGGGACACTATCTTGTTGACTGTCATGTCCTCTGCACCCTCATGGACACGGTGTTATGGTAGAGCATGAAGAACCTGTCAAGGTGTTGGGAAGCACTACACAGCGTCACCGCTCACTGTGGCCTCCAGCCTTACCCATGGCGCGCTGCAGCGCTATCCACATTTGCTTGGCCAGGTTGTCCGTCAGGCCCTGCACCTTGCCAAAGTAGTTTCAAATGAGGTTCATGTTGTGAGTGTTCTTGCTGCCCATGTGGGACTGATCGTACATGAGGTCATTCCATGAGCACTCCAGGTTCATCAGCTTGTGCTGGCCCTCCAGCTCAGCTTGCTTTATCATTAACGGAGTGTCTGCCACCATCTCAGGCACTGCACACGAAGGGTGGAGAAATATTAATATACAAATACATTGTAACTGTACAGTGTCACATAAAATGCAATGCAAGCCAACAACAGTTCCCAATCAAGTGGCATGTAAGAGTGCAGCTGAACATACCTGAGAAGATATTATTCAGGTTCTCCACGGCTGAGGCTAGCTGACTGTGTTGCATCCCAGCATATTTTACATCCTTCAGGTTTTCAATGCTGTTGATGCTTTTTCCAGGGAGTTCTGGATGTCCTTCATGTCCCCCAGGGCTGACAGAGGCCTGAACGGACCACGTCTAAGTGGAATTGGATTGCAGCCTGGAGACAGACAATTTGTAAATGGTTTAGATAGGGTGTTACATTGTCAGCCAATGTCAAAGCTAAATACATTATTTTCTACCTTCAGTCATGCTTCTACTAAAGCTTCAGATCTAATTGGGTGATCAATAAATCATGGGATTTATGTCAGTTGCTAGGTCTTAGCAGGTGAATGATACATTTTCTAATGATTATGCTAGCTAGCTATGGCTCCATACAGAATCTAGCTAGCTAGCGAGCTAGCTTTAAAATAGTTTGCAAAATAACTTTACCTAATCAATTTCGATAGCTAGCATCAGACTGCTACACTAGTTACAAACTCAGAATAACAATGACTTGGACAATAGCTTCCAAATACGTATTACAAAGAAGAAAAAAGCTTGGAAGCCATAAAAGAAAAACATTTAAACTTACTCTCCATTACAGGTAACAGTTGGGCTTCTTTGGTGGACATTGGGGGTTTTGGATAAAAATAAGGTATGTGGTAAACACAGGCTTAGGAGATCTTTAACCTCAGACCTTATTTTTATCCAAAAACCCCATTATGTACCTATTAATTTCCCCTATAGGAATGGCCAGGGGTGTAGGAGCAACTCTGACATTGGGGGGACTCTGACATTGCTACGGGGGTCTGTTTGTTTGTTTGTTGAAAAACAGGTTTTAAACGCTCATTTCTAGTGACTTTTGAGAAAAGTACAGCATAGATTTAAAAAAGTTTTAGAGTTAATTTCCTGCAATTCTACATATCTTGCCATGGGGCGTAGAGAGAACGTTGCAGTTTTAAATCAAGTTTTCTGCTATTCTACAAATTTTGCTTTGGGGCGGAGATAAGATTTAGCCATTTTATAACTAATTTCCTTAAATTCTACACATTTTGCCATAGGGTGGTTGAGGAATGTTTGCAGTTTTTAATGATATCTGAGTGAGAGTGAATAACAAAGTCAATGCCCCAACCCCCCCCCGTCGGTAATTTGACCATGATTACTATACGTTTAGATAGATTGGTAAATTAGTTAAGATAGCTGACATAACGAGAAAAAAAACTAATTTCGAAATTGCACCTTTTATATACAGTGGGGGGAAAAAGTATTTAGTCAGCCACCAATTGTGCAAGTTCTCCCACTTAAAAAGATGAGAGAGGCCTGTAATTTTCATCATAGGTACACGTCAACTATGACAGACAAAATGAGAAAAATAAATCCAGAAAATCACATTGTAGGATTTTTAATGAATTTATTTGCAAATAATGGTGGAAAATAACTATTTGGTTAATAACAAAAGTTTCTCAATACTTTGTTATAGACCCTTTGTTGGCAATGACACAGGTCAAACGTTTTCTGTAAGTCTTCACAAGGTTTTCACACACTGTTGCTGGTATTTTGGCCCATTCCTCCATGCAGATCTCCTCTAGAGCAGTGATGTTTTGGGGCTGTCGCTGGGCAACACGGACTTTCAACTCCCTCCAAAGATTTTCTATGGGGTTGACATCTGGAGACTGGCTAGGCCACTCCAGGACCTTGAAATGCTTCTTACGAAGCCACTCCTTCGTTGCCCGGGCGGTGTGTTTGGGATCATTGTCATGCTGAAAGACCACGTTTCATCTTCAATGCCCTTGCTGATGGAAGGAGGTTTTCACTCAATCTCACGATACATGGCCCCATTCATTCTTTCCTTTACACGGATCAGTCGTCCTGGTCCCTTTGCAGAAAAACAGCCCCAAAGCATGATGTTTCCACCCCCATGCTTCACAGTAGGTATGGTGTTCTTTGGATGCAACTCAGCATTCTTTGTCCTCCAAACACGACGAGTTGAGTTTTTACCAAAAAGTTATATTTTGGTTTCATCTGACCATATGACATTCTCCCAATCCTCTTCTGGATCATCCAAATGCACTCTAGCAAACTTCAGACGGGCCTGGACATGTACTGGCTTAAGCAGGGGGACACGTCTGGCACTGCAGGATTTGAGTCCCTGGCGGCGTAGTGTGTTACTGATGGTAGGCTTTGTTACTTTGGTCCCAGCTCTCTGCAGGTCATTCACTAGGATAAAAAATTGCATTTTATGCGTCCCCTGCCAAAATGAAAAAATCTGCCGCGCAATGACGGGCGGCTCTTTCTCCAATAACAAACGACGGCTCCCTTGGCAGAGGTCGGGTAAAAAGCTACTAAAAATAAACACGGATTTCAGCACCCAAAGAAAAGCTTGCAGTTACACGGCACAAACATGGGTACAAGGAAATCATTAAAGAATTTACTTTTTCAAGTATGGACTGATAGCGACTCGAGGTAGTTGGTGGACACTCACCGCAACTCAGATTTCTGCCACCTAAAGCTAATTTCCTGCATTTCTACAACATTTGACATGACCCATTGCCCTTCTACCCAGTTATTTTTAGAATGGTACCATGTTCAAAAGTTCAAACCAACTCTTGAGTTGATTTGGTCATGCAATTTTGAACATGGTGACCTTGCCCCTATCATTGTTTTTTGGTTAAGTTAGCTCAAGTTGAAGAACATATAGTTTTATACCCTCAGCATATGAACAAATGATGTAGTCAGAACAGGAGTTGCATAGGGCTTTATCTGAAGGAGGAGTTATTGGCTGGTTCATGTGATTTTTTTAGGCTGCATTTTGTGATGAGATTGACAAGCACCTTTTATTAGGGCTCTGATTGATAACCACTTTTTAGGGATGGTAAGAGCCAGATGTGTCAGACCTTTACAGTGCTGAAGGACAGTGCATTCCTCTGAATACTAAGCATTTTCTGTAACATTAATGCCCTATTAACTAGGGATGGGCATTTTAAATGATTTCACTATATTTTCTCGCCCATCCGGATACGGATAGTAAAATAATTATGAAAAATGTTTGATTCTCTTAACCAATCAGAATGAAGCAAAATGCCACAACAGCAGACAGTGCACAGTTGTTTTCAGCGTGCTATTCCGGTGTTTGTTGGCTAACAGTAGCCTAGGCAAACAGCAACAGTAGCCTAGGCAAACAGCAACAGTAGCCTAGGCAAACAGCAACAGTAGCCTAGGCAAACAGCAACAGTAGCCTAGGCAAACAGCAACAGTAGCCTAGGCTAACAGCAACAGTAGCCTAGGCTAAGAGCAACAGTGAAAGAGATGATGTTCGCCATCATAGAACTGATTCTGTTTAAAAAAACGTTCTGGTGAGTGTTTTGCATTGATCAGTGTCAGGTCTTGGACCCTCCGTTGGTGCACGGCTGTAGGCTAATCGCTATTTGAAGTTGGGAAAATAGCATAGAATTGTAATGGCTGAACGGAGGGCTAAATGCTGTATGATAGTAAAATATATTTTCATGTAAAACGCAACCCATAACCCATGTCCCATGAGAGAGAAAATGAGCTTGAAAATAAAACAGTCACTTTGTGCGTCCTCAGAACTCCAGGCTATATTTACAGTGCGCAATTGTAAACAATGTACTGTCAAAGCCACGTGACATCTGAAGCAGCAGTATCTCAATGTGCCTTATAAAAACTAAAATATACACTACATGACGAGAAGTATGTGGACACCTGCTCGTTGAACATCTCAATCCAAAGCCCCTTTGCTGCTATAACAGCCTCCACTCTTCTGTGAAGGCTTTCCACTAGATGTTGGAACATTGCTGCAGGGACTTGCTTCCATTCAGCCACAAGAGCATTAGTGAGGTTGAGCACTGATGTTGGGTGATTAGGCCTGGCTCGCAGTCGGCATTCCAATTCATCTCAAAGGTGTTCGGTGGGGTTGAGGTCAGGGCTCTGTGCAGGCCAGGCAAGTTCTTTCTTAACACCACTCCTGCCGACACTTGGCATTACGCATGGTGATCTTAGGCTTGTGTGCGGCTGCTCGGCCATGGAAACCCATTTCATGAAGCTCCCGACAAACAGTTATTGTGCTGAGGTTGCTTCCAGGGGAAGTTTGGAACTCTGTAGTGAGTGTTACAACCGAGGACAGACGATTTTTACGCGCTACGTGCTACAGCACTCGGCGGTCCAGTTCTGTGAGCTTGTGTGGCCTACCATTTTGTGGCTGACGTACAGTTGACCGGGGCAGCTCTAGCAGGGCAGACATTTGACTAACTGACTTGTTGGAAAAGTGGCATCCTCTGACGTTGCCACGTTGAAAGTCACGGAGTTCTTCAGTAAGGCCATTCTACTGCCAATGTTTGCTTTCTTGGCTGTGTGCTCGATTTTATACACCTGTTAGGTATGGTTGTGGCTGAAATAGCCGAATCCACTAATTTGAAGGGGTGGCCACATACAGTACCAGTCAAACGTTTGGACACACCTACTCGTGCCATTTACTGAGGAGTGGCTTCCGCCTGGCCACTCTGGTGGAGTGCTGCAGAGATGGTTGTCCTTCTGGAAGGTTCTCCCATCTCCACAGAGGAACTCTGGAGCACTGTCAGAGTGACCATCGGGTTCTTGGTCACCTACCTGACCAAGGCCCTTCTCCCCCGATTGCTCAGTTTGGCCGGACGGCCAGCTCCAGGAAGAGTCTTGGTGGTTCCAAACTTCTTCCATTTAAGAATGATGGAGGCCACTGTGTTCTTGGGGACCTTCAATGCTGCAGACATTTTTTGGGAACCTTCCCCAGATCTGTGCCTCGACACAATCCTGTCTCGGAACTCTACGGACAATTCCTTCGACCTCATGGCTTGGTTTTTGCTCTGACATGCACTGTCAACTGTGAAGCCTTATATAGACAGGTGTGTGCCTTTCCAAATCATGTCCAATCAATTTAATTTACCACAGGTGGACTCCAATCAAGTTGTAGAAACATCTCAAGGATGATAAATGGAAACAGGATGCACCTGAGCTCTATTTCCGAGTCTCATAGCAAAGGGTCTGAATACATATGTAAATAAGGTATTTCAGTTTTTTATTTTTAATACATTTGCAAAGATTTCTAAAAACAAGTTTTCACTTCGTCTTTATGGGGTATTGTGTGTAGATTGAGGAAATGTGTTTATTTAATCCATTTTAGAATAAGGCTGTAACAAAATGTGGAAAAAGTCAAGGGGTCTGAATACTTTCTGAATGCACTGTATATACAGTACCAGTCAAAAGTTTGGACACACCTACTCATTCAAGGGTTTTTCTTTATTTTTACTATTTTCTACATTGTAGAATAATAGTGAAGACATCAAAACTATGAAATAACACATGGAATCATGTAGTAACCAAAAACGTGTTAAACAAATCAAAATATATTTTAGATTTGAGATTCTTCAAAGTAGCCACCCTTTGCCTTCATGACAGCTTTGCACACTCTTGGAATTCTCTCAACCAGCTTCATGAGGTAGTCACCTGGAATGCTTTTCCAACAATCTTGAAGGAGTTCCGACATATGCTGAGCACTCGTTGGGTGCTTTTCCTTCACTCTGCGGTCCAACTCATCCCAAACCATCTCAATTGGGTTGAGGTCGGGGGATCTGATGCAGCACTTCGTCACTCTCCTTCTTGGTCAAATAGCCCTTACACAGCCTGGAGGTGTGTTTTGGGTCATTGTCCTGTTGAAAAACAAATTATAGTCCCACTAAGCGCAAACGAGATGGGATGGCGTATCGCTGCAGAATGCTGTGGTAGCCATGCTGGTTAAGTGTGCCTTGAATTCTAAATAAATCACTGACAGTGTCATCAGCAAAGCACCATCACACCACCACCTCCATGCTTCACGGTGGGAACCACACATCCGGAGATCAACCGTTCACCTACTCTGCGTCTCACAAAGACACGGCGATTGGAACCAAAAATCTCTGGACTCATCAGACCAAAGGACATATTTCCACCGGTCTAATGTCCATTGCTCGTGTTTCTTGGCCAAAGCAAGTCTCTTCTTCTTATTGGTGTCCCTTAGTAGTGGTTTCTTTGCAGCAATTCGACCATGAAGGCCTGATTCATGCAGTCTCCTCTGAACAGTTGATTTTGAGATGTGTCTCTTACTTGCTCTGTGAAGCATTTATTTGGGCTGCAATCTGAGGTGCAGTTAATTGACGATTTCTGAGGCTGGTAACTCTAATGAACTTATCCTCTGCAGAAGAGTTAACTCTGGGTCTTCCTTTCCTGTGGTGGTCCTCATGAGAACCAGTTTCATCATAGCGCTTGATGGTTTTTGCGACTGCACTTGAAGAAACTTCCAAAGTTCTTGAAATTTTCCGGATTGACTGACCTTCATGTCTTAAAGTAATGATGGACTGTCGTTTCTCTTTGCTTATTAGAGCTGTTCTTGCCATAATATGGACTTGGTCTTTTACCAAATAGGACTATCTTCTGTATACAACACCTACCTTGTCACAACACAATTGGCTCAAACGCATTAAGGAAAGAAATTCCACAAATTAAGTTTTAACAAGGCACACCTCTTCATTGAAATGCATTCCAGGTGACTACCTCATGAAGCTGGTTGAGAGAATGCCAAGAGTGTGCAACGCTGTCATCAAGGCAAAGGGTGGCTATTTTGATTTGTTTAACACTTTTTTGGTTACTACATTATTCCATATGTGTTATTTCATAGTTTTGATGTCTTCACTATTATTCTACAATGTAGAAAATAGTACAAATAAAGAAAAACCCTTGAATGAGTAGATGTGTCCAAACTTTTGACTGGTACTGTACATTTGTATATATAGTGTATGTCAAACAGTGTTGAGAAAAAATTACCATGTAAAATTCAACGACTAAAACCAGATATAAAGTATGTATATTTTTAAATAAGATCACCAAAATAAAAACTAGACGGTCGAGAAGAATCAAATTCTCAAAATTGCATGGCATGGGGCCTCCATTGATTTTGTTAAATGTTTTGAGTCACTCAGATAGCATAAGCCATGGCAAAATGTGTAACATTTCAGGAAATTTGCTTTAAAACTGAACATTTTCTCTCAGCTACATTGCAAAATGTGTAAAATTGCAGGGAATTTGCTTAAAAATGTTACATTTTCCCTTATCCCCATGGCAAAATGTGTAGAATTGCAGGAAATTCGGTTTAAAACTGCAATTTAATGAAGTATGCTTTGAAGTGATTTGAAATGCATCAGATGCCTGAGACTGCGTTTTCCACCACCATCAACAAAACACCACCAAATTAATGAATTTCTCGTGGAAGAATGATGTCGCATCCCTCCAATAGTGTTCCAGACACTTGTAGAATCTGTGCCAAAGTGCAGCTGTTCTATTAAGACACTTTATGTTGGTGTTTCTGATAGTCTTAGCTTTCAGGGATGGGGTCATAATTGCCAATAGCCCAAACCGTTCAAACATTTCATAGGAAGATCACGATTGCATCCAATTAATTTCCCCCAGTCATTCTGTGCGGAGTCCTGTGCAACTTGTGAGCATTGTAGAGGGAAACAGAAGACTCATATGTTCCTGAGAATCTTCGCTTTCAGTGATGCTCGTTAGTATAGTGGCAAGTAAACAAAACACAAAGCGGATTTAACTTCTTTATGAAAACAGCCCTAATGTTGGAAACAAACATCATTATGTTGTCATCCAGAGTCACATGTATTTATTTTCCAATTCAAAGCACACTATTTTACACATAGCAGGTTTATAAAGGATCAAAGACTTTGGTAAGTGTAATTTTAAAGTTAGAGGTTAGGCCTAAATGTAATAATGTCAGCATTGAGTTCTCGGTTTCATCCTTTCTCCTTTCCTCCAGACCTCCAGCAACACACTCTCTCTGTCTGTGAAGAGGAGGTTCCCCCGGAGCAGCAGCACTGTGAGCAGGAGTGGAGCCCCAGTCTGGGGCAGGAGGACCCAGAGCCCATACAGATTAAAGAGGAAGAGGAGGAACTCAGGACCAGTCAGGAGGAAGAGCAGATTCATGGGTTTGAGACTGATATTAAAGACTCCATATTGACTCCTACATGTGTGAAAAGTGACTGTGATGAAGACCCAACTCATCCCTCACATCTCTATCAAGCCCAAATGGAAGGACACGGCGAGAGAGACACTACAACTGAACAGATCACAACAGAACCTGATGGAGAGGTCTACAGAGAATCAGAACCAACCAGTGTCTCCCAGCCCCTCTCTGCAGTAAATCCAGACTGTTCTGCAGCTCAGAGTGAAAACATTGAACGTGTAGGTGGTATGGAGACTGGAGGACCTCCGTCAGGTTTTAAGCCAGTCATATCAAAGAGAACAGAGATGGTAAAAGGACAAAAGTCCCGTATCAATACTAAGGGTAAGAAATCGACACAATTCTCCCTCCTGAAATCACCCAGTCAAAGTCATGCTACTTCCTATTGTTGTTCCTGCCCTGTTTGTGGTACATGCTTCAACCAGAATGAAGATCTGAAAAGACACATGAGGAGCCACACGGGAGAGAATCCATATTATTGCCATGATTGTGGCAAAACATTCATTCGTAGTGGACATCTAAAAATACATATGCGGATTCACACAGGGGAGAAACCTTTTAATTGTCGTCATTGTGGCCAAGGATTCAACCAGAATGGAAATCTAAAAAGACACATGAGGATTCACACAGGAGAGAAACCTTATCACTGTCATTTTTGTGGCAAAGGATTCTGCAACAGCAGTAATCTGAAAAAACACATACGGATTCACACAGGTTCAGGGTTTGGGTCAATTCCAGTTTAATTTGAAATTCCAATTCATGAATTTACGTTGAATATAATTCGAATTTCAACTATCTTTAAGTTGTTGAATTGGAATTAGACTGTTTGGACTGTTGAGTTGGAACTGTAAAAACATTTAATCTTTGGAATTGAATTAAAATTAATGGAATTTATGCTGCAGGATTTGTTTTAAATAACTTCAACTTGTATTTATATATTTACACTATAGCTAAGCTGTCTGAACAGTGACATGATCAGCCTGAGGGAATTTAATTAGAATTGAAATCTTGGAATTTACCTAACATTGGAATTGGGAGGAATTGAATTACTGACCAGGAATTTGAATTAAATGGAATTTACAGGGAGAGGGAATTGAATTAGAATTGAATTTGTGGAATTAACCCCAACCCTGTACAGTAGGGGGTGGCAAAGCATTAAATCAGAGTGGATCTACACGGGAGAATGCTATTGTGGCCATCAAAAGATACACGAGGACTCACACGGGAGAAACGATATCATTGCAGTGTTAATGACCGATGTTTCAGGAATGACACAATCTAAAAAGTACTCACATGGGAGAGACAATTAAGATGCAATTATTGATATGCTTAAGTGGGCCCATTCATATAAATGAAGATTTTTCTTCATCCAGGTATGGTGTGTTTTCTTCACAACAAAATAAATGTTGATAACCTTGTTCATTGAAGTGTTTTTACGTGTTCTATTTTTTGACAGTGTTCCATGATCAGTCTTCTATTTTGTGATGTTAGAAAGGTTCTATGCAAAACGATCCTCTGATGAGGTAGATAAAAGTGCAATATTAAACATTTAAAATGTTTGACCGTTGAACTGATCGTGGGTTCAACATTTCATGTCTTGACTACATTACTGTGATGATTATCCATCTGAGAATGAATAATAACCCAACCAGTGGTTGTGATGGATTCAACTCACTATTCACTGCTATTGCCCCAATATTTATAGTGTTGGCTGTCTGTGGGGTGGAGGCCAGGTTCAGGCTGTGCTGGCAGGTCCCTACAGTATGGGCAGCCTTCACGGCTCAATGCGTCAATGTTACTACTAAAATCCTTTCCCTCCCTCACCCGTGAGCTGGACTCCAAACCCTGCATAAACACTGCAGTTTGTAAGCGAGTGGAACAGAAGAGAGCAAGGGAGAAATTTTACATTTTAGTAATTTAGCAGATGCTCTTATCCAGAGCGACTTAGTGAGTGCATACATTTTATCTCGCAAGAAGAATGGCAGGATCTCTCTCCCCCCACCTATCCTCCTCCCTCTCCCCCCACCTCCCTCTCTCCCCCCCCCCCACCTACCCTCTCTCCCCTCACCTACCCTCCTCCCTCTCTCCGTGCCTCGACGCAAGGTGAGGATCACAAAAGGAACACCTGGAAAACACGGATGTAGCCACCCCCCCCCGGCCCATTCGACTACCTTTTCAGAGGTGCTCGGCCCCACAGCCACAGGAATGTCAAACAAGGCTTTCAGGAGGGCTCCAGCTCCCCAGGCTCGCCTTTCACACGACAGGAAGTGGCATTCAGAGCTGCATCTACATGTCCCACTCACTCCTCCAGAAACACCTACGTCTGGGTGAATAAGTGAGTGGGTGTGTGTGTGTGTGTGTGTGTGTGTGTGTGTGAGTGAGAGAGAGAGAGAATTGGAGAAAGAGATAAAAAAAGTGGGAAAGGGGGATAAAAGGAGGGAAGTAGGGAGAGGAAAGAGAGAAACAAGGGATAGATAGAGAGAGAGAGAGCAATAAAGCCCTTTGAATGTAATTGAATTGAGAGAGAGGAGAGAGAGAGAGAGAGAGAAATAAAATGGGAGGGGGATAAAGAGGAGGGAGGTAGGGAGAGGGAAGAGGAGACAGAAACAGGGAGAGAGGGAGAGAGAGAGTGTGTGTACAGCAAGCTGTAGGCATATTAGTTAGCTATAGTTAGCTAATAGTCTAGAAAGGTTTGATTCATAAGATCTTCACACAGTGCAGAGTTCAATATCGCAATTTGAAAAATGCACAATCGAAACAACACACTGTGTAGTACAGAGTATAAGTCAGCTTTCAACTGTTTGGTCTACTTTTTATCCTTGAGCAAAGCCAATGCATCCATGTCTACGGAACATTCATGATTCACCAACTCCTCAGACACAACATTCTAAGGAATAAATGTACTATACCTTAAATTAAAATGTGCAAGAGCTCAGATATTTAGTCCCTGAGAGTCAAGGAAGGCATGTCAAAGACACTTGATGCACAAACTGGCAAAATACAGCAAATAAAGATTGCATCTTCACGTTTCAAAGCGTTCTACAAACTATTTCAAACCTATACTGAACAAAAACTTCAACGCAACATGCAACAATTTAAAATATTTTACTGAGTTACAGTTCATATAAGGAAATCAGCCAATTGAAATAAATTCATTAGGCCCTAATCTATGGATTTCACATAACTGGGAATACAGATATGCATCTGTTGGTCACAGATACCTTAAAAGAAAAGGTAGGGGCATGGATTAGAAAACCAGTCAGTATCGGGCGTGACCACCATTTGCCTCATGCAGTGCGACACATCTTCTTCGCATAGAGTTGATCAGGCTGTTGATTGTGGCCTGTGGAATGTTGTCCCACTCCTCTTCAATGGCTTTGCGAAGTTGCTGGATATTGGCGGGAACTGGAACAAGCTGTCGTACACATCGATCCAGAGCATCCCAAACATGCTCAATGGGTGACATGTCTTAAAATCTCCTAATCTAGTTTTAAGAATCAAGGCTGCTAGCTACAATTATGCTAATCCTCTCATGTCTGCCCCTAACAACAGCAGGTATTGTGGGGAGGGGGAACAATGGGTTGTGGCATTCACTCTCTGTCTAGGACTCACTGATTACTTGAATTGAGGGTGGGTCAGGTTGCTTTAGTGCTGAGAGTGTGGACTGATCATCTATTATGGTAAAATAAATAAAGTTTACTAAATTGAGTTGTCTCAAAGTCAATAATATAGGCCAAAGGAAGTATTCAAATGCTTTTTCGGCATTAGGATATAATGCGAATAGCAACTGCTAACAAATATAAGTTTACACTATGCGTACTGCTACTAGTAGTAGGGTACATAAATGAAATCCGGTTGCAGAGATCAGACATAATGCCCTTGCAATTAGAAGCGCAGAAAACAATTAGGTTTTGGCATATGGAGAGATTCCGCGCACGCACGCCCTCATCTCGAGGTAGCCTATGTAGTCCTGACACGTCTGAGAAGGGACACTCATAGCTGGCGCAAGCAGTCCGACCAAGTTCAAGAAACCTAGAAAATGTTCACGGTCCTCTCTTCAACTTGAATTGGAACATTATTTGATTACATATTACACGCGCAATGACTGTTCCATGCAGTTTGATAAGAATTATGAGTTTGGTGTACCACACGGAATCTAGGTGTTCACCGACTTTTTATTATAAATACTGCTGAATTCGTTGATTCCCTGGTATTTTCATCGAGTGAAGAATCAAAGAGAAGAGGCGCACAGCTTCTGAAGTATTACCAAGAAGAGGCAGCCGAAACTGTTGCCTTACGAGAAATTGTAAGTGTACTGTATTTGTTCAGTTCTTTATCGGAATTTGAATATTGATTATACACTGCTCATAAAAATAAAGGGAACACTTAAACAACACAATGTAACTCCAAGTCAATCACACTTCTGTGAAATCAAACTGTCCCCTTAGGAAGCAACACTGATTGACAATACATTTCACATGCTGTTGTGCAAATGGAATAGACAACAGGTGGAAATTATAGGTAATTAGCAAGACACCCTCAATAAAGGACTGGTTTTGCAGGTGGTGACCACAGACCACTTCTCAGTTCCTATGCTTCCTGGCTGATGTTTTGGTCACTTTTGAATGCTGGCGGTGCTTTCACTCTAGTGGTAGCATGAGACGGAGTATACAACCCACACAAGTGGCTCAGGTAGTGCAGCTCATCCAGGATGGCACATCAATGCGAGCTGTGGCAAGAAGGTTTGCTGTGTCTGTCAGCGTAGTGTCCAGAGCATGGAGGCGCTACCAGGAGACATGCCAGTACATCAGGAGACGTGGAGGAGGCCGTAGGAGGGCAACAGCCCAGCAGCAGGACTGCTACCTCCGCCTTTGTGCAAGGAGGAGCAGGAGGAGCACTGCCAGAGGCCCTGCAAAATGACCTCCAGCAGGCCACAAATGTGCATGTGTCTGCTCAAACGGTCAGAAACAGACTCCATGAGGGTGGTATGAGGGCCCGACGTCCACAGGTGGGGGTTGTGCTTACAGCCCAACACCATGCAGGACGTTTGGCATTTGCCAGAGAACACCAAGATTGGCAAATTTGCCACTGGCGCCCTGTGCTCTTCACAGATGAAAGCAGGTTCACACTGAGCACGTGACAGACGTGACAGAGTCTGGAGACGCCGTGGAGAACGTTCTGCTGCCTGCAACATCCTCCAGCATGACCGGTTTGGTGGTGGGTCAGTCATGGTGTGGGGTGGCATTTCTTTGGGGGGCCGCACAGCCCTCCATGTGCTCGCCAGAGGTAGCCTGACTGCCATTAGGTACCGAGATGAGATCCTCAGACCCCTTGTGAGACCATATGCTGGTGCGGTTGGCCCTGGGTTCCTCCTAATGCAAGACAATGCTAGACCTCATGTGGCTGGAGTGTGTCAGCAGTTCCTGCAAGAGGAAGGCATTGATGCTATGGACTTGCCCGCCCGTTCCCCAGACCTGAATCCAATTGAGCACATCTGGGACATCATGTCTCGCTCCATCCACCAACGCCACGTTGCACCACAGACTGTCCAGGAGTTGGCAGATGTTTTAGTCCAGGTCTGGGAGGAGATCCCTCAGGAGACCATCCGCCACCTCATCAGGAGCATGCCCAGGCATTGTAGAGAGGTCATACAGGCACGTGGAGGCTACACACACTACTGAGCCTCATTTTGACTTGTTTGAAGGACATTACATTGTTGGATCAGCCTGTAGTGTGGTTTTCCACTTTAATTTTGAGGGTGACTCCAAATCCAGACCTCCATGGGTTGATACATTTGATTTCCATTGATATTTTTTGTGTGATTTTGTTGTCAGCACATTCAACTATGTAAGGAAAAAAGTATTTAATAAGATTATTTCATTCATTCAGATGTAGGATGTGTTATTTTAGGGTTCCCTTTATTTTTTTGAGCAGTGTATGTGCAGCGATATGGAATCCAATGTCAAATGATTGATTTACATTTCAATTTTAATTATTATCAAACGTATAATTCATGATCTATTGGAGGCCATTTTCTACAATACTTTTATTTGCATCTGCCAAGTGGACAGGTGTATCATGTCATATCTAACTGCGCAATGCAAATGTTTATTAATGAGTTGCTGGATGCGTTGATGGATAATATGCTTTTATGTAACTCCTTAGTTACTTGTAACCTGGCGATATTCCACTATGACACCATCCAAGAGAATGTGAACTGTTTTCATCTGCACTGTCCAACACTGGAGAGCTGCATCCTCAGCCACAGAGACCTTATACTGTACAACATCACCAAAGGTGAGCCTCCATTTGAAACAATTTAGACCCTGGAACTAAGTTGTAGGCTACTTTAGTGGTGTTTGTTTCTATAATAAAACAAGCCAAACAGCTGTTTATTTCTGCTAATTAGTAAAATAAAATAAAAAGTTTAACCATTAACTTATTGAAAACCATTTATAAACTCTGTTATAGCTTACATTGAGTGATTGAGATGGTAGCCTATAGGCTTCAGTGAGATGATCCATCACCTGCTACACTCTGACAGTGTTTGACTGTGAGGTTGGTTTTCTTGTCTCATACAGGTGTGGATCCAGACCTGTTGGTGTTTGGGTAGTACTCTACTTCCAAAGTGCGGGTGTTACCCCACCTCTACACCAGAGTCAATGCCTCAGAGCCCCTGGCCTCAGACAAGTGCCGGTTAATCTGACCACCCCTCCCCTGCCTCTAACAGTAGCCCCTAATGTCAGGACAACCAGCACCACCATCGCACCCCAGAGCTCTACTCTGGGCACGATTCATTCCCCCATCACATCCACCCCCTCCTCCACCATAATGCCCACCCTGGGGACCCATGCCCCCACCACCACCACTCCCCCGGCCTCCACCACAGCTGCCCCCTACACCGCCCAGACCACCCCTGCCTATCCATCAACCCACAGGGAACCCACCACTACCCTACAGCCCCCCACCCCCACCCCTACCCAGCAACCCACAGCCGGGGGTGCCACTACCACCAGCTCCCACCCTGGCCCCTGCAGCCAACATGAACGGCAGTAACAAGCAGGACCCAATAACACCAAGGGCTACGTGGGCAGGAACCACACAGCGGCTGTGGGGGGAGAAGGCGGCCAGGGTAGCCAGGGTGAGTCCCCCTCCCGGGGTGGTTTGGGCCCAGGGTGGCACGTGGCGGCTCACACCATGCTGGTTGCTGCAGTGACGGTCGTCACGGTGCTGCTGCTGGTGAGCTGGAAGGGGTCGGAGGAAGAGGAAGGGGCGGTACAGGACCACCTGGAGGGGGAAGGGGGGGTCCATCACCCTCATTAAGTATGTAATCATCAGGGAGAGCTTGTGAGGTAACTGTGGGGGTCAACAACCGGGACCAACAAAGCTTGTAATGTAGTGTAATGCTTATTCCACTAGAGAACTGTTTACATCAGAAACAATAATTCAGCAAGAGGCGACGGCGACCACTTAGTAGTGTAGATAGTTTTGCAACTTTTGCAAGCACATGCTAAAGCTGTAAGACCAAAGTTGCTGTGAGGATTGTGGTTACCGTTGTTTGGTAATAGCTTGAGACTTGGAGTAACTGCTGATGCATTTTGAGGTCACTTGCATTTTGATGCGGTCGAATGAAATCAAACAGATTGATGCCAAACTCTATACACTGTGTCCAGTGTCTGCTCTGCTCTTAAGTGCATTGATGGGGGCTTCCAAGCACAAATGCTGCTACAAGTTCCGTTTTGTTCTGAGGCAGTAAGTTACTAAATGGACTGTGGTGTATGGGAATATTTTAGGCTTAGACCCATCTTGCCACCACTCCTCCAGAATATTCTCTCTTGCGCATCGGGTTTCACCTGACCCAGAACCACATGGACCAGAGCAGAAACTCTTTTGAAGGGTTATTATTTTTTTTAAAGATGATCGGCCCATTGCTGAATGCATCCTTTCAGTATGGTGCTTCTCTTTGTCTCCCTGGGCCAGAAGGGAGAAGGGGATGGGGTTGAAGCCAGGAAGAAGGTGGGGGGGTTTGGTAATACAGTAAACATCTGTCCAATGATGTAAAAAGCACTTGTTTAAATAACATTAAGAACTTAGCCCAAATTTCAGAACTTGAGAAAAAGAAAAGCTTTATATTTACAATGCAAGGAATACATTTTTGCTTCAAGCTCTATTTTACATTGGATAATAGCATAACATGTATTGGACAATTGTATTACAGAAATATAACCGAGGTCTATTTATTTTTTGTCAATAAATATTTCACAAAAGACAGTAACAGACATAACATTCTGTGTGTGGTGAAATCAGATAGGTTTGTCTCTTAACGTTGCATTGGTCAACATCAGGGTGTATATAGATGGCCCCGTGTAGCTCAGTTGGTAGAGCATGGCGCTTGCAATGCCAGGGTTGTGGGTTCGTTTCCCAAGGGGGGCCAGTATGAAAAATGTATGCACTCACTAACTGTAAGTCGCTCTGGATAAGAGCGTCTGCTAAAATGACTAAAATGTAAAAATGTGTAGAAGTTGAATTCTGGTCTTTGTACTACACTACCTTGATGACTACACTGTCCCGCGATTGGACCTGAAGTGATAACGCTGCAAAACTGTTCAAGTGGTGAGGAAGTGGCTATGCTTAAAAGACACATCACAGGTGACGTTGTCTTCCTGAGCCAAAGAGGGGGGTTTAGGTGTCCCCGAATATTGAGTGGATTTACACTGCTACCTGACTGACTCACCTGTTGAACATGCTCAACAATGACAATGTAACAGTTAAGGAGTTAGCCAGAGCCTCCCTCCCTCCCTCTGGACCTACGGAGGAGGAAGGTTCCACTGGCCAGGGACACAGGAAAACTTCCTGGGCTTCAGGAGGAAGGCAAATGGAAAATTGGACACTCGTGATGTGGGCTTTGGAGTCTGGTCAGACTGGCCGGACCTCAACGACCTGTGCAACTGGACTGATATGCAAACTGAGCCAGTGACTGTCTCTGATGCAGTTGTGGTAGATCGCGGTGTTGTTGTGGGGGCTTCTGTCACCCATGATGGAACATCTCATCCTACATCCAGGACAACACTCCTTGGTATCAGATGGATGCAGCTACTGCAACACTGGACTGGCCTGACGCTGCAGGGGAAACTCGCTGCTCTGGACTGTGCCGGCCAATGTCTCCCATTCCATGTACCAGAATGCTGCCGTTGGCGAGGACATTCTCACCTATACTGTTAAGGCGAGGCTGCAAGTTCTACCAACAAAATATACATCTAGCACTCTGGTACCCTGCAAACCATGACCCATTTTGCATTTTACATGAGTCAAATGTAATGGAGTCCATTGTCCATGTTGTGAATGGCTGCTGTTCATACAAGGATTTGTACATTGCTAGACATGACCGCCTTGTTGACCTGATAGCCAGCGAGGTGAGAAAGTCTCACCAACAGCACACATGCATAAACATTGTTGTGTAAGGGGAAGCTGGTTTGATGTTGTGTTTTCCTGTGTGCAAAATACTCCAAATATTGTTGTTGTGGGGGGAGGCGCTCATTTGGGAAGTGGGCTGCTCATTTGACGGCTACATGGAGCCCCATGGCACACTTGGACAGCCTCGGGTGTAGGTACAAGCTGGTAGCGCTGATATCTCGGCCATGTACACAGGCTTGCAGTGCGGGCCTGACAAAAACTAGGGCAAAGCAATTGGCTAGGTACTGCTCTGTTTCAGCTGTCGTGGGCAGCCTAGCTGTTTGGAGGAGGTGCTTTCTGTACCCTTGAGTGCCATGCATACAGGGACCCTTGAAATGTTTGGATCCTTTTTTTGTAAATTTGATTGGTGGATTCAAATAAAGTATTTAATGTGTGTGTATCTGTATGTATAGTGTGTGTGTGTGTGTGTGTGTGTATTTGTATGTATATTAGAGGTTCAGTAGTTTCTTCACAGCTTCTCTGTACTGGAGTACGCTGCCCTCGCTCTCTCCCTCGTTCTTCAGTGTGGTCACAGAGTCCCTGTACTCCTGTACCTCTGGCCTCCCCAGCAGTTCCTCCCTCACCGCCTCTCCCGCTGCCCACACGCGGACCAACGTGGACAGGGCGTTCTTCTGAGAGGGGCTGTTCTCCCAGCTGCACTCCTCCATGTCTGCCACAGTCTTCTCAGACTCCCAGGCCTCCACTTTCTAGACAGAATAAGTGGAATAGCACAACATTGTTCGCTACATAAGTTCAGACAAAATGCTAACCAGGATTAATCAGTTTGACTCAATATATGACAGATGAGAGGTATGTGACACATTAAGATAAGGCGTCCCACAGGGGTCTGTGATTGCGGGTTTGGGGACAGAGCAGTGTGGAACCTCGAGTGCCCTAGTTACCCTTCACCCTTCTGTGATGCTCTGCTCTCCTGTCCTCTAAAAGAGATAGGGTTTCTCCATACGTGGTGCGGAGTTCCTCCACCACAGCCTGTCTCCCTCCGATCACATTCCCCAGAGGACAATAGGCCCATTGTGTGGGAGCTTAAAGCAGGGGACGACACAGCCATAGCAGCTCCCCTGCAGCCCTGGTTCTTGGGGTTAATGACCCTCATTACATCTATATGGTCCCTAATATCCAGGCTGGCTGAGGGCCAACCCCTCCAGCGGACAGGGTGGTACGATGGGGATGGCTGGAGAAGAGATTCTCTCCTTTCCTCTTTAGCCTGACTGTCAGGATTATTACACTATCTTCACAGGGTCAACTAGTGTTGCAGTCCCTTTCGATCACATTGATTCAGTTAGTTTGCTTTAGAATCTAAGCCATTTGATTCAACATACAGTAGTTCACGTTTTAATCAAACCGAGTTAAAACAGGTAGCTGACCATTGGTCCCAGACTCCATATCTCCCATTGCTTTCGTCTCCACAGGGTGTAGCCCAGTGAATGAGAAGTGGGCGACGATAGGGCGGCAGGTAGCCTAGCGGTTAGAGCGTTGGGCCAGTAAGGTTGCTGGTTCGAATACCCAAGCCGACAAGGTGAAAAATCTGTCGATGTGCCCTTGAGCAAGGCACTTAACCCTAATTTGCTCCAGGGGTGCAGTACTACTATGGCTAACCCTGTAAAAACAACACATTACACTGCACCTATCCGGTGTATGTGACAATAAAACATTTTACAGACAGTGATGATGTTGACAGACCAACAAGCACCTGTTTTACAGGAGGACATTTGTGGGTTTTATTACTGGAGTGGAGCACAGAGTACTGGGGCACTCAAATAAGAGATGGACAGATTAAATAGTCACTTGTGGATTGGAGTGCCTCTAGTGCCCAGCGGGGGAGATGGTACGGTACAGTACACTCCCTGCTGTGCTGTGGTGGAGGACTGTGGTCCGTCACGGTGGAGCACCGGCCTGGATCAACAGCCCACAGTGGAATTAGCAACAGGCCCAGAGAGTCGAGAGTCCGTCTCACTGAGTGAAGTGATAGAGTCGCCTAAGCGGCGGCTAACAAGCGACCTCTTTGTGGGCTAGTGTTACTACCGGAGCACGGCTTCCCCCTCACAGCTTCCACCAACCTGCAGGCTGCACAGTGCCTTCCATTGTGTATGCAAAGGGCAGCGGACAGTGTTCCGCTTCCCGGCTCGTACTCCAATCCCCAGAGACACAAAAAGCCAAGGCTTTTTACCAGCTAAACCCTGCTGCCTTGGCGAGAGAACTCCCAAAGGCACAACAGGGAGAGCCATTAAGTCCCTTGTGGCTGTACTCTCATGTGAAAGCAGCCTGTGCTGGTAACCCTGATGGTGGATTTCTCAGGTGTTGGTTGGAGTTGGCGTGCTGTGAATAAGTGGCAGGGTCAGCATCTGATACTGGAGTCTATTTTCTCCTGTTTAGAGGGGAAATGACAGTGGGACAATGCTGCTGTATACCATCCCTCTACCTATTCTCCTCATGCATCATAGCTCCCTTATGGGCTTACTCTTTCACACCAAGGGGAGACGGGATGCAAGCTAGATCAGCATGGGGGGACTTGAATAGTGAATCCCTGTAATATGCATGACTTCCATGAAAGGCAACATAAAAGCCTGTAATGCTCTTTCTATTTACAAAGCCGTAATGTATATCCAAGCCGTTTACCTCTAGGGACGGTTTAAGGTATCATGCATCTCTTTCCTAGTCCATCAGGGGTCTCTGATGCTCTGCACAGTGATGGCCTTGGCTGCCTGACCATCCGTCTACTCACTGTCTACCTATTAGCAGTTGGGCTGGCTGGGTTGTGAGGTTAGGTGGAGGATCATGTCTACTCAAGCGCTTTGGTATTGACCAGGGTCGCCTTTAGGAGGACGCAACATACTGAACGGAGTAGATAGACATGTCATGAATAGAGCTGGGAATATATTGTATATCTGACCTTTCCATATTCTGCCCTGCTGAATGTGTCTCTGGACTTGACTAGTCAGAGTAGTGGAATAAGACACTTACCCATGACTCGTGATAGAGGACAGTCAGGAGGTACATGGTGTAGTCATAATTCTGCTGTCTCACAGGGCAGCTGAAGGAGCAATGGGGAGAAAAGAAAGAAAAACATTTATCAGGAAATACAGGGTTAGTTGAAATAAAACCTCTCCATTTAAAATACATTACTGTAAAGCAATGACAATAGTGAAGGACCAACACCTTATTTAGCCTCTTTTAGTCAAGAGGAATTAGAAGTAATTGGTAATAGCACATTGAACAACAGGTGGTGCTGCTTACCTGTCAGTGGTGATGGTGAGTGTGTCCGTCTCTTTGCAGTACCTCTCTTCTACCAGTTTAACCATCTTCTTCCTGGCATGGTCGTCCAAGTTCAGACTGGAGAGCTTCACCTGAGTGGACAAAGACACAGAAATCTGACATTATAATACTGAAACTTATTGGCTTTGGCTAAATTGATTCAAATAAAACCATTAATGCCCTCAACACATCAAAAACAATAGATGCAGTCATCCCTGCTAATGTTGAAACTCTGCAGCAGTAAGTCAGTTAATCTTTAAACTCAGTCTACTGAATGGAATTGAAATAATGGAAAATGACCAGCAGATATGGTTCATGCTGCAGAAAACATTCTTCCCCCTTACAGCTTTGTGACAGCTGAAGTTCTTGGAAGAGAAGACGTGAATTACGAGATGCGAAGAGGCTTTTCAGGAGAAGGATTATAGAATAGCATCTTTGTGAGTAGGCTATCCTCTCGCATTGTTCCAGCACAATGTCAACCAAAACAAAACCTTAAAAAGGTCACACTTCTCAGTATTGAGACTAAGACCCTGACCCCATTGGTCAAATCCCCATACTTTCATCAGATGAGTCACATACTAATTTAAAGTGAGGCCATGCTACTGAGTGATCAGTAAGCACTGTGCAGATCGGGTGGAAAACAAAAGATTACTGCATGTCTAATGGACATCGCGCTGCTTGCTTAGCGAGTACCAGTTCCTTCTGATTTGGCTCATACGGAGGCTCAAACACAGGACCTCTGCCTTGCAAACACACGTAACCACCCTCCTGAAGCGTCTTACAATCAATCTAATTTATTTTATAAAGCCCTTTTAACGTCAGCAGTTGTCAAAGTTTAATACAGATACCCAGCCTAAAAACCCAAAGCAATGCAGACGCAGAAGCACAGTGGCTAGGAAAAACTCCCTAGAAAGGCAGGAACCTAGGAAGAAACGTAGAGAACATTCACGCCTCGGAGAAGCTAGCTATTCGGCAGTGGGAACACTTCAGGCTTAGGAATGGGTTTCACACGTGCTACACATGTATGTACCTCACATGGGAGAGTTTATACACAAGGCTCGGCGTATCACATAAGTACAGCGCATTCCGAAAGTATTCAGACCCCTTGACTTTTTCCACATTTTGTTATGTTTTTCCCCCCCCTCAATCTACACAAAATACCCCATAATGAAAAGCAAAAACATGTTTTACTCAGTACTTTGTTGAAGCACCTTTGGCAGCGATTACAGCCTCTAGTCTTCTTGAGTATGACGCTACAAGCTTGGCACAATTGTATTTGGCGAGTTTCTCCCATTCTTCTCTGCAGATCCTCAAGCTCTGTAAGGTTGGATGGGGAGCGTCGCTGCACAGCTATTTTCAGGTCTCTCCAGAGATGTTTGATCAGGTTCAAGTCCGGGCTCTGGCTGGGCCACTCAAGAACATTTATAGACTTGTCCCGAAGCCACTCCTGCATTGTCTTGGCTGTGTGCTTAGGGTCGTTGTCCTGTTGGAAGGTGAACCTTCACCCCAGTCTGAGGTCCTGAGCGCTCTGGAGCAGGTTTTCATCAAGGATCTCTCTGTACTTTGCTCCATTCATCTTTACCTCGATCCTTACTAGTCTCCCAGTCCCTGCCGCTGAAAAACATCCCCACAGCATTTATGCTGCCACCACCATGCTTCACCATAGGGATGGTGCCAGGTTTCCTCCAGACGTGACGCTTGGCATTCAGGCCAAAGAGTTCAATCTTGATTTCATCAGACCAGAGAATCTTGTTTCTCATGGTCTGAGTCCTTCAGGTGCCTTTTGGCAAACTCCAAGCGGGCTGTCATGTGCCTTTTACTGAGGAGTGGCTTCTGTCTGGCCACTCTACCATAAAAGCCTGACTGGTGGAGTGCTGCAGAGATGGTTGTCCTTTGGAAGGTTCTCCCATCTCCACAGAGGAACACTGGAGCTCTGTCAGAGTGACCATCGGGTTCTTGGTCAACTCCCTGACCAAGGCCCTTCTCCCCCGAATGCTCAGTTTGGCCGGACGGCCAGCTCTAGTAAGAGTCTTGGTGGTTCCAAACTTCTTCCATTTAAGAATGATGGAGGCCACTGACATGCACTGTCAACTGTGTGACCTTATATAGGACAGGTGTGTGCCTTTCCAAATCATGTCCAATCAATTGAATTTACCACAGGTGGACTCAAATCAAGTTGTAGAAACATCTCAATGATGATCAAAGGAAACAGGATGAACCGGAGCTCAATTTCGAGTCTCATAGCAAAGGGTCTGAGTACTTATTAAAAAAAAAAAACAAACCTTATTTACATAAATGTGCAAAAAAAATTACACTTTTTTTTTCCGCTTTGTCATTATGGGGTATTGTGTGTAGATTGATGAGGATATTTATTTATTTAATCAATTTTAGAATAAGGCTGTAACTTAAAATGTGGAAAAAGGGAAGGGGTCTGAAAACTTTCCGAATGCACTGTACATAGTTGGATAGCAATTACGAGGGATGCAGGAGTATTATCTTTTCATTCAGATTATATCATAAAGCTGGGAGTGTTTTTTGTTATTCCCATGACAGCCAGGCTGTTGTGTGGCGAGCCTGAGAACAGTGGGCTGAAATTGTATCAGTCTGTTTCATCTGTATCCTGGACCCTGCTTATCCTGCAATCTATCTTTGATTCTCAGACTAATCCAGGGGGATTAATGGCTAAATAATTCCTGTGTCGAGGTCGTAATCTAAGGGGAACGTGTCAGTGGAGCAGATGGCTGGTGATTAATCACAAAATTCTTCTAGAGGTTTTTCATTTTTGTTGTTGAAAACTGTCAATTGTTTTTAGGTTCCATGCCTATTGCCGTTCTCTATTTGTGACAAGTATGTTCATATGATGGAATATTGCAATCATACAGCGCTATGAAAAGGGTATGCATTGTAGAAGTATCTTAGAGCAGTGTTTCATAGGCTTAAAAGGAAAGATTCACCCATTTTGAATGTTATTTTTTTTGCATCTCTGAGTATTGTCCTATCGATTCCCTGGGTCATTTCATGTTTATCTGAGTTATTGGCGTTCCAGCAGGCAAATCTTCGGTCGGTATGACGTAGCATTGCGATAAAGCCGCTCTCACTACACTGGAAGTTAATAGGAATATGACTTTTAGATTGCGTTTATCATACATGTCAGATTTCACTACTGGCTGATGTCAACTCGCGAGGTTGTCTTCTCTCGAATGAGCCATTGATCATATTTTTGCGGTATATTCCTACCTCGAGAAATGTGTAATTTAACAGAGAATCTAGCACATTTCTCGTATTTGTCTGCCTCTTCAGTCCAGGGTGCATTGCATGGTGCCGTTGCAAATGTCAGACCCCACTCTGAGGCACATCAATCTGCAGGTTGAACATGGTGAGACTGTAAACTCCTAAATTGATAGTGCAGTTTGTTTAAGTGATTTTACAGCTAACTGGCTACTTCACATGCTGATATTGTCTTTGTTATTATTGTATGTAGCTACGTTTGCTAGCTAGCAAGCCCATAGAGCATTGCATTGTGGATTTTGTAGTCGATGTGAGCTGCAACAGATTTCCACAACGGTTTTCACGTTGCTACCAACCTTATTATAAAACGCCAAAATGAAACATTTGTTCACAAAAAATATTGTTCTCACAGTGTTATTTAACACTGTACATTATAGGAATGAGTGGTTTTGGGTGGATTTTTCCTTTAAGAGCATAGATCCGGACAATGGAGACATTTCCTGAAAGGTCAGCCAAACATGAGATGAGAGCTGTTAAGAGAATCTCAAGATCCCTTCTACACAAAAGAGGATAACTCTGCACTTTATATGGATTTGGTTGAGAAGGGTCAAATACAGGTCAAAGAGTCAAATTGAACTCTTTGCTAGTATTTTAAATCTGTAACCTAAACCCCCTGAAGACAGACACTCACTCTGAGGTGGACTATGCGGGCAGATGGGTTTCTGAGGGAGGTGCCGGCAGACACGTAGTCCTTGCTCTTTACTTTGACAGGGAAGTGTTCATCACATTTAGCATCTGTGTCCAGGGCAGAGGGCCACTCTGTGCAGAACACTTATCACTTAATTGTGTCGTCCCGACACAATTAAGTGATAATGCCAGAGAAGCCAGTGTTTGGAGGATATATTGACACAGGTGTTGTTATGCCCGAGACGAAGTCTAGGGCCGGAAAACCGTGCCAATATATCCTCCAAACACCAGCTTAGAGGGCATTATCACAATATATTCAAATAATGATTAACATATTTTCATTAAAAACATTTTGCTGAATTTATTCCACAAGATATAGTCCCGACACAAATCTAGGGTTGCTATCCAAGCCGGCTGGTCGTTCGTTCTATCGGTTCGGTTGCCAGTCTTCCCTTGCTTGCTAGCCAGCCAACTTCGGCTAACACAGTCAAACAGTGCAGCCAGAATAACAAAGCAAAGTAGCTGCATTTGTGTTTGTTTAAGCTGTTTTCTAGTGATTTTTTTTGTATACATCCATAACAATGGATGATGCGTGATTTTGCCTGCCAGGACACTGTTCAGAGGAGCTAGCCAACTACACAGCTAACACAATCACTTCAAACTGAAGCTGGAATGACAGCAAACTAGCTGCATTTCGTGTTTTAAAAATGATGCCGATTCATGATTTCGACTGGCTGAGAAAAGTTGCCTGTCTGTCTCGTCCCGACACATTCATAACTATGAGACAGCTGGAGATTGAATTTCAATATTGAATTTTTTTTGCAAATGTCAGAGAGAGGCAGCAAGATTAATACAGATCTCTGCTGTTGAAAACCAAACACTAGTCTAAAAGAAATGGGAGATAATGTCTAGATGCTTTTTACAGTGGAGATTTAAGTTTATAAATGGCCTGGCTGGGCTGATGAGACAGTGGATTGTGCAGTAAAATGGAATAGTGAATAGGCATTTCAACGTCTTAGCCGGTGGTAACTTGTGGAATAGACACCGGCTGGAACACGGTTTTAACCAATCAGCATCCAGGATTAGACCCACCAGTTGTATATTTATTGATGAAATACTATCACTACAGTAACAGTGTTTCTCAATAAGCAATTTTATGACTTACGCTTCAGAGTGTTTCTTTATGGCTGCTGGAGTTAAATGCAAAAAGTTTGGAATCTGAAACAGACAAGAGTTTTCATAAATGCCTGTATGATCTGACAGCACAATACAATATGTAGCCTTAATGGTACAAATTATTTATATCCCAATGCCAGATAGCCTGTCACATAATCAAAAGCTCTGACATGTCAGGTTGGAGGTGAGGAACTGACCTTGACGAGCTCCAGGTTGCCCTTCTTCTCCGGAGGCACCCCTCTTTTCACTGGGAAGCCTATGCGGACGGGCAGGGGCACAGAGCCCTGTCTGAAGGGGGCAGCGGTCGGGTACACTGCAGTCCAGTCCTGGTCTACAGGCATCCTGTCTGTCCTGGGCATGGAGACAGGGAACAGAGAGAAAGGAGACTAATTAGACTTCAAAATATAGCTTTACTTCTGTCAATATACATCTTGGAATAAACTTGATAAATTCCTCACAATTTGTTTTATTGGTAAAGAATCTGGGCTGATCACATGCCCCTCTACCCAGGGACCATAATGTGCAGTAACCAGAAAGAGTAATGTTGGCCTACTTATGTGGTTGTTGGGTTGTGTAGTCTAAATTTGTTCTGTCTTTGTATAGTTCCACTTACATTTGTACACTAGAGGGCACTATGTTGGGTCACTGTTCACTTAGGCACACATGTAGCCAAGATTTGGAATGATGGCTTGCGAGACTAGCACACAAGTGACCAGAAAGTTGTATTTATTTAGGTGACAATTAAGTGGGGATGCCCAGGTATGTAGTGCAAACAATTCTCACAGTTTACACCTTGGAACTATAACGTTATGCGCCTATGGTAAATAGTTAACTTGTATGGCTACATCTGCCAGTATGTAATGTTTTTATCTTTACTCCTATAAATGCCAAAAATCTACATTTGGATTAGCTTGCATATTGTAACGGGCTAATGTGATAGTGGTACGGTTTGGCGTAGCACAGAGGATTTTCGACCAACCTTAACTTGGCAATACCATCTTTGTTCTTGATTTGGCCAAACGTATAGTATCTTCAAAAAAGATTCCGTGTCCAGTTGCAGGCAGTTCGTTAGATTTGTTTGCATGCTCCGTTATTAAAATATTGTTTTTGTTTTACTATTAAATGTTACAGAAGCCATCTGTAACATTACAAGTAAAAGTCAAAATTGTTAATATGAATGGTAATTTAAATGTCTATTTGCGGGACGAAGCTATCACTCTTTAAGGTTGGTCGAAAATGTTTGTGGTACGCCAAACAGTACCTATCCTGTAACGGATAATGGAGCATCACATTAGCCCGTTACAATCCGGTAGCTACACTTGGATTGGAAAGGATTTGTTTTGCAATCCCACTTGACTGTGCTCGAGTGAGTATCATGAACTTTGATTCGTAACAACAAAGCATTCCTTGTTGTTCGCTCACCGCTCTCCTTGGTCTTCTGTTGCCTCTGTCAGGAAAGCCTAAAATTGATATTGATTGTGTCAGAAAAACATATCCAACTTCATTATGCTAACCATGTTGTCTCCAATTTTCTTATGAAACAGTTAGTTACAGACATAATCGTTCCTCGTCGTAACAGTATATTGCATGTAAACTCACCTTTATTCTGACTAGAATTATTGGTAGACAAGGCCGTCGCGTATGTAGCCCTGTTTAACGGGTTAAGCACATTAATTCCATAAATGCGACCATTTATTTGTCCTAAGGACAACATTGATTTGTTCAATGTATGCGCAGCCATGTTTGAGCACGCAATGTCAACCTATGGCAAGTCGAGAGGGACCGTTGTTTAGCGAAACAGAACGTGCAGACAAGATTGGGTATCAGTGCCCCTTTTGATATAGATAATGAACTGCAATTTGCGAACAGGTGAAAGGATTTAGCCTACAAAGGTTTATTATGTATATCGTAAAATGTAGGCCTATTTTTGAATTTCAGAATTTCTTCATCTGTTAGACTACATTATAAGAGCTCAAATAATATTTAATGGTGTTTATGTAGTCTGAATACCAGTCTCTTTCGCTAACATTCCACTCTGTTCTTGCCACTCCTTACCAAAGAGACTGGCCTTTTGGCAATCTCAATGTTCAATATGTGCTGGATTTACAGAGAAGTTGCACATTGGTTGTTGGAAATAACATTAACATTTTCCATGACAACATGTCAAGAGACTGGTACCCAGGCTAGTGTTTATGGGCTATTTAGGCCATTCAACTGATAAACTAGAGATATCCTAGATCTCATTATCTAAAAAAGTACCGCTACTGTTTCTGATTGTATCCTTATTCTTCCTTGGTTCATCCTTGGTAGACACTAGACAATACCATTTATTTGAGCCGCTGAGGTCACGTGCGTCAGGTGGATAATGTTGTGCGCAAGATTAAAGGGTCCGTCCTCCACTTATGTGTTTCAGCAGCATCCCTGCCGCTCCGCGCTTACCGCCACCAGCTGTTGCTTTTAGCAAGCACAACACTATCCAGTTCGTGACAGACGCACTTCAAAGAGATAAGCTGCGAAGGCTCATTTCTGAATTCTAATGTTCCCTTTTTCCATGGTGTCTGTCCACTGTAATTTACGCACAAACATGTCTTACGGTTGGGTACCACTTTGAAGGGAAGATAGGCTAACTGTATGTCCTCAGCTGAAAGGTAAGTTCACTTTATTTTTATTATTATTATTATTTTTACATGAAATGAATTTAGGCTATCTGAAATTATTTTATTTTTTTACAATGAAAATATGTTAGAGTTATAGCCCTATAGGACATTTGAAATAACTAATAGCTGAAATGGAAACATCTTAATATTCTATGGCAAATATTTCTGTATTTTGTGTTGTCTGGCAGATACTTATTTTTTTAAAGCTCATCCAACACATCTGATCTGTTCGTTTGATGGCTCACAACATAGTTATAGGCCGGTTGTCAGTTTCTTATAAAGGTAAAGAGAAACATATTGACAGATTTGTTTGTGTTAAATATGCATAAAACCATGTGCTCTAATCATAATATTTACAGTGGCTCAAATAGCTTCTAACTCACTTCCAAGTCCATTTTCAACATCCTCCCAGTCTCCACACAAACATGTTTTACATAAACCATGTTTGTCCCTAGACATTTGAATATTCAAACTAATAAGATGCCACTGTAAGGTTAAGAAGATGATATTCCTATGTGGAATGATTGATGATGGATTAACTGAAGGTGCCTAAGGACTCCTATGCCTGACAGAGTTATTGTGTGTTTGATGGTTGTCCAGCGTAGCAGAGAAACTCAATCTATGGGCTGGGTCAGCAGCAGTGTTTGTGAAAACAGACTGTCATCAGGGTTGCTATCTCCTGTTACGTTCCAGCCTCACACCACAAAGACTTGTTTCCGACGGCTTTAGTGACTATGATCCGTTCACTTTTCAGACCCAGGTCAGTTTCCTTAAGGACAAGGTATTGACCCCTACTAAATAGTGCCCATGACTTTTATGGTGGATAATGTTAGTCTATAGAGACATGATGGACTATGGCCTAAATTCAGTCAACACTATCAGGATGGTATTTCATCTGAGGAAAAGCTCTTGTGTCATCCTCTATAAATGTGTTGTAGACCTTGTGTGTGGTGACCTCTGGTCTGTACCATTGGCTAAGGAATGGATCATGCAGGGTGCCACACACACACACAAACACACACATACACACACACACACACACACACACACACACACACACACACACACACACACACACACACACACACACACACACACACACACACACACACACACACACATTATCTGTTACCAAACTCAGATGGTCTAATGCCTCTCAACCTTGGACTGCTTGACATCCATCATCATTACCAGTTTGAATAAATGTACCAGTATTGTGTCTGTTTGTTATGCTGTTGTAAACACATGTGAAAGGAGATAGCTATAATGATGATGCATTTCGATCCCGGGCTGTGTCGCAGCTGTCCGCGACCAGGAGACCCATGAGGCGACGCACAATTGGCCCAGTGTCGTCCGGGTTAGGGGAGGGTTTGGCCAGCTGGGATGTCCTTGTCCCATCGCACTCTAGCGACTCCTGTGGCGGGCCGGGCGCATGCACGCTGACATGGTCGCCAGTTGTACGGTGTTTCCTCCGACACATTAGTGTGGCTGGCTTCCGGGGTAAGCGAGCAGTGAGTCAAGAAGTAGTGCGGCTTGGCAGGGTTGTGTTTCGGAGGACGCATGGCTCTCGACCTTCGCCTCTCCCGAGTCCGTACGGGAGTTGCAGCGATGGGACAAGACTGTAACTATCAATTGAATTTCAAGAAATTGGGGTGAAAAAGGGGTAAACAGTACAAAAAAATTATAATTATATATATATTTTTAATGATGCATAGAGATACCACACTTCTCCAAATCTATAGTCACAATGGTAATCCCCTTTCCGTCCTCATCACCATGCAACATTAATGGACCATAATCCTCTGTGTGAGCTCTCAGGCCTCAGGCCTGGGACGTGACTTCTACTTAAGTACAGGCACAAGTCATCAGATTCATATTTTAACTTTGGACAAGAACAGAACTTTTAGAGATTCTGAGACCTGGAAGTGTTAATGTCTGATTTCCCATTGTAAACTAGTGAGATATAGCATCATCCACCAGAAAAGTCAAGTGCACTAATTACCTGAACAAAAAATAAACGCAACATGCAACAATTTCAAAGATTTTACTGAATTACAGTTCATATAAGGAAATCTGTCAATTGAAATAAATTCATTAGGCCCTAATCTATGGATTTCACATGACTGGGAATATAGATATGCATCTGTTGGTCACAGATACCTTAAGAAAAGGTAGGGGCGTGGATCAGAAAACCAGTCAGTATCAGGTGGGATCCCCATTTGCCTCATGCAGCACGACACATCACCTTCGCATAGAGTTGATCAGGCTGTTGATTGTGGCCTGTGGAATGTTGTCCCACTCCTCTTCAATGGCTGTGCAAAGTTGCTGGATATTGGCGGGAACTGGAACATGCTGTCGTACACGTCGATCCATAGCATCCCAAACATGCTAAATGGGTAACATGTTTGGTGAGTATGCAGGTCATGGAAGAACTGGGACATTTTCAGCTTCCAGGAATTGTGTACAGATCCTTGCGACATGGGGCTGTGTTGTCCGTAGCTTATGCATGCCCATACCATAACCCTACCACCACCATGGGGCACTCTGTTCACAACGTTGACATCAGCAAACCGCTCGCCCACACGACGCCATACAAGCTGTCTGACATCTGCCCGGTACAGTTAATCCGTTTAGAGCACACTTCTCCAGCGTGCCAGTGGCCATTGAAGGTGAGCATTTGCCCACTGAAGTCGATTACGACGGCGAACTGCATTCAGGTCAAGACCCTGGTGAGGACGACGATGAGCTTCCCTGAGACAGTTTCTGACAGTTTGGTCAGAAATTATTTGGTTGTGCAAACCCACAGTTTCATCAGCTGTCCGGGTGGCTGGTCTCAGATGATCACGCAGGTGAAGAAGCCGGATATGGAGGTCCTGGGCTGGCATGGTTACATGTGGTCTGTGGTTGTGAGGCCTTTTGGCGTACTGACAAATTCTCTAAAATGACGATGGAGGTGGCTTATGGTAGAGAAATGAACATTCAATGCTCTGGCCACAGCTCTGGTGGACATTCCTGCAGTCAGCATGCCAATTGCACGCTCCCTCAAAACTTGAGACATCTGTGGCATTGTGTTGTGTGACAAAACTGCACATTCTTTAATTGTCCACAGCACAAGGTGCACCTGTGTAATGATCATGTTGTTTAATCAGCTTCTTGATATGGCACACCTGTCAGTTGGCTAGATTATCTTGGCAAAGGAGAAATGCTCACAAACAGGGATGTAAACAAATGTGTGCACAAAATTTGAGAGAAATAAGCTTTTTGTGCGTATGGAACATTTCTGGGATCTTTTATTGCAGCTCATGAAACATGGGACCAAGACTTTACATGTTGCGTTTATATTTTGTTCAGTATAGTAGGGGCAATACTTTTTCCTTAAGGAAACTGACCTGGGTCTGAAAAGTGGTGAACGGATCATGGCCACTAAAACTGTAGGAAACAAGTATTTGTGGTGGGAGGCTGAAAGGCAACACTTGTTACCTTACTGTGGTCAATAACTCTGGTCCTGGAGAGCTACACGTTGTGGCTGTCAGCTTTTGTTTCAGTGCAGCACTAACACCCTATTTCATCTAATCACGGTCTTAATGATTATTTAATGAGTTGCTGTTTAGGGTTTAAGTGCCGGTCAGAACCAAAGCCTGCAAAGTGCCAACCATCTCAGAGCCAGGGTTGGTGACTGGTACTGTGTTACAGGGTTCAACTGTCACTGTGAACACCCTGCCCATTAAATCTAACCTATCTGATCTCATCTTCTCCTCTGCAGTTCTGTAGCCTAACAAAGAGTACTTTAGCCTCTGGGGTGGACGTGCCTCGTCGTTAGCTGTTTATCTTCTCCCACCTGGACCGCAGGTCTGACCTTTAACCCAGCCTCCTGCTCCTCTGAACCGGACCGTTCTCTTTGGCAGTATGAGCAAGAAGCGAGGATGTCCCTTCCAGCTGCTGAACCGTGCGCACAGAGACTATGGTGGTAGTGGTGGTGGAGGATCCAAGACCTTCGGGCCAAACAGCCATGCCACCACCAGCCTTACCAACCCGGGACCGAGCCCCATGGATAGGAGCCAAGGCCTGGGCACCATGGACAGTGACAGGTGCCTGGCCCTGGATGAGGCCGCTGCTGCTGCTGCTGCTGCTGACAGTACACGCTACTTTCCTGTTTCACTCGAACTTGAGCCCACAGCGGTGAATAATGGATCAGACATTCCCTGCAGCCCGCAGACGGACACAAAGGACCCACCGCTGCAGATCGACGGCCAGCCCCCTGCCTACTGCCCTAACCCTCCTCTCCCTCCAGCCAGAAGGCTGCGGTCCACCATACACTCCCAGAGCCCCTACATCACCAAGACTAGCATGCAGGGGGATGTCTACAACTTCCTAGAGAGACCTGCTGGATTGAGATGCTTCCTCTACCACTTCTTGGTGTGAGTACCTACAGTTCCTTTTCATCCTTTGCTGGTCACTTTAACATACCGGTAGGCAGCTAAAGGGCTACCCACTCGGCACACACTGGTTGAATCAACATTGTTTCCACGTAATTTCAATGAAATTCTGTTGAACCAACGTGGAATAGACGTTGAATTGACGTCTGTGCCCAGTGGGTAGACGGCTTCCCTAGATCAGTGGTTTTCAACCGGTGTGCCGTGAGGAACGCTCAAGCGGTGTGCCTTGAGGAACTCTCAGGTGTGCCGCGACCCTTTTCCTAATCTTGATCATTTTTTTTGAAATCTCACGAATGTGACCTGTGGAATGCACATGTAATTTTGACTTGGGAACACCAGTGCCGCTCAGATAATACATTGAATGGCGCATGGTTACATCTGTATCATTGTTTCAAGTCCGTTGTGCTCAGGCTGTTACATTTGAATCATTTGAGGGGGGCGCATCAAGAGCAAAGTCATTTGTATAATTTTAATTTGCCTGTGAGAACCATTAGCATAGGCAAGTAATAATAATAATAATAATATGCCATTTAGCAGACGCTTTTATCCAAAGCGACTTACAGTCATGCGTGCATACATTTTTTTTTTTTTGTGTATGGGTGGTCCCGGGGATCGAACCCACTACCTTGGCGTTACAAGCGCCGTGCTCTACCAGCTGAGCTACAGAGGACCACGTCTGACTAGGCTTAGCTATACCACAGCCTCTGCCATAGAAACAAACAGAGCATGGTTTTGTGTCTGTGGTTGCACTTTTACAATGCAGAAAACCTCTCGTCTCTAGCTCAAACTGTTCAAAACTAAATACCTATTTTACCAGAGCTACATTTACTCTTAAAGGGGTACACACAAATTATTCACCATGAGTAAGGAACTATGCAAACTATGAAAATAGTTCAAATAAACGCTATT
This sequence comes from Coregonus clupeaformis, assembly GCF_020615455.1. Lineage (NCBI taxonomy): Eukaryota > Metazoa > Chordata > Actinopteri > Salmoniformes > Salmonidae > Coregonus > Coregonus clupeaformis. The sequence goes on along the minus strand of NC_059217.1, from coordinate 29,073,825 downwards.
TAATCTAATTACAAAAGTTTGTCAGAGAAAATAGATGATATGGTTCAGATGAGATGGAGGTCATTACAACTAAATAAATTAATAAGGACATTTTAAGTGTGCCACAACATTTTTTATCCCATGAAGGTGTGCCATGGTTAAAAAAAGGTTGGGAACCACTGCCCTAAATTAAACTCATTCCTAAATATAACATGAAGTATATCTTTATGAATAACATTAACATTCTCATTTTCTATTTGAACCCCAAAATTAAAATGATCAGTGTGCATGTTTTACCAAATGAAATTTGGCAAATTGAAGCTAAGTTAAATCCAGAGGATATTTTATCATTTGAATAACTTTGCAGAGCTGAATTAGTGAAATTACATACTTTTTGTTACGTTGTATAATGATTTGAAGACAGGCGCAGGAATACGTATTAGGGGTTTTATTTACTCCACCCAACTCAAACACATATATATATATATATACAAAAGGGATGTAACCCAAACAATGGGAACCAGGTGTGCGTAATGAGACAAGACAGTCCGGGCTTGGTGGTAATGATCCATGTCGGTGACGCCTAGAAAGCTGGTGACGTAGACCTCCGGAACTGGTGAATGGAATGAGCAGCAGTACCGGTTGGATCCGTGACACTTTTTTACATCTAGACATTCATGTAAACATTCAAGTGCCTCTAGTTTGTTCATATATTTGAGATTATATATTTATAAACCAGAAGTTTAATGTTTGGATTATAGTACAGCATCAGTAAAATACATTGAAAAATCTAAGACAACTCAAAATTGAATATGTTCTGGTTCCAAACTTCCCAGTAACTAAAGGAGAGGGTGTCTAGACTGTCACTGTGGCCCTCTTTGTGTATCTCTCTTATCTGTGTGTGTCTTTCTGAGACCACAGAGCAGGCAGGAGGTCAACACATTCCTGTCAACCACACCTCTGCTCCTTGTCCCACTGCTTCTCTTCCCCTACCTACCATCAACAAATCAGCCCTGCTCATGCATGAAACATAGTGCTTAACTCTACCTGGTCAGGGAAACACTGCAATGGCTGCTGTTTAAAACAGACCAATAAAACAGCATTTTACTAACTCTAGGTCTGAAGTTAGGATTCATCTCTACACCATCTGGACATATGTACTTCTGGATTCTTAGTGGAGATCAAGAGGCACCCAAATCAAACATTGATTTGGTGATAATTGACTGTTTCTTTGATGCAGTATTGACCCATTAACTACTGTGTATACAGTGCCTTGCAAAATATTCATCCCCCTTGGCGTTTTTCCTATTTTGCTGCATTACAACCTGTAATTTAAATGGATTTTTATTTGGATTTCATGTAATGGAATTTTTTTCTCCAGAAAATCACATTGTAGGATTTTTAAATGAATTTATTTGCAAATTATGGTGGAAAATAAGTATTTGGTCACCTACAAACAAGCAAGATTTCTGGCTCTCACAGACCTGTAACTTCTTCTTTAAGAGGCTCCTCTGTCCTCCACTCGTTAACTGTATTAATGGCACCTGTTTGAACTTGTTATCAGTATAAAAGACACCTGTCCACAACCTCAAACAGTCACACTCCAAACTCCACTATAGCCAAGACCAAAGAGCTGTCAAAGGACACCAGAAACAAAATTGTAGACCTGTACCAGGCTGGGAAGACTGAATCTGCAATAGGTAAGCAGCTTGGTTTGAAGAAATCAACTGTGGGAGCAATTATTAGGAAATGGAAGACATACAAGACCACTGATAATCTCCCTCGATCTGGGGCTCCACGCAAGATCTCACCCCGTGGGGTCAAAATGATCACAAGAACGGTGAGCAAAAATCCCAGAACCACACGGGGGGACCTAGTGAATGACCTGCAGAGAGCTGGGACCAAAGTAGCAAAGCCTACCATCAGTAACACACTACGCCACCAGGGACTCAAATCCTGCAGTGCCAGACGTGCCCCCCTGCTTAAGCCAGTACATGTCCAGGCCCGTCTGAAGTTTGCTAGAGTGCATTTGGATGATCCAGAAGAGGATTGGGAGAATGTCAAATGGTCAGATGAAACCAAAATATAACTTTTTGGTAAAAACTCAACTCGTCGTGTTTGGAGGACAAAGAATACTGAGTTGCATCCAAAGAACACCATACCTACTGTGAAGCATGGGGGTGGAAACATCATGCTTTGGGGCTGTTTTTCTGCAAAGGGACCAGGACGACTGATCCGTGTAAAGGAAAGAATGAATGGGGCCATGTATCGTGAGATTTTGAGTGAAAACCTCCTTCCATCAGCAAGGGCATTGAAGATGAAACGTGGCTGGGTCTTTCAGCATGACAATGATCCCAAACACACCGCCCAGGCAACGAAGGAGTGGCTTCGTAAGAAGCATTTCAATGTCCTGGAGGGCCTAGCCAGTCTCCAGATCTCAACCCCATAGAAAATCTTTGGAGGGAGTTGAAAGTCTGTGTTGCCCAGCGACAGCCCCAAAACATCACTGCTCTAGAGGATATCTGCATGGAGGAATGGGCCAAAATACCAGCAACAGTGTGTGAAAACCTTGTGAAGACTTACAGAAAACGTTTGACCTGTGTCATTGCCAACAAAGGGTATATAACAAAGTATTGAGAAACTTTTGTTATTGACCAAATACTTATTTTCCACCATAATTTGCAAATAAATTCATTAAAAATCCTACGATGTGATTTTCTGGAATTGTACCTCTGGAATCATAGTTGACATGTACCTATGATGAAAATTACAGGCCTCTCTCATCTTTTTAAGTGGGAGAACTTGCACAATTGGTGGCTGACTAAATACTTTTTTTCCCCACTGTATGTATTCACCCCCTTTGCTATGAAGCCCCTAAATAAGATCTGGTGCAACCAATTGCCTTCAGAAGTCACATAATTAGTTAAATAAAGTCCACCTGTGTGCAATCTAAGTGTCACATGATCTCAGTCTATATACACCTGTTCTAAAAGGCCCCAGAGTCTGCAACACCACTAAGCAAGGGGCACCACCAAGCAAGCGGCACCATGAAGACCAAGGAGCTCTCCAAACAGGTCAGGGACAAAGTTTTGGAGAAGTACAGATCAGGGTTGGGTTATAAAAAAATATCAGAAACTTTGAACATCCCGCAGAGCACCATTAAATCCATTATAGAAAAATGGAAAGAATATGGCACCACAACAAACCTGCCAAGAGAGGGCCGCCCACCAAAACTCACGAACCAGGCAAGGAGGGCATTAATCAGAGAGGCAACAAAGAGACCAAAGATAACCCTGAAGGAGCTGCAAAGCTCCACAGCGGAGATTGGAGTATCTGTCCATAGGACCACTTTAAGCCGTACACTCTACAGAGCTGGGCTTTATGGAAGAGTGGCCAGAAAAAAGCCATTGCTTGAAGAAAAAAATAAGCAAACACGTTTGGTGTTTGCCAAAAAGGCATGTGGGAGACTCCTCAAACATATGGAAGAAGGTACTCTGGTCAGATGAGACTAAAATTGACCTTTTTGGCCATCAAGGAAAACGCTATGTCTGGTACAAACCCAACACCTCTCATCACCCCGAGAACACCATCCCCACAGTGAAGCATGGTGGTTGCAGCATCATGCTGTGGGGATGTTTTTCATCGGCAGGGACTGGGAAACTGGTCAGAAATGAAGGAATGATGGATGGCGCTAAATACAGGGAAATTCTTGAGGGAAACCTGTTTCAGTCTTCCAGAGATTTGAGACTGGGACAGAGGTTCACCTTCCAGCAGGACAATGACCCTAAGCATACTGCTAAAGCAACACTCGAGTGGTTTGAGGGGAAATGTCTTGGAATGGCCTAGTCAAAGCCCAGACCTCAATCCAATTTAGAATCTGTGGTATGACTTAAAGATTGCTGTACACCAGCAGAACCCATCCAACTTGAAGGAGCTGGAGCAGTTTTGCCTTGAAGAATGGGCAAAAATCCCAGTGGCTAGATGTGCGAAGCTTATAGAGACATACCCCAAGAGACTTGCAGCTGTAATTGTTTTTTTGTAAAAGTTTTTTTTTTGTAAAAGTTTTTTTGTCTTATTTCTTGTTTGTTTCAAAATAAAAAATATTTTGCATCTTCAAAGCTGTAGGCATGTTGTGTAAATCAAACGATACAAACCCCCCCAAAAATAAATGTTTTAATTCCAGGTTGTAAGGCAACAAAATAGGAAAAATGCCAAGGGGGTGAATACTTTCGCAAGCCACTGTATTTGTTAGATTATTACAGGCTGTAGTGTAGGCATAAGTTTGTCATATACAGTCATTTTGAAAGAGGTATTTGATTGAGCGGTTCTGGACCGGTTTCCGACTGACATTTTGGTGTACAATGCACTCTGTGAACGTCGTAGGGTCCCGTGCCTTATAGTGCCATTTGTCTGCTCCCAGCTCCAACTGTCTCAGCGGAGCTGACCTGAAGTGTCAGCTTTCAGACCTGAAGTGTCAGCTTTCAGACCTGAAGTGTCAGCTTTCAGGAGTGACGTGTCAAATTTTCTGGCCTATCCAGATAAAGGAACAATTTCCTGTGCCTGTGAGACTCACAGCTGCTCTTGTAATAGCGCATATGAACCAGGAGAGTCTCGACATGAAAAAATACTAAATAATTTCATAGAATTGAAAAAATACCCCTTTCTCTTGGTCACATACAGACGAAATCACTTCGTGCTTAAAGCTGAAGTTGTAACAAGTCTGCACACATTTGAATAGTGTCTCTGCGCCACTCAGTGGACGTTGTCGTCAGTTATATGAAATAGTGCCAATATTGTACTGTCACTAAGTACAGTTATAACAAAGGTGAAATCTTATAGTAAGTAATTTATAATTTGATTGTTACTATATTTAGAGACCGTTTCAGTCATTTCAAGTCCTATTGCCCAACCTTTTTTGAATAGTAAAAAAATAATATATGATTTTTCATATTTTCGTTGTATTTGTACTATGTACTTGAGCTTGTGTCCTCAAAATGGAGTACACCTTTACCAGTTATTGTTGATGGCCATCTCATGAACAATTATTATGTTTAGGTATGTCTGTTTAGGCAGAAATCTAAATGTTGCCCTATCATTCAAGAGGTTGGATAATACCGCTTCTACTGTTTATTGACTTAAACAGTGGATATTGAACTTGAGGTTAAGCGGTTGCCACCATGTATACTCCATGTACTGTAGCTATAGAAATCCATGTTGCATGTTTCATGCTATAATCCCAGGTTATGTAATGATGTGATGATGGGGAATGGTTGACTCAATGGGGTACTCAGCATGATGGGGGACTCAGCATGACAATGTGAATGGAAACTGCATTGAGTCGTCCAGCTCTTGTTATCCTCTCCTCTGTGTGTGTGTTATGTTTGTGTGGCCTGGCCTCTCTGAAGATAATCCTCCCCACCAGTAATTGAAGCTATAATGTTCCCCATCCCCACTCACACAGAGAGAACCCGAGAACCCCTTGACTCATACAAAATTAAAGGTCCAATGCAGCTGTTTTTATCTCAATATCAAACAATGTCTGGGTAACAACCTTACTGTGATTGTTTTCAATTCAAATGGTCAAAAAGAAACAAAAATAGCTTCTTAGCAAAGATACATTTCTCAAGCAAGAATTTTGCTAGGACTGTTTGGGAGTGGTCTGAGTGGGGAAGGGAAAACTGAAAACTAGCTGTTATTGCAGAGAGGTTTGGAACTCTCTTTCTTATTGGTCTATTAACTAATTTACCGCCTGGTGATGTCACCAGGGAGGCCAAAACTCCATCCCACCAAAACAGGCTGAAATTTCAGGTGGTCTTTTCAAATAGCTCTTACACTAAAAGGGCATTATCATACTTTTCACACTTTCACAGTATTATCCCAATCTCATAGTTTGGAAATATATATAAAACACAGGAAAATAACGTTTTTGACTGCACTGGGCATTTAAACCCCTCTGATTAATCCTTGCTGTTAAGTAACTCTTGATGGGTATCAGTTATTCTGCTGGCCCTCCTCTCCGCTCTGCTCCACTCTGCTCCGCTCCATCAGGCCTCCCAGGACACACAGGAGAGGAGAAAAAGGAAGGATGCATAAAGGGTTGTGTACAGCAACCATGACAGGCTAATAGGCCTGCTCTTCATTATGATGACACAGACCGATAGGCAGGCAGAGAAGGGTGAGTGGTTCTGTGCCAGCCTGCCAGCGTTGCCAGCCCTATCCATCACTGCTCTTGTCTGGCTGGTCAAGACCAGAGCCAGGGACAGGCACTACGTAGTGAGAAGGAGAAGAAACAGGCTGAACCCACGCCACGTTATCAGCCCAGAAATGATATCCGTCCCTGGGCCACACACGGACACACGGACACGCACATAATGACAGGTACAAAGACATGCATAAACTCTCTGTCTCTGTAGCTCACTCACACACACACACACACACACACACACACACACACACACACACACACACACACACACACACAGACGCACACACACACACACACAGAGAGAGACACAGAGACACAGATAAATATAGTCTAGTACGGAAGAAATCCCTTGGGCTACCCACAGCGTACTCGGACAGGTGTCCATAAAGAGTCTTATGCAATGTCATGCAGTGCAGTCAGCAGGCACTGCAGGCTCACCAGAGAACAGACACTCCGGATCTCTGACGAACATGTCTTGAGTAGTACCCAGTAGATTTGAGTCTTTTATATAACATTATCTAACACAGGGGATAAGGCATGTGTTACCTCAGCCTCATTCAGCCCCTCAGACCACAGGCTCCTTTGATCCGTGGCTTGCCAAGCCTCTTATTTTCCTCAATGGCAGTGGACTGACATAGCCCCCAATGTGGAAATGCAGTCAGTGGTAGAAAAAGTACCCAATTGTCATACTTGAGCAAAAGTAAAGGTACCTTACTAGAAAATGATTTTAAAAAGTGAAAGTAAATATACTTAAGTATCAAAAGTAAAAGTATAAATAATTTCAAATTGCTTATTTTAAGCAAACCTGACAGCACAGTTTGTAATTTTTTATTTATTTATGGATAACCAGGGGCACAATACAACACGCAGACATCATTTACAAATGAAGCATTTGTGTTTAATGAGTCCGCCAGATTAGAGGCAGTAGGGATGCCCGGGGATGTTCTCTTGATAAGTGTGTGAATTGGGCCATTTTCCTGTCCTGCTAAGCATTCAAAATGTAATGAGTACTTTTGGGTGTCACGGAAAATGTATGGAGTAAAAAGTACATTATTTTCTTTAGTGAAGTAAAAGTAAAATGTGTCAAAAATATAGATAGTAAAGTACAGATACCCCCAAAAAATACTTAAGTAGTACTTTACAAATATTTATACCACTGAATTCAGTTTATTGACTAAAGTCAGACAGCTTTACTGATTTTATTTCTGATGGAAGTGCATATTCTGTTAATGTTCCACCATACACTGCTGATACAACCACACACAGCAGATTATTATTTTTTACCTATAAGGTTGGCTGGCTGTGAACCATGATGCTGCTAATCGCTGATGATCTTTCCATCCATTCATCTTCAGCTATATAAGTCAATTTATTTCAATTTCTCTATATGATGCACAAGATAGCTAAGCGAGGAGGATTCTTCTGATGCTGTGGACGCTGAAGTATCCTGCCTAAACCCATAGTGGATGGGTGAGGGCCTCGCAGAGCAGGCTGCTGGTCAGATGTAATGATCAGAATAGGCATACACTATTTCATAGTCAGCTTGCAGGTTTGAACCTGCTAGGCAAAACACACCCAGGCACTCTGTAGAACATTGTTTCAGTTGAGTAATATGGTCTTTCTATAAACTAGGGTAGCAGTGAGGATTCCCTACTCTGGACAACTTGTTACAGCTGTTGATAAGTCATTGATAGTGTCGTGGAATTCTACTTTAACAATGAGCAGAGACAAGGTCAATCACCAATCAGGATATTACTTTATTCAAAACATATTAATAAGGGAGCAGGTCACACCACACACACACAAGTGAATAGAGTGAGTGCTCTGTAATAATGAGGCTGGTCGACCCAACACTATTGAGTGTTGGGCCGAGAGCTCTGACATACAGAGGTCTTATATAGTTTAACAAAAAATGCTTAGTCATGGCTGGTTCCACCCCTCCACGTCAGCTCGGAAGAAAACAAGCTACCTTGTGTTCTTCTCGTGGCTATGTGTATCGGTTCATAGCGCACTAAGAAGTGATAACGTTAGTTCCGTTACTCCCCTCCATTCAAGCCAGCCTGTTCACCTCACATCCTTACACAGCTGTGCCCTTGAAAGATAACAGAAGAACAGGATGAACTGAAACACTGTGGTCACTTCTCAGAGGCTCTTTGTCTTATGCCGTGTGACGAAGTTACTCAGAAGCAAAGCTGATACAAAACAATAACAGGTTGTTCTGTCCCTCAAGTTTTATCTATTTCCCGAGTCGCAAGTTATCTCTGAGTCGCCCCATGTCCTTGACAATACGTAGAGTGGAACCATCCCTTCTCAGAAGCACAGTATTGCAAGTTATCAAAATCTCTTTACCAATGTTAAGCATATAATTGTTAACTATTAATATAAAACAAAGCAGGTAATTTTTACTCTCACAATAGTAATCTGCAAAATATATTCATGTCATTTCATTTAGATACAGTGAGGGAAAAAAGTATTTGATCCCCTGCTGATTTTGTACGTTTGCCCACTGACAAAGAAATGATCAGTCTATAATTTTAATGGTAGGTTTATTTGAACAGTGAGAGACAGAATAACAACCAAAAAATCCAGAAAAACGCATGTACATTTTTTATAAATTGATTTGCATTTTAATGAGGGAAATAAGTATTTGACCCCCTCTCAATCAGAAAGATTTCTGGCTCCCAGGTGTCTTTTATACAGGTAACGAGCTGAGAATAGGAGCACACTCTTAAAGGGAGTGCTCCTAATCTCAGTTTGTTACCTGTATAAAAGACACCTGTCCACAGAAGGCCTCGGGGACGGCCAGGACTGGCTGAACCACAGATTATAACAGACCGCCTAGCTTTGCCACTCAGCTCCGCTGTAGGACCACAGCAAGCTGTGTGTGGGTACAGGTTCATACTAAGAAAGAAAAATCCTCTATTGCTTAGATGCAATAGGTTACATGTATTACTAGGGCTGTGACGGTCTTGGAATTTGAGGTTGTACACAGTCACCGACATAGCCGTTCAAAAAAGGGGAGGTCACAATTCTGTTTGTACACTTGTTTACATGGATATTTGAAACAAGCCATTACACTTCGTTATTATCATGGCATTTCATTATTATTATTCAGGTTATTACTTATAAATATTAATCAACAAATTAAGAAATGCCAGGTTGGAGAGGATCTGTCGTATATTCGTACTGACACAACATTAACGGAGTCAAAATAAAGATATATGCCTAGCTTCTCCTTTTGGCTTTTCTGCATATCATTTTTTTTTCGACGCACAAAACCATTCAAACTAAGTCCGATTGTGTTTTCTCCCACTTTTCCTGAAATATTCGCATAACATCACAAACCCTGCTGCTGCAGTCATTCAATGGCAGTGGCATTGGCATATGTTCTTCAAAGAGAGGACTTCGTAATGAGAGAAATAATGTAGCCTAAGCTACTGAAAATAGGACTTTTACAAGATTAAATCATGACAAAAAAAAGAAAGATCAAGTCCAGACAGGCTACTTTAGGAAACTTTCTGAATGGACATACAGTGCCTTCAGAAAGTATTCCCACCCCTTGACTTTTTCCTGTTATTTTTCGATTTTTAAACAACTAATTGACCGAAGTCTGTTGCACAGTTTCTCTAGAGATAAATCAGATCCAGCCTGAACTGTGCAATGTTGTAGGGAGTTGTAGTTTCCAACAGGCCAATATTCTACAGTTTAACGCATAAAACACGGTAATTAACTACAATGACCATAATCCATTGTGCATGTACGTGTCCGGTCTGTGATTATTTTATGCCTGCTACAGAAGTGACAGAAGAATGCCCAATCGTGAGGTGATATTGAGAGCAGCTGTTGCTTTGCCCAGGTATCTCTACCTGAAAATACATGATGTAAGTGATTGATATTTGGTATTCAGCAGTCATAAAAGTATGTCTTATTTACTTTGAAGAACTACAAAAAAAATTGTCAGACAGCATAGGCAGCATCTCTATAGAGATGAGATGATGACATAGAATGAAATAATAATGTCATCAAATAAAACAAATGTAATATAGGCTACACAACAACTGCCATATTTTATTAAAGTAAAGTAATGTGAATAAATTACGGTTAATAAGTGATAAGCAGTAATGGGCAGTCACTACCATCATGGGATCTTTATCAATTGTTTTACTCTGTGTTGTTACGCCATTCAACCCACATAATGCATAGTGCATTCAATGTTTTAAAAAATTATTGAAATCGAAAACCGTGATAATTTTTTTACGAGCAGAAACCGAACCGACCTCAAAAAGCACTAATCGTTCAGCACTACTTTTTCCACATATTGTTGTGTAACAGCCTGCATTTAAAATTGATTACATTTAGATTTTTCTATCACTGGCCTACACACAATACCCATAATGTCAAAGTGGAATTATGTTTTTGTTTTTTTATGTTTACAAAGTAATAAAAAAGGAAAAGCTGAAATGTCTTGAGTAAATAAGTATTCAACCCCTTTGTTATGGCAAGCATAAATATGTTCAGGAGTAAAAAGTTGCTTAACAAGTCACATAATAGGTTGCATGGACTTACTCTGTGTGCAATAATAGTGTTTAACATGATTTTTTAACGACTATTTAATCTCTGTACCCCACACATACAGTTATCTGTAAGGTCCCTTAGTCAAGCAGTGAATTTCAAACACAGATTCAACCACAAAGACCAGAGAGGTTTTCCAATGCCTTGCAAAGAAGGGCACCTATTGGTAGATGGGTAAAAAAAAAGCAAACATTGAATATCCCTTTGAGCATGGTGAAGTTATTAATTACACTTTGGATGGTTTATCAATACACCCAGTCACTACAAAAATACAGGTGACCTTCCTAACTTAGTTGCCGGAGAGGAAGGAAACTCATAGGCCAATGGTGACTTTAAAACAATTACAGAGTTTAATGGCTGTGATAGGAGAAAACTGAGGATGGATCAACAACATTGTAGTTACTTCACAATACTAACCTAATTGACAGAGTGAAAAGAAGGAAGCCTGCACAGAATACAAATATTCCAAAACAGGCATTCTGTTAGCAACAAGGCAGCAAAGTAATACTGCAAAAACTGTGGCAAAGCAATTCACATTTTGTCCTGAATACAAAGTGCTATGTTTGGGGCAAATCCAATACAACACATTACTGAGGACAACTCTCCATATTTTCAAGCATAGTGGTGGCTGCATCATGTTATGGGTATGCTTGTAATCGTTAAGGACTGGGGAGTTTTTCAGGATATAAAATAAACGGAATGGAGTTAAGCACAGGCAAAATCCTAGAGGAAAACCTGGTTCAGTCTGCTTTCCACCAGACACTGGGAGATTAATTCACCTTTCAGCGGCACAATAACCTAAAACACAAGAACAAATCTACACTGGAGTTGCTTACCAAGAAGACAGTGAATGTTCCTGAGTGGCCAAGTTACAGTTTAGACCTAAATCTACTGGAAAATCTATGGCAAGACCTGGAAATGGTTGTTGAGCAATGATTAAGAACAATTTGACAGAGCTTGAAGAATCTTTTAAAGAATACTGGCCAAATGTTGCGGAATCCAGGTGTGGAAAGCTCTTAGAGACTTACCCAGAAAGAATCACAGCTGTAATCGCTGCCAAAGGTGCTTCTACAAAGTATTGACTCAGGGCTGTGAATACTTACGTAAATTAGATATTTCTGTATTTCATTTTCAATAAATGTGCAAAAATGTCTAAAAACATGTTTTCACTTTGTCATTATGCGGTATTGTGTGTAGAAATCAATTTAATCCGTTTTGAATTCAGGCTGTAACACAACAAAATGTGGAATAAGTCAAGGGGTATGAATATTTTCTGAAGGCACCGTACAGGCCTATAGAAGGAATCAGCGAACTCACACACGCACACCCCCGTAAAAGCACCCGTCAATCAAAGCCACCAGCGTATGTCAGACACAAGGGCAAATATATTCATCCTTTCCTTAAAACATATTTTAAAAAACTGTGTTAAATGTAGAAACGGGCCAGCTACATTTCCTGGTGATAAGCAAACCACAATATCCAGAATTCATAGCGATTTCAGGATGTGGAGGACCGCCACGTGGAGGTGTATCCAATTGATGTGAGAAATACCAAAACGTCTGTGTTTGTAGCTGCCATTACCCAACACAAGAAGAGGTTCACCAGCTGAAGAACATTCTGAAACCTGCCTGGAACATTCAACCAACACAACATCCATATTGAGTTAGACTGATGTTGTAGTATAATTTAGAATGCCTTGTATGCTCACAAATGCATTGTGGTATAGATATTGCTAGCTGTTGTACATATGTATATAATGGTGTTTTATATCATATTTTTTACAAGTGCACTGACAAGTGACTAAATGATTCCAGCTGCATTAGAAACAAACAAAGAGTTGACTTCAACTTCTTGATCAATTCAGTATTTGGATAAACTAGCTTCAGTCTTACTGCTAAAACAAATGATGCAGGGAGTTGGTTTATCATTTAAACTTAATTTGTTGGCAAGTAAACATTTTTTAATAAAACAGTAGATTAGTCTGTCAATAAGACTATGTTTATTTGTTCTCGAGACCCAGGTGAGTTTACACAGCAGTATGCAGCAACAGTTATGGCAATGTATGACATACTGTATATACAGTAGAATGAAAATATACAACTACTACCACACTTATAATAAATACTACAGTTCTACAAAGGGAACACTTGCATATAGTGTGTTTGGGTGGTGCAGTGAGGTGTTCGGAGTCACTTAGATACAAGGGAAGATTGTTGTTATCGGACCTTTCACATCTCCTCTTGAGAGTCATCAATTTCTTTGTTTCCAAGTGGTATTGTCTGTGAGAGAAAGACGAAAACGCTATTACACATTCATGGGCAATCGTTGTGTACTGTCTGTATTCCTACAGTAGCAGCATGGTGTAGAATATGAGACATCTCACAGACACACTGTTACGGATACAGGTATCCTGTATGTGTATTTGTGTTTTTCCTCTCCTTCTGCCCTATTCACAGGTGTCCCTTGTGTTCCTGATTGGAGGTCGTTGATGTGTCCCACCTGTCAGTCATCAGTTCATCTGCTGATTGCTGAGGTGGACCAATCAGTAGACACTCCTCCTGATTGCACCACCTGTTTCTGGTTTCCATTACCCAATCACATCACACGTCTCCTGGTTTAAAAACCCAGTCAGTTGTGTTTCTTATGTTACGGGTCTCTTTACCATCCACCCTAGACTTTTAAAGCCACAGGGTTCGTAACACACGCTAGCTAGCTACAACACATGTATAGTTACTCCTAGACTAATTTGAGTCATCAAGCCAAAGTCATTCCACCATCAAAACATTTATCCAAAACTGAGGCCTAAAATGCACTGTAGTCTAACGTTATAGCTAGCTAGCATAGCTATAACGTTAGACTACAGTGCATTTTAGATATAGCAAACACAGCTAGCTAGCTAAACTTGGCTAGCTTGCCTTTTAGTGGTACTAGCAAGCCCCGTTATGGCCGACTCGAACACCAAATTGTACTGTACTGAACTCAGCCTCCTGTAAAAAGAGAGCTTATATTGCTAGCTAGCTACCGACAGCAAAACAACTTGTTTGTAATTTACCCTCCTGAGTCCTGGTCCAGCTGGTCTAGGCTGCTGCCGCTGCTTGCTGGTAATAATTATTCTCGCTCTCTCAACTCCTCTTCAGTGTATTCTGGCTCAAATAAATAGGGCTGTATATTTCTATCTAAAAGAACATAAAATGTTTCGTCGTTCAGCTCTTCTTGGAAAGAGGAATCATCAGAAGCAGCCATTGTAGCTAATTATTTAGCAATCTCGGATAGACAGTGCACAATAACATGGCTCCTGTGAACCTGTAAACTAGTAACGTCCCCATTTTGAAAAGCCTGCTTTCGAGGCTGGGAACAAGGATGGCTCCCATCAGGCTGTAGTCTTTACAAAGCCAGGGAGAATGAGTCAACGTAGATATACTGCAATGTCCTGGCAGACAAGTCCAATGGCTCTATTGAACAAGAACAACCATATCTACTCGCTGCTAGCATGATCATGCAATCGGTGAAAAACACAAAGGCCACAATAAATGCTGCAAAACATGACTATTCATTTTTAGATCAGACAACAGGCTCAATCAACAAATGACATCATTGGTTGAACTCTCCCGGCGCGAAAATATATACTACATAATTATGTCTGAAACACCCTCTCATCACTCATAATTATGTAGGGGGACTGGAAAAACACCCCAAATAGTGTCTAGCGGCGAAGTTTCCCTGTAATAGACATTAAGTTAGCAGTTACACAGGGCCCCGTGTAGCTCAGTTGGTAGAGTATGGCGCTTGCAACGCCAGGATTGTGGGTTCGTTTCCCACGGGGGGCCAGTATGAAAATGTATGCACTCACTAACTGTAAGTCGCTCTGGATAAGAGCGTCTGCTAAATGACTAAAATGTAAATGTAAAATGTAATTGCTTATAATCATTACTAAACACTCCCTGTGACGAGGTGTGAATGAAGGAGTCAGGCGCAGGAGGTAAAATACCAAAGTCCAGAGTTTAATCCGTTTACATAAATCAAACGCCCAAAGCGTCAAACGAAACTATTACAAGGGAAAAGATCCACCTTGGCATAAACACAGTGACTAGTAGCTCAACCGAGCTACACGCTCTCATAACACTCACTCACTCACTCACTCACTCACAAAGACAAGAGGAACAGAGGGAACACTTATACACATACTAATTAGGGGAATGAGCACCAGGTGTGTGTGATTGACAAGACATGACAAGTGGAGTGATGAGAATGGGATCGGCAGAAGCTAGTACTCCGGTGACGACGAACGCTGAAGCCTGCCCAAACCAGGAGGGGGGGGGCAGCCTCGGCAGAAGTCGTGACACTCCCGCTATTAGGTAAAGTTTATCTACATGAAAATAAAGTTAATTAAAATAAAAAGTCATCTTAAAATGAATGTTTATTTTGTTTTCATGATGATCTTCAACCATAACCGTCAGTTACATGGTTATTGAATTACGTCACAGCCCAATTTATTACGTACACCACCATACAAACAGCACAGGCATCGCAACCCCACAGGAATACAAATGTTTTTGTCATGGTTCATATTGAAGGGGGGATTGGGACTCCACTGCACCCTCTCTCTAGTGGGGCTGAGGGATATGCGGTTACTGTAATAACGCTGGATCAACCACCAGCTGTTTTGTTTTAATCAGATCCCAGGGGTTTTGTCCTTCCAATCAGGTTCTCTAATGGTTGTGACCTGGTTTTTCCCGACTAAAACCTCCTGGGGCATCAGGATACACAGAGAGGGTTTTGGTCCTTTAGGATATTACAGTAGGAGGAATACACAGTACCTCAGTCTAGCTGTATTGATTGATTGATTTAATTTATTGGATAATTAAAAGTAGTAGGCTGCACCAGCTGGAGACAACATTACATACAGTGGGGAAAAAAAGTATTTAGTCAGCCACCAATTGTGCAAGTTCTCCCACTTAAAAAGATGAGAGAGGCCTATAATTTTCATCATATGTACACGTCAACTATGACAGACAAATTGAGAAAAGAAAATCCAGAAAATCACATTGTAGGATTTTTTATGAATTTATTTGCAAATTATGGTGGAAAATAAGTATTTGGTCACCTACAAACAAGCAAGATTTCTGGCTCTCACAGACCTGTAACTTCTTCTTTAAGAGGTTCCTCTGTCCTCCACTCGTTACCTGTATTAATGGCACCTGTTTGAACTTGTTATCAGTATAAAAGACACCTGTCCACAACCTCAAACAGTCACACTCCAAACTCCACTATGGCCAAGACCAAAGAGCTGTCAAAGGACACCAGAAACAAAATTGTAGACCTGCACCAGGCTGGGAAGACTGAATCTGCAATAGGTAAGCAGCTTGGTTTGAAGAAATCAACTGTGGGAGCAATTATTAGGAAATGGAAGACATACAAGACCACTGATAATCTCCCCTCGATCTGGGGCTCCACGCAAGATCTCACCCCGTGGGGTCAAAATGATCACAAGAACGGTGAGCAAAAATCCCAGAACCACACGGGGGGACCTAGTGAATGACCTGCAGAGAGCTGGGACCAAAGTAACAAAGCCTACCATCAGTAACACACTACGCAGCCAGGGACTCAAATCCTGCAGTACGAGACGTGTCCCCCTGCTTAAGCCAGTGCATGTCCAGGCCCGTCTGAAGTTTGCTAGAGTGCATTTGGATGATCCAGAAGAGGATTGGGAGAATGTCATATGGTCAGATGAAACCAAAATAGAACTTTTTGGTAAAAACTAAACTCGTCGTGTTTGGAGGACAAAGAATGCTGAGTTGCATCCAAAGAACACCATACCTACTGTGAAGCATGAGGGTGGAAACATCATGCTTTGGGGCTGTTTTTTCTGCAAAGGGACCAGGACGACTGATCCGTGTAAAGGAAAGAATGAATGGGGCCATGTATCGTGAGATTTTGAGTGAAAACCTCCTTCCATCAGCAAGGGCATTGAACATGAAACGTGGCTGGGTCTTTCAGCATGACAATGATCCCAAACACACCGCCCGGGCAACGAAGGAGTGGCTTTGTAAGAAGCATTTCAAGGTCCTGGAGTGGCCTAGCCAGTCTCCAGATCTCAACCCCATGGAAAATCTTTGGAGGGAGTTGAAAGTCTGTGTTGCCCAGCGACAGCCCCAAAACATCACTGCTCTAGAGGAGATCTGCATGGAGGAATGGGCCAAAATACCAGCAACAGTGTGTGAAAACCTTGTGAAGACTTACAGAAAACGTTTGACCTGTGTCATTGCCAACAAAGGGTATATAACAAAGTATTGAGAAACTTTTGTTATTGACCAAATACTTATTTTCCACCATAAATTGCAAATAAATTCATAAAAAATCCTACAATGTGATTTTCTGGATATTTTTTCCTCATTTTGTCTGTCATGTTTGACGTGTACCTATGATGAAAATTACAGGCCTCTCTCATCTTTTTAAGTGGGAGAACTTGCACAATTGGTGGCTGACTAAATACTTTTTTTCCCCACTGTACATAAAAAAATTATTAAAGATATAAACGAATAAAGCCCGGAAGCTTATTTCCATTGTGGTCCCCATTTTTGGCAGTGAGATGGTAGGTGGGAAAGATACTTCACATGCACTCAATGCAGTTAAATTAACAGTAGAAATTCATAATAATACATGTATAATGCACTTGTCATTGTATAACAATCACAAAGTGCTACAGTATGTAGAATCCGCAATAGGGGAAACAGCGCCACTGTCCGCCCCACGGCCGTTGGTATTGTTTTTATTTTGTTGACAAAGCGGAGGTGAGGAGCGTCACGCAACCTGGTAAAAAAATGCAGTACATATTCTGCTGTTCTATCGTGCGTGCAATGATGCCCGAAGGGGAAAAAACTGTGTTTTTGTTGTTTGCAGTAGCTTCTTTGTTGTTGTAATCTGGCAAGCGGATGTGGCATTTTCACCACTAAAGATTCCAGCTTAAAAAATTTATATAAATGAAAAACAAATAATAATACATTGTATTTTTAAGGTGCTTTTCTGGAACCCAAATATGCTTTATTCGAGAGTTTGAGAATAAAAATAGTACAGTTTATCTTACGTAATTGTGATTGTTTTGGGGTTTTGGCATGGGACCTTGGTCAGGAGGATTTGTATTCTGTTTTTGTTGGCATGAGTGATTTTAGAGTGTATGAACTCTGGATACACGCTGGGCCTGAAGTCTGGTTTTACTCTGTGTAGTGCTTCATGTATCGTACTCTGCATTTATGCTGTTGCCAGACATCACTCAGAGGTTTGGAAGTAACTACATATTTGGCTCCAGTGGATAACTGTTATGGATATTGCTGGGGTCAGGAGTTGGTGGTTCTCTCTTCCATGTGCTTCAGTCCTCTCAAGTTATAACCTTACTAGCTAGTAGCTACCTTCATTTTGTTCTTCCAAGAGCTTTGACTGGCCTATTATTAATTTGTGTTGTTTTGTATTGATGCTCTTGCAGGTATTACTACACAACATGAAATGCCAGTAGTCTACAGTACAAATCATTTTTTGGAAATTAGAGTGAGAAACAAGCGAAAGGATACGCAGTGTTTCATACTGCTGCGTAACATCATTTTCTCAGGGGAATTGTGTTTTTGCTGAAAATGTACACTTGTGTATAACCTGACTAACAATTACATCATAATTGTATTTCTATAAATCCAGTTAAGATGCTCCTGTGTTATGACAAGAGTAAGGATTAAGGGATTATTTTACATTTCAGTTTATCTGCCCCCTCCATCCTTTTCACTTCCTCCTCAGATGTTAGGAAATGCTAAAATTACACCAAGAGATGAAACCACAACAATTACTTTGTTCACAATATTACTGTACTAAGGCAAGGATATTGAAGGACAGGAATTTTCAGATTACAGAAATGCTTTATTCTCTTTTCATGATTCATCCATAAGTGTGTTTATTAATCCCAACATGAGTAAATGTATAAAACCATACATGTTTGATGAAAATCCCTCATAGCCTAAATACTGGAATGCTACTTCCATGTTCTGTTCAGGTCATAAAGGATTTACAATGGCTACAATTCAGCATTTGGGGAATTTAGCATTGCCTTTAGCAGTATTCTAGTCCCCCTTCTCTCTCTGATCGAGAGCTTGGAATTATAAGATTCTATCTGCATTTTTGTCAAGAATTGATTTATTGACATAGCCTGGTTCTCTTTGATGGTCTACCTATATAGTATACTACCTCTTAATACTCCAATTCATGTTAAGTTAAAAAAGTTAAATTACTCTCACCATTAAAACCAATGAGGGTTTAGAACTTTAAAGCCAATTATCTCCGAATAATTATGTGCAAATAGAACCTTATAATTGTAAGGTCACAGGATTATGTTTCAATTATATATATTTTTCATACTACAACAAACCTGGAGAAAAACCTTCTGGGCGATTCCATGTAAAGGTCAACCTGAAAGTTAGTCATTTCCAAATGAAACCACGTTCATAATTATCCCTAAATTCTATATGTTGGAGTTCAGGCTTTATTTGAAAAGCTGTCCCCCAGTGTTAGTTATGAAGATGAGATGTTAATGAAGCAATACACACCAAATTTAAGTTGTGCTTGCATGTACTTCAGTCTTGTTAAGATAGGGGGTTGACTGGTCCAGGCAATGTAACGTCCATGAGGTTTTTTAGGAAAAGTTTTTGTAAACCATGCACCTTACATCAGGTCATCTTGAAACTTGTAAAGCTAACTTTCATCAATGTTTTATATCGTATATAATTGGTTTCTCTCTTTTCATTGTCAGTATCCTTTATCAGCATTATGATATCCGTAACATACATAACAGTTATGGATGTGATGGATATTGATGTATCATATCTTAGCTTCAGAAGCTTGGGCATTTGTGTGCTTGTTCTGGGATGTATTCGTCAGACTTTTACTGAAGCAGTTGTTGATATCTTGAAATGTATGTGTTCTAGTATGCTGAAATACATTTCTTAAACATGGCAGTACTGTTTTTTAGATAGAAAGATAAGAAGAGTGTTTATCAACAATCTGTGAATGAAAGCACCTCAAAATATACTGACTTCATCCAATGTACAGAAAAGTGGATTGGCAGTATAGACACATGTATATTGTCTCATCTGCATATTTTGTTACAATATTTCAGAAAAAATTGTAATGCATATTTTATATATATATATATATATATATATATATATATATATATATATATATATATATATATTTATATTTGTGTATTTATTCAACTGGTAAAGGTTCATTTTTATATGTATAAAGATAACAAAAATATATTAGGGTGTGGTGCCTGGCCTTGTATATTATTCAGGCTACCTGTAATGATGCAATCCTAAGGTACTATGCCTTCTGCTGACAGAATGTTTGAAAAACATTCCAAATAAAAACAAATGTGTTACGATAGATTTTGATAATGAAATCTTTAAGATTTGAATGTCTATTTCAGACTCTATAACATCCATAACGAAGGGTGTAACATCCATAATGGTTGTTTTCCCTCTCTAGAGAAATAATGGAAATTATAATCTTTTCAAAATGATTGTTTTAGTGTTCAGCCTTTCCCCTCGAAATGTCAATCCATGTTTTGACGTAAGACTTACAAACTCACAGACTTTTGCTAATATGTTAAGTCTCCCTAAAAAGCTTGTCCATTACATGTAACATCCAGAACGCTTCTTATTCGATTTATTTCTCCAACATATCAATATACACTCTCCTCGAAGGGTACTATAGACACACACATCAAAAGTTATATTTATATTTTGTTTGTCCATTCTGTGAGACATTAAAGTTGTGATTTTGCGTGGAAATGTATGTCCATAATGCTGGAATCTCCCTTCTCTAGCTCTTTGTCATGGTCCTTCGAGACGGATTTGACCCGTTTTCAGCAATGCAGTCTTGTAGACCAGGGGTACTCATACTATTTGAGACGGTCCGGTCACACAAATTTCCTAGGTGGCAAAGGTCCGGATGGATATTGTAATTTATCGGCATAGTAACAAACCCCCACCTTACGACCCATGTGACCCCAAACTGTTCAAACTGTTCACACTCCTCTTGTTGGCAGAGATACAATTTTGCAATTTTAAAGCTAATTTCCTGCAATTCTACACATTTTACCATGTCTTATGTGTGTTCATATGATACCATATGACTCAACAAAATCAATGGGGACCCCCTGGTGGTCAAGGCCCGTGGTCAGGTAATCTGCCCATGATAACTACAAGATTTAGATAGCTGTTTAGCCTAACTTACCTACCTAGCTAACATAGGCTAGTTGATCAACTGGAAATTTGACAGGTTATAAATAGCTCTCTAAGGTCTGTCAGTGAATGTGATAACGAGGAAAACTGACCATGCACTACTAAATTTCTACTATTCAAACTCTCAACAGCAGAACGTCAGGACCTGTGGTCCGTATTGACCCTGTTCTGGGTCCGGATTTGGACCGTGGTTCTCCTATTGAGTATGGCTGTTATAGACCATAGATTTTGTGCATTTCAGTGTGTTAAATGTCTTTAGACAGCTGTGGGTGTAGAATCCAACTAGAGAATGGTAGAGTCAGGCATGTGTTTAGACAACAGGTAAACCGTTGAAAATTGAGAG
The DNA here is from genome assembly GCF_020615455.1 of Coregonus clupeaformis. Taxonomy (NCBI): domain Eukaryota; kingdom Metazoa; phylum Chordata; class Actinopteri; order Salmoniformes; family Salmonidae; genus Coregonus; species Coregonus clupeaformis. Next base: position 29,052,440 of record NC_059217.1, on the reverse strand, counting down.
TGAGTCTGATTGGGACTGCAGTAGAGTACAGTGGTACTGATCAGGACCCTCTCATACAATTTCACCCCACTAATCCTGCCTTCAGCCCAGGGAGGGGGACTTCCTACTATCCTACTGATGTTAACTCTCTGTCTGCTCCTGTTTTAGCCCCTCAGCGTTGAATGATTTGCTGTGAAATAAGTGTTCCCCGTTAGTCATTTACTCCCCAGTTTGCTTGAATGGAAACTAACTCAATCATTGTCTGGGATTGTTTGGGTTTGTTTTGCTATCCCCTACCATCTCTCAGACAGGACTGTTATAGCTGGATCTCCTGAATCCTGTAGTGTATGTTATTGTTCTTTGAGGAGGTTTTAACCCAGCTAGCACATTTGGTTCCTTGAAAGTTGTGGGAATGTACGTTTTTGGTTTCCCATTGGTTCTGGGAATGAAGCCATACGTTTCCTGACCGGTAAAACAGAACGTTTTTTAAACTTTATTTGAACGGAAGTGAACATTTAGCCTGTTCTGGTAATGTTTTACTATGGTTCCCTGAAAGTTCTTCTGAGAGGTTTTATTAATGTTCAGAGAACGGAAATTATAGGTTATTTGATGGGAGTTAAATAACGTTCTGAGAACATGTTTCAATAAGACTTTTAATAAAACTGCTAGCTTAGTTTGGGTTTACTGTTTTGAACTACCAGCTCTCACAGTCTCATGTCAGAATTAGACGTTCATCCATGTTTCTAAAACGTGAAATGTTGAAGTTGTTCCAAACATCACATTTAGACGTTTTTTAAGGTTAAGTTTAGGCATTAACTCCGAATTGTTAATGTTAGGCGTTAACTCTGAATGGTTAAGGTAAGGGTTAAGGTTTGGGATAGGCTTAAAACAAAAATATCAAAAACGACTTTCTATCGTTGGATTCAAACTTGCACGCTTTGGAACAGAGGCAGATGCTTACGCCCATCTGCCATCCCTATCCGCAAAACCGAAACCTACTTGAAGGTAACAGTGCTCACTGTTTCCACTAGTGGCCGGTTTCCATGTCATCGCCCAGGGTCCTCAGACATGGATGGACAGAATACTGACTTGTATCACGGGTGACCTGGCTGGTTTTGAACTCCAAGCACAGATAGGACACATGGACATTAACTCTCTCTCTCTCTCTCTCTCTCTCTCTCTCTCTCTCTCTCTCTCTCTCTCTCTCTCTCTCTCTCTCTCTCTCTCTCTCTCTCTCTCTCTCTCTCTCTCTCTCTCTCTCTCTCTCTCTCTCTCTCTCGCAAAGCACATGGAACATTATCATCACACCGTGTTTGTGTGTGTATGTGTGTGTGTATCTGTGTGACAGCCCGTAATCCCGGTGGAGGAAAATCATTCCCCCATCTGACCCATGTGTCACAGAGTGCAACGGGAATCCTCTTGGAAACCCACCTACGGCACACACTGGTGTGCACGTTACTTACAGAACAAAAACACAAAGTATTTTTTTTCTATGGCCCTAGTTTTTCCTGGATTTCTCTAATGAGGTTACATGTATATGTGATAGTAAGTTTGACATATGTTTCTTCCCTCCACAGTTTCCTCATGGTCCTGGTGTGCCTTATCTTCAGTGTCCTGTCCACCATAGAACACTATGCTGATTTTGCCAGCGGAACACTCTTCTGGATGGTGAGTGGATTTGGGATGGATTTCATCTCCTCAAGTCAGTGACCTACCTTTGATTTTGTTTTATTGCAATACCATCCACATCCACATGATGGGAGTAGAACATCTTGAGTGGGACGCAGACTAACCGCCATCTTAAATTCAACTGATTTCAAGCCCAGTGTTCAACAGTATTATAAAAATAGTGAACCTCAAATTAAATGGAAAGGGTCTATTTAGGTGCACAACTATATCTATTAGTCATTGGCATGCTTCAGAGCTTATTGCTGGAGGTTTTGGTTGATGTAGATTATATTGGCTACTCAGTGGTGTTACTCTCAGTACTATCAGTCCTACTCTCACAGGTAGGAAAATACTGTTATGGGGCAGGATAAAAACTTTGCATCATCATTTTCCTCACAAAAACGCTTTGCATATAAACACACACGCATGCACACACACACCTCACCAGTGTGGGGGCAATTCTCTAAACTTTTGGCCAGTGCCCTTTGGAGGATTCCCTGGCTGCTGAGTTATTCATTTATTTTCACCCTGGAAGAAGAGCTCTCCTCTCAGCAGCAGAAGACAGAGAGCTAGAACAGCAGGTAGAAACCCAGTGGGTAGGACAGAAGAAAGAGAGCTAGAACAGCAGGTAGAAACCCAGTGGGTAGGACAGAAGAAAACTATAACAGTTGAGCTAGAAAGCAGTAGTTACATTAGAGCATTAGAGTTACAAAACATTGTAACAAACATTTGAAACTCAAAACATGAGAATTACAAAACCTACAAGATAGTATTATTAAGGAAGACAGGTGGCAATGTCTTGAGGGCAATATTTCAGTTACTCAACTGTTTAACTGCATTTTATGTGCACCTGCATGTGTGTGTATGATGTAATTGTGTTTGTGTATTGCATATGTTCTCTGTGCGTGTGCGTGCACGTGTGTGTGTGTGAGAGTCTGTGTGATCATAGCACGTATTTGTGGTGGAGTGGCTATACTTAGCGAGTTCAGGGTTAGCTGACATCCATGAATCTGTGTGCTTGTTTTGGATGGCAGAGAGGACATTAGTCCTTAAGGATATTTGGCTTTCAAAGCAGCTGCCAAAGTAAAGTTAGCCAGGCTCAGCAGGGCGTACCGACATCATCACGTGTCACACGCTCTAGTCTCTCTTTCCTTTCCACTCCTGTCCTGTCCTCCAGTCTACTCCAGGTCCACTGATGTCACAGCTATGTGGCACAGTGGCACCACCAAACATCTGATCAGAAACTGGCCTCCACCATCATTCCACCATATTAACACAGAGCTCCCGCAAACATTTCCGCACAGCCCAATCCATCTCCAATCCATCTAATCACATTCAAATTGCTCATACCCAGGCCTATGAATCAACTCCATCCTAGTTTTATGAGATTAGGGAACACTACTAAATGAAACTATTAACTGTTTTCTGCAAACATCTAGTTACTGGTTCGTGACACAAAAATCCCTCGGACATCCAGGTGAACCATTTTAGGATTTTGGAGATTTATTGTAATCCGATTAGATTTTCCGTGTTCACCTGGTTTTACCTGGAAATGGCATGGTCAAATGGTTATGTAATAATTCAATTATTTGACAGTGAAGAACCAGAAAGTACCCATTTCTTGTATATAGTTTATACATAACATCAGGGAAACACCAAGTGAAATAGAACCGTAAAATAAAACATTACCCAGTTTTTATTCTCACCCAGCACTGATCTGACCTGGTAGTTCATCTATGTTTTCCTGTTCCTGTTCCTGTTCCTGTTCCTGTTCCTGTTCCTGTTCCTGTCACCTGTCCCCACTCAAGCTTGGTTTCCTTTAAATCTCACAACAAGACTTATCTCCTACATTCTTAGAAAAAAGGGTTCCAAAAGGGTTATTTGGCTGTCCCCATAGGAGAACCCTTTTTGGTTCCAGGTAGAACCCTTTTGGGTTCCATGTAGAACCCTCTGTTCTACATGGAAAAGGGTTCTACCTGGAACCAAAAATGTTTCTTCAAAGGGTTATCCTATGGGGACAGCCAAATAACCCTTTTAGGTTCTAGATATAACCTTTTTTTCTAAGAGTGTAGAGGTGCTGGCCACTGGGGAGCCGTTTGAACAGGTGTGGGAAAATAGCCTTGGCCAACTTTTAGACACAAATACCCACAAATAGTGCAATGTTATATAGACACAGCACAGAGCCATGAAATTTGGTAGGGCTGTGCCTGGTCAGTCAAGTCCAACTAAAATATATGTTATTAACCCACTTCTCACTTTTTCCCTCAGTCACAAACACAGTAGCTATTTATGTTAAATCCACACAACAGTGCTATTTGTTCCTGTAAGATCAATCCAACCCACAGTATCATTATGGAAAATAAGGATTCTGTCACTGCAGTAGCAGTAAGTGAACGTGTCTATATGGTGAGTGACAGCCAGGGGATTGTTTTTGTGACTATGGAGCTATGTTGTTGCAGCAGGGCCTGTGGTATTAGGTTTCAAAAGGGAGGGGGGGGGGGCTGGTAGAGCAGCCAATTCAAGCAAGCAGTGGGACGGCCACCCACACTAAGACGGCTATTACTGAGCATTACGTGGCAAAATATTATGGAGACATGGTGCTAATGAAAAAGATATTGGTTCATGAAGAATTATCACACACACACACACACACACTCCCCCCGCCCCACCCTACACACAATTTTTGCACTCTGGCAAAATGTCACCCATTATATTTTAACCACCCAACAGATGTGTAAAGGGCTCCAACACAACCCAGCTGATTAGTATTTATCCTACCTGCACATCCTGCTTAGGTGCTGTCACAGCCATGAGGCTCAAATCACTGAGCCATTGATCCTGGCTCAATATGCTCTGTCATCAGAGATGCTATCTAACCTTCTTCTGGGTGGGCTGGTGTGAATGGCGCCCTTACCACCAGACCACCTCAGCCTCTCTCTGTCAGCACACCTGTCAAGTCCCAGTTCCACCAAGGTCTTATCAAGCCTGACATCTCAATGCATTGCTTGGCAACTCCTATTACTCTCATAGTATGAAATAGCAGATAGATAGTGTGTGTAGTAGTCCTAGTAAAATGCTGTGGTCTTAATGAACTAGTTTGAATGTTTTGTGTCTTCCCACTTTCTTCTCCGGCCCTGTTCTCCTAACTGTTGTCTGGAACTGCTTGTGTTCTGGTCCACAGGAGATTGTCCTGGTGCTGTTCTTTGGGACAGAGTACGTGGTGCGGCTCTGGTCCGCCGGCTGCAGGAGCAAATATGTGGGGATCAAGGGACGACTCCGCTTCATCAGGAAACCAATATCTATCATAGGTGCACCTGGCTTCTCCTTTATTAAATCTCACACAGCCGTGCCACATGCAATCAGACACCGTTGTTACACGTTTTTACCCCTTCGTTTTTGGGGGTGAAATTAGATTACTTCTACTTACTAGGGGAGAACCGGGACGAAAGTAACACTTTTTGTTTGTTTCCTAATTACTCACAGATCGGTAGAGCTAGAGAGACCATATTTTATGACAAACAACTTATGTCCTCCACCATTAGCAACTGTAATTTCATTTCTAGTGTAATTGAGTTGAAATTAAATAGGCCAAGAACAGAACTACCGCGACGTTACTTTTGTACCTGCCGGTGGGGCGGGAGTAATACAGCCTTAGGACGGAATTAACAGCTGGCGAGAAGTGCACAATATGTCTTATCTCCATGTTTCTGTTTTGTAATGCTCATTACTTTCAACAAATGTACTATCAGCCATCATTTCATGAATAATTCATGCTATAGGTTAGACTATAGGTTTATGAATATTAACCATGCGTCAACATCGCAATGTTGCGCAACCACAATATTTAGCCTTACAATATTAATCAGACTAAAATGGATCACATAATAGCTATATTAACCATAATTTTCTCATCTCACTTTAATGGGAATGTAGTAGGAGATGTTTTTCACCATTTTCAATTACTATTCATGCTTAGCCCTACCAATCAGCTGCGCTCCAGCTGTCCTTGTCATGAGCGCTCCTCATGTCTTGATAGAATAAAAGTTGTTATTATTTTCCTAAACGGCAAAGTCATCAGGCTTAACACATTTCCATGGCTTGACACAAGGCAGAGGTGTAGTCCAGGGTATACGCTGGTATACGGCGTATACCTACTTATTTTTCAGTCAGCATTGCGTATACCCACTTCTAAATCCCCCCTGATGCGCATCATTCAGTAATATCTGTGAGTCAGATTGCCTATTTTCTTCCTCGGGGATAGTGAAGCCATGACCCACCCTCCTCTGCCTCTAATTGGCTGGTACTCGCTGCTTTCACTGATTAGATTGGTTAACTTTAGGCATGAGGACTGATGAGCCAATCAGAGGCAGAGTAGGGCGGGTCATGCCGAGGAAAATATCGCTAATACCTCAGGTGCCAGTGAAAAAAAAAAAAAAAAACTCAGGTGCCGGTGCCACTTGACTACGATAACGGCAGCAGACCAAACAACGGATGAAGAAAGGACACAAGCGGCGGTGTGCCACCCCAGTTGATGGAAGACATCATTCTGAGGTAAGTTTTAAGGTGGTTTCCAAATGAATCATTATTTTAAACTACTGGCAAATTGCCAGTGACTGCACATTTAGAGGAGAAGAGATGTTGCCGCCAATAGTTAGTGCGAGTCGGCTAACGTTATGAAGCTAGCTACGAGATTGGGATAATGTGGGGAAACCGGGGCATTGTTGGTTTTCAGTAAGTGTTTAATCAACCCAGTTCATAAGAATTTCATACCAGACTGATGAAACTGATTATCTCAATGTTTATGAAGCTTGTTTATTATTGTAAAGGTCTAAATTATAACGTTAGCCAAGTTACTAAGCCCTAAATTATAACATTAGCCAAGTTACTTAGCCCTAACTAACCTATATGATCTAGTTTAATTGCATAGTAGCTAAGCTGGTAGTTGATTTTTAAGTAAGTTAAAACACAAGAATGGGGACAAATAGTTTAAGATTCAGCCTAAAACAATATTGAGGTCTAATCAGGCTGTCTTATTTTGTATAGGGACAGGTAACCATGAAAAGGAAGGGAGATATTGCAGACTTTTTTTGTAAAGAGGCACAAATCAGGCCCAGATCAGGCCCAGGCAGACCCCACCCCTAAAACCAGCAGCCCTGGCAGCTCTCAACCGGGAGCTAGCCAGGCAAGTCAGTGTGAGCATAGAGAAGGATCCAGTCTACCACCACCAGGTCAGAACACACAGGCAGTAAATTGCATCTCCAGTTTATTGAAAAGTGAAGCCTCACACTGTAACAAAAGGTGATTTTGACAGATTAAGCCTCATTTTGAATTTCTGTGTGATGTTATTTATTTTATTGCCCTTCTATTTATTTTGTCTGTATCCATGTTTGTTTTTTACAATGCTACTGTTATATAACATTTTGTGTTAAATTTGTTGTTTTTTTGTTAAATAAACTCTCCCAAGTATTTCACTCACTAATCTCCTGTATGCTTCAGCTTCACTTGCTGAAAATATTTCCACTTGGTTATGCAGATTGTTAATGTAAAGAGGGGGGACCCATGTCTTGCTGATGACTATTGTGATCACAGTAGTGTTGTGTGTGTGTGTGTGTGTGTGTGTGTGTGTAAGTGTGTGAGAGAGAGAGAGACAGGGAGATGCATAATTAGTTTTGTTGTTGTCTGTAGACATCAATAATGACTGGCCAGACCTGTGGAGTGCTAAACAAACAGAAGACTTCAAATCCAAGAACCCCTGGTTGGGATCCAAAAACAAAAAATTGGGTAAGTTTAGGTAGATTGCTAGTTTGGGTAACTTCTGAAACAGTGGGCACAGATAACTTTGTGTGTGTGTGTGTGTGTGTGTGTGTGTGTGTGTAAAGGACCATGCACACGTACAGCTGTGGATACAGGAGTAGTTACATTGTTTGTTTATGCTTCGCAGGATGTCTGGTCTGTAGCAGTGTGAACTCCATTGGGATCGACAAGGAGCAAGGACAAGGTGTGATCGCTCTCAAGAGAATGGATGAACTTTGAAATTCAAGTGTCTGGCCAGGGAAGTAGAACAACAAGTTTGTCAATCTTGAGAAATAAGGTGAGGAAACATGCGTTGTCCAAGGCCCACACTCAGGCTGTGAAGGTGGCAGAGCAACAGAAAGAAGCTGCCATTGAGAATGCAGTGGAGACTATGACTGAGTCCTACATGAAGGAAACTGAAGCTGTGTTTCGAACAGCCTACCATCTGGCCAAAAGAACCGACCCTTTTCTGACCATGAGAGCCTCATTGAGCTGCAGGAACTGAATGGTGTAAAAATGGGCTCAATACTTCATTCACGTTACAGTGCAACACAAATAATACAACATGTTGCTAGTGAGATGCAGAGCAAAATCATCAGTAGCATTATAGCATCATCCAGTAAGTTAGCTGTCCTAATTGACGAGGCATCTTCTTTAAGTCACAAAGCTGTCATGACAGTTTCTATTAAAGCATCAATTCAAGAAGAAAGCCCTGAGTTCATATTCCTGGAACTTGTTGAACTGGAAAATCAGAGAGCAGATGGCATATTACAGGCGTTACTCACCTGTTTAACTAATGCTGGCTTTACAGAAGAGTGGCTTCATGAAAACTGGGTAACATTTGTATCTGATGGAGCCAGTGTCATGCTAGGAAAGAAGTCAGGAGTAGCAACCAGACTGACTTTGAGATTCCCAAAGCTTTTTGTATGGCACTGCATGAACCATAGACTTGAACTTGCTGTGTCAGATGCAGTTGATGAGGTAAACTCTGTCAATCACTTTAAAACTTTTATCCAGAAGCTATACTCTCTGTATAGTGTGTCAAACAAAAATGAACGTGAACTTGTTAATGCAGCAGCTGAAGTAGGCTCACAACTTCTTCGCATTGGCAGAATCTTGGATGTACGCTGGGTGGCCAGTAGCTTTCGGACTGTTCGTGCTGTTTGGACATCCCTGGGAGCTCTTGTGCAGCACTTTAAAAATGCTTGCAGTGATGAGATGAGGTCCACCAAAGAGAGGCAGATGTACAGAGGTTTGTTAGACCGTGTTCAAAGTCCAGAATTCATTTGTGACCTTGGCCTCATGTACGACACTCTCCATGAACTAAGTCTCCTGTCACAGGAGCTTCAGTCTCGTTCTATAACGCTCCTCAGAGCAGAGCATCTGCTGAAACGCTCAATCAGAGTGATCCAGTCATTCAAAGAGAGTCCAGGTGAGAAATATAGTGAGGCTTTAGAAGCAAAACAGACTGGGGAGTATCGGTCTATAGCCCTGAAAACAAATGCAAAGCTGAAGTCTATCAATCCAGGCCAGTTCTTACAAAGCCTTGTGAACAATCTGGAGAAACGCTTGTCTTTTGAAGATGAGACCATCATGGACCTCAGCATCCTTGATCAGAGTAAGTGGCCATCAAAGCCCAGCATCCGCCATGGTGAAGAACAAGTTAAGCGACTGTGCAAGCGATTTAACTTGTGCACAGACCAAGCACTGAATGGGATGCGGGACCTACTGGAAGAGCCCAGTAGTGAGCCCAAGGACCTAAAACCACTTATGAACTGTATGAAAACATTCCCTGTCGGTACAGCAGAGTGTGAGAGGAATTTTAGCCTTATGAACAATATAAGCTCAGACAAGAGGGCTGTCCTTCTGATCTCAAACATATCAAACTTGATGATGATTAATATCAACGGCCCACCAACTTCCAAGTTTGATCCTAGAAAATATACAAGGACCTGGTTGAAGAGCCATCGTGCTGCCTCTTCGGTGCGTTCTAGACAGTGCAGTGTGAAAGCTCCTGCAGAAAGCAAATTTGTCTGGAATATACTGTAGTATGAGCAAAGGTCAGAAACCCAGTGCTGGGTTGAGAGAGTATATCACTGTTGATGTGTTGTTAATGCATATATTTTTGTTAATTGTTAACTAAATATTGTTGTAACATATTTTGTTGAATGATTTACCGGTAAATGAACATGTTCAAAACAAAGCATATAGCAATATGAACAAGGATGCATTGTCACCTTCAGATTTGAAGTATTTTATTTAAATAAATGTGCAAAAAATAATCGAAACACCATTTCCTGTTTGCCTCATGATAAATACATTTTACATTCATCCAGGCTGCTCTTGTGACCAGTAGTAACTACAAACTGCTCCTAATCAAGTCATGATCATTTTATAATAGTGTGCAAGTAGAAATTACATATTTTTGGGTAAACTAAATCATAGTCTTACATGTCACTGTTTCTAAAACAGGGCTTTTTTCTGGACTACTTAAAAAAAAAAAAGGTGAATACTGAGAGTATACCCACTTCTCCAGGGACCACTACACCACTGACACAAGGTAATTGTGATGAGTGTGATTAGAAGGAGTCAGGCGCAGGAGGGTAAATCACAGAATACAGAGTTTATTCCGTCGTACAGAGTTGCGCAAGATAGCGACAACAAAATATAGGCACAGGGGAACAATCTACCCCGGCAATACAAGGTACGGGTAGCTCCTCCGAGCTACACTCAACTCACATAAAACAATCACCCACAAGGACAAGGGGGGCAGAGGGAACACTTATACACACACTAATGAGGGGATATGAACCAGGTGTGTGTAATTGACAAGACAAGACAAATGGAATGATGAGATATGGAGCGGCAGTGGCTAGTAAGCTGGTGACGCCGAACGCCGAATCCTGCCCGAACAAGGAGGGGAGGCAGCCTCGGTAGAAGTCATGACAGTAATTAACCCCCAGAATCATAAAGATATATGTTTTTTACCACTAACCTGTCGATAAAAGCTTATGTGAGAAGCTGATCCATCAAGTCAATTGATTAAGGCATAATTCTAATGATGTCATATATAATTTTCTAACATTCAGTCACTTGTTGATATTTGCTAACATTATAAAAGGAATATAAACTAGAGGAGACAATGATGGCCTGTGCTTAAAACATTTTTTTATTCCAGGTCATCAGTTAACATTGTGTTGCTTTCAGGTTATTATTTTGCAGGGAGCTCATCCTCCGCATTAGGAACATGCTGACTTCACTACGTCATTCTAGCTTCTGTTTTATCTGAGAAAATGGGCATGTTACTTTCGCCCCGTGTTACTTTCGTCCCGGCTCTCTCCTTACTTTTTCTACTATTATTACTTCTACTATTATGTCTACTACTTTTGTTGTTCAATGGAAACTTAAACATTTGAAGATTCTGAACTAGATGACGATGCTAATGTACAGGTGTATCCCTGTATCCCCCCCAGATCTGATAGTGGTTATTGCCTCCGTTGTAGTGCTGGGTGTAGGCTCCAATGGCCAAGTGTTTGCCACATCTGCTATCAGGTACTGGGTATATTACAAATCGGGATGAAAATTTCAATAAATTCTCTGGTTTTCCAGAAATCCTGGTTGGAGGATTCCAGATATCCTGCTTATTCACCTCCTGATTCCGGGAAGCCTCCAACTGGGATTTAGGGAAAAACAGGAAATGTATTGAAAGTTCCCAGAATTTTGCAACCCTAATTACAAATATGATAATATTGTAATATAAGTGTAACATTTTGTGTTCTACTGTAGTTGTGTTTTCGTTGCTTAGTAAAACAGTTGGAAGAGAGAAGTGGTATAGTAGGCTAAGGTTTGATTGACATTGGTTGCCTTTTGTCTCCATGGTTACAGGGGAATCCGCTTCCTCCAGATTCTACGCATGCTGCACGTGGATCGTCAGGGAGGAACATGGAGGCTTCTGGGATCGGTAGTCTTCATCCATAGACAGGTGGAGATCCCTTTACATCCGTTGGCTCATTTAATCTCACAGTTATGTGCAGTATGAGTTTACATTAAGTTATCACAAGTTCATCTGGAGTATAATGCTGTTTTTGGTAGAGTGACTCATCTACCTTGATCTTACTTGATCCACTTGTCTACTGTACCTTGATTAGGCTTCTCATAAATCCTCAGTCAATCAAACGGATGAAAATAAAAATGCAAGGTAGATGAGATGGCTAAAGACATGGTTAGTCATGGCTTTGAAAAGAAAAAATATGTAAACTATTGTTGGACATTTCTTAACCAAATAAGGACACACCCTCTGGTCAAATGATGGGTGCACATCGCTGCCATTTCTTCCAGAGGATAAGTGCACTTGTTCTGTCTGAGTTGCCCTGCCTCCTGTCTAGCTTGTCTGGTTATGGGCAGACTGAGGCAGACATCTGTCCATTTTGTCCATGCTACATTGCCACCAGTGATTATCACAGGGCCCGTTGCACAATCACAGATTCCTCTGATACTCTCACTAGGACCTGCAAGGCTTTATAAGGAGAGGGAGGTAGACAGTCAGGTTCAACAGCTTTCCTTTCCTTCTTCGTGTGTTTTCCCCTCTTTGTTTTGTCATCTCTACCCGTACACTAATTTCAGTAATCCGGTATTCTTTTTAAGACCTCCTGTTCTGTTTTTTTTGCTATCTTCAACTGGAAGCTGTGGGTTATTTCTCTTTGATGTGCAATGTGTCAACTGCTAATCTTTTAGGGTTCAGGGTTTACATAAATAGTCAAAGGGAGATTTGGTATTTGGTATTTTATTAAGATCCCTTTAGCTGTTGGGAAAGCAGCAGCTACTCTTCCTAAAGATGAAGATGAAGATGAAGTCTTCTGTCTGTGTGAAATGATAGAGATATATTTTTTTTGTAGTCATTGCATGCTGTGTTGTAATGATTTATGTTATGGACGGATATCATATAATGTAAATGCAATGTAAAATGTGTAAATAATGTAAAGAAATGCATGTAACATCTATACATGGTCTACTACACATTACAAGTGACATACTCCACTCTCTATCTGCCTTTCCTCTGTTGTAGGAGCTGATCACCACGCTGTACATCGGCTTCCTGGGGCTGATCTTCTCCTCCTACTTTGTGTACCTGGCGGAGAAGGATGCTGTGGACGAGGAGGGCAAGACTGGCTTCTCCAGCTACGCTGATGCCCTGTGGTGGGGCGTGGTAAGGCATAGGAATAGAGCTGATGCCCTGTGGCGGGGCGTGTCAAGCAGAGGAGGCTGGTGAGGGAAGACAGCTCAAAATAATACATGGAATGGAATGAAATCAAACACATGGAAACGAAGGTTACGTATATGGATCACTACAATATATTGGTATCACTCCGCGGCGGAGGGATACATCCGAGGTGAGGATTTACAGATTTACTCCCGTGTACACCTCTGTCACGTCTGGGGACCGCCCCTATATATAGACCCCATGGCCGCAACACACGTTCTCTACATCATTTTTGAGGCGCCTCTAGCACCGTAGAGGATTGGAGTGATCCATATAGCTCAGATAACCGTGGTTACATACGTAACCTTCGTTATGTTTCACTATATTGGATCACTCCAATATAATGGTATACCCGTACCAGATTTAGTCGGTGCTAGAGGGACCTAACCAGCCAGCAGCGAAGTCCAAGCACGGAACCGAGACGCTGGGGCCGTCAATGTGGAAGGGGGTTCCCGGCACAGTCCCCGGAAGGGGAGGCGACGCCCAGGACCGCTGAACCAACCGCAGAGGGAAGTGCCACATTTACCCGATAGTACCTAGCAAAGGTGCAAGAGGAAGCCCAGCTGGCCGCAGCACAGATATCAGCGAGGGTAACTCCTCTCAGTAGAGCCCAGGACGCAGCCACACCTTGTGTTGAATGTGCCACCACAGATCCCAGCACTGGTCTGCCATCCAGGCGGTATGCTGTCGTAATCATGTCCACGATCCAGTGAGAGAGCCTCTGCTTTGATAGCCCAGCCCCCAGGACTCTCTCACCATAGCAGACAAAGAGCTGGTCTGTTGTTCTCACTGACCGTGTCTGCTCCACACAGGCAGCCAGTGCCAGCACAGGGCACAGCATGCTGGAGGGAGGGCCAGACTCCCCTGCCACTGCCGGGGGGTCGTAAGCAGACAGGATAAAAGGGATGTTCACATGCCTGTCTGACAGAACCTTCGGGAAGAATGAAGGGTTGGGGCGGAGAGATATACTTCTCCCACCGGGGTCCATCCGGTAGCACTCAGAACTTACCAAAAAAGCATGGAGCTCACCTACCCTCTTCATGGAAGTAACCGCTACCAAGAAAACCACCTTCATAGAGAGGTGTTTCAGGGAGGCAGACTCCAACGGTTCGAAAGGCGGCTTTGCCAAAGCTGCCAAGACCACATCCAGATCCCAGCTCACCATTGAGCGGGTCCTAGCTGGATGCAGGCGACAAACCATGAACCTGGAGACCAAGGGATAGCGCCCCACTGGCCTGTCCATCCACCCCACATGGCAGTCAGATATAGCGGCCAAATACCCTCTCAGTGTAGAGGCTGCCAAGCCCTCATCCAAGCGAGACTGCAGGTATTGGAGGACATCTCAATACCAGTGCACCAAGAGCAGAACAACCGCCAGCGCAACTGGTATGCCGCGGTTGTAGCCGGTGACCTTGCGCTCTGCATGGTGTTCATTACGCCCTCCTGTAGTCCTAACATGGACCATTGGTGCCGTTCAGCGGCCAAGCCCACAGACTGAAGCGGTGCGGTCTCGGATGCCAAAGAGTTCCCCCGGCCTGAGACAGCAGGTCGGGTCTCAGGGGCAGTTACCAAGGTGTCCCAGACAACAGGGACAGGAGAAGGCTGGACCAGGGTCATCTGGGACAGTATGGGGCCACCAGCAGCAGGCGATGCTCCGCCATCCTGGTCCTGTCCAGCACAGCCTGGATCAGGGGAAAAGGGGGGAATGCATAAAGCTCCAGCCCTGGCCAATCGTGAGCCAGAGCATCCAAGCCCAGAGGCCCTGGTGGCTCCGACATGGAGTACCACAGGTGGCAGTGTGCATTGCCCAGGGAGGCAAACAGGTCCACTTGCGACCCTCCCAAACTTGTCCCACAGGTGCTGAACCACCTGGGAATGTAGGCTCCAGTCCCAAGGTGGCGGGCCCTCCCTCGAGAGCATATCTGCTGCCACATTCAGGATGCCAGGTACGTGCGCTGCGTGTAGAGACGCTAGACGTCCCTGAGCCCAGAGAAGGAGCTCCCGTGCCATAAGATGGAGACGGTGGGACCTCAGTCCACCTGGATGGTTGATGTAAGCCACCACTGTGGTGTTGTCCGTTCTCACCAGAACATGTCTTCCCTTCAGATGTGGAAGGAAAGATCGCAGGGCCAGCAGTACAGCTCGGAGCTCTAGTGTATTGATGTGCCTGCCTGCCGCTCCAATGGGGTAGCCAACAGCCGCTGGCCGACCTGCCTTTGGTCACACCCCCCAGCCGATCTGGGAGGCATCTGTGCTGACCAGCTCCTGGCGGCACATCCTCAGCATCTCCACCCCACCTGAGAGAAAAGAGCGACAGCACCACCTCAACAATGCCCTGTGGCACTGTGCAGTCACCCGCAGCTGGCAGTGACGGTGGCGCTTTGGGTGCAGCTGAGGAGGACCATGGCAGTTATCATGGTGTCCATGGTCGGGTACTCCCAGAGGCCGAGTGACTCCGCGCCCGCAACATAACTCCATGGTCCAGTCTCTGCTGTGAGTCGGAAGCGCCCCCCTGGCAGAGGCCTCACGGAACTCAGCAGAGATGGGGACAGATGGAGAGTCATCGGTGCCCACCATTTTGATGTCCAGTGCAGTGGCTACCCGAGTGAGTAGGCTCCTCATAGCCTCTCCAGCCGCTGGGGGCGATGAAGCCCCGCTGCTGGCTTCTGATGGCCTGTCAGTCTGGTAGCCCCGCTCAAGGCAGTGAACAGTGCCAGCATCGTCCCCCAGGAACAGCCTATCACTGGCCAACAGGGAACAGCTGTCGTCGCCACCGAAGCTATCAATCTACTGACGCAGGGCATGCGCTCTCCATTCAAGGTGGTCCCAGCGGTCCGACTCCTGCCCCCGTCCAGGACTGGCAGCAGATGGGCTCTGCCTGCGGTGGCTCTGGCCACGCTTCCTGGGAGGGGTACTGGGCCCAGTAGAGGGCTAACAGCTCGCTGGCGCACCACTCCTAAGGGAGGGAGCTCGTCCCCAGCCTGAGCCCGAGCCTGGCAGACCCACTCGCGCATGGCCTCCAATCGCGCCAGGCGCAGGCGTTCTGAGAACGCCACACAAAACAGGCATCCAGTAGGGCGCTCCACCGCTCTCTCTGCGTGGCTCAAACCCAGGCAGTGCATACTTTTTATTTATTTATTTTTATTTCACCTTTATTTAACCAGGTAAGCCAGTTGAGAACAAGTTCTCATTTACAATTGCGACCTGGCCAAGATAAAGCAAAGCAGTGCGATAAAAACAACAACACAGAGTTACATATGGGGTAAAAAAAACATAAGGTCATAAAATACAACAGAAAATATATATATAGTGTGTGCAAATGTAGCAAGTTATGGAGGTAAGGCAATAAATAGGCTATAGTGCAAAATAATTACAATTAGTATTAACACTGGAATGCTAGATGTGCAAGAGATTATGTGCAAATAGAAATACTGGGGTGCAAAAGAGCAAAATAAATAACAATATAGGGATGAGGTAGTTGGGTGGACTAATTTCAGATGGGCTGTGTACATGTGCAGTGATCGGTAAGGTGCTCTGACAACTGATGCTTAAAGTTAGTGAGGGAGATAAGAGTCTCCAGCTTCAGAGATTTTTGCAATTCGTTCCAGTCATTGGCAGCAGAGAACTGGAAGGAATGGCGGCCAAAGGAGGTGTTGGCTTTGGGAATGACCAGTGAGATATACCTGCTGGAGCGCAGACTACGGGTGGGTGCTGCTATGGTGACCAATTAGCTAAGATAAGGCGGGGATTTGCCTAGCAGTGATTTATAGATGGCCTGGAGCCAGTGGGTTTGACGACGAACATGTAGTGAGGACCAGCCAACAAGAGCGTACAGGTCACAGTGGTGGGTAGTGTATGGGGCTTTGGAGACAAAACGGATGGCACTGTGATAGACTACATCCAATTTGCTGAGTAGAGTGTTGGAGGCTATTTTGTAAATGACATCGCCGAAGTCAAGGATCGGTAGGATAGTCAGTTTTACGAGGGCATGTTTGGCAGCATGAGTGAAGGAGGCTTTGTTGCGAAATAGGAAGCCGATTCTAGATTTAACTTTGGATTGGAGATTCTTAATGTGAGTCTGGAAGGAGAGTTTACAGTCTAACCAGACACCTAGGTATTTGTAGTTGTCCACATACTCTAGGTCAGACCCGTCGAGAGTGGTGATTCTAGTCGGGTGGGCGGGTGCCAGCAGCGTTCGATTGAAGAGCATGCATTTAGTTTTACTAGTGTTTAAGAGCAGTTGGAGGCTACTGAAGGAGTGTTGTATGGCATTGAAGCTCGTTTGGAGGTTTGTTAACACAGTGTCCAATGAAGGGCCAGATGTATACAAAATGGTGTTGTCTGCGTAGAGGTGGATCAAATCGGAGGGCCTGTTGTCTGGACCTATGGCAGTCTCTATGGGGGTGCCACAGGGTTAAATTCTTGGGCCGACTCTTTTCTCCGTGTATATCAATGATATACACGGAGAAAAGAGTCGGCCCAAGAATTTAACCCTGTGGCACCCCCATAGAGACTGCCATAGGTCCAGACAACAGGCCCTCCGATTTCACACATTGAACTCTATCTGAGAAGTAGTTGGTGAACCAGGCGAGGCAGTCATTTGAGAAACCAAGGCTATTTAGTCTGCCAATAAGAATGCGGTGGTTGACAGAGTCGAAAGCTTTGGCCAGGTCGATGAAGACGGCTGCACAGTACTGTCTATTATCGATCGCGGTTATAATATCGTTTAGGACCTTGAGCGTGGCTGAAGTGCACCCATGACCAGCTCGGAAACCGGATTGCATAGCGGAGAAGGTACGGTGGGATTCGAAATGGTTGGTGATCTGTTTGTTAACTTGGCTTTCAAATACTTTCGAAAGGCAGGGCAGGATGGATATAGGTCTGTAACAGTTTGGATCTAGAGTGTCACCCCCTTTGAAGAGGGGGATGACCGCGGCAGCTTTCCAATCTCTGGGGATCTCAGACGTTACGAAAGAGAGGTTGAACAGGCTAGTAATAGGGGTTGCGACAATTTCTGCGGCTAGTTTTAGAAAGAAAGGGTCCAGATTGTCTAGCCCAGCTGATTTGTAGGGGTCCAGATTTTGCAGCTCTTTCAGAACATCAGCTGTCTGAATTTGTGTGAAGGAGAAGCGGGGGGGGGCATGGGCAAGTTGCAGCAGAGGGTGCAGAGTTGGTGGCCGGGGTAGTGGTAGCCAGGTGGAAAGCATGGCCAGCCGTAGCAAAATGCTTGTTGAAATTATCGATTATTGTAGATTTATCGGTGGTGATAGTGTTTCCTAGCCTCAGTGCAGTGGGCAGCTGGGAGGAAGTGCTCTTATTCTCCATGGACTTTACAGTGTCCCAAAACTTTTTGGAGTTAGTGCTACAGGATTCAAATTTCTGTTTGAAAAAGTTAGCCTTTGCTTTCCTGACTGCTTGTGTATATTGGTTCCTAACTTCCCTGAAAAGTTGCATATCGCGGGGGCTATTTGATGCTAATGCAGTACGCCACAGGATGTTTTTGTGCTGGTCAAGGGCAGTCAAGTCTGAGGAGAACCAGGGGCTATATCTGTTCTTAGTTCTGTATTTTTTGAATGGGGCATGTTTATTTAAGATTGAGAGGAAATTACTTTTAAAGAACAACCAGGCATCCTCTACTGACGGAATGAGATCTATATCCATCCAGGATACCTGGGCCAGGTCAATTAGGAAGGCCTGCTCGCTAAAGTGTTTTAGGGAGCGTTTGACAGTGATGAGGGGTGGTCGTTTGACCGCGGACCCGTTACGGACGCAGGCAATAAGGCAGTACACGAGGTATGCGGATCCCCAGGGGGGGTGCCACCATCACACCTGACACAAAGGGAATCCATAAGCTCAGCCAAGCCAGCAAGGCCACGGAGCAGGGGTCCGACACCCTGGGAGAACTTATGTTGTGACCCGCTTGGAGGAATAGGAACCCGGTGAGGGATAAATTACCCAGTACCTCTGCAAAAACCAGGGAATACCAGTGTGGGAAAAACAGGCAGAGAAAAAAAACAGCAACCAGGTTATTTGTTTTTTGTTTTTGTTTTACGCAAACTGCAATATTACCTAGCTGGTTTAATATCCAAGCAGCAAAAACAGCACCATATGATGGAGTAACTCAGTTAAGGAACTCCAAAGTTAATGTCTCAATGTAATGGAAAGCCCACCACGATACTCTTACACTCTGCAGGGGAAAGAACAAGAAAAAACCTGCAGGGTAATTATCAGAGAACCGGCTCCTACGGCACGGGGAGCATGTTAAAGCAACTCACAACAAACACATAGAACAAGCCAGTCGGCAAGTTGTTTATGGTAAATTTCAGTTTGTGCAGCAAGAGCCACCACACTAATGGATGCACACGGAGTCGTAGTGTAACGCTAACGAAACACAAGTACGACAAACCATGGGCGGAAGATACAGATCAACCGCGCGCAGCGAGTGGAGCACTCAAGAGGAGGGGCTGGTCATGTGGCCAGCTGCTCCAGGCTGCAAACAGCCAGTGAGTATACTTCCACGCTATTCCAAGATATTACACTTAACAGTGACTTACCAAGCGAACTTCAGAAAGATTGTACCTCAAACTATAGGGACGTCCGCCTCAAAAATGAAAGAGAACGTGTGTCGCGGCCATGGGGTCTATATATAGCGGCGGACCCCAGCCGTGACACAGGTGTACACGGGAGTAAATCTGTAAATCCTCACCTGGATGTATCCCTCCGCCGCGGAGTGATACCAATATATTGGAGTGATCCAATATGGTGAAACATAACCAACCATTACTATGAGCCCGTCCTCCCCATTTAAAGTGCCACCAGCCACCACTGGTGGTAAGGCATAGTAATAGCATAGTACTGTATATAGCAGACACTTTTATCCAAGGCCACTTACAGTACAGTGATATACATTTTAGTATATGTGACCAAATCAAACCCACAACCCAAGCTTGAGCGACCGTTGTGCTTGTTTTGGGGTGTGTATCTGTCGGGGTCCCCCTCTAGCTTGAGTGGTTCTGGAATACCATAAAGACACAAGTTGCTAATCCGGTTTCAGTCACACAAAGCTACTGCTAGCTTCAGAGAAAGAGGTTTTGTTTTGAGAGAAATAGACAAGAGGTGTCACGGGGTAGATGATAGATACAGGCATAATGTTGCTGAGGCTGGAATGCTTCAGTAACATACATGGGTTCTTATTGGACGTTTTGAAAATGCTGTCCACACTAGAACCAAAGATTGAACTACACACTCAATAACTATTCATTAAAATTCCAAAAAAAAATGCTGGGTTAAAAACAACCCAATTTGGGTTATTTGGTAACCCTGCGCTGGGTAAATATTGGACAGATACCCGCTGGGTTATTTTGACCCAGCGAGTTGGGTTGTGTGAAAAACCCAACAAGTTGGGTTGTTGGGATTACCCAAACATGGGTTAATTTAGCCATCAGTTGGGGTTTAATTCACTTTCATGCTGGGTTGACCCAGCAGCAGGGTATTTTTTAATGTAATCCATATGAGGCGTGGCTTATTAGGGTTGTGGCTTTCATATAGTTATTTTTGACCACCAGTGAGAGTAAATTCCATCTCTGTTCATCATGTTAAGTTTGTACACTGTAAATGTTAATTTTCCTTGAATATTTTTGTACATGACATATTCTAATATGCAGTTATTAACATTATTATTTACATATTGTAACAAAGTGGTAAGTATCCCAACACTGGCATATGCATAGGCTCTTAAGGAACTCACTTGTATAAGCCTCATTAAAGCTACAAAGGTGTCAGTGTTCAACCTTAAAATCTGATAACAATACAACAGAACAGATGAACCGGAATTACATTTGCTGTCAAAGGGTGGCCAAAAATAACTTCCTGAATGCCACGCCCAACTACTAAACTACGCCTCCAGTCTTCTGATCTGACCCGCTGTGGCATATCTCAATAACCCAGCACTAGGGGTGTAAACGTTTAAACGTAAAAAAGTTTAAATGAAATTAAGAAAAATCCCTAATGGAAAAACAATGTTTTTTTCCCCATAAAATTGTAATCGCCTGCTCTAGTCTCTTCGCTAGTGTGTGTCTTCTATCTGTTGCGTGTAGAATATCTTAGCATATTCAGTGATGATAGGCCCTGCTTTACTGAAATTGCGAGACATTGCAACCAAAGAAATTGCGCAATACAGCATTCCATTGCGAGATACAGCTTTGATTGCTAATAGATAGGCCTAGTGCACGGTTCTGACTCCGTCTGCCTGGTGGCTGACCTGCCTATCCTGTGCCCCCCCTCCCAGTTCTGGTCGCCTAGTGATGGACGTTAGTTCCGCTTCAGAAGCGGCATTCCTCTACAGACAAGTAAAATGCCCATTCAGTGGCGCTTTGAAACTATCTCCAGAGAAGGTACCCTTACAGGCAAACAAACATGCGGTAGCCGAGGCGCTTTCAAGGGTATATGACTGCGATAGATATAACTTAATTGCCTGGCCCTAGCGGTCATACATACGTAATAGGATCATTATTCTGCATTGTGAATTGACGTAGAATTTAATGATTTTTTCTTATTGTTTTAATGGAAAACCGATAACAGAAATGGCTGTTTAAACGTTAAGCAACATTTTCCATTTGTCACATCGCTACCCAGCATCAATAGCCCAGCATCAACAACCCAACCCTGCTCTTTTTAAAGAAAACAACCCAACTAAGTGACCGAATGCCTGCAACCCAGCAGTTGGGTCATCCAAACAACCCAGCTTTTTTTTAGAGTGCAGACTGTTGTGGCTGTTTCCATCAGGCGGGTCAAGTTTCCAGTTCAGTTAATTAAACAGTTGAATGTAAGGCTGTGGGTAATGAGAAACCTATGGTAGTCTTGTGCTAGGGGGATCTACACGCAATAAACCCCATTCACCTTTCTGCTCTCTGTCTCAAATACCTTTTACTCTGCCACTATAAAGTGTCAGTTCCTTTAATTAAAACTGTAATTGCAGGATTACTAGCTGTTTTGTAGTGAGAGTTAGAAAGGTTCAGGGGTCCTTGGTGCCCAATGGAACCAAGAAGAAAAGCTGCTTTTTGTGTCTCATAGCCACAATGAACAAAACAGCCCAATAGGAGCTTTGCTCTCCTTTGTTGATCACAGAGACTGTAAACTTGAGACTTGTGATATGCCGTGCCAATAGGTTTGGTCACTCACTCGTGTGTGTGTGGTGTGTGTTTGTGTGTGTGTGTGTGTGTGTGTGTGTGTGTGTGTGTGTGTGTGTGTGTGTGTGTGTGTGTGTGTGTGTGTGTGCTGAGATCAGTTTGTCCAGCAGTAAGGGGAGAGCCTGTTTGGAGAGTGGTGTGTGTGCATGTTTCCCAGTGTATTCCCTGTCAGCTTGTTTTCTACTGTGGGGTGTGCAGGTGCAGGGCACAGCTGTAGGATGGGCCCAGAGCCTACAGGCCAATGGCATGATTCATATTTCTCCTCTCTCCTCCCCTCCTCTCCTCTCCTCCTCTCCTCTCCTCTCCTCCGCCTCTCACACTCAGACAGAGGTTGTTAAGGGAATAGTGTTTGATCTGGAGCTTCACCAGCACTCTGCTCAACCAAATTGGAGAGAGAGAGAGAGAGAGAACTGATTCATTTCAGGAAGGAGAGGGAGTGATAGAGAGAGAGAGATTTAGTTTCTGGTGTTTATAGGGTGTATGGTGTTTACTATGAACCATAGATGGCAGGTGTGGTATGGCAATGACACACACTCATACAGAGAGAGGGAGAAAGAGGAAATAGACTGTGCCCCAATGAGAACTCAAGATGGTGTGTTTGACCTTTGTGAAGACATGGAGAGGCTTCGCCACACACTTGGAGTGCAGCGCTTACACCAGGGGTTTGAATGCGGGGTGTTGTTGAGTGGACTGTTCCACACTGATGTCAGGCCCATTGTTTAGTCATAGAATTTGTAGATGAGGATTAACCACCCCCTCCATCCCTCCTTCCCTGCTGCACTCCTTCTTCCTATTTACTCCCAAAGACTTTTAAGTATCTCACCTTACATCACCCTCTTTGTATAAGCACACAGCACAGGGTCACACGGCGCCCCATAGACACTCCACTGTAAGCCAAGTGCTTCTCTCAATGTGTCACAATTGGCTCAGGTTTCAGAGTGGATGTACATGGAAATGCAGGGGTATTTGTTTTCCTCCGTGCTCCGCTCGGCCGAATTCCTCCTCTCACCGAGGATTAGTCCCAGTCAGAATCGTATTCCTATTGAGTGAGTTTCAACTGCTGAGTGGTGACAGTTTTGGAGGCAGGCCAATAAGTGTGATGAACTTTCTCTTCATGGTCTGCTCCTTGTTGTTATCGCCAAGCTGTGAAAGCACTGTGTTCAATGACCTCTTTACAACCAAGCAGCTCATTATTAGAAACCTTTAACAAACTATTTCAAACTTGTTTAGTTCATATGTAAATGTAATAATGGTGAAAAGATATATAACAGGAAATGCTCATGTAAATAAAAATGACATCAGTGTGTGGAAACATTGCCTTGTTTTCCCTAACCTATCCCGTCCCCACTGTCCCCAGGTGACAGTGACCACCATTGGCTACGGGGACAAGATTCCTCAGACGTGGATAGGGAAGTGCATCGCCTCCTGCTTCAGCGTCTTCGCCATCTCCTTCTTCGCTCTGCCTGCAGTAATTACCCCTCATCTTCCTCCTCTTCTTCCACAATAAACTAAATAGCATAATGTGTACATAATTCATAATACACATTGCCTTCCATCAATACTGTGTTGTTTGGTGAGTAACCCAGTTAGTCCTCTGAGGGGAAGCCTCAGTGTGCAGCTCCAGGTCCTCCTGTGGTTTCACAGTGTCATGATGCCTTTCTCTCTCTCTCTGTCTCTCTATCTCTCTCTCTCTCTCCAGGGTATACTGGGCTCGGGCTTTGCTCTGAAGGTGCAGCAGAAACAGAGACAGAAACATTTCAACAGACAGATCCCGGCTGCAGCCTCACTAATCCAGGTACTGACAGTCAGACAGACTGACAGACAGACAGACAGACAGACAGACAGACAGACAGACAGACAGACAGACAGACAGACAGACAGACAGACAGACAGACAGACAGACAGACAGACAGACAGACAGACAGACAGACAGACAGACAGACAGACAGACAGACAGACAGACAGACAGACACCCACCAGTCAATCACTCACTCTGTCCTGTCTGGGATCTCAACAGCTGTGTATAGGAGAGAATATGTATAGGAATGAGTGTGTAGATAGAGCTTAAACACAGTGATGACACAGGATGTACTGTAGGCCGCTAAACCTCTCTAGGACCAGGTCTGGTCTGGTCTGACGCACGCCATCTTTGATTCAGTACTTTACTCATGTAACAACTCCAGGCCAGGATGTCAGAGAGGTTGAATTAAAACATGTCCAAGACCACTAAATCTCCTGAATTCTTTAAATAACACATTTGTTCCCTCCAGATCTTGCCAATGTAAGCTTAAAAAAAAACAAATAAAAGGAGTAGCAGTGTTTGTAGTCTGCACATGTCCTGGAAAAGGTGAGCTGTCCTGTCCTGTTCTCTCCCAGACAGAGACGACAGGCAAATAGCAGCCAGTTTATTCACCAAGAGCTGGCCATCACAAGGATCACATTGACTCTGAACATACAAAGAAGCCCACAGCTGCATTTACATAGAGACTCCTTATTGTGGTGACATTTAAGAAACGTAGAGACACTGAATTTACATGATGATGATGATGATGACGGTGCAGAGCTAAAAATGGACTGGCTATATGAATGGGTATATGAATGGTTATATGCAGTGGTGGAAAAAGTACCCAATTGTCATACTTGAGTAGAAGTAAAGATACCTTAATAGAAAATGACATAAGTAAAAGTGAAAGTCACCCAGTAAAATACTACTTACATTTACATTTCAGTCATTTAGCAGACGCTCTTTTCCAGAGCGACTTACAGTTAGTGAGTGCATACATTATTTTATTTGTTTATACTGGCCCCCTGTGGGAATCGAACCCACAACCCTGGCGTTGCAAACGCCATGCTCTACCAACTGAGCTACATCCCTACTTGAATAAAAGTATTTTGTTTTAAATATACTTAAGTACCAAAAGTAAATGTAATTGCTAAAATATACCTAAGTATCAAAAGTAAAAGTATAAATAATTTCAAATTCCTTATATAAGTAATGTAATTAAGCAAATTTACGGATAGCCAGGGGCACACGCCAACACTCAGACATCATTTACAAACGAAGCATTTGTATTTAGTGAGTCCGCCAGATCAGAGGCAGTAGGGATGACCAGGGATGTTCTCTTGGTAAGTGCGTGAATTGGACCATTTTCCTGTCCTGCTAAGCATTCAAAATGTAACATACTTTTGGGTGTCAGGGAAAATATATGGAGTAAAAAGTACATTATTTTCTTTAGGAATGTAGTGAAGTAAAAGTAAAAGTTGTCAAAAATATGAATAGTAAATTAAAGTACAGATACCCCCAAAAAACGACTTAAGTAGTACTTTAAAGTATTTTTACACCATTTGTGATATGAATGGCTATATGAATGGCTATTGGATTTTTCACAAAAAAATGTCAGGTTGAAGTTGTGAAACCAGGAATCTACTTCAGAGGGAAGAGTTGTCTCTGTCAGAGCACAGTGTTGGCCTTAAACACTGATCCAAGGTCAATTTAGCTGTTGTCCACCTAATGGTTGTTAGGACAGGTCTGATCCTAGATCTGTGCCTAAGGGCAGCTTCTACTCAGAGCTGAGATAATGTTCAGGTGATCAGCTCACCCTCTGGGTTTACCCTGGGTAAATATGATAGGATTCAAACACTTATCACACTGGTTCACAGTTTGTCCATCCTCTTCCTCAGACGCTGTGGCGCTGCTATGCAGCAGAGAAACCAGAAGGCTGTCCCGCCACCTGGAAGATGTATGTCCTCACCGGAGACTACATTCCCACCATTAACTCTGAAAACAACAACCCAAACCTCAGAAACAAGGTAAACACTACATCACTTCTTCAGTTATAACAAACAAAATACTGCAAGTCTATACACACTTTTTACACATTTATCCCTGTTCAGAGAAGCAACCGTTTGCCTCTGCGTTCTACTGATGCACTATAACTGCATTGTCAATCAACAGCTAATATATCTGGTCAACCTGTCTCTTGGAGAGCTTGCATCCTGTCTCAATTCCCAGAGGAGATGTCAGAAAGAGAGCTGCCCTCAGGAAAAAGCTGTTTGGTGGTGATATGAGCCTTCCATCTGGCTGACAGACAGACGGACATATAGTATTATACCCTTTGACAGTGTGGTTTTTACCTTTGAGAACTACATTAGCTATGTGGTGGTGCTTAGAGCATGGATCTACGAAAGAACAAGTTAAGCCCCCCACCCACTCCCTTTCACCATCTCAACCCCCCGTATCCCCTACCGCTCGAGGCAAGAGCCAGTGAGCCCCCCAGGATGATTCCGGGCCTTTGTCTCCCCCACACAAAGACACAGTCAGTTGAGATGATGTCACTGCCGCCTTTCTCATGGGAGGAAACCTTTGTGTTGGAAGAACAACAACAAAAAATTATTTGTTTAGCATTGAACCCACACATATTGGGGAGAGTGAAGGGTGCTTCCGTCCCTTTCTGTTTCAGCTTATGACTTCTCCTTCTCTCTCTCTCTCTCTCTCTCTCTCTCTCTCTCTCTCTCTCTCTCTCTCTCTCTCTCTCTCTCTCTCTCTCCTCTATCCCTCTCCCCTCTGTTCCTAATGAGTCATTCAGGATTCAGACCCATTCTAGTATTTGGACAGGACTGTGGGCCAGTGTCAATGCCAGGAGACTGTGTGTGTCACTGAGTAAAAATCATTACGTTTCTATAAAGCAGTCAGTCAGTGACGTGCCGCGGTGCTGCCTCTAGGAGTTGGAGTGGAGCACAATGAAGGTCCCGGGGAATTCAGAGACTCAAAGAGTGTTGACCTCAGTTAAACCAGCACAGATTAGGAGACATGGCCTTAATCACCATGCTATAGTGCAGGGAGATTTGACTAACACATTGAAATGTCAGAAGTGTGTTATTTGAAGAGGTTTAAGGGTGCACAAATCATTGCTTACAAAACAGATACTGAGGTCTCGGTGTTCTGAATGGTTAGCATCAAAGTTTACTGGTTAGTATATGCCATGTTAGAAAATAGCAAATGAGGAATGAACGACAAGTTATAGTGCTACCCCCCCCCAAAACAAAAAACTTGTCTAACATATGGAGGTAGGGATTGGCCACATGTGACCTTTGACCTCACCTGTCCATTCCAACAGGAGTACAAAACCTGACTAGGAAAACTCCTGGCCCTGAGTATAACCGATGCTGAGTTTATGTTCAGGACAGCCCTGGTGATGCATTCTTGTGTCTGTCTCTGTCTTGTCCTCAGAACAAGCGCACCAAGAGGAAACTAAAGATGGTTCGTGACAACGGCTCCATGACCATCCTTGGAGGGAGGAACATGTCCATTCCTCAGATCACCTTCGACCACATCGAAGATAACGACGAGAAGAAAGAGGTCTTTCTAGAAGAACCCCCAGGTATATAACAGAAGAAAAACACGAAGCAGATTTAACTTCTTTAGGGAAACAGCCCTAATGTTGGAAACATACATCATTATGTTGTCTTCCAGAGTCACATAAAAAAATTTCCAAGCTATAGCTCATGCTATTTCACATACAGCAAGTTTTTAAAGGACCAAAGAGGTTTGGTCTGCTTTGTGTTTTAATTTTTGCCATGGAAAAAATATTGTGATACTGGTATCGTCCTGGCCCTAGTTTCTGTACATAGACAGTTGGTCATCTTACAGATTCTCCTATTGCTTGGCTTCAAGTGAAGATAGATACTGCCATACTGGGCATATCTGAACACATTATGTGTAAAGTGGTATAGGTAATGAGCTCATTGGCATTAGAATTAAGCAATAAGGCCCAAAGGAGTGTGGTATATGCCCAATATACCACGGCTAAGGGCTGTTCTTATGCACGACGCAACGCGGAGTGCCTGGACACAGCCCTTAGCCGTGGTATATTGGCCATATATCACAAACTCCTGAGGTATATACGGTCTAATATACCACGGCTGTCAGCCAATAAGCATTCAGGGCTCAAACCACCCAGTTTATAATGTGTAATATGTAGTGGTTTGTTTTAAGAGGAACACATAGACTACTTGAACCAGCATATACAATAACAGTGCTTTCTAGGAACTGTTAATACTAGGAACTAAAAAACAGGACTTGACACTACATTACATTGCAAGCTGACACCCATGCCTTAATTGACGATAAGTCTCAATTGGGAGCATGACATACTGTTGAATGGTGCCCTGTGTTGAGGTGTTTTTGAGAGAAATAACCATGGGTCATGCATGTTTGAGCCAGCTGTGTTAGAAGCAGATGTCCTATGAGGAGCATATTCCAAAGTGAATTACCACTGTAATGAAACAGTTTTCATCTGACAAAATAATGTATTTAAGGGCCCCTTGAAATGATGTCATCCAGCGTTATGTTTTGCGCCTTGAAAATCCATCATTTCAGTAAATAGAGATATTGGATGCTTGGTGAGTATACCCTGGTGACTTGACTGGTTAGGGGCCAGTGGAGACAAGAGAGAGAAACATTTGCATGGCACAGTTGGAGTCCTCTGTTTGAGATTCCAACAGTGATATAGAAATAGGAGTAGCTCAATCCTCTTGGGAGTAGACTATATGACAGACGTGAGGATACAATGTTCTTATCCGTAGCTATTTACCATTCAGTTGAATGCTCAAGATGTAAATTGTAAGTAATGATGAATCTGTGCAATGTCTGCCATGTGGATGGAACATGACACAGTGGTGTGATTCTCATAAAGAGAGAGAGGGAAAGAAGAGGGATGGTGGGTAGGGCTGAGGACTGATTGAGGTGTTGTGTTGTGTAGCTGGTTGTTCATGATACAAATCAAATCAAAATTGATTGGTCGCGTACACAGATTTGCAGATGTTATCACAGGTGCAGTGAAATGCTTGTGTTTCTAGCTCCAACAGTGCATTAATAACTAGCAATACAAAATAAAATAAACTATACACACATAATCCCCCCCTACAAAAAACAACAACATTATATTGGATGAACCATGACTAGAATACAGTATATAAAGTAGGTAAAACAGTATGTAAACATTATTAAAGTGACCAGTGTTCAATGACTATGTACATAGGGCAGCAGTCTCTAAGGTGCAGGGTAGAGTACCGGGTGGTAGCCGGCTAGAACAGTGACTATGATTCAGGGTAGGGTACTGGGCGGAGGCCGGCTAGTGGTGACTGTTTAATAGTCTAATGACCTGGAGATAGAAGCTGATGCTCAGTCTCTCGGTCCCAGCTTTGATGCACCTGTACTGTCTCCGCCTTCTAGATGGTAGCAGGGTGAACAGGCCGTGGCTCGGGTAGCTGAGGTCCTTGATGATCTTCTTGGCCTTCCTGTGACACCGGGTGCTGTAGATGTCCTGGAGGGCAGGCAGTGTGCTCCCCGCACCACTCTCTGGAGAGCCATGTGGTTGCGGCGGGTGCAATTGCCGTACCAGGTGGCAATACAGCCTGACAGGATGCTCTCAATGGTGCATCTGTAAAAGTTTGTGAGGGTCTTAGGGGCCAATCCACATTTCTTCAGCCTCCTGAGGTTGAAGAGGCACTGTTGCGCCTTTTTCACCACGCTGTCTGTGTGAAGGGACCATTTCAGGTTGTCAGTGATGTGCACGCCAATGAACTTGAAGCTTTTGACCCTCTCCACTGCGGCCCCATCGATGTGGATGGGGGCATGCTCTCTCTGCTGTCTCCTGTAATCCCAGATAATAATAATAATAATAATAATAATAATAATAATAATATGCCATTTAGCAGACGCTTTTATCCAAAGCGACTTACAGATCAGCTCCTTTGTTTTTTTTATATTGAGGGAGAGGTTATTTTCCTGGCACCACTCCACCAGGGCGCCCACCTCCTCCCTGTAGGCTGTCTCATCGTTGTTGGTAGTCAGGCCTACCACAGTTATGTCATCAGCAAACTTCATGATTGAGTTGGAGATGTGGGTGGCCACGGAATACAGGAAGGGGCTTTTAACTCACCCCCCTGTGGGGCCCCCGTGTTGAGGGTCAGCGTGGCGGAGGTGTTGTTGCCTACCTTCACCACTTGGGGTCGGCCGTTCAGGAAGTCCAGGACCCAGTTGCACAGTGAGGGGTTCAGGACCCTGAGCTTAGGGATGAGCTTGGAGGGCACTATGGTGTTGTAGGCTGAGCTGCAGTCGATGAACAGCATTCTTACACAGGTATTTATCTTGTCCAGGAGGGATAGGGCAGTGTTCAGTACAATGGTGACTGAGTTGTCTGTGGATCTGTTGGGGCGTTATGTAAATGGAAGTGGGTCTAGGGTGTCGGGTAAGATGGAGGTGATATGGTCCTTAACTAGCCTCTCAAGATACAGCGCTTGAATGTCAGTCAGTCAGTCAGAGAGAGGAACAGGGGCCCTGTGATAGACAATCAGACACAAAATGGCTGCCACGTGGCTGGGTTAGGCTCCAGCACCAGCAGGGCCAGACCAGGCCAGATGGAAGTCATTAGAGTCAGTGGTGATTAGAGGTTATGTATACAAGTTCTTTACTGCTCCACTTGTCCACTTCACAGACATCAGACACTCACACTATATGATTGATTTTACCTGAAAAAAATACCAGAAAATACTTCAAAGTAGGAGGTAGACCTATTTTGGCAAGAGTCAGTCAGAAAGCTAAAGTGTTTTGTGTTGAATTAGTGATAACATTCCCACAGATTTTACATTCAGTTACTCAGTATTCACCTGATGTTGCTAGCTAGCCATGTAGTCTCACCTGTTGTTGACTAAGTTGCTATTTGGATTATTTTCCCAAACTCTCGTGCCCTGACCATCCACCTCCAGATGAAATCTGGTGGTCCATACTGGTGCTGCTGAGTCCCATTACTCCATATTAATGATAGATTGGACTTTTCCATTGCACCATCTAACGGTGTCACGGTTCAGACAGACGACAAGAGGACCACAATTGCGTCACACCAGAAAGTTTATTTAAACTTAAGGGGAAAGGGATGTAGGGAGTGAGTGAAGGCTCCAGGGGTTATCCCGTCCGATGTGCTGGGTCTGTGCCTCCCCCCAGTGGCAGCGATGCGTCCGATGACGCCGGTGGTTGGTGGTCCAGAAGTCCTGGGGGGGGGGGAGGAAACACAGACACAACGGGGCGGAATGAAACCAGGCAGCAGTACAGTTCAAGGGCAATCCAAAATACGTAGTAGCAAGGCAGAAGGCTGGTCAGAGTTACCGGGATTGAAGAGTAGTCAGGAGTCGTAATGGCAGAAGCAGGTCTGGATCTCCTGAGGCAGAAGAGTATCCAAAAACCAGGCAGGTCCGGGGTCACAAAACCAGGGTGAGCCAGAAGCGCGAGCAAACAGGTTCCGGGTGTGAGCTTTGCAGACGATCTGACACCGGAGAGCTGAAAGACAGGGCCTTAAATACTGGGAGAGGTTAGTGGGTAATGCAGCGCAGCTGGCAGAGTAATTAGAGCCGAGCAGAGCAGGGACAGGTGGAGCTAGTTAGGCTGAGTAGAGAGAGGGAGGTGAGCAGAGTGGAAGATAGTGGAAACCAATTAAGGTGGTAACCCGGTGGAGTGAGAGGGCTCATGACAGAACCCCCCCAAGGGACGGCCCCAGAAGTCCCAAGAGCAACACCACGCCGGGCGGGAGGAGGGGAGCCGGAGGAGGGCTAGAACTCCTCCGAACGGTCCGAGTGAACGTCCTCATCCTCGGAGGAAGCCGGAGGGCCGTGGTCGGGAGATGGGACAGGTCCCGAGACAGGATCAGGCACAGGACAGGAAGCCGAGCGGGCCGGACGGTTAGGGACCCCTCTGGGGCGGCCCCTACGGATTGCAGGTTGATCAGGATGCCGTTGGTGGAAAGCGGTGATGAGAGTCCTATCCACAATCCGACTAGCTGGCACCCAGGTCCTTTCCTCAGGTCCATAGCCCTCCCAGTCAATGAGGTACTGGAGACCCCTACCCCTCCGTCTGGACCGAAGCAGGCGGCGGACGGTGTAAACCAGACCACCATCGACGAGCCGTGGAGGAGGAGGACAAGGCGCAGCAGGGACCAGCGGACTCCTGGGCACAGGCAGGGGCTGCAGCAATCCGGCTGGGGGGCTGGCAGAACGACTTGTGTTGGTTGCAGATGGGGCAGGCTTGGACGAATTCCCGTACATCCTTCCTCAGAGAGGGCCACCAGAACCTCTGGGCGAGCAGGTTGTAAGTGCGGGTGGAGCCAGGGTGACAAGCTAGGCGGGAGTCATGTCCCCACTGAACGACCTGGGACCTCAGGTCTTCGGGGACAAAAAGGCGGTCAGCTGGGCAAGTGCTGGGACCTGGCTGGTTACGGAGAGCCTCCAGCACCTGTTCCTCAACAGCCCAGGTCAGAGCTGCAACGATGCAGGGACTTGGCAGAATCGACACAGGGTCCTTGGAGGGGTCAGGAGCGGAGTTAGTAGGTACTGGCCGAGGGGTAGTGCGGCGGCAAGCAGGCAGGTTCGGTGGCAGTCCTCTCCCCACTCCCTGATCACCCCGGTCACCCAGTCGAGCTGAGGGTTGTGCCGGGCGGAGCCATGGGTAACCCAGGATGAGGGGTTGGCCTGGAGAGGGGGAGCAGGTGAAACTGGATAGTTTCTTGATGGTTTCCCGGACAGACCCATCGAGACCGGGGCCGTGACATGAGTGACCGATCCGAGTAAGTGTCCGTCCAGTGCCCGGGCAGGAATAGGAGGTGTCAAACGGAGGTTCTCCAGTCCCAGTTGGCGTGCCAGCTTGATGTCCATTATGTTGGCTTCGGGCGCCAGAATCCACCAGAGCAGCCAGGGTGTGAGTTGAGTCAGGGAGGCGGAGGTGAACTTGCAGCAGGGGTTTGCGGTCGGAGGACTGGATGGTCATTGAACTCAACCGGACTCCCCCTATGCCCGGTGAGCTTCGGCCCTTTAAAGGGCAGGTTACCACACGATGTCCATCACCTCCACAATAGAGGCAGAGGTTTGAGGTGAAGCGTCGCTGGCGCTCTGCAGGAGTGAGAGAGGCTCGCCCAATCTCCATAGGCTCAGACTGATCAAGCTGACCTGGGTGAGTGGCAGTAGATGACAGGAGCCCAGTCGGATCTCTCCGAATGCCGGTAGTAGGTGGACCTTGGCGCCCCCCTCTCACGACGACGGGTCTGTATCCCTCTGTCGATCCTGACAGTCAGTGCGATGGCTTCATCAAGAGTGGAAGGCAGTTCATGGGAGACCAACTCGTCCTTGATATAGTCAGCCAAACTATGGAAGAACGCGTCCACCAACGATGGTGTGTTCCAAGAACTTCGTCTAGCCAGGGTTCGGAAGTCGATGGAATGGTCTGCGACTGTACGTCTGCCTTGTCGAATACTGAACAGTTCACGAGACGCCTCTGCGGTTGGTGAATCCAGGTCAAACACCTTCAGCATCTCCTCAGCAAACCGGTCGAAGGTTGCACATGCGGGGGGTTTGACGTTCGAACTCTGCTGTTCCCCAGAGTCGAGCTCGGCCCGTCAGGTGAGTGATGGCATACCCAACTTTAGCCCCCTCCGTGGCGAAGGTCCTTGGCTGCAAGGAGAACTGAAGTCGGCAGCTAGTCAGGAATGGCCGGACCTGGGTTGAATCGCCGTTGAACCGCTCGGGGTTTCCAATCTTGGGTTCCGGAGCAGCGGCTGCAATGACCGGGGCAGGTAACTCGGGGGCAGGGCTGGTGGGCAGACTGGCTGGGGTCAGGTTGGTGAGGAGCTGAATGATCATGGCGAGTTGTTGTTGCTGCTGCTGGGACTGCTGCTGGTGCTGCTGGAACTGCTGATGCTGTTGGTGGCCGACCTGAAGCAGAGAGGTGATGTCGCCGCTCATGCGGCCTAGCTCTCTCTCAGTGTGTTCCAGGCGTAGCATGGCGGTGGGTTGCTCAGGTTCTTCGGTTTCCATGTCGGGGGAAGTGTGCGCTGAGTCCATGATGGTCAGATCGTACTGTCACGGTTCAGACAGACGACAAGAGGACCACAATTGCGTCACACCAGAAAGTTTATTTAAACTTAAGGGGAAAGGGATGTAGGGGAGTGAGTGAAGGCTCCAGGGGTTATCCCGTCCGATGTGCTGGGTCTGTGCCTCCCCCCAGTGGCAGCGATGCGTCCGATGACGCCGGTGGTTGGTGGTCCAGAAGTCCTGGGGGGGGGAGGAAACACAGACACAACGGGGCGGAATGAAACCAGGCAGCAGTACAGTTCAAGGGCAATCCAAAATACGTAGTAGCAAGGCAGAAGGCTGGTCAGAGTTACCGGGATTGAAGAGTAGTCAGGAGTCGTAATGGCAGAAGCAGGTCTGGATCTCCTGAGGCAGAAGAGTATCCAAAAACCAGGCAGGTCCGGGGTCACAAAACCAGGGTGAGCCAGAAGCGCGAGCAAACAGGTTCCGGGTGTGAGCTTTGCAGACGATCTGACACCGGAGAGCTGAAAGACAGGGCCTTAAATACTGGGAGAGGTTAGTGGGTAATGCAGCGCAGCTGGCAGAGTAATTAGAGCCGAGCAGAGCAGGGACAGGTGGAGCTAGTTAGGCTGAGTAGAGAGAGGGAGGTGAGCAGAGTGGAAGATAGTGGAAACCAATTAAGGTGGTAACCCGGTGGAGTGAGAGGGCTCATGACAAACGGTGGGGTGGGGTGGGGTGGGGTGGGGGGGACTTCCTGTGTAAACCCCTAACCCCTGCCAAATGAATCGTCCCAGTCTGGAGGTTAATAAGTGTGCTTTATGAGTTTTTCCTGTCAAGGCACATAATCATAAAAGGAGGGAGAGGGACATAAACGCAGAGCATCACCAGTAGAAAAAGTAGTAATGGGGGAAAATGCTATCTTGTTTGGTGCTTAATTGGAGGGATATAACTTTGATAATGAACAGGAACATATGTCTTACTGCCTTTGAACTTTAGAGGGGGGAAAATGCATATTTGTCAAGTTGCATGTATTTTGGATGTTGAGGCTAGTTAGTGGAGCCAAGGCTTTTGAAAGGCTGTCTGTTGATGTCATAAAGACATGTAAGTAGCCATACTCACCATACTCTCAACAGCATGTTGTCACTAATGATCATGTTTAGAGTCCAGACAGCATGGTGTGCTTTCTACTGCTAACAGTGCAGAAAAACAGACATCTGCAGATTCAACTATCTTTGCAGATTATCCTCCTGAGACCCAGCCCATTGACTTATGTCCACTGTAGTGGGCATTTGAGTTTCATCCCTCTTCTTGGAATCTTTTGTGCAAGTCTCTTAATTCCTGATGTACTGTACAGAGGACATCCTGGGCTTTTCAGTGATATGTCATTTGATTCGCTGGGAGGCCGGGAACCGCCTCTATCTTTCCTTTCAAAATGGACGGCATAGGAACAAGCACATTTTATGGAAAGATGAGAGGTAAGTCAAATATTGTTTGTCTATGGTTTTGTTACTATGATAATCATATATTTTCTTGTTCATGAAGGTGTTAGGAATCATATATTTAGTTCTGATAGCAACTAAATTATGTATCTTTTTAAAGATTTGCCATTTTATGAATGTCAATTATAGTGGACATCAGGACTATCTTCATGTAAATAATGACTCCACATTGTAGTAGGAAACAGAACTGAAGCAGAAAGAATTATTTACCGAATAGTCGAGGGAGATTCAGATTTGGAGTTGTCAGATGATGAGAGAGATGAGGATAAGTTTCAACCAGTGATACAAAATGGTGACGAAGAAGAGGAAGACAATGCAGAAGGCTCAGTTGAAGGGACAGATGCAGACACAGACACAGATACAGACAGGGATGAACAGGAAACTCGTCGCCCTCTGTGGGCCAGGAGTAACATGTATGTTTGATGCAGTTCCACAATTTTAAATTCAGCTGCATTGAGTATTTAAACTGTTATTACTTATCATTTATTATTCTTTTTTCCTTCATATCAGATTTGCACCTGTGTTACCTGGGCTTCCTGTGTGTCAAGATGACCCTACAACACGTGCAGACTGGAGTCCAATTGAATACTTTTCACAGTACATTGACAACAAGGTCTTTGAAGATTTGGCAACATACACAAATCAAAGAGAGCTGCAAATCAAAGGAGTGTGCATGAACACCACGCCATAAGAAATAAAAATCTTCTTGGGCATTTCAGTCCACATGGCCTGCCTTGGCTATCCCAGAATTAAAATGTTTTGGGCCAACAAAACTAAAGTGCCAGTCATAAGTAGCAAAATGACTAGGGATAGATTCTTCAGGATAAGAAATTCCCTCAAGATTGTCAATGACCTGGCTGTAACAGAGGAAACAAAGAAGGCAGATATTCTTTGGAAAGTCAGGCCAATACTCGATCGTGTGCGCCAAGGCTGTCTCAGCCTTGCAAAGCCAGAAAGGGTCTGCATTGATGAGCAAATCATCCCATTCACAGGCCGTTTTCCAGTCAGGCAATATGTTCCCGGCAAGCCAAACCCTACTGGCCTAAAGGTCTTTGTCCTTGCATCCCCAAATGGTCTGATGCTTGATTTTGAAGTCTACCAAGGGAAGAATACCTTTACAGTCCAAAGGTTAGGAGTTGGAGCTGCAGCAGTTCTACGCATGGTTGAATCTGTTCCAACAGGAAGCCACATATTCTTTGACAGGTACTTCACAACCATAGATCTATTGGATGCATTGCTGGCAAAGGGCCTTCCTGCAACTGGAACTATAATGAAGAACCGTGTCCCAAAGCTGTGCCAGCTGCCAGTAGACAAACAGTTGAAAAAAAGAGGGGAGAGGAACATCAGTGTCAGTGGCCAGAAAGAGTCCTGAGCTGGCCATCACAAAATGGTTCGACAACAAACCAGTGCTCATGGCATCCACTGTACATGGGAAAGACCCAGAAGACATCTGTACCAGATGGTCCCAGAAAGAAAAGCACCTGGTCCAGGTTAAAAGACCAGCAGTAATTAAGCAGTATAATGATAACATGGGTGGCGTAGATCTTTGTGATCGCATGCTTAGCTTCTATCGTATGTCAAGCAGGACCAAGAAGTGGACATCGCGCGTGATCAGTCACTTCTTTGATGTTGCCATCACCAACTCCTGGATACAATACCAGTCTGACAGCAAAGCTCTGCACAGACCATCCAAGAACACACATCAGTACCTGGACTTCAAACTACTCCTAGCTGAGGAGCTGTTGGAGAGTCCGGAACTGGAAAACAGCTGTGAAGAGAGTGAGGATGAGTATGAGCCACCATCTAAAATGAGGATCCCACAACCAGAGCCATCTGTGCGCAGACTAGGAGCCATGCACATGCCTGAGATGATGGATACCAAGCATGCAGAAAGATGCAGAAATAAGGGCTGCAAGAGCAAGACGTACATGAGATGTACCAAATGCAAGATGAAAGAATGAAACAAAATGAAGAGTGAAGGAAAAAGCTAGATTGGATTCAGTTTGACAGAAGGAAAAAATCCAAAATAAATCTGTTACACATTAGTTATATGTTCATTGTTCAAATAACACTGAAAGGATTCAAGGGGACCAATCAAAGGATATGGACATAACAAAGTGTTAAGCTTTAATAGTAAAGCTATCCTTGCGAAATGTAAGGAAAAGGATTCAAGAATGATTAATGTGTATTGTATAATCAAAATGTCTGTATTCTTGGATAATAATCAATCTACAGCCCAAAATGTATGTTTTCTTAGTTCATAAAAACTCTGTAATCTGTAAGAACTCTGTAAAAATTTGTATCTACCAAATGTGTCTCTTTTCGTACTCAAATGATCCTGTTGTCCACTACAGTGGACATGCTGTAAAATAAAAAATTAAAATTAAAATTAAAATGTGGAAATTGTAGGATGCTTTTTTAAACCCTAAACAGTTATTGAATCACAAAAAATATGATTAGGAAAAACAATATTTTCCTTGGTTCTCAGGAGGATTTATGGATTGTTTAAATGGATTCTTATCCTGCGGAAACAAAGTGTTAACTGTGTTGCTGATGAAAAGTGTTTATAGAACAGCAATGGCATTTGCACTCTCTTACATTCATAATGAATGTCATATATGATGCTAAAATCTAAGTTTATCATATGTTTTCAGACCTCAAAAGTCCATATCCCACGCCATTGGTTGTGTAGATTGATTTCTCTATATACAGTATGTCATATTAAGGCAGGGTTTTTGAGGACAACATTTTGAAAAGTTATTTTCCTCCTCAGGCATCATCCGGATGTTCAGACAAACAGGTGAGCCCTCCACCTCTCTGCACCAAAGGAGGCTGGTGGGAGGAGCGATAGGAGGACGGGCTCATTGTAATGGCTGGAATGGAATTCATGGAACGTAGTCAAACGTGGTTTCCGTATGTTTGATGTGTTTGATACTGTTCCATTGATTCCATTCCAGCCATTACAATGAGCCTGTCCTCCTATAGCTCCTCCCACTGCACTAACACTATCTCTCTAACACGTGTCACAAGTGTAATATCTCCTAGTTGACATCACTCCATGGTCTCCAGTCTTATTGACGCACTCCAGCTCCAACTCACGCAGTTAACGACTGAATCCTTTGTCCTTTTAAGAGATCCTCTGTGTTAATCATTAGTCATTCGGTTTTTACCACTGCCCAGACAGTATTTTAATTAGACTGGTGCTTTGTCACCAACCGGAGCAAACTGGAAGCCAGCAGAGAGACTGACGCAGGCAGGCGCTGGACTCCCTCCTCTCCTATCGACCAGCCCAGTCCGGGTGTTTTCTTTTCTGGCTGTCCTGCCAACACCAGTTGGGGTGAGGGCTGGGACAGGGGACAGGGGCCGGGGGACCGGGGGACCGGGGGGACTGGGAGGGAGGTCGGGGTGATAAGAGGCCATTGTGGAGCTCCAGTGGTCAGAAATAAACTCGGCATTGTTTGATTTAGTCAACGTCCGGCTTATCGCTCCACCTCTGGCCCGGCCGTCATCTGTGAGAATCTCCCTTCTCAATGGGTCTCTCTCTCTCCAGCCAGTCTCCTGCTCTCTCTGTCTCTCATTCTCTCTGTCTCCCTCTTTCCGACTCCCTCCCAGTCTCTCTCTCTCTCTGGCCCCTGCTTGTTTTAATTCTCTGGGGCTTCTAACCCAGTGTGTTTGCTCTGACAGGCCAGATAATTCCGCTCACGTCCCCGGTCCCCCTGAATGAGAGAGAGGTGGAGGAGCTGCACAGAGCCCCCTGAATTTAACTCTCTCTCTCCCTCTCTCCCCCTCTCACTTTCTTTTTTAAAGGTCCAGAGGGTTGAGTTGCCTTTGCTTTGGTTGGAGTGGTCACCCAGTTCCTGAAACTAGATTAGAAAAGTTTGTGTCACTCCACAATGATACAATAATACACATTACATATTATTTTTAAAGCACATTGTGGACCACTCAAATTGAGTTTTGAGACACTAAAAAACTATCATAGTCAAACATGGTACAGGTGTGATCTATAATACATTACATGATCTATACACATGTATGCATACTCAAAAAAACGAAGTACCATAGACAAAAGGACAATAAGGCACTTCTAAAGAATGGTCTCCATTGGAGGATAAGATGGCAGGCTTTGCCGGCTGTTGGACTGTTGGACTAGGTCCTTACAAACCTTTACTTTGCAATGGTTTTTAGTTGCACTAACCAAACCCGCTGTAGAGGTTTGGAAGTTATTTTACCAATCATCATGTTCACAGACCAAAAACAACCTAATCTTAGTGTGATGATACAATACAATGGCAGACTGTATACTTGATTGACTAGTCAGCACATCTTGTGTTTATTCCACTTGTCTTTCACACTCCCTGTCTTTCTTTCTTTCTTTCTTTCTTTCTTTCTTTCTTTCTTTCTTTCTTTCTTTCTTTCTTTCTTTCTTTCTTTCTTTCTTTCTTTCTTTCTTTCTTTCTTTCTTTCTTTCTTTCTTTCTTTATTTATTTCTTTCTTTCTTTCTTTCTTTCTTTCTTTCTTTCTTTCTTTCTTTCTTTCTTTCTTTCTTTCTTTCTTTCTTTCTTTCTTTCTTTCTTTCTTTCTTTCTTTCTTTCTTTCTTGTTGTTGTTGACTGCAGGCGTTCAGCACTCGTGGTCCTCTTTCAATCTGAGCTGTCCTGCCTCTCCAGGTAGACCCTTAACCTTCTCTACTAGCTATCCTGTACTTTCTCTTTACTTTTCAATAAATAAGCCTACACTCTTAGAAAAAAGGGTTCCAAAAGGGTTCTTCGGTTGTCCCCATAGGAGAACCCTTTTTGGTTCCAAGTAGAACCCTTTTTGGTTCTAGGTAGAACCCTTGTGGGTTCCATGTAGAACCCCTGAGGTTCTACATGGAACCCAAAAGGGTTCTACCTAGAACCAAAAAGGGTTCTTCAAAGGGTTCTCCTTTGGGGACAGCCGAAGAACCCTTTCAGGTTCTAGATAGCTCCTTTTTTTTCTAAGAGGGTATTTTCTTCTCACTTAAAAAATTGGAAGTTGCATTGAACTGAATCCTTGAATATATCACCAAGACTCTTGCATTGTCTCGTACAGTTAAGAAAAAACTAGACGGGCCTTCCGTAGACATCTCCCGGGCCAACAGCTTGAGTGATGACATGGACTATGTCAGCGAAGACACACCTTTACCCGTGGTGACAGACGCATCGCAGTAAGTACCTAACTACCACGTCACTCACTACACTATAGAACATCTACCTCACATTTATCATCCATACAGCCATTGTATTGTACCCATGCGCTTGTCCTTATTAACTTATTAACCCCTTACACTTGTGGGAATTGGCCTATATGGATAGGGCTAAATTGAAATGTTTCTTACAGAAGAAATATGGAAAGCATATGCATAACTATGGTACCAATTAAAAGGGAACAGTTAGGAGATTATGGGGAAATTATTAGACTAAAGGTGAGGACAAAACAGTTCACCTGACACAAGACTGAATCCAAACATTACACTGTTGATTATATGTGTAGTTTACATTTACTGTACATATCGCTGCATTTGTTGATAATGAAATCTGGAAATATTCTGAATACATTCAGTAACATGATAAAAATATTCTTGAAAAATGTGTGGTAGGTGCAACATAAGACAAAAAAATGACAAGGGTTTGAGTGAGAGGACTAACTGGTGTCTCTAAGTGGCCACAAACCTCTTCAAAGTATGCACAGTTCCAAAGTAGTAATTTTAATGCACTTTTATGACTCAAGAAGAGTCTTCAACTATAAGGTGCTTTTTTTTAGCTCTCCTAGCTGTGCCATTGAGGAACTAGAGCAAACACTGTAGTTACCCTGCATCCTGACCTTAAAGAATTACTGTTGTTGTTTACACAAAATCGGTCCATTATAAATTGCAGTCTGGGTCAGGTGGGCATAATTTGAAAGCTTGTACTATTGCCACCATGACTAGCTAAATTATAAAATAGGATCTTACAGTGTTAGGCTTTCACTAGGCAATTCAGAGAAGCAGATCGTAATTTTGGTGCGCATAGGATGGAGTCATGAGTGCATTCAGGTGCATGTGCTGCAGCGAATTTTCTTCACAATACAACAGACAACAGCTCATTCTGTTCAGAAAAACCCATGGTATAACGCCATGTCATCTTGTACATCAAACATAGTGATCATAAAGTTGACACTGTATATTATATGAGTTTTATGATATGGAAATGTGAAGTGCACATTTGTACTCAAGGGTGTTGTTTGGCTTGCTTGTATGACATCAAAGTGGTATTTATTATAATCCTCAACGTCTCATCTTTCAAAATACATTGAGTCCTTGTAATTTACAGCATTTTCCTCACTCAGACAACATAACATTTTAAAAAGTTGCCCAATTACCAGGAGGGATGGGGACAAATTCTTGTCGCGCGCGGTGCTCAAGTTCAGAACGGCTGTCAGTCAAAACCCATACAGAGATGTGAAGTGGAGACCCTGAGCTCTGATGTCATGTACAGTGCCTTGCAAAAGTATTCATCCCCCTTGGCGTTATTCCTATTTTGTTGCATTACAACCTGTAATTTAAATGTATTTTTATTTGGATTTCATGTAATGGACATACACAAAATAGTCCAAATTGGTGAAGTGAAATGAAAAAAATTACTTGTTTCAAAAAACTCTAAAAAATAAATAACAGAAAAGTGGTGTGTGCGTATGTATTCACCCCCTTGGCTATGAAGCCCCTAAATAAGATCTGGTGCCTTCAGAAGTCACATAATTAGATTGCACACAGGTGAACTTTATTTAACTACAGTGGGGAGAACAAGTATTTGATACACTGCCGATTTTGCAGGTTTTCCTACTTACAAAGCATGTAGAGGTCTGTAATTTTTATCATAGGTACACTTCAACTGTGAGAGACGGAATCTAAAACAAAAATCCAGAAAATTACATTGTATGATTTTTAAGTAATTAATTTGCATTTTATTGCATGACATAAGTATTTGATCACCTACCAACCAGTAAGAATTACGGCTCTCACAGACCTGTTAGTTTTTC
This sequence comes from Coregonus clupeaformis, assembly GCF_020615455.1. Classification (NCBI taxonomy): domain Eukaryota; kingdom Metazoa; phylum Chordata; class Actinopteri; order Salmoniformes; family Salmonidae; genus Coregonus; species Coregonus clupeaformis. Next base: position 29,010,160 of record NC_059217.1, on the reverse strand, counting down.
TTTAAGAAGCCCTCCTGTTCTCCACTGATTACCTATATTAACTGCACCTGTTTGAACTCGTTACCTGTGTAAAAGACACCTGTCCAAACACTCAATCAAACAGACTCCAACCTCTCCACAATGGCCAAGACCAGAGAGCTGTGTAAGGACATCAGGGATAAAATTGTAGACCTGCACAAGGCTTTGATGGGCTACAGGACAATAGGCAAGCAGCTTGGTTAGAAGGCAACAACTGTTGGCGCAATTATTAGAAAATGGAAGAAGTTCAAGATGGCGGTCAATCACCCTTGGTCTGGGGCTCCATGCAAGATCTCACCTCGTGGGGCATCAATGATCATGAGGAAGGTGAGGGATCAGCCCAGAACTACACGGCAGTGTCACACTCTGGCTCCGGGACTTTGTATTTGAGCCAGGGTGTATTCGTTTTGTTGGGTTTGGTTTGGTTATGTTAGGTATTTGGGTGTGCTTGGTTTTGGTTGTTCTTGTTAGTCATATGACTCCCAATCGGAGGTAACGAGTGTCAGCTGTCGGCTCGTTATCTCTGATTGGGAGCCATATTTATACTGTGTGTTTTCACCTTGTGTTTGTGGGTTTTTGTTCCGTTTCGGTCAGTGTAACCGTGGACTTCATGAGTCGTCTTTTGTTTTGTAGTTAGATACTTTAAGTCAATAAAGTCATGTTTCTTGGACACGCTGCGCCTTGGTCTCCTTCGCTCCTAGACGACCGTGACAGAAAAACCCACCAATCTAGGACCAAGCGGCGTGTCAAGCGGCAACAGGACCCACATACACAGGATTCATGGACGCCTATAAAGGATTCATGGACATGGGAGGAGATACTGGATGGAAAGGGTCCTTGGGCACAACCGGGAGAATATCGCCGTCCTCGTGAAGAGCTGGAGGCAGCTAAAGCCGAGAGGAGGCGATATGAGGAGGCAGCACGGAGGCAAGACTGGAAGCCCGAGAGTACTACCCAAAAATTTCTTGGGGGGCTTAAAGGGAGTGTGGCGAAGTCAGGTAGGAGACCTGCGCCTACTCCCTGTACTTACCGTGGAGAGCGAGAGTACGGGCAGACACCGTGTTACGCAGTAGAGCGCATGGTGTCTCCTGTACGCGTGCATAGCCCGGTTCGGTACATTCCAGCTCCACGTATCGGGCCGGGCTAGATTGAGCGTTGAGCCGGATGTCATGAAGCCGGCCCCACGCATCCGGCCACCAGTGCGTCTCCTCGGGCCGGCTTACATGGCACCAGCCTTACGCATGGTGTCCCCGGTTCGCCTACATAGCCCGGTGCGGGTTATTCCACCTCCCGTACTGGTCGGGCGACGGGGAGCATACAACCAGGTAAGGTTGGGCAGGCTCAGTGCTCAAGGGAGCCAGTAAGCCTGCACGGTCCGGTATTTCCGGCGCCACCTCCCCGCTCCAGCCCAGTACCACCAGTGCCTACACCACGCACCAAGCCTCCTGTGTGTCCCCAGAGTCCTGTGCGTCCTGTTCCTGCTCCCCGCACTAGCCCTGAGATGCGTGTCCTCAGCCCGGTACCTCCAGTTCCGGCACCACGCATCCGGCCACCAGTGCGTCTCAGCCGGCCAGAGTCTGCCGTCTGCCCAACGGGCGCCTGAACTGCCCGTCTGCCCAACGGGCGCCTGAACTGCCCGTCTGCCCAACGGCGCCTGAACTGCCCGTCTGCCAAGCGCTGCATAAGCCGCCCGTCTGTACTGAGCCTGCAAAGCCGCCCCGTCTGCCATGAGCCTTCAGAGCCGTCCGCTAGACCGGAGCCGCTAGGAGCCTTCCGCCAGACAGGAGCCGCTAGAGCCTTCCGCCAGACAGGAGCAGCCGAAGCCTTCCGCCAGACAGGAGCAGCCAGAGCCTTCCGCCAGACAGGATCAGCCAGAGCCTTCCGCTCAGACAGGATCAGCCAGAGCCTTCCGCCAGACAGGATCAGCCAGAGCCTTCCGCCAGACAGGATCAGCCAGAGCCTTCCGCCAGACAGGATCAGCCAGAGCCTTCCGCCAGCCATGAGCAGCCAGATCCGTCAGCCAGCCATGAGCAGCCAGATCCGTCAGCCAGCCATGAGCAGCCAGATCCGTCAGCCAGCCACGAGCAGCCAGATCCGTCAGCCAGCCATGAGCAGCCAGATTCGTCAGCCAGCCATGAGCAGCCAGATCCGTCAGCCAGCCATGAGCAGCCAGATCCGTCAGCCAGCCATGAGCCGTCCAGCCAGGATCCGCCAGAGCTGTCCAGCCAGGATCCGCCAGCCAGCCAGGATCCGCCAGAGCCAGCCAGCCAGGATCCGCCATTCAGTCCGGTGCTGCCCCTTAGTCCGGTGCTGCCCCTTATCCTGGTGCTGCCCCTTATCCTGGTGCTGCCCCTTAGTCCGGTGCTGCCCCTTAGTCCGGTGCTGCCTCTTAGTCCGGTGCTGCCCCTTAATCCAGTGGGGTTAAATTGGAGGGTGGTCATTGGGAGGAGGCTACGTAAGCAGGTAGTGACTATGGTGGGGTGGGGACCACGACCTGTGCCAGAGCCGCCACCGTGGACAGACGCCCTCCCAGACCCTCCCCTAGACTTTATGCTGGTGCGCCCGGAGTTCGCACCTTAAGGGGGGGGTTATGTCACACTCTGGCTCCGGGACTTTGTATTTGAGCCAGGGTGTATTCGTTTTGTTGGGTTTGGTTTGGTTATGTTAGGTATTTGGGTGTGCTTGGTTTTGGTTGTTCTTGTTAGTCATATGACTCCCAATCGGAGGTAACGAGTGTCAGCTGTCGGCTCGTTATCTCTGATTGGGAGCCATATTTATACTGTGTGTTTTCACCTTGTGTTTGTGGGTTTTTGTTCCGTTTCGGTCAGTGTAACCGTGGACTTCATGAGTCGTCTTTTGTTTTGTAGTTAGATACTTTAAGTCAATAAAGTCATGTTTCTTGGACACGCTGCGCCTTGGTCTCCTTCGCTCCTAGACGACCGTGACAGGCAGGACCTGGTCAATGACCTGAAGAGAGCTGGGACCACAGTCTCAAAGAAAACCATTAGTAACACACGACGCCGTCATGGAATAAAATCCTGCAGCGCACGCAAGGTCCCCCTGCTCAAGCCAGCGCATGTCCAGGCCCGTCTGAAGTTTGTCAATGACCATCTGGATGATCCAGAGGAGGAATGGGAGAAGGTCATGTGGTCTGATGAGACAAAAATATAGCTTTTTGGTCTAAACTCCACTCGCCGTGTTTGGAGGAAGAAGAAGGATGAGGTCAACCCCAAGAACACCATCCCAACCGTGAAGCATGGAGGTGGAAACATCATTCTTTGGGGATGCTTTTCTGCAAAAGGGACAGGACGACTGCACCGTATTGAGGGGAGAATGGATGGGGCCATGTATCGCGAGATCTTGGCCAACAACCTCCTTCCCTCAGTAAGAACATTGAAGATGGGTCGTGGCTGGGTCTTCCAGCATGACAACGACCCGAAACACACAGCCAGGGCAACTAAGGAGTGGCTCCGTAAGAAGCATCCCAAGGTCCTGGAGTGGCCTAGCCAGTCTCCAGACCTGAACCCAATAGAAAATCTTTGGAGGGAGCTGAAAGTCCGTATTGCCCAGCGACAGCCCCGAAACCTGAAGGATCTGGAGAAGGTCTGTATAGAGGAGTGGGCCAAAATCCCTGCTGCAGTGTGTGCAAACCTGGTCAAGACCTACAGGAAACGTATGATCTCTGTAATTGCAAACAAAGGTTTTTGTACCAAATATTAAGTTCTGCTTTTCTGATGTATCAAATACTTATGTTATGCAATAAAATGCAAATTAATTACTTAAAAATCATACAATGTGATTTTCTGGATTTTTGTTTTAGATTCCGTCTCTCACAGTTGAAGTGTACCTATGATAAAAATGACAGACTTTACATGCTTTGTAAGTAGGAAAACCTGCAAAATCGGCAGTGTATCAAATACTTATTCTCCCCACTGTATGTATATATATATATATATATATATGTATGTATGTACGTATATATATATATATATATGTATGTATTTATGTATATACAGTGAGGGAAAAAATTATTTGATCCCCTGCTGATTTTGTACGTTTGCCCATTGACAAAGAAATTATCAGTCTATAATTTTAATGGTAGGTTTATTTGAACAGTGAGAGACAGAATAACAACAAAAAAATCCAGAAAAACGCATGTATAAAATGTTATAAATTGATTTGCATTTTAATGAGGGAAATAAGTATTTGACCCCTCTGCAAAACATGACTTAGTACTTGGTGGCAAAACCCTTGTTGGCAATCACAGAGGTCAGACGTTTCTTGTAGTTGGCCACCAGGTTTGCACACATCTCAGGAGGGAATTTGTCCCACTCCTCTTTGCAGATCTTCTCCAAGTCATTAAGGTTTCGAGGCTGACGTTTGGCAACTTGAACCTTCAGCTCCCTCCACAGATTTTCTATGGGATTAATGTCTGGAGACTGGCTAGGCCACTCCAGGACCTTAATGTGCTTCTTCTTGAGTCACTCCTTTGTTACCTTGGCCGTGTGTTTTGGGTCATTGTCATGCTGGAATACCCATCCACGACCCATTTTCAATGCCCTGGCTGAGGGAAGGAGGTTCTCACCCAAGATTTGACGGTACATGGCCCGTCCATCGTCCCTTTGATGCGGTGAAGTTGTCCTGTCCCCTTAGCAGAAAAACACCCCCAAACATAATGTTTCCACCTCCATGTTTGACGGTGGGGATGGTGTTCTTGGGGTCATAGGCAGCATTCCTCCTCCTCCAAACACGTCAAGTTGAGTTGATGCCAAAGAGCTCGATTTGGGTCTCATCTGACCACAACACTTTCACCCAGTTCTCCTCTGAATCATTCAGATGTTCATTGGCAAACTTCAGATGGGCATGTATATATGCTTTCTTGAGCAGGGGGACCTTGCGGGCGCTGCAGGATTTCAGTCCTTCACGGCGTAGTGTGTTACCAATTGTTTTCTTGGTGACTATAGTCCCAGATCATTGACAAGATCCTCCTGTGTAGTTCTGGGCTGATTCCTCACTGTTCTCATGATCATTGCAACTCCACGAGGTGAGATCTTGCATGGAGCCCCAGGCCGAGGGAGATTGACAGTTATTTTGTGTTTCTTCCATTTGCGATTAATCGCACCAACTGTTGTCACCTTCTCACCAAGCTGCTTGGCGATGGTCTTGTAGCCCATTCCAGCCTTGTGTAGGTCTACAATCTTGTCCCTGACATCCTTGGAGAGCTCTTTGGTCTTGGCCATGGTGGAGAGTTTGGAATCTGATTGATTGATTGCTTCTGTGGACAGGTGTCTTTTAGACAGGTAACAAGCTGAGATTAGGAGCACTCCCTTTAAGAGTGTGCTCCTAATCTCAGCTCGTTACCTGTATAAAAGACACCTGTCCACAGAAGCAATCAATCATTCTGATTGAGAGGGGGACACATACTTATTTCCCTCATTAAAATGCAAATCAATTTATAACATATTTGACATGCGTCTTTCTGGATGTTGTTGTTGTTATTCTATCTCTCACTGTTCAAATAAACCTACCATTAAAATTATAGACTGATCATGTTTTTGTCAATGGGCAAACGTATAAAATCAGCAGGGGATGAAATACTTTTTTCCCTCACTGTATATGTATATATATATGCATATATATATTTGCGAGGGAAAAAAACATATGGGGGATTGGAAGTGATGCAGACAATTACATTGATGGAAGTTACAATCTATCTGCAATATTAAAGCTGATCTACCACCTAAAACAAAAAAAAAAAGGAAGAAAGAAAGTACTCTGGTCAGATGAGACTAAAATTGAGCTTTTTGGCCATCAAGGAAAAATGCAATGTCTGGCGCAAATCCAACACCTCTCATCACCCCGAGAACACCATGAAGGATGGTGGTGGCAGCATCATGCTGTGGGGATGTTTTTCAACGGCAGGGACTGGGAAACTGTTGGATGTTGGATGGCGCTAAACACAGGGAAATTCTTGAGGGAAACCTGTTTCAGTCTTCCAGAGATTTGAGACTGGGACGGAGGTTCACCTTCCAGCAGGACAATAACCCTAAGCATACTGATAAAGCAACACTCGAGTGGTTTAAGGGGAAACATTTAAATGTCTTGGAATGGCCTAGTCAAAGCCCAGACCTCAATCCAATTGAGCATCTGTGGTATGACTTAAAGATTGCTGTACACCAGCGGATCCCATCCAACTTGAAGGAGCTTGAGCAGTTTTGCCTTGAAGAATGGGCGAAAATCCCAGTGGCTAGATGTGCCAAGCTTATAGAGACATACCCCAAGAGACTTGCAGCTGTAATTGCTGCAAAAGGTGGCTCTACAAAGTATTGACTTTGGGGGGTGAATAGTTATGCACACTCAAGTTTTCAGTTTATTTGTATTATTTCTTGTTTTTTTCTAAATAAAAAATATTTTGCATCTTCAAAGTGGTAGGCATGTTATGTAAATCAAATGATACAAAGGTTGTAAGGCAACAAAATAGGAATGCCAAGGGGGGTGAATACTTTCGCAAGCCACTGTATAGCGTGTTACTGTGCAGCCACTGCGTTCCAATTTATGCGCTTATCAGTGTCCAAATCTGCGATTTTCAACCCGCATATGGGTATGAGTGTACCATAGACGCCTCCCTGCCCCTTACAGAGGTCCATCCCTACTCCATAGGGCATAAAGCCTTTTATTAGGCCAAAGAGCCCTCCCTGTCAATGTAAAGCTGCTCTGTTCAACTCACTAGAGGGTTAAATGGCCCTATTGAGTGCTTGAAACCCAGGTTGTTACAGCAGTAAATAAGGGATTATCCTTGAGTTGGAGAAAACAGCCCAGTTTGTTTGGGACATGTTTATAAGGTGACTGGTTGGCTAGTTGTTACATGCCCATAGTGGTCTGTACTGGGTGGGACTTGGATGTTTTATTTTTGGGGGTCAAAAAATACTGCTAAATCACCAAGAATTCAGCTAAAAATTAGTTTAATTTAGGAAATCTGTTCCCAGGTATTCTCACAAATAAAAAAAGAAGCATATGCTATCATGTCTCAATATTTTAAAATAGAATCTATTTTTGGGCTTAGTTGTGGTCAAGTGCAGTGTACAAATTATTACAATAATCTTCCGGCCCCCGACCATTCGCTCCGACAAAAATCGGCCCGTGGCTGAATCTAGTTGCTGTTCCCATTTATTTTGTTCCCATTCTCACATTTGTTCTGTCATAGTTATGATGAGATTGCAAACAAACGAATCGTGAAAGATTTTTGTCAATTATTTGCTGTACACCAGAGTGGTTTACTTATTTATGCTGACTGAGGAGTTTCTTAAAAACACATCTGTTGTATTTTTTCCTTGACATCCTTCAAATTAGCCACAGGTGTGGCATTAGTCTGCAACTTCTATTTACTTTCAATTATGTAATTTGTCTTGAGCCGTTTCATTTCTTAACACTGTTACTAGCCATCTGTGGCAGAGTTTGTAGAGTGAAATGTTGTGCATAATCCATTTACACAAATTGAATTCGATGTATTTATATGTAATTACATTTTTGGGGAAGGGGGAGCACAGACATGCGATGGACTCGAGTGTTAAGAGGAGCGTGTGTGTGCGCGCATGTATGCATGTGTGTGTGTGTGCGCGTGCATTCGTGCTGGTGAATGTGTGTGAGAGAGTGTTTCTCTGTGTTTACACACACCACACAGTAGGCATTCTCTGCTCTCCCCTTGACCTCTTCCCCAGCCCAGCTAATCCAATATCACCTCTAACACCATTCTCATTCTGCATTCCTCCTCTGATTCAATCTCTTTCTTCTCCTCCCTCCATCCTCCTCCTACTCTCCTGACAAACCCCCAGCCCAGAGATTTTGTAAAAGGAACACAAATGCTTCTTTCTTGCAGTTTGTTGACCAGCCCGTTCATTGCAAAGGTCCAGGACTCAGTCTCAACTCACCACTTGAATTCAAGAAGGTACTGTACTGCTTGCTGGGTTTTAGACTATTACTATAACCCACTACCCCACCACCACCCTATACTCTAATGATATACTCCATCAGCATCTAAATGGAGCGACTGAAGTGTGACATCTTATATAATCTGACAAACAACTATCCAAATGGTATGGAGCATCACAAATCTGATAGTTCCATCCCTGGAAAAATGATTCAATGAAGTTTATAAGAGTGTCATGCAGTTTTGGATTCCCCTGGCAATATTATTATCTCCATTACTGTATCCACAATTCGGCCATAATCTACATTATGTAGCATTCCCTTATGTGCTGTTGTGTATGGCTATTTACTGGCCTTGAACACAATACTGTTGTATATGGCTGTTTGCTGGCCTTGAACACTACACTGTTGTATGGCTGTTTGCTGGCCTTGAACACTACACTGTTGTATATGGCTGTTTGCTGGCCTTGAACACTACACTGTTGTATATGGCTGTTTGCTGGCCTTGAACACTACACTGTTGTATATGGCTGTTTGCTGGCCTTGAACACTACACTGTTGTATATGGCCGTTTGCTGGCCCTGAACACTACACATATGAAGGGCATCCTATGAGATCATCATGTGAATAGTAGAGTGTGTATTGGGTCTTTTATAAGGGCATATGAGGGATGTGTGAAGATGTGTCCAAAGCTCAAATGATCATTTCTCCCTCCCAACAGTAGATGGCGCTATTCCTTTACACTCTTGTACAGTACTTGAACATCTAAGTACTCAGTTTATTCATCTCATAGTGGTTGAACTGTTCTCTTTTTATTCATCTCATAGTGGGTGAACTGTACTCAGTTTATTCATCTCATAGTGGTTGAACTGTACTCAGTTTATTCATCTCATAGTGGTTGAACTGTTCTCAGTTTATTCATCTCATAGTGAGTGAACTGTACTCAGTTTATTCATCTCGTAGTGGTTGAACTGTACTCAGTTTATTAATCTCATAGTGGTTGAACTGTACTCAGTTTATTAATCTCACAGTGGGTGAACTGTACTCAGTTCAACCACTGTGTAGCTATGTTCACTTTCGTTTGAAGCTGCAAAAACGTATCTGATGTATGCCAGTGACTGTATGTTTTATTGGAACAGCAGTTCTGTAGTTACAGTACTGTTCATGTTCCAGCGTATGGTGTTACACTGTAGTAGTGGGCCACGCATAACCTCTGCCCGGGAGTTGAGTTCACTGCCTAGGCTTGTGTTTTGGTAGTGTTTAGAAATGAATGATGTTTTTGTGTGTGATATCCTTTGATATGACAGAAAGGGTTTGGCCTACTTGCTGTAACATCACTGCACTGTGTTGTAGGTCAACACACACAGTAGTAACCCCCAAACGTTTTCATTTAGATTTGAACAAGATAGGATTTTTCTAAATCGACAGTGAAAATGGCCACTCACCATTTGTGGGTCATAGTGTTTTTGTGTTATTATAGTAAAAGCCTTCTAATCTGCTACTTGTTGTCAATTAATTCAGTGTGTTCACAGTGTGGGAGGTGAATCGATTCGAGCATTTATGACATGATATGTTTTATTACTGAGAGTATATGTGGTGTTGAGGAGCAGATGTTAAGATAACTATAATCAGTGATATAATAATTGTATCACCAACTATCAACTGCTAGTGTGGTTGTGTCATGGAACACATGCACATACACTACCAGTCAAAAGTTTGGACACAACTACTCAGTCAAAGGTTTTTCTTTATTTTTACTATTTTTTACATTGTAGAATAATAGTGAATACATCAAAACTATGAAATAACACATATGGAATCATGTAGTAACCAAAAAAGTGTTAAACAAATCAAAATATATTTTATATTTGAGATTCTTCAAATAGCCACCCTTTGCCTTGATGACAGCTTTGCACATTCTTGGCATTCTCTCAACCAGCTTCATGAGGTAGTCACCTGGACTGCATTTCAATTAACAGGTGTGCCTTATTAAAAGTTAATTTGTGGAATGCGTTTGAGCCAATCAGTTGTGTTGTGACAAGGTAGGGGGGTATACAGAAGATAGCCCTATTTGGTAAAAGACCAAGTCCATATTATGGCAAGAACAGCTCAAATAAGCAAAGAGTAACGACAGTCCATCATTACTTTAAGACACGAAGGTCAGTCAATACGGAAAATGTCAAGAACTTTGAAAGTTTCTTCAAGTGCAGTCGCAAAAACCATCAAGCGCTATGTTGAAACTGGCTCTCATGAGGACCGCCACAGGAATGGAAGACCCAGAGTTACCTCTGCTGCAGAGGATAAGTTCATTAGAGATACCAGGCTCAGAAATTGCAGCCTGAATAAATGCTTCACAGAGTTTAAGTCACAGACACATCTCACCATCAACTGTTCAGAGGAGACTGTGTGAAGCAGGCCTTCATGGTCGAATTGCTGCAAAGAAACCACTACTAAATGACACCAATAATAAGAAGAGACTTGCTTGGGCTAAGAAACACGAGCAATGGACATTAGACTGGTGGAAATGTGTCCTTTGGTCTGGAGTCCAAATTGGAGACTTCTGATTCCAACCGCTGTGTCTTTGTGAGACGCGGTGTGGGTGAACGGATGATCTCTGCATCTGTATTTCCCACCGTAAATCATGGAGGAGGAGGTGTTATGGTGTGGGGGTGCTTTGCTGGTGACACTGTCTGTGATTTATTTAGAATTCAAGGCACACTTAACCAGCATTGCTACCACAGCATTCTGCAGCGATACGCCATCCCATCTGGTTTGGGCTTAGTGGCACTATCATTTGTTTTTCAACAGGACAATGACCCAACACACCTCCAGGCTGTGAAATGGCTATTTTACCAAGAAGGAGAGTGATGGAGTGCTGCATCAGATGACCTGGCCTCCACAATCCCAATTGAGATGTTTGGGATGAGTTGGACCGCAGAGAGAAGGAAAAGCAGTGTTCAGCATATGTGGGAACTCCTTCAAGACTGTTGGAAACGCATTCCTCATGAAGCTGGTTGAGAGAATGCCAAGAGTGTGCAAAGCTGTCTTCAAGGCAAAGGGTGGCTATTTGAAGAATCTCAAAAATAAAATATATTTTGATTTGTTTAACACTTTTTTGGATACTACATGATTCTATATGTGTTATTTCATAGTTTTGATGTCTTCACTATTATTCTACAATGTAGAAAATAGTAAAAATAAAGAAAAACCCTTGAATGAGTAGGTGTGTCCAAACTTTTGACTGGTACTGTATCTCTGGTCTACAGGGGTAAGGCTGAGCCAGAGGCTCTAACAGGTTTGGGACGTGGGCACTCCCATAACAGCTGCTTTGTTTTCACTTATATGGAAAACCTGATGCCGCATGCCAATTGAACATTTCTTGATTCACAGTGAAACAGTTTTTAAACAAATTAGAACGGAACTGAAAAGGAGGCCCACCCAATTGGCATCCAGGCCCAGCCAATGGGGAGCCAGGCCCAGCCAATGGGGAACCAGGACCAGCAAATCAGAATGAGTTTTTCCCCACAAAAGGGCTTTATTACAGACAGAAATACTCCTCAGACTATATAAGTGGCCTTTTATTGTCCCCAGCACAAGGTGCACCTGTATAATGATCATGCTTTTTAATCAGCTTCTTGATATGCCACACCTGTCAGGTGGATGGATTATCTTGGCAAATGAGAAATGCTCATTAATAGGGATGTAAACAAATTTGTGCACAAACTGTTAGACATTTCTGGGATTTATTTTCTCCAGCTCATGAAACATGGGACCAGCACTTTACATGTTGCGTTTATATTTTTGTTTAGTGTAGTAAAGTGCAGATACCCCCCAAAATGACTTAAGTAGTACTTTAAAGTATTTTTACTTAAGTACTTTACACCATTACACATGCACACACACACACACACACACACACACACACGGGCATAAATTACAATTACAAAATACTGTAAAGACCAATGTATCAAAATAAAATAAAATATATTTTTGCAAAGTATTGTATTTAATTAAAATACATATATTTTGTACTTTAAAATACAAAAATACATTTGCAAGTAGCCAGCTGAACAGCAACAACATTCTCAGTAACAGAGACAGGAGAAGGGGAGGAGAGGAGAAGTGGAGGAGAGGAGAAGTGGGGGAGAAGAGAAGGGGAGGGGAGGAGAAAGAGGGGAGAGGAGAGCAGCAGTGGCGTTGAGAGATTTACAGCTCCCAGATGTGGTCAGGAAGAGTGTGTGTGTGTGTTCGTGCGTGTGCGTGCGTGTGTTCGTGTACTGGGCGCTGGCTGGATGGTTGGCGTGCGGTCCCCTGGCTCTGAAGCCCTCCATTAAGTGTAGTCAGTCACGCAGGCAGCAGGCACACACACGCACGCACACACACACACACACGCACACACACACACATACACACACACACACACAACAACAACATCATAACTATGGTTCTGATGAACTCTATCAGACTGCCTATTCAGACTGACTCTATCATTGGGCCAGTTGGCTCTGTATTTTCCTATAGAGTTTCTTCTGGTGTTCCTAGGTGATAGTGCTATAGCAGATAGTGTGGACTATAGCAGCCCAGTAGGGTTTGTTTATCTTCAGACTACCCTCCGAGTGGGGTTCAGATCAGAGGACAAATGGACAGCTGTGTGTGACTGTGACGACACTGGGCTGTCCAAGACACAGTGGCCGCACGCCATCTGTCTCCATACCCCTCCAGGAGAACTTTCTCACTACCCCTCCAGATCTGTCTCACTACCCCTCCAGGAGATCTGTCTCACTACCCCTCCAGGAGATCTGTCTCACTACCCCGCCAGGAGATCTGTCTCACTACCCCTCCAGTAGGTCTGTCTCACTACCTCTCCATCTCTGTCTTATCCCCCGTACAGGCCTGTAGGCTTCTGGGTGCTCATTTATAAACCTTGCTTACGCATAAAATATGCCCCAAAACATGCATGCACCAGTTTTCACGCAAAAGTTGGCATTTATAAAAACTGAACATGACGTGAGAATGTGCTTATCCTCCCGCAAACTGTAGACCATGCGTTCGCACAGTTTGTAGTGGTTGGACTATTTCATTGAAAGAAGGCAACAGTAGCCTAGTAGCCTTGTGCATGAATAAAGATGACACTCTTATTCATAACAAAAAAACTGGTATCTAAATATAAAAACAAGATGCAATAATTTGCCATTAGTGAGAATTTATTGATTTTATCTTTGCGTTCTAAAATAAGTAGAAATAGGCATAATTTCCTATTATTTATTTCATTTCCATGATCATTGCAGAATAAATTCCTCACCTTTTCTGACTGTGATGGTTTCATACTCGTGAAGTAGCCTACAGGCCTGCAACGAGTTAGGATAGGCCACCATTCGTCCCATCTCTCATTTAATTGGACCCACTTCACAGTAGTAAATAGATAAGCTATTTCAAGTATTTTGCTCTGTGCGATCTGATCCGAAGAGCAGTTTAACAGTAGACCAGACCATTCACCTTTTCCATTGACGTTTGTAAGCCAGTCTACAGTGGGGAAAAAAAGTATTTAGTCAGCCACCAATTGTGCAAGTTCTCCCACTTAAAAAATTGAGAGAGGCCTGTAATTTTCATCATAGGTACACGTCAACTATGACAGACTAATTGAGAAAAAAACATCCAGAAAATCACATTGTAGGATTTTTAATGAATTTATTTGCAAATTATGGTGGAAAATAAGTATTTGGTCACCTACAAACAAGCAAGATTTCTGGCTCTCACAGACCTGTAACTTATTCTTTAAGAGGCTCCTCTGTCCACCACTCGTTACCTGTATTAATGGCACCTGTTTGAACTTGTTATCAGTATAAAAGACACCTGTCCACAACCTCAAACAGTCACACTCCAAACTCCACTATGGCCAAGACCAAAGAGCTGTCAAAGGACACCAGAAACAAAATTGTAGACCTGCACCAGGCTGGGAAGACTGCATCTGCAATAGGTAAGCAGCTTGGTTTGAAGAAATCAACTGTGGGAGCAATTATTAGGAAATGGAAGACATACAAGACCACTGATAATCTCCCTCGATTTGGGGCTCCACGCAAGATCTCACCCCGTGGGGTCAAAATGATCACAAGAACGGTGAGCAAAAATCCCAGAACGACACGGGGGGACCAGTGAATGATCTGCAGAGAGCTGGGACCAAAGTAACAAAGCCTACCATCAGTAACACACTATGCTGCCAGGGACTCAAATCCTGCAGTGCCAGACGTGTCCCCCTGCTTAAGCCAGTACATGTCCAGGCCCGTCTGAAGTTTGCTAGAGTGCATTTGGATGATCCAGAAGAGGATTGGGAGAATGTAATATGGTCAGATGAAACCAAAATATAACTTTTGGTAAAAACTCAACTCAGTCGTGTTTGGAGGACAAAGAATGCTGAGTTGCATCCAAAGAACACCATACCTACTGTGAAGCATGGGGGGTGGAAACATCATGCTTTGGGGTTGTTTTTCTGAAAAGGGACCAGGACGACTGATCCGGTAAAGGAAAGAATGAATGGGGCCATGTATCGTGAGATTTTGAGTGAAAACCTCCTTCCATCAGCAAGGGCATTGAAGATGAAACGTGGCTGGGTCTTTCAGCATGACAATGATCCCAAACACACCGCCCGGGCAACGAAGGAGTGGCTTCGTAAGAAGCATTTCAAGGTCCTGGAGTGGCCTAGCCAGTCTCCAGATCTCAACCCCATAGAAAATCTTTGGAGGGAGTTGAAAGTCTGTGTTGCCTAGCGACAGCCCCAAAACATCACTGCTCTAGAGGAGATCTGCATGGAGGAATGGGCCAAAATACCAGCAACAGTGTGTGAAAACCTTGTGAAGACTTACAGAAAACTTTTGACCTGTGTCATTGCCAACAAAGGGTATATAACAAAGTATTGAGAAACTTTTGTTATTGACCAAATACTTATTTTCCACCATAATTTGCAAATAAATTCATTAAAAATCCTACAATGTGATTTTCTGGATTTTTTTCCCTCAATTTGTCTGTCATAGTTGACGTGTACCTATGATGAAAATTACAGGCCTCTCTCATCTTTTTAAGTGGGAGAACTTGCACAATTGGTGGCTGACTAAATACTTTTTTTCCCCACTGTACATCTGAATACTCTAATGCCAAATTTCTCAAGTAGACAATATTTAATCTGGAAACATAATACATAATGAATATACCCATCATAACCATTACAGAATAAATTCCTCACCTTTTCTGGTCATGATGAGTTCATATTCCCAAAGCAGCCATACAACAAATTACCATGTGCTTCTCATTTACTTGGGCCTATTTGATAGGCTATTATAATTTTATGTTTTTGCTCTATACATCCGAAAGGGAGCGCAGTTTATAACATACAGTATAATTTAACAGGTGAACAGACTGTTATATTTAGAAGTGTGTAGGCTACCACTGTAAGTAGGTGTCACGATCGTCTAAGGAAGCGGACCAAAGCGCAGCGCGTTGAGTGAACATGACTTTATTAACTCAAAGTCTGGAACAAAACAACAAAACAAGAACGATTCGTGAAGTCCTCTGCTAAACTGACAGAACATGGAACAAAAACCCACAAACACAAGGTGAAAACACACAGTTTAAATATGGCTCCCAATCAGAGATAACGAGCCGACAGCTGACACTCGTTACCTCCGATTGGGAGTCATATGACTAACAAGAACAACCAAAACCAAGCACACCCAAATACCCAACATAACCAAACCAAACCCAACAAAACGAATACACCCTGGCTCAAATACAAAAGTCCCGGAGCCAGAGTGTCACAGTACCCCCCCCTAAAGGTGCGAACTCCGGGCGCACCAGCATACAGTCTAGGGGAGGGTCTGGGTGGGCGTCTGTCCACGGTGGCGGTTCTGGCCCTGGTCGTGGTCCCCACCCCACCTTAGTCACTATCCGCTTCCGTAGCCTCCTCCACATGACCACCCCCCAACTAAACCCCACTGGATTAAGGGGCGGCACCGGACTAAGGGACAGCACCGGACTCAATGGCGGATCCTGGCTGGCTGGCTCTGGCGGATCCTGGCTGGACGGCTCTGGCGGATCCTGGCTGGACGGCTCATGGCTGGCTGAAGGATCTGGCTGCTCATGGCTGGCTGACGGATCTGGCTGCTCATGGCTGGCTGACGGATCTGGCTGCTCATGGCTGGCCGACGGATCTGGCTGCTCATGGCTGGCTGACGGATCTGGCTGCTCATGGCTGGCTGAAGGATCTGGCTGCTCATGGCTGGCTGACGGATCTGGCTGCTCGCGGCTGGCGGACGGATCTGGCTGCTCATGGCTGGCGGAAGGCTCTGGCTGATCCTGTCTGGCGGAAGGCTCTGGCTGATCCTGTCTGGCGGAAGGCTCTAGCGGCTCGGTCTGGCGGACGGCTCTGAAGGCTCATGGCAGACGGGGCGGCTTTGCAGGCTCAGTCCAGACGGCCAGTTCAAGCGCCTTTGGGCAGACGGGCAGTTCAGACCCCGTTGGGCAGACGGCAGACTCTGGCCGTCTGAGGCGCACCGTAGGCCTGGTGCGTGGTGCCGGAACTGGAGGTACCGGGCTGAGGACACGCATCTCAGGGCTAGTGCGGGGAGAAGCAACAGGGCATGCTGGACCCTGGGAACGCACATAAAGCCTAGTGCGGGAGAAGGAACAGGGCATGCTGGACCCTGGGGACGCACATAAGGCCTAGTGCGGAGAGCAGCAACAGGACGCAGGACTCGGGGAACACACAGGAGGCTTGGTGCATGGTGTAGGCACTGGTGGTACTGGGCTGGAGCGGGAGGTGGCGCCGGAAATACCGGACCGTGCAGGCTTACTGGCCCCTTGAGCACTGAGCCTGCCCAACCTTACCCGAGTTGATGCTCCCCGTCGCCCGACCAGTACGGGGAGGTGGAATAACCCGCACCGGCCTATGTGGGCGAACCGGGAACACCATGCGTAAGGCTGGTGCCATGTACGCCGGCCCGAGGAGACGCACTGGTAGCCGGATGCGTTGGGCCGGCTTCATGACATCTGGCTCAACGCTCACTCTAACCCGGCAGATACGTGGAGCTGGAATGTACCGAACCGGGCTATGCCTGCGTACAGGAGACACCATGCGCTCTACTGCGTAACACAGTGTCTGTCCGTACTCTCGCTCTCCACGGTAAGTCCAGGGAGTAGGCGCAGGTCTCCTACCTGACTTCGCCACACTCCCTTTAAGCCCCCCCCCAATAAATGTTTGGGTAGTACTCTCGGGCTTCCAGTCTTGCCTCCGTGCTGCCTCCTCATATCGCCTCCTCTCGGCTTTAGCTGCCTCCAGCTCTTCACGAGGACGGCGATATTCTCCCGGTTGTGCCCAAGGACCCTTTCCATCCAGTATCTCCTCCCATGTCCATGAATCCTTTATAGGCGTCCATGAATCCTGTGTATGTGGGTCCTGTTGCCGCTTGACACGCCGCTTGGTCCTAGATTGGTGGGTTTTTCTGTCACGATCGTCTAAGGAAGCGGACCAAAGCGCAGCGCGTTGAGTGAACATGACTTTATTAACTCAAAGTCTGGAACAAAACAAGAACGATTCGTGAAGTCCTCTGCTAAACTGACAGAACATGGAACAAAAACCCACAAACACAAGGTGAAAACACACAGTTTAAATATGGCTCCCAATCAGAGATAACGAGCCGACAGCTGACACTCGTTACCTCCGATTGGGAGTCATATGACTAACAAGAACAACCAAAACCAAGCACACCCAAATACCCAACATAACCAAACCAAACCCAACAAAACGAATACACCCTGGCTCAAATACAAAAGTCCCGGAGCCAGAGTGTCACAGTAGGCCTGCTGTAGTAAAAAAAAAATCCCAAGTAGACAATGTTTCAGAATTTGCGGGCATTGCAGCATATATAGGTTCGGGAAAAAGTAAATGCAAAACATTATTGAATTCAAACGATCTGTTTACAGATCCACAACAATTTGCAATTGTTTTTGTCTTTCAGAAACAGTCAGATAAAGCAAATATCACTGCAAAAGGAAACATTCTGCCAACACCTCCAAAGACATTTCATCAAGTTCACCATTGATATTTCCTTTAGCCATACTGTGTTGGCCTAATTCCAATACTTCCAAAGTATACAGCAAATAAGGGCGTTATTGTCACCATAAAAGGTGAATGGTGGGTGTTTTTCGGCATAGTTATAATGCTCGTTCACACACAGTTTGACGACTGGTCTGATTTATGATGGTGAATGTGTATGTATGGCGTGCGGCAGGTTTATAAATCTCAATATTTTTGTGCAGATGTTTAGTGTAAAATGTACGCAACGGTTATAAATTAGGACCTGCAGTCTGAGGTGTCCAGAACCGCTCCCCCACAACCAACCGTTCCCTTGAGGAGATACCACTTCTTATCTGAACCTATTCCAAATAAATCCCACATAATGGAAACCAAACAAGGAGAGGAATACTGAATTACTTGACATAGTCAGTGTGGTATTCTGTTTTTTAGGGGTTTGTTGTACAAAGAAAGCTTGTTCTGCTGATTGTACACATTTCCCCTCTTTTGGTATAAAAACATTTTCTTACAATCTGTTTATGTCACAGTGTAAATGTGATTTTTTTCTAACTCTGGCAAAGTCTGATAAATAGTTATTTCCGATGATTGTGCAATACTCAACAGAATATGTGAGAAACTGCTAGCTATGATGAGACACTGCTCTGTATACACTCTGTATGTGTATCAATGAGAGTAGTTGGTTTACTTTTCCCTGTCATAAAGATACAAACTCAACATACATGAGAATGGTTCTCAATTCTACCCCTCAAAGACAGATTTACATTCACAGAGCTTAGTGCTGGAGAAAAAGTAAATGTTTTGAAATACTTCTTTGGCCCCAAATAGAGGAAGGCCTATTGCTGATTGCAGTGTACGGTTACCCCATTCTCTCTCTCTCTCTCTCTCTCTCTCTCTCTCTCTCTCTCTCTCTCTCTCTCTCTCTCTCTCTCTCTCTCTCTCTCTCTCTCTCTCTCTCTCTCTCTCTCTCTCTCTCTCTCTCTCTCTCTCTCTCTCTTTCTCTCTCTCTCTCTCTCTTCTCTCTCTCTCACTCTTTCTCTCTCTCTCTCTCTCTCAATTCAATTCAATTCAACTGGCTTTATTGGCATGGGAAATGTGTGTTTACATTGCCAAAGCAAGTTAAATATACAATAAACAAAATGTTTGATTTGTTTTCAAATTCTTTGTGGGTCTGTGTGATCTCTGGGAAATATGTGTCTCTGAGATGGTCATACATTTGGCAGGAGATTAGGAAGTGCAGCTCAGTTTCCAGTGTGCACATATCATGTGTGCACATATCCTGTCTTCTCTCGAGAGCCAGGTCTGCCTATGGCGGCCTCTCTCAATAGCAAGGCTATGCTCACTGAGTCTGTACATAGTCAAGGATTTTCTTAATTTTGTGTCAGTCACAGTGGTCAGGTATTCTGCCACTCTGTACTCTCTGTTTAGGGCCAGATAGCATTCCAATTTCCTCAGTTCTTTTGGTTGATTCTTTCCAGTGTGTCAAATAGTTATCTTTTTACTTCCTCATAATTTGGTTGGGTCTAATTGTGTTGCTGTCCTGGGGCTCTGTGGGGTGTGTTTGTAAACAGAGCCCCAGAACCAGCTGGCTGAGGGGACTCTTCTCTAGGTTAATCTCTCTGTAGGTGAGGGCTTTGTTGTGGAATGTGTGGGATGTTTCCACTTCACAATAACAACACTTACAGTTTACCGGGGCAGCTCTAGCAGGGCAGAAATTTGACGAACGGACTTGTTGGAAAGGTGGCATCCTATGTCGGTGCCACATTGAAAGTCACTGAGCTCTTCAGTACAGGCCATTCTACTGCCAATGTTTGTCTATGGAGATTGCATGGCTGTGTGCTCGACCTGACAGCAACGGGTGTGGCTGAAATAGCCGAATCCACTAATTTGAAGGCATGTCCACATACTTGTGGCCATGCAGTGTACCTGTGGTGCTGATGTTTAGGCCGAGGTAGGTATAGTTATTTGTGTGCTCTAAGGCCACGGTGTCTAGATATAATTTGTATTTGTTGTCCTGGCAACTGGACCTTTTTTGGAACACTGAGATTCACTGTCAGGGCCCAAGTCTAACAGAATCTGTGCAGAAGATTTAGGAGCTGCTGTAGGCCCTCCTTTGTTGGGGACAGAAGCACCAGATCATTTGCAAACAGTAGACATTTGATTTCAGAGTCCAGTAGGGTGAGGCCGGGTGCTGCAGACTGTTCTAGTGCCTTCGCCAACTCAGTTTATTAGGTACACCACCCCATTCACGAAAATGATTAGCTCCTACAGACAGTGAGTCACATGGCCATGGCTTGCTATATAAAGCAGGCAGGCAGACAGGGATTGAGGCATTCAGT
Source organism: Coregonus clupeaformis (assembly GCF_020615455.1). Taxonomy (NCBI): domain Eukaryota; kingdom Metazoa; phylum Chordata; class Actinopteri; order Salmoniformes; family Salmonidae; genus Coregonus; species Coregonus clupeaformis. Next base: position 28,989,796 of record NC_059217.1, on the reverse strand, counting down.
TACTGTTCAATTGAACGTTAAATTGCATTTGAGTCATTTAGCAGACGATCTTATCCAGAGCGACTTACAGGAGAAATTTTCGGTTAAGTGCCTTGCTCAAGGGCACATCGACAGATTTTTCACCTAGTTGGCTCGGGGATTAGAACCAGCGACCTTTCGGTTACTGGCACAACGCTTTTAACCAATAAGCTACCTAAGCGACTTTGAGCATGGTATGATGGTCGGTGCCAGGCGCGCCGGTTCTAGTATCTCAGAAACGGCCAGCCTCCCTGGCTTTTCACACACGACAGTGTCTAGGGTTTACCGAGAATAATGCGACAATCAAAAAACATCCAGTCAGAGGCAGTCCTGTGGGCGAAATGAGAAGTCGAAGGAGAATGTCAAGAATCGTGCATGCCAACAGGCGTGCCACAAACAGGCAAATAACAGCGCAGTACAACAGTGGTGTGCAGAACGGCATCTCGGAATGCATAGCTCGTCAGTCCTTGTCACGGATGGGCTATTGCAGCAGACGACCACACCGGGTTCCACTCCTATCAGCTAAAAACAAGAAGAAGCTGCTCCAGTGGGCACGTGATCACCAACACTGGACAATTGAGGAGTGGAAAAACATCACCTGGACCAACATGCTGATGGCAGAGTCAGGATTTGGCGTAAGTAGCATTAGTCCATTGCCCCATCCTGCCTGGTGTCAACAGTACAGGATGGTGGCGGTGGTGTAATGGTGTGGGGAATGTTTTCCTGGCACACGTTAGGTCCCTTGATACCAACTGAGCAACGCTTCCATGCCCCAAATAATTCAGGCTGTTCTGGAGGCAAAGGGGGGGTCCGACCCGGTACTAGATGGGTGTACCTAATAAACTGAGTGTATATGTTGAAGAGGGTGGGGCTCAAGCTGCATCCCTGTCTCACCCCACGGCCATAAGGGAAAATAAATCTGTGTGTTTATTGACAATTTTAACTGCACACTTATTGTTTGTGTATATTGATTTTATAATGTCATATGTTTTTCCCCCAACACCACTTTCCATCAATTTGTATAGCAGACCCTCATGCCAAATTGAGTCAAATGTTTTTTTGAAGTCAACAAAGAATGAGAAGACTTTGCTTTTGTATTAGTTTGTTTGCCTATAAGAGTGTTCAGGGTGTATACGTGGTCTGTTGTGTGCCGTTTTGGTAAGAAGCCATTGAGGAAATGTAGGAGTCTGCTGTTGATGATACTGCAGAGGATTTTTCCAAGATTGCGGTTGACGCAGATTGTACAGTAATTATTGGGGTCAAATTTGTCTACATTTTTTTGGATTGAGGTGACCAGACCTTGGTTCAAACTATTGGAGATACCAGAGTTGAAGATAATGTTGAGGAGTTTAAGCATAGCCTCTCTCTCTCTCTCTCTCTCTCTCTCTCTCTCTCTCTCTCTCTCTCTCTCTCTCTCTCTCTCTCTCTCTCTCTCTCTCTCTCTCTCTCTCTCTCTCTCTCTCTCTCTCTCTTCTCTACCTCTCTCTCTCTCTCTCTTCTCTACCTCTTCCCTTTTCTGTCCCAAGGCAGCAGACTACAGTTGTTTGTCTGTCATCAAGTGACCCGGGGACCTAGGGCAGTCCCCCCCCCCTTGCTATTGAGAGAGGCTGCCGTAGGCAGACCTGGCTCTCAAGAGAAGACAGGCTATGTGCACACTGCCCACAAAATGAGGTGGAAACTGAGCTGCACTTCCTAACCTCCTGCCAAATGTATGACCATATTAGAGACACATATTTCCCTCAGATTACAGAGATCCACAAAGAATTTGAAAACAAACCCAATTTTGATAAACTCCCTTATCTACTGGGTGAAAAACCTGTTGCCACAAGAAAAGGGCAACCAGTGAAGAACAAACACCATTGTAAATACAACCCGTATTTCTGTTTATTTATTTTCCCTTTTGTACTTTAACTATTTGCACATCGTTACAACAGTGTATATAGCCATAATATGACATTTGAAATGTCTATTCCTTTGGAACTTTTATGAGTGTAATGTGTACTGTTAATTTTTTATTGTTTATTTCACTTTTGTTTATCTATTTCACTTGCTTTGGCAATGTAAACATATGTTTTCCATGCAGAGAGAGAGAGAGAGAGAGAGAGAGAGAGAGAGAGAGAGAGAGAGAGAGAGAGAGAGAGAGAGAGAGAGAGAGAGAGAGAGAGAGAGAGAGAGAGAGAGAGAGAGAGAGAGAGAGAGAGAGAGAGAGAGAGAGAGAGAGAGAGAGAGAGAGAGAGAGAGAGAGAGAGAGAGAGAGAGAGAGAGAGAGAGAGAGAGAGAGAGAGAGAGAGAGAGAGAGAGAGAGAGAGAGCTGTTGTTCCACTGATATTCATTTCTCTGTTCTGATACTCACTCTGTTGTAAATTTCTGTTGAATGTCTGTGCGCTATGTTAGGCCAGTGGAGTTATGAGGGTCTGTCCTAGTAATCCAGTAAGTCAGAGTTTAAAAAAAAACATCTCCCAGAGCTAGTCCACTCCTGCATAAAAAGCCACACTATAGTATTTATTTTTGCTCGTAATAATACGCTCTGAACATGTTTTATGGAGTTTCATGCTGGATATAGGTTTAACAGTGAAAATCGCCAAACAAATCCTCCTAATATTTCAACTTAACTGTCCAGTGTCAAGATGGCAAAGTACCCTGTCAGCGTCAGGCTGAATTAGTCCTAGCACACACTTGATGAGGTAAAATAGATCCACTGTATCCCAGTCTTCAGGGAGAAAGAAGGGCTAGTCTGTTGCTACCTGGCCTTTCCGGACAGAAAAATCAAGAAAATAACAAGTTGTGTCCCGGTTCCTTGAAATGCTGCCAATTTGAGAAAGAGAGCGAGAAAAATCATAGGGCTGGTAGTAAAACAGTCACACACTGGTTCATCTCCCTGGTCATGCTGGCCCAGCCAGCCACCATAGAGGGAGACAGTAGTTAATCTCATTACCAACTCTGCAGTTTTATGTGGCTACAGCACTCACTCAGTCCCCACTCACCCACATGTATTACTCCTATTTTAAATGCTTCCCGGGACTGCATCTTAACACGCTGGAGTTATTTTAGGAACAGTGTGGAAAGGAAAAGAAGGAGAAACCAGAATGAAGCCCAACTAGAAGGGTTTGGCTGCAGCTGACGAAAAGGAATTCCCTCAAGTCATTGCAGATTTAGTTTTATTTGATACAGTGATAACATTCATATTAAGTGTCCGGATCCCTGAAAAGAATGGTAGCAGAAGGCCATGCTTCTCCAACGGCCTCTAGGTGAGTGTCTCAAGATAGATTAAATACATTAATGTAGCTAGACTCTGGCTCCTTCTGAAACTCCCAGAATGACATCAGGGTATGTGTGAAACTGAAGCTGACCCATTAAGACATGGGTTTTACACAGTTCAGATGATGCAGTGTGTGATTTATCTCCCCAGTTGTCCCCACAGAGCCAATACTATAGACTAGAGAGATTATTGGATATGGAACAAACTCCTAACAACTACAATATAAAGGTTAGCAACCAACATACTTTTTATTTATTTAATGAGGTATAGTACGCCAGACCAAACCAAGGCAGTAAAAGGTCCCTCCATAAAGTTTTTAATTAAAGAGTACATTTACTTGGGGCTGACACTGGCCGGGCAGAATTAATGAATGCCCTGTGCGTGTTGTCGTTAAAGCCCAGTGTTCACTCCCAGTGGTGGCAGCTTGGGGTTTATGGACAGGGATCTTTACTGGAGGAATGCCTCTTTATATTCTCTCACTGCAGATTGGAAATCTCAGCTAAGCAGTCACAGCTAAGCAGTAAATAAAGTCAGACTGGAAATACCATTTTTTTAAAAATCTCACTTAAAGAACATAAATAGTATTGCATAAAAGACTCTTGCTAAAATCAACAGTATTGCATCTCGTCTGTTTGGGTAAATACAAGGGCTATAAAGTACAAGAGCACCACACGGGAGGTTAGGAGAAAATATTTATTCATCTGTTGTGTGTGTTTATTGTATGTGGGAGTGTGTAGTGTGTGAATGTTTGTGTGTGCTATGCACAATCAAAAAGATTGTAGCATCCCCACACATAGGCTCTGTTTGTGTGGTGAGAGCCTATATGGGGCTGTGCAATGCAGATCTGAGCACCATATCAAGATATTAATGCTGCTCCTGTATTCCTCCAGGCTGAGAGCTTGTCCTCCACCATAGCAGCAACTAATAGATTTACTATGTAGTGAGACGTTAAACTAACAGATCGTACAGGCCCAATTTTGGCAGCAAGACGCTGTTCTTTTTCTCTGGTACAGCCGTCCCTACCGCGACAAATCTAACTGAAATTATATATTTTTTAAAGACAGAGAAAATAATAATTAACTCCGGAAGGTTGAATGGAGCTGAGCTGAAGGTTGGGACTAATAACAACTAATAACATCAACATAACTAATATAAAACATACTGTGTCCGTAAAATGTATATAGGTTATAGGTTAAGAACTTTTGTGACAGAGTACAGTTTGAAAGATATGGCAAATAGAACCGGATGGACATCAGAAATAGATGGGAGAGGTTGAGGGTAGAGGAAGGACAAACAAAATAGAACTATTGTAAAATAGACCTTGTCCATAAAATGCATATAGTATGTATAAGATGGAAGTAGAGACCTAAGTGTTGTTGTTCACTAGTTTACTTCAATTAGGGGAGGGGTGGTAGGGTTAGAAAGTAATAAAGGAAAATATATTTAAAAATAGGAATGTGTATATAGATGTATGTATATGTGTGTGTATGTATGTATGTATGTATGTATATATATTTATATATATATTTATAAAATAAAATAAAAATACACGTTTCTGTGTTGTAGAGAAAGCCATACAAAGTCTATTTTATCAAGCAATATTTCAATCTTGCGTGGAGTTAGTATCTTTGTGGGGAGAAAAAACGTTATGCAAATGTTCATCAGATCATGCCTTGTTACCAGTCAGTGTTGTATGCGTGAAGTCCCTCTGTGTCTTACAGTAGTTGTTTCTAACCATCAGAGCAGGCCTGGCTCTGTAGAAATCTCTCTTAAAAAGCTCAGACACACCGGTAGGATTGTTAAATGTTTGCCTGCCGACAGTGCTTAACACCTCTGAACAGTGTCGGCAGTCAATCTCTTTTGTGTTCACACAGCAAAGACCTTGGAAGTCGTCGGCCACTCAGCCTTGTTGATATACTCCAAACCAGAAGGTGGCAGTAGCATTGTTTGGCAATGCATATCCATGCGTATCGCTTATGGTCTAGATTCCAAGCTATCTGCGCTAATGTTGCTATTTTGTAGAAAGCCCTTGTTGATACTAGCCAGATGGCCACAGCTAGATAACTACCTAGCAAGATGACGAAAAAACAATTTAATTCACTCTCCATAATCCCATACTGCCAGTGTCAGCCCATAGCCAAATGTTTAGCTAGCTAGCTAACGTTAGCATATTCGCTAGATAGCACAACATAGCTAACTAGCTAAGGACACTAACACAAGCAGCTGTTTCATGGAAACTAGCTAATCCATTGTGATTGAATTATGTCAATTCTACAATTTAGTGTTGTGTGTATTGCTTCTGTACACTAAGCTAGCCACCATCCCATAGTCTACATTGCATATGAAGTGTGAGTGGCTCATCCGTGGATGTACGGAGAAAATGCCCTCTTTTTTTTCATTTTTTTGTTGGCTCCCCCACGTGAGGGTTCATGCTCTCTGATTGGCTCAAAGTCAAGTTGTTGGACACTGACGAGCATTGCAATTCTACAAGTAGAATTGGTAGGGTCGTCGCTACCGTGTCGGGACGCAGCAGGTACCGCTTTTGTTCTAGCAGGAGAAGGGACGGCCTCCCACTGTGATAAGTACTTATCGGCAGTGAGATTCTTGGTGTGTTCCATGCTTTAGACCCACAAAGCTGGAGTTTTGAGAAGAGAGTCACAGACTAGTACAGATCCACTCCTCTCTTTCAGAGGTTTGTCTCTCTCGCATGCAGCTCGACCTATTTGAAACACCTGTATAAATACTACTCCATCCCCTTCACTGTGTCTCTCCCTCTCCACTGGGCTCGGTTTCCACTCCCAGTAATGAAAACAGTGGCACACAGGAGCATCTGACTGGAGCTGTTTATGCGCTGGCCGTAGCGGTGCTGGCCTGGTGCTGGGGCTGCCTGGGGATCAGTTTCAAGTGGCCCAGCCCTGGCATTGATGTGGGTCCAGGGGGGTTTATTCAGGTGTGGCAACGTCGCCACTGATGTCTCCCGCGCGCTGCAGCCAGGTGCCTGGGCTCCGTTAGAAGGCCCAGTCTTCAGGCTGGGGTCTGAATAAGGAGCCTGTTGACGGAGCTCGTCTGTGGGGCCCTGTTGTTTCTTTCTCACACACACAGAGATGCTGGGCCATGGCGGATACCCGGTGGAACCCCGGAGAGGAGAGGGCAGCCCGGCCCTGCCCTGACCACAAGGGATGTGTATGTGTGTGCGTCAGTCACAACCGTGCTAAGAGCAAGCCCCACCTGGCTGAATAATTTTTTTTAATGATTATTTTCTTAAATACTTTGCAACAAGTGTAACATTGAAACGTCTTGAAACGTAACATCCTGAATACGATACTGGGCTAATAATGTGTAAAGCATTCACAAGCTCTCTCGTTGAATAATTTAAACCATTGGAATATTTGGAATGCGAAGAGAGCTCTTAGATTGAGGCCAGTGTTGTATAGTTATGCAGCCCTCCCAGTCCGATTAGTGTATGGAACCATTAATAGGGTTTGGAGGATAATCTTGAATTGATTCAGAATTACGTCTACAGATGTAGGATGTTAATTTGAGCCAGTTTACTACAGCAAGTTAATTATAATAATAATCCTGCAGCAACAGGAAATGTGAATTAGTATGTGTAAAGCTAAGGAGGCTAGGTTAAGGATGATATTGCCACCATGGTGCATCTGTAACAATGCAGGAATAATGGTTGGAGACAAGGTTTCCAGTTCAGGGTATTTATTAACTACCTAAAAAGGCACAGCACAAGGACAAGGTACGTTTGTGATACAAGTTATGATAGGAGGTTGTGGTTCTGGGGGATACAGTACATTAGGCTATAAAGAAAGCAAAGTGCCATAACTAATAGAATGTAAAAAGGTATAAGAAACAGGCTAACAGGAACAAAGGACATCAGTACAACAGTGGTGTACAGAATGTCATCTCGGAACGCCACAACTCGTCGGTCCTTGTCACGGATGGGCTATTGCAGCGACCACAAAAGGTTCCACTCCTATCATCTAAAAACAAGAATAAGCGGCTCCAGTGGGCATGTGATCACCAATACTGAACATTGAGGAGTGGAAAAATGTGCCTGGTGCGCCATGCCCCATCCTGCCTGGTGTCAATGGTACAGGCTGGCGGCGGTGGTGTAATGGTGTTGGGAATGTCTTCCTGGCAAACATTAGGTCCCTTGATACCAATTGAGCAACGTTTAAACGCCATACCTTTTAGAATCCATGCCCCAAAGAATTCAGGCTGTTCTGGAGGCAAAAGGGGGGTCCAACCTGGTAATTGATGGGTGTACCTAAAACTGGCCACTGACTTATATACCAGTCAAAAGTTTGGACACACATTTTACATTTTAGTCATTTAGCAGACGCTCTTATCCAGAGCGACTTACAGTTAGTGAGTGCATAAATTTCTTTTTTCATACTGGCCCCCCGGGAAACAAACCCACAACCCTGGCGTTGCAAGCGCCATGCTCTACCAACTGAGCTACACGGGACCTACTCTCAACCAGCTTCACCTGGAATGCTTTTTCAACAGTCTTGAAGGAGTTCCCACATATGCTGAGCACTTGTTGGCTGCTTTTCCTTCACTCTGCGGTCCGACTCATCCCAAACCATCTCAATTGGGTTGAGGTCGGGGGATTGTGGAGGCCAGGTCATCTGATGCAGCACTCCATCACTCTCCTTCTTGGTAAAATAGCCCTTACACAGCCTGGAGGTGTGTTTGGTCATTGTCCTTTTGAAAAACAAATGATAGTCCCACTAAGCCCAAACCAGATGGGATGGCGTAACACTGCAGAATGCTGTGGTAGCCATGCTGGTTAAGTATGCCTTGAATTCTAAATAAATCACAGACAGTGTCACCAGCAAAGCACCCCCACCTCCATGCTTTACGGTGGGAAATACACATGTGGAGATCATCCGTTCACCCACACCGCGTCTCACAAAGCCACGGCGGTTGGAACCAAAAATCTCCAATTTGGACTCCAGACCAAAGGACAAATTTCCACCGGTCTAATGTCCATTACTCGTGTTTCTTGGCCCAAGCAAGTTTCTTCTTCTTATTGGTGTCCTTTAGTAGTGGTTTCTTTGCAGCAATTCGACCATGAAGGCCTGATTCACACAGTCTCCTCTGAACAGTTGATGTTGAGATGTGTCTGTTACTTGAACTCTGTGAAGCATTTATTTTGGGCTGCAATTTCTGAGGCTGGTACCTCTAATGAACGTATCCTCTGCAGCAGAGGTAACTCTTGGTCTTCCATTCCTGTGGTGGTCCTCATGAGAGCCACTTTCATCATAGCACTTGAGGGTTTTTGTGACTGCACTTGAAGAAACTTTCAAAGTAATGATGGACTGTTGTTTCTCTTTGCTTATTTGAGCTGTTCTTGCCATAATATGGACTTGGTATTTTACCAAATAGGGCAATCTTCTGTATACTCCCCCTACCTTGTCACAACAGAACTGATTGGCTCAAACACATTAAGAAGGAAAGAAATTCCACAAATAAACTTTTAAGAAGGCACACCTGTTAATTGAAATGCATTCCAGGTGACTATCTCATGAAGCTGGTTGAGAGAATGCCAAGAATGTGCAAAGCTGTCATCAAGGCAAAGGGTGGCGATTTGAACTATTTCAAACCTCAAATATATTTTGATTTGTTTAGCACTTTATTGTTTACTACATGATTCCATATGTGTTATTTCATAGTTTTGATGTCTTCACTATTATTCTACAATGTAAAAAATAGTAAAAATAAAGAAAAACCCTTGAATGAGTAGGTGTGTCCAAACCTTTGACTGGTAGTGTATACACACATATTCAGACAACAAAGGAAGTATTTTAAGGCATATAAACATTCTAATTGGCAATATACACTACTGTTCAAAAGTTTGTGGTCACTTGTCCTTGTTTTTGAAAGACAAGCAATTTTTTTGTCCATTAAAATGACATCAAATTGATCAGAAATACAGCGTAGACATTGTTAATGTTGTAAATGGCTATTGTAGCTGGAAACGGCTGATGTTTAATGGAATATCTACATAGGCGTACAGAGGCCCATTATCAGCAACCGTCAGTCCTGTGTTCCAATGGCATGTTGTGTTTGCTAATCCAAGTTTATCATTTTAAAAGTCTAATTAATCATTAGAAAACCCTTTTGCAATTATGATAGCACAGCTGAAAACTGTTTTGCTGATTAAAGAAGCAATAAAACTGGCCTTCTTGAGACTAGTTGAGTATCTGGAGCATCAGCAATTGTGGGTTCAATTACAGGCTCAAAATGAAACACAATTGCTGATGCTCCAGATACTCAACTAGTCTCAAGAAGGCCAGTTTTATTGCTTCTTTAATCAGCACAACAGTTTTCAGCTGTGCATAATTGCAAAAGGGTTTTCTAATGATCAATTAGCCTTTTAAAATGATAAACTTGGATTAGCAAACACAACGTGCCATTGGAACACAGGACTGATGGATGCTGATAATGGGCCTCTGTACGCCTATGTAGATATTCCATTACAAATCAGCCATTTCCAGCTACAATAGCCATTTACAACATTAACAATGTCTACACTGTATTTCGGATCAATTTGATGTTATTTTAATGGATAAAAAATTTGCTTTTCTTTCGAAAACAAGGACATTTCTAAGTGACCCCAAACTTTTGAACGTTAGTGTATATATGGGGGATACAACCATCCCAGCTCTGCAGATTTTGCTGCCAAGAGACAGAATCATTAGATCACTTGTTTTGGTATTGCCCATATGTAGCTTGTTTTTGGTCACAGGTTCAGGAATGGTTGAACATTTACATTTACTTGGAGCTAACTCTGCAAATAGCACTGCTTGGTGGATGGGAAAAGTCATAGTCAGTCGATCAATAATATAATAATACTCTTAGCAAAGGTGTTTATCTTTAATTTACAATCTGTAGAAACTATGAGAATAGAAAGGTTCAGAACTTTTGTGAAACAGCACAGTGGAAAAATATATGTCAGCTAGAAATCTGTTCTTCAGAGATAGATGGGAGGGGTTGAGGGTAGCTGAAGGCTGGGACTAAAAACAAACAAAGATACCTAATGTAAAATATACTGTCCTTGAAATGTATGTAGCATGTATAAGCTGGAAGTGGAAGCCTAAATATTGTTGTCCATTAGTTTACTCCAGTTAGGGGAGGGGTGGTAGGGTTAGGGGAAAATAATAAAGAAGGAAAATATATTTAAAGATATATATATTTAAAATAATATATATTTTACAAATAAAAAATATATGGGGGATTGGAAATGATGCAGACAATTACATTGATAAAGCCACAATCTATCTGCAATATTAAAGCTGATCTACCCCCTAAAAAAATTACTTTAAAAAAAACATGACGCACAGTTTTTGTCTCACACCCAGGCATCCTTTACTGAGCATCCTTTCGCTGAGTTCATCTATAGTCACACCCACACACACACTTTTATGATACGCTTCACCACTGCACAATTAATACTTTAACACTTTGCTTCAATATTGACATTTTTATATACTCTATAATGTTGTTGTGTTTTATACTTTACATAGTTGTTTTTTTTCAAACAAAAAATTGACATTTATTTTTTAAACATTTATATTCTCTTTATTTTATAGTGGTGTATGTTAGAGTGGCATACCGACTCAGCATACCGATCTGACACTTTGACTGCCATTGGAGCCAGATGTTTTAAAAGAGGGGTAAAAGCTATACATCATTGAGCGGAACCCCAGAATCCCCCAGAATTAGGGTTGCAAAATTCTGGTAACTTTCCACACATTTCCAGGTTTTCCAGAAATCCCGGTTGGAAGATCCCTGGAAACGAGAAGGAATAAGCAGCAAATACGGAATCCTCGTACCAGGATTTCTGGAAAATCTGGGAATTTAGGGAAAGTTACAGGCATTTTGCAACGTACCCAGAAGTTGTGTAGTTTCCACTGCTCCTGATGGAAGCTATACAAACAGCCAGCCCCAACCTAACCTAATGAAAGGCCTCCCAGGGGCTGGGGCTGGAAGTGGGACTAATAACCTTCTAAATAAGTCTCTCAGAGTGCTGAAAAGCCGGCTCTTTTCTCCTATAAGTGTATATGTGCTGTAAAGTCTTTTCCAGCGTGCTACTGTAACTTTACGACTTCTTTTTATCCTTTATTGAAAAACTCTGTCGTCTGTCGGAACTTTGGGAGGAAGCTGAATCTGAAATGTATTTTGATGGATAAAAGTCAAGTTTTAATGTACTTCACAGGGCTTTTGATTTTATTGGTTTAAGATGCAAATGGGAATAAATTATAGTAATGGACCTAGTGGGAAAATGATAATGTACTGCTTGTGAATGTGTTATGAATGTGTTATGCATGTGTTATTATCAGAGGTGGTTACATGGCACCGTGCTTTGTGCAGTGCACTGAGTCAGGGGATTGGGGTGGACAGACAGACAGACAGACAGACAGACAGACAGACAGACAGACAAACGGGGGGCATGGGGACAGGCTGTTATGGCTGCCACAGAGGCCCAGGAAGTGTCCAGCCTATCATTATATTTCCTGTTAAATCTCCTGACTGATGGACTGAGTGCAGAGGCCTCTGATAGCTGTGGGGTACACAGTGAGGCAACTTTATAGACCAGGAGTCTATTCATTACATTTACATTTTACATTTTAGTAATTTAGCAGACGCTCTTATCCAGAGCGACTTACAGTTAGTGAGTGCATACATTTTCATACTGGCCCCCCGTGGGAAACGAACCCACAACCCTGGCGTTGCAAGCGCCATGCTCTACCAACTGAGCTACAGGGGACCCTACACACCCCAGACCCAGGGTACAGCCGGGTGGAAAGGTTTCTAGGTACATAAGGGTTTAGCTCGGCTAACTCCCAGGAGTAAGTGAGTCAGATATGATTGAATTATAAAATGTTTTTGGTCTGACTGATGTATCGATTTTCATTGTATATTGTGCAAAAGTTGTCTCATGAAAGACTTTACATTTTCCAGGTCGTCATGTGAGAACTTGGCATTTCTAGAGTTTCTTTGGGAAGGGGTGCTCTATGAGTCATGGGGGTGGGGGATGGAAAGCACCATCGGACACTAGACAGCCTGGTGACGTTAGCATGAGGAGGGCATACTCACCAGCCGGCCTATTGTCCCTCTTTTAGTAGTCAGAAAGGGTACATCACCTCTCTATACACTGGGACAAAAGACAATTTACTTAAATATAATTGAAATGATTAATGGTAACAACGCTATTTTGGCTGATACTATCTCCCCTGAGAGAAATGAGGGTTCCTCTAATCAGAAACCTCAAAAACAAACATTGGAGTGAAAAAGGCCAAACGTCAGCAGCAGTGGCGGTGGCGGAGAGAGGGCGCTAGGGCGCTTCTAAAAAAATTATTTTAAAAATAAAAAAATAAAAAAATAATAATAATAATAATAAAAACATCAGTATGTCAATATTTGTGTGTTTGAAATATGGAATGCACACAGTAATATGTGTAAGGATGATAGAAAATCATATTCGCAACCTTTCCTCTGCCTGTCAAACGCCTCGTCAGCTCTGGGCGCGATACAGAAAGTGCCCCGAGGAGGCGGGTCTACGTAGCAGTTAAGCCAATTGCTAATTTAAGATATGAATGTATGACATAAAATGTAGTCAATAAGCGATCTTAAATCGAATCCAAGGAGGGCGATCAGCTCTTGCTTCCGCCCTGATAATAGAGGACCGGGGTCCAGTGACGCCATTTTACTAGACAACAATGCGCGAACGCAAACGTTACTCCTCCAAGACCCAACCCTAACTCGGTGAAATCTCTCCTCCAAGATCCGTTTTGAGAGGAGAACTTTGTCAGAGAAAGTTCGGGTGAAAGAGCTAGCTGGGCCCAGATCAACGTGACCTCTCAATCAGACAGCAGGCTAGCGGGAAAGGGAAGCAGTATATGCGCGTCTCCCGTAGCTGGTACACCAGGAAGGTTTGGCTAGCTGGGTGCACTGATGCTAATGCTTTATTTTGCTTTCCGTGCTTGCTTTTTAAAACGAAGGGGTCAGATTCAGCATGGACAGGTAACGGAGTGAGGGATATGAAGCACCTGTCAGAGAAGGTAAAGAAAGCTGAGAACACCAGGGCGCACATGGACAACTCTGTAAAGCTAGCTGTATAAGGGTAGGGGAACATTGCTACGCAGCTGGATGCGGCCACAGGATTGCGGTGAGGAAACACAATGAGGAGGTGGATAAAAAGCAGGCACATTCTATCCAAAATTATCGATTGTGTGAAGTTCTGTGGGGCTTTTGAGTTGGCCTCATGCGTGGGCACGAGGAGACTGACTCCTCAGACAACCCGGCATTTTCCAGTGGTGGATTTTGTTGCCTCTCCGACAGTGTGCTGGAGGAGCGCCTGAAGAGTACCGTTATCGTTAAGGGCACGTCAAAGACGATACAGAAGAGCCTGTTGGACTGTATGCTGTCAATGCTTAAGGATTACATCCTGGAGGAAGTAAAGAGTGCTGATTTTATCGCCATTCAAGCTGACGAGACGACTGACGCTTTCCACCCACTGCCAGTTGGTGCTTGTGTGAGTGATTATTACAGAGCCGTCACAATTATATTTGTTTTAGTATTTTAAAAGGAAAGAGAAGACACAATCAGACGTTGATAATAATGCAGGAAAGTACTACACAGTTTGTAATAATTATTCAGGTGTCCACCAGGTCAATTTCTAGAAGAGGCCTAGTTGTTATTGAATATTAACTTTATTGCTAAGTGAACAGCAGAACAAAATTATGTTGTCATCCCTCTCACAAATGTAATAGAAAAAGGCTTTAAAACGTAATAACAAGTTAAATTATGCATACAGGTTAAAAGCAGTTACTAGACATAGTTTGTGGTATATACACACTGTCTGTCTGTCTGTCTGTCTGTCTGTCTGTCTATATATATATATATAAGTCACTTGAGGGGAATTACAGTGAGTTAAGAAGCCTGATTGCAAGTTATCAAATTAAACTTTAATTTTTGGACCCAGGGCCTCAATTCCCTCTTTTTGTGTGGGGAGAGAGGCATCTGACGAGCAGCAACAGCCCATCAAGCGACGGAGGATGCTGGGACCAGGAGAACAACAGAGGTTGGCTATAGAGGTAAGTTGTGATGTAATTGTCAGTGTTTCCCACCTAGAACTTTTTTCAGGCCTGGTAGTATGTAGCCAAAACCCTGAACAATCAGCACCTTGGTAATCATATACTTGAGTTGGACAAGGTAGCATGTGTCAGTCAGGATCACTTGCATCAAAATAGCTTAATTGCAAATTAAAGCTGATGATGTATCTTTTACAGGTATGTGATACCATCCTGAGTCATGCCAAAGAGAGGTTCTCCTTCACCCAGCACCTCATCAGCGCAACACTATTGCACGGAGAGTTGTTCCCACAACACAGTGTGAAGTTCCGACCGATACAGCGCTTGAAACAACCGTGGGAGGCGTACCCCATGTTGAACAAGGCCAAGCTCAAAACCAAACTGTCCCTCATCTATGAGAACAGTGAGTTCAAGGCTTGTAGTGGTGCAGTGCCCCTGTACCAGTTCTTCATGGAGAACAACCTTCAGAGCACTTTCACAGAGACTGCCAGCCTCCTCAAGATCCTCATCACCACACCCATGACAACTGCTGAGTCAGAAAGGTGCTTCTCTACACTGAAAAGGATCAAGACCTTCCTGAGAAACAGCATGACACAGGATCGCCTGAACGCTCTGGCCATGCTCTCCATGGAGAAGAAACTTGTGGGACATTCCTGACTTTAATCAAAGGGTCATTGAGAGGTTTGCCACCAGAAGGACAGACGGGCAAAATTCCTGTACAAATAAGATGACAGACACACACACACAGAGCAGCTCTGGCCGCATGTTTCTTTGTATATAGTTGACCTTAGCATAAAAAATCCAGTTATATATGGTACTCTAGAAAGTCTTAATAGTGTCTTTGCTAATATTACTGTATATATGTTGTTTTGTATCAATTAATTGTTGCAGTTCTGGAGCACATTAACAATTAGTCACATTTAGTATGATCATAAAATACTGTATGCTATTCTTCCAGTCAAAGGTTTGAGTTCATCCACTTGATATCCATTTCTATATTATACATCCTTTCATACAGTGTAAGATTTCCTATAAACTTTATAATAATTTCATGTTATTGTCCACTTTCCACTCTGTTCTGACAGCATGCCTGTTGCGTTGCCTGTTTACTACCAATGGTGAAAAGTTCACTTTAAATGCAAATGAAAGGCTTGGGTTTGTGTAATATGTTTTTGTGTAAGAATGCCTCAACTTTTTAATATTGGCATTAAATAATTACTGAATGTTTCACTGAGCACTGCTGTCCTGCAGTTTGTGTTAAAATATATCGCGATGGTTTACAGGAAAAAAAAGTATGGCACAGCCCCACCGAGAATATTTTTCACCAGCCGCCACTGGTCAGCAGTAACTTGCTATGAAATGGGGGAGGGGAACAGTTAGACCAGGAGAAATCTCTTCAGTCACCAGCAGGCTGTGCTATAGCAGCATCTTTCCTCACTGCACTGAACTCCCTTCACACTCATACTGAGTTACACAATATAATAATTTAAAGATATGGTTTTATTTTTGTCTTTTGAATAGCGTGGATTCATTAATTCAATCGTATTGCTGCCATGCCATATTTCCAGAGTGAAGAAAAGGAAATAGTTAAGCAGTCGAGAGTTGAGTGAAAGTGGAAATGTCATTGTCAAGTGTTTTCCAGGGTTTGTAAGGGTGTGCCTGCCCAACTCGGTCAAGCCCTCTCCCTGGCCACTGCACGGAATTCATTATTATACGTCTACAACTCTTTTCCATTAGTGTTGTTCAGAGAGAAATTACACAAAATAATTTACTATCAAAATATATTTTTTTATATCTTTAAATCAAAAACAGATGTTTTTAGTTTCTGTCCAAAAGGATTCACTTTTCATGTCAGAAATTAGAGGACTGTTTTCCAGCTGTGAACAACATCCAATGTTCTATAGAAGTGTATAAAGATGGCACTAACTACAGGCCACTTTTCTTTTGAACAGACTTTGATAATCAGAACCTGTTATCTTTCCAGCCCTTATACCCAGTCAGTGTGTGATGAGATTAGCCCAGTGATACAGGTAAGTAATAAAGTCCAGTGATACAGCCCAGTGATACAGCCCAGTTATACAGTCCAGTGAGCCAGTGATACAGCCCAGTGATACAGCCCAGTGATACAGTCCAGTGAGCCAGTGATACAGCCCAGTGATACAGCCCAGTGATACAGGCCAGTGATACAGCCCAGTGATACAGCCCAGTGATACAGCCCAGTGATACAGTCCAGTGATACAGCCCAGTGATACAGGCCAATGATACAGACCAGTGATACAACCCAGTGATACAGGCCAGCCCCAGTGTATTAGGATGTTCTCTCCACTGCAGGTTTCTCTCCAGCCTCACTCTCTCTCCCTGGCAGCCCGCAGTCACATTGGCAATCTTACAACATTGTCAGTTTCAGGAAATGCACTCACGCTGTTGGGAAGTGAGGTATATGCCGCTGGCCAGGACTGTTTTTCTGCTCCTTACGGGAAGCAGGCCGGCGTGGGGCTGTGGAGCTGTGGGCCAGAGCAACTCTGTTTTCATTTCATGCTGAAACAGAGGCTGGCCTTCCCACACACACACACACGCATGCACGCACACATACATGTTTGTTTTGCTATCCTTGTGGGGACCAAACAAAATCCTATGTCCCCTAACCCTAAACCTAACCCTAACCCTTAACCTAACCTTAACCTTAACCCCTAAGCCTAATTTTTCTTGTTTTAATATCCTTGTGAGGACTTCTGGTCCCCACAAGGATTGTAAAACCAAACAAACACACTCACACACCCTAGCCCTCACACTTTCTATAGTTGGCTCTGGAAAAAGTATTTGTTTTACTTTATTGTTTTGCTTTTAATTGGTGTATATTGGTATATATTGGTGTATATCGGTGTATATCGGTGTATATTGGTGCATATTGGTGTATATCGGTGTATATCTGTGTATATTGGTGCATATTGGTGTATATCGGTGTATATCGGTGTATATCGGTGTATATTGCTGTATATTGTTGTTGCTAAGTCTCCATTTTGGCATGCAGTCAACTGTCTCTTTTTCCCCATTTCACATGATGAATCACATAAACATGGAAAGTAACCTCACATGATTTGTTGCAGCATTGCAGAGCAGAAGTGCGTGCATAAAAAATGACAATAACAGAGCCTGGTGTTTTGGTCCGGGCCAGACAGCCGGGCATGAGTGTGATGCATGAGCAAAGGGAGAGGGTTAGGCTGGGCTGGGCTGAGCAGAGCAGAGGAGAGGAGAGGAGAGAAGCAGCCTGGGGCCTGATCAGTCTGCTCTGCCTAAGCCCAAACAGGATATTGTAGTACACAGACACAGATTCCTCTGGCTCTCTCTGTCTAGAGAGACATTCACAGCAGAGACACACTGCACGGCACGCAGCACCCCTGGCCATGCATTGTCCCCCTACACATCACAATATTTCCTCAGTGTAGACTTTATGGTTCAGTGTAGAATTACAGAAGATTTCAGAGGAAAATCGTGAGTAATGTACAGTAGCATATGCCTTGTTGAATATGAACTGAGAGTATAACTCTCAGTATAACTGAGAGTGGCACAGTGGTCTAAGGCACTGCATCGCAGTGCTAGCTGTGCCACTAGAGATCCTGGTTCGAATCCAGGCTCTGTCGTAGCTGCGACCGGGAGACCCATGGGGCGGCGCGCAATTGGCCCAGCGTCGTCCAGGGTAGGGGAGGGAATCGCCGGCAGGGATGTAGCTCAGTTGATAGAGCATGGCGTTTGCAACGCCAGGGTTGTGGATTTGATTCCCACAGGGGGTATGAAAAAAAAAACTAAAAACTAACTGTAAGTCGCTCTGGATAAGAGCGTCTGCTAAATGACAAAAACATTTAAAATTTAAAATAAAAACAGCAGGTTAGCGTTTTTCGTCATGAGTCTTGTCCTGGAGGCAGCTCTGCAGAGTGGTCACTAGCTGGCACAGCCACAAACTTCTAAACCATAACCCTAACCCTAACGTTAACCACACTGCTAACCCTAATGTCTAACCTTAACCTTAAATGAAGACCAAAAAGCACATTTTTGTTCTGATTAACTTTTACAATATAGCCAATTTTGACTTTGCAGGTGGCCCATCTAATGGAAATCACTCAGTTCTGCCTCAAGGACAAGACTCATCCCAATAAACATAACCTGCATAAAAACTACAAGAACTCTTCTGTTGGAGACAGTTAGTTTGCTCTCTGAAAATCTTTGGATATGGAACTGAAGAGAGGGTGGCCAAGGAAAACGTCTGAGTGAGGAGAGAGGAAGGCGGAACGGATTCACCTAGTATTTGGGAGGTGGAGCACAGAGCAGGCTATGTTTGTGTAACCGGATTCATCTCGCCTGGTTGTCAAGAGCATTCAGATGAGCTGTTTGTGAAGAGACAGTGTTTGGCAGAGTGGGGTTGACACTTGTTGGACAGAGGCTGGGATGTGTCCCAAATGGCACCCTATTCCCTATATAGTGCACAACTTTTGACTAGAGCCCTATTGTTCCTGGTCAAAAGTAGTACACTACATAGGGAATAGGCTCAGTCTTTCAGGACTAAACTCTACCCATAGACCTCCAACACTGGGAGAACGAGAGAGTACACAGTGTCTTAGGGTGAGACCAAACACTACCCATAGACCTCCAACACTGGGAGAAAGAGAGAGTCCTCAGTGTCTTAGGGTGATCCCAAACACTACCCATAGGCCTTGAACACTGGGAGAAGATCCAACACTGTATATACAGTACCAGTCAAAAGTTTGGACACACCTACTCATTCTTCGATTTTTCTTTATTTTTACTATTTTCTACATTGTAGAATAATAGTGAAGACATCAAAACTATGAAATAACACATATGGAATCATGTAGTAACCAAAAAAGTGTTAAACAAATCAAAATATATTTGAGATTTGAGATTCTTCAAAGTAGCCACCCTTTGCCTTGATGACAGCTTTGCACACTCTTGGCATTCTCTCAACCAGCTTCATGAGGTAGTCACCTGGAATTCATTTCAATTAACAGGTGTGCCTTGTTAAAAGTTAATTTGTGAAATGTATTTCCTTCTTAATGCGTTTGAGCCAATCAGTTGTGTTGTGACAAGGTAGGGGTGGTATACAGAAGATAGCCCTATTTGGTTAAAGATCAAGTCCATATTATGGCAAGAACAGCTCAAATACAGTTGAAGTCAGAAGTTTACATACACTTAGGTTGGAGTCATTAAAACTAGTTTTTTAACCACTCCATACATTTCTTGTTAACAAACTATAGTTTTGGCAAGTCAGTTAGGACATCTACTTTGTGCATGACACAAGTAATTTTTCCAACAATTGTTTACAGACAGATTATTTCACTTATAATTCACTGTATCACAATTCCAGTGGGTCAGAAGTTTACATACACTAAGTTGACTGTGCCTTTATACAGCTTGGAAAATCCCAGAAAATGCTGTCATGTCTTTAGAAGCTTCTGATAGGCTAATTGACATCATTTGAGTCAATTGGAGGTGTACCTGTGGATATATTTCAAGGCCTACCTTCAAACTCAGTGCCTCTTTGCTTGACATCATGGGAAAATCAAAAGAAATCAGCCAAGACCTCAGAAAAAAAATTGTAGACCTCCACAAGTCTGGTTCATCCTTGGGAGCAATTTCCAAATGCCTGAAGGTACCACGTTCATCTGTACAAACAATAGTACGCAAGTATAAATACCATGGGAACACGCAGCCGTCATACCGCTCAGGAAGGAGACGCGTTCTGTCTCCTAGAGATGAACGTACTTTGGTGCGAAAAGTGCAAATCAATCCCAGAACAACAGCAAAGGACCTTGTGAAGATGCTTGAGGAAACAGGTACAAAAGTATCTATATCCACAGTAAAACGAGTCCTATATCGACATAACCTGAAAGGCCGCTCAGCAAGGAAGAAGCCACTGCTCCAAAACTGGCATAAAAAAGCCAGACTATGGATTGCAACTGCACAAAGATAGTACTTTTTTGAGAAATGTCCTCTCGTCTGATGAAACAAAAATAGAACTGTTTGGCCATAATGACCATCGTTTTGTTTGGATGAAAAAGGGGGATGCTTGCAAGACGAAGAACACCATCCCAACCGTGAAGCACGGGGGTGGCAGCATCATGCAGTGGGGGTACTTGGCTGCAGGAGGGACTGGTGCACTTCACAAAATAGATGGCATCATGAGGAAGGAAAATTATGTGGATATATTGAAGCAACATCTCAAGACATCAGTCAGGAAGTTAAAGCTTGGTCGCAAATGGGTCTTCCAAATGGACAATGACCCAAGCTTACTTCCAAAGTTGTGGCAAAATGGCCATCACAAAGCCCTGACCTCAATCCTATAGAACATTTGTGGGCAAAACTTAAAAAGCGTGTGCGAGCAAGAAGGCCTACAAACCTGACTCAGTTACACCAGCGCTGTCAGGAGGAATGGGCCAAAATTCACCCAACTTATTGTGAGAAGCTTTTGGAAGGCTACCCGAAACGTTTGACCCAAGTTAAACAATTTAAAGGCAATGCTACCAAATACTAATTGAGTGTATGTAAACTTCTGACACACTGGGAATGTGATGAAATAAATAAAAGCTGAAATAAAACATTCTCTCTACTATTATTCTGACATTTCACATTCTAAAAATAAAGTGGTGATCCTAACTGACCATAGACAGGGAATTTTTACTAGGATTTAATGTCAGGAATTGTAAAAAACAGAGTTTAAATATATTTGGCTAAGGTGTATGTAAACTTCAGACTTCAACTGTAAGTAAAGAGAAACGACAGTCCATCATTACTTTAAGACATGAAGGTCAATCAATCCGGAACATTTCAAGAACTTTGAACGTTTCTTCAACTGCAGTTGCAAAAACCATCAAGCGCTATGATGAATGTGGTTCTCATGAGGACCACCACAGGAAAGGAAGACCAAGAGTTACCTCTGCTGCAGAGGATAAGTTAATTAGAATAAACTGCACCTCAGATTGCAGCCCAAATAAATGCTTCACAGAGTTGAAGTAACAGACACATCTCAACATCAACTGTTTAGAGGAGACTGCTTGTATCAGGCCTTCATGTTCAAATTGCTGCAAAGAAACCACTACTAAAGGACACCAATAAGAAGAAGAGACTTGCTTGGGCCAATGAACACGAGCAATGGACATTAGACCGGTGGAAATCTGTCCTTTGGTCTGATGAGTCCAAATTTGAGATTTTTGGTTCCATCCGCCAGGTCTTTGTGAGACGCAGAGTAGGTGAACAGATGATCTCCGCATGTGTGGTTCCCAATGTGAAGCATGGGGGAGGAGGTGTGACGGTGTGGGGGTGCTTTGCTGGTGACACTTTAGGTGATTTATTTAGAATTCAAGACACACTTAACCAGCATGGCTATAACAGCATTCTGCAGCGATACCCAATCCATTCTGGTTTGCGCTTAGTGGTACTATCATTTGTTTTTCAACAGGACAATGACCCAAAACACACCTCCAGGCTGTGTAAGGGCTATTTGACCAAGAAGGAGAGTGATGGAGTGCTGCATCAGATGACCTGGCCTCCACAATCACCCGGCCTCAGCCCAATTGAGATGGTTTGGGATGAGTTGGACTGCAGAGTGAAGGAAAAGCAGCCAACAAGTGCTCAGCATATGTGGGAACTCCTTCAAGACTGTTGGAAAAGCATTCCTCATGAAGCTGGTTGAGAGAATGCCAAGAGTGTGCAAAGCTGTCATCAAGGCAAAGGGTGGCTACTTTGAAGAGTCTAAAATATATTTATATCTAATGAACTTATCCTCTGCAGCAGAGGTAACTCTTGGTCTTCCTTTCCTGTGGCGGTCCTCATGAGAGCCACTTTCATCATAGCGCTTGATGGTTTTTGCAACTGCACTTGAAGAAACGTTCAAAGTTCTTGACTGACCTTCATGTCTTAAAGTAATGATGGACTGTCGTTTCTCTTTACTTATTTTAGCTGTTCTTGCCATAAAGTGCCAAGTCTAGGTCCAAAAGACTTCTCAACAGCTTCTACCCCCAAGCCATAAGACTCCTGAACAGCTAATCATGGCTACCCGGACTATTTGCACTGCCCCCCCACCCCATCCTTTTTACGCTGCTGCTACTCTGTTAATTATTTATGCATAGTCACTTTAACTCTACCCACATGTACATATTACTTCAACTATCTCAACTAGCTGGTGCCCCCGCACACTGACTCTGCACCGGTACCCCCCTGTATATATAGCCTCCCTACAGTTATTTTATTTTACTTCTGCTCTTTTTTTCTCAACACTTTTTTTGTTGTTGTTTTATTTTTACTTTTTTTGTTAAAAATAAATGCACTGTTGGTTAAGGGCTGTAAGTAAGCATTTCACTGTAATGTCTGCACCTGTTGTATTCGGCGCATGTGACCAATAAAATTTTATTTGATTTGATTTGATTTGATGTGGACCTGGTCTTTTACCAAATAGGGCTATCTTCTGTATACCACCCCTACCTTGTCACAACACAACTGATTGGCTCAAACGCATTAAGAAGGAAATACATTTCACAAATTAACTTTTAACAAGGCACACCTGTTAATTGAAATGCATTCCAGGTGACTACCTCATGAAGCTGGTTGAGAGAATGCCAAGAGTGTGCAAAGCTGTCATCAAGGCAAAGGGTGGCTACTTTGAAGAATCTCAAATCTCAAATATATTTTGATTTGTTTAACATCAGAGACAGACTGATATTCTGCAAAAGGTACAGGGATTGGACTGCTGAGGACTGGGGTAAAGACATTTTCTCTGATGAATCCCCTTTCCGATTGTTTGGGGCATCCGGAAAAAAGCTTGTCCGGAGAAGACAAGGTGAGCGCTACCATCAGTCCTGTGTCATGCCAACAGTAAAGCATCCTGAGACCATTCATGTGTGGGGTTGCTTCTCAGCCAAGGGAGTGGGCTCACTCACAATTCTGCCTAAGAACACAGCCATGAATAAAGAATGGTACCAACACATCCCCGAGAGCAACTTCTCCCAACCATCCAAGAACAGTTTGGTGACGAACAATGCCTTTTCCAGCATGATGGAGCACCTTGCCATAAGGCAAAAGTGATAACTAAGTGGCTTGGGGAACAAAACATCGACATTTTGGGTCCATGGCCAGGAAACTCCCCAGACCATAATCCCATTGAGAACTTGTGGTCGATCCTCAAGAGGCGGGTGGACAAACAAAAACCCACAAATTCTGACAAACTCCAAGCATTGATTATGCAAGAATGGGCTGCCATCAGTCAGGATGTGGCCCAGAAGTTAATTGACAGCATGCCAGGGCGGATTGCAGAGGTCTTGAAAAAGAAGGGTTAACACTGCAAATATTGACTCTTTGCATAAACTTAATGTAATTGTCAATAAAAGCCTTTGACACTTATGGAATGCTTGTAATTATACTTCAGTATACCATAGTAACATCTGACAAAAATATTTAAAAACACTGAAGCAGCAAACTTTGTGAAGACCAATAAGATCAAAACTTTTGACCACGACTGTATACTAACTAGGCTCTGGACAATATGAGAAAACAAAGGCCTTTTCCAGATTCCAAATTCTACACACAAACACACTTGACTATGTGGGAAAATGTGAATCAATGTTGAATAAACTTTGGGATGAGCCCAAGAATCCAAAATGTTCCTATTTGTTCTCATTTCCCAGTAGCTACAGTGTACAACAGCCATTTGGACCTGAAAGTAGACATTGTTATTTCCTTCAATGTTGTTAGCTGAAAATGATTGTGTGGTTGTATTTCCATCCTCTAAGTACCACTGAGTTTATGTGGTTGGTTTTGGGTTGTGCGATGAAATTTGACCCGAACTAACTGGAGTTCTCATTGAATTTTTTGTTGTTGTTGTTGCGAAATAAATTAAAACAGACATTTAAAGTGGACATTAGGGGAAAACCCACAAACAAAGTAAAATTATGTATTTAAAAAATAAAAAAATCATATTATATATGTACAAACAAACCCATGACCCTGGGGATGTCCCAGCAACCATACGCTGGGAATTCCCAAACTAAATGTTCTTATTATCCAATCGTAACGGCTTGAAAACTCAAAAGGCCATGTGTTTGCAAACATCCACACACACATACAGTACACACAACACATAGAGTACACTCATTTGATTTCATTAGATATTACCCTCCTAATGTGAATGCATACTGTACACATGACTGGTGCGATAGCCAAACAACCATATGCCCACAATCACAATTTCATTATAACATCCCATGACCTCCAGTTGAGAGGAGGCTAATATAATGTTGCTTGACATTGATGGAATCATTCCTCATACTGAGAGGATCAAGTGTATGGCCCTTTCCTACATGTCTGGAGGGGGTGTCCACTCCTCCTTATTGCTGTGTCTGACTAGAGTCGCCTTGGCCCTAGGGGAGCGGGGTGGGGGCAGCACTTGGTCTTGACCCCAGAGTTTGAGAGTTTGTTCGTTCAGTCCGTCCGTCTCTCTCTCTCTCTCTCTCTCTCTCTCTCTTTCTCCGGGCAGCCAGAGGGGGCAGGAGGGGGGTGAGTGGGGGTAGGGGTGCTGTTGAGGAATTTCAGTGTGTGCCGTCGCAGCGTCAACGCAAACAGGCCAGGAGTAGTCGTCTTGTACCAGGCCGTTACACGCTCTGGGAGTCCAAACTGGTTCGGTGTCTTCTTTAAAAAAATAATCCAACATGTTTTCAGCACTTTTTATTTCCCTGACTGATCAAATCTAGTTTTCTCATGACTCTCTCTTGTCTCTCTGCAGCAGACATATAGTGAGCAATATGTTTGAAACATCAAATCACAATAAAATCAACACATATCGTTTCGGCACCTACAGTTGAAGTCGGAAGTTTACGTACACTTAGGTTGGAGTCATTAAAACTAGTTTTTCAACCACTCCACAAATTTCTTGTTAACAAACTATAGTTTGTGCATGACACAAGTAATTTTTCCAACAATTGTTTACAGACAGATTATTTCACGTATAATTCACTGTATCACATTTCCAGTGGGTCAGAAGTTTACATACACTAAGTTGACTGTGCCTTTAAACAGCTTGGAAAATTCCAGAAAATGGTGTCATGGCTTTGGAAGCTTCTGATAGGCTAATTGACATAATTTGAGTCAATTGGAGGTGTACCTGTGGATGTATTTCAAGGCCTACCTTCAAACCCAGTGCCTCTTTGCTTGACATCATGGGAAAATCAAAAGAAATCAGCCAAGACCTCAGAAAAAAAATGGTAGACCTCCACAAGCCTGGTTCATCATTGGGAGCAATTTCCAAACACCTGAAGGTACCACATTCATCTGTACAAACAATAGTACGCAAGTATAAATACCATGGGACAACGCAGCCGTCATACCGCTCAGCAAGGAGACGTGTTCTGTCTCCTAGAGATGAACGTACTTTGGTGCGAAAAGTGCAAATCAATCCCAGAACAACAGCAAAGGACCTTGTGAAGACGCTGGAGGAAACCGGTACAAAAGTATCTATATCCACAGTAAAACGAGTCCTATGTCGACATAACCTGAAAGGCCGCTCAGCAAGGAAGAAGCCACTGCTCCAAAACCGGCAGAAAAAAGCCAGACTACGGTTTGCAACTGCACGTGGGGACAAAGATCGTACTTTTTGGAGAAATGTCCTCTGGTCTGATGAAACAAAAATATAACTATTTGGCCATCGTTATGTTTGGAGGAAAAAGGGGGATGCTTGCAAGACGAAGAACACCATCCCAACCGTGAAGCACGGGGGTGGCAGCATCATGCTGTGGGGGTGCTTTGCTGCAGGAGGGACTGGTGCACTTCACAAAATAGATGGCATCATGAGGAAGGAAAATTATGTGGATACATTGAAGTAACATCTCAAGACATCAGTCAGGAAGTTAAAGCTTGGTCGCAAATGGGTCTTCCAAATGGACAATGACCCCAAGCATACTTCCAAAGTTGTGGGAAAATGGCTGAAGGACAACAAAGTCAAGGGATTGGAGTGGCCATCACAAAGCCCTGACCTCAATCCTATAGAAAAGTTGTGGGCAGAACTGAAAAAGTGTGTGCGAGCAAATAGGCCTACGAACCTGACTCAGTTACACCAGCTCTGTCAGGAGGAATGGGCCAAAATTCACCCCTTATTGTGGGAAGCTTGTGGAAGGCTACCTGAAACGTTTGACCCAAGTTAAACAATTTAAAGGCAATGCTACCAAATACTAATTGAGTGTATGTAAACTTCTGACCCACTGGGAATGTGATGAAAGAAAATCAAATCTGAAATAAATCATTCTCTCTACTATTATTCTGACATTTCACATTCTAAAAATAAAAGTGGTGATCCTAACTGACCTTAGACAGGGAATCCTTGCTAGGATTAAATGTCATGAATTGTTTAAAGCTGAGTTTAAATGTATTTGGCTAAGGTGTATGTAAACTTCCGACTTCAAATGTAAGTATCATGATAATATCGTATCGTGAGGTCCCTGACAATTCTCAGCCCTAGTCCCAGTCACTTTCTACTTTAATTAGTATTACAAATGATGAAATATTTTAAGTAGAAATTAGAATAGCATGAGGTTAGTAAGAAAATGTGCTGTATATATTTCACCAGTTTGCATATTTTTGCCCTCTGGGTCACAGTCAGAGTGATGTCTTGTGCTGGTTGTTGTGGTTTATGTGACTTCAGCTGAATCCAACCGCTCAAAGCAGAGAACTGATATGGGTGATCTGGCTTTACTGTAGTGATACTTGTCTTTATTACCATCAGTGAAAGACTGACAGGGCTGCTGATATCTCCCATTATCTATGGTGTTTCATGACCCAGGTCTAGCTGCAACTACAGCCAGGGCTACTAATCCCATGACTTCCTAGCTCAGCCGTACTGTAAGCAGAGCTCTGGCTCCTCTGGGCAGGGTGAAGGGGAGAGTGGAGCTGCTGTTGGTAAATGGTTAGGAAGAGGAGGTTAGTGGGATGAGTAGAGGTTGGTTAGACTAGTGTTTGTCCTTATTTGTGCCAGGGACCGGCAAACTATGATCCTTCCTCCTTGGGGTACAGCCTAAAGACGTCCTCCAGTGATTGTTTAACTTTTACTGTTGAAAAGCGATATCCCAAGTATAAATACACACTAAAGGGTAAAAAATATATATTTGGGGCAAAATGTATATATCTTGTGACGTCACGAGAGGCTACACAGCTTTCAGCGGGATTGCTCAAGTAGTGCAAGGAGACAAGGTTCAAACAAAACAAGGATTTTATTAAAGGTCTTGGGAAATTAACGAAAATATAACAAAATTCTGTTCTCTTGTGGCTCTTTAAGGGTTAACAGTTCAGGGATGTCTCTTCCACATCCAAAATCATAATTCTCACTCGCTCAGATAACTTTTCCCCAGCCTTACTGTAGTCCACGTTGCAGCTAGTGGCCAACCCAGCAAAAAGTCCTTCCAAATGTCTCTCACGTTTTCCACAGGTGCATATATCCAAAGGTGAGTATTTCCCAAAGGTAAGTATCTCCAAATCCTTATATTCCTCATGGAAGTGGACGTGCAGCACTCTTGTCCTCCAGAGAGCCCAGGTTGGAGACTGTGTCTCTTCACTTCCCCAAACCTTCAGCTCATCAGCTCCTCATTTGTTTCAGCTGCGTGGGAAGATTGGCCATAGAGGGGTGGAGTTCCCGACCATACCAGCAGATGGAGCCATAGCTGTCTGGGTTTGCAGCCATCTCAGGGGGATGTAACGTCCCTCCAGGACACAGCCTCTCGTGACATCACAATCTTTTTTTACACAACTACAAACTTCAAGGAGTAGGGCATTCAAGGAATTGGTCTGATGGGAATCCGTGATGTCATCAGCCTCCCTACTTGCTTGAGGAACAATAGAGGAGCAATAGAGAACAAAAGAGGAAAGGCCCACCCCCCCCCCCACTGCTATGTTATGACTTACCTGGACCACCTATTGAGATGTGACTTTTGTTAATTAAATCAAGTGTTAAATGAGGTGAAAGGAAGACTAGAGTGCCACTTTAAATTAAAACATATTCGGAGAGTCTGGGAGCTAGCCTAGCCCTGGGTTTGTATGAGGTGAACCTCCCTGACAGCCTCACGCTCGGGCGCCCACACTCCACTCTCAGCACTACTCCGCTATACTCCCCTCAGCTCACTGTTAATGGCACGCTCCCTCTCTCCCTCCCTCTTTCTTTGTCTCTCTTTCCCTCTCCCTTTCTCGCTGTATAATCAGAAGGAGTGAGTGGAGCTGCTGAGCTGTTCCACATGTGTAGGGTGCGTCAGATCAAATTAGACCACTCTGACATAGGGCCTTTTACACACAGGTGGATGACAGGGGGATTGTGGCTGCTGCTGCACCCAGCCTGTGTCAGTCAGCCAGTCAGCCAGCCATGCAGCGAGTTAGCCAGTCAGCCATCCATCCAGCCAGCTAGCCAGCCAGTCAGTCAGCCAGCTAGACAATCAGCCAGCAGCCAGTCAGCCGGCCAACCAGCCAGCCAATGAGTCAGACAGCCGGCCAGACAGTCAGCCATCCAGCCTGCCAGCCAGAAAATAAGCCATCTAGCCAGTCAGCCAGCCAGCCTATCAGACAGCCCAGAGTCCCTAACCCACCCCTACTGTGTCTGTGCGTCTAGGATTGAAGTGGGCTATCCCTTCCCTCTTATACCACATTGTCTTAACTGGGTACTTTTTAATTTTATTTTTATAGGATTGACTAAATATGCAGTGCATTCAGAAAGTATTCAGACCCCTTCACTTTTTCCACATTTTGTTACGTTACAGCCTTATTCTAAAATGGATTAAACACAAAATGTTCCTCATCAATCTACACACAATACCCCATAATGACAAAGCAAAAACTGGTTTTTAGAAATTTTTGCAAATGTACAAAAAATTAAAAACAAAGATACCTTATTTACATAAGTATTCAGACCCTTTGCTATGAGACTTGAAACTGAGCTCAGGTGCATCGTGTTTCCATTGATCATCCTTGAGATGTTTCTACAACTTGATTGGAGTCCACCTGTGGTAAATTCAATTGATTAGACATTATTTGGAAAGGCACACACCTGTCTATATAAGGTCCCACAGTTGACAGTGCATGTCGGAGCAAAAAAACAAGCCATGAGGTCAAAGGAATTGTCCGTAGAGCTCCAATACAGGTTAGTGTCGAGGCACAGATCTGGGGAAGGGTACCAAAACATTTCTGCAGCATTGAAGGTCCCCAAGAACACAGTGGTCTCCATCATTCTTAAATGGAAGAAGTTTGGAACCTCCAAGACTCTTCCTAGAGCTGGCCACCCGGCCAAACTGAACAATCTGGGAGAAGGGCCTTGGTTAGGGAGGTGACCAAGAACCCGATGGTCACTCTGACAGAGCTCCTAAGTTCCTCTGTGGAGATGGGAGAACATTCCAGAAGGACAACCATTTCTGCAGCACTCCACCAATCAGGCCTTTATGGTAGAGTGGCCAGACGGAAGCCACTCCTCAGTAAAAGGCACATGACAGCCTGCTTGGAGTTTGCCAAAAGGCACCTAAAGGACTCTCAGACCATGATAAACAAGATTCTCTGGTCTGATGAAACCAAGATTGAACTCTTTGGCCCGAAGGCCAAGTGTCACGTAGGAAACCTCGCACCATCCCTACAGTGAAGCATGGTGGTGGCAGCATCATGCTGTGGGGATGTTTTTCAGCGGCAAGGAAAAGATGAATGGAGCAAAGTACAGGGAGATCCTTGATGAAAACCTGCTCCAGAGCGCTCAGGACCACAGACTGGAGCGAAGGTTCACCTTCCAACAGGCCAACGACCCTAAGCACACAGCCAATACAAGTCTCTGAATGTCCTTGAGTGGCCAGAGCCCGGACTTGAACCCGATCAAACATCTCTGGAGAGACCTGAAAATAGCTGTGCAGCGACGCTCTGCAGAGAAGAATGGGAGAAACTCCCCAAATACAGGTGTGCCAAGCTTGTAGCTTCATACTGAAGAAGACTCGAGGCAGTAATCGCTGCCAAAGGTGCTTCAACAAAGTACTGAGGAAAGGGTCTGAATACTCTTGTAAATGTGATATTTCCGTTTTTTATTTTTAATACATTTGTAAACATTTCTAATAACCTGTTTTTGCTTTGTCATTATGGGGTATTGTGTGTAGATTGATGAGGGAAAAAAAAACTATTTAATCCATTTTAGAATAAGGCTGTAACGTAACAAAATGTGGAAAAAGTGAAGGGGTCTGAATACTTTTCGAATGCACTGTACTGTGTAAAAATACGATATTATTGTATAAAACAACATTTATTGTATATATATCGTTAAAATTGATATACGAAAAACGTTATATAAAATACTTACAAAGGGAGTGAATGGTTCATGTCTTGAGATGTGTTGCATCCGCATCCCTCTAATCATAAAATCCCTACTCCATGCAAACTGGCTGTTTGAGGAGTGAAGCGTAGGCCTACAATGTATAGTGTTTGGGATTGTGTTAACCTCTCTCTCTCTCTCACACAAAGTTTATTACATTTCTCTCGGCTAGCCATCACTTTTCATACGCAAGCAACATAAAGCCTCCCTCCATTCCCACCCGCACCACCACCATCCCCACCCCCTCCATCCCCATCCCCACCATCACCCCTACTGCTGGGTGCTGCTGCTGCCGTGGCAACAATAATGCAGCTGCACACCCCCCCCCCGACGAATTATTATTTTAATCCTCCTAATTGTTCAGTTTCATAGAATGGGTCTCAGTCTGCTTGGAACTAATTCTGTCTGGGCATTCAATTTAATTCACCACACTGGGCCTAAGCCCTTCTGAGGCAGCCTGCCCCCATTAAGAATATAAACCCCTTATCGTCCCGGCTGCATTGCAGAACACTGACTGACTTGTGCTAAGAGTAATTTCTCAAGAGTCCATAAAACATTCTTCTGACGTCTGGACATTAACTCTAATGAGTTGGGATAATGCACAGAGAGGTATCATGACCGAACCGCCGCAGCCACTTTTCAATAACAACAAGCTGCACATATGAGCTGCAACAAGCATGAAATTAATGGAAATGGGTATACATGCTGAAAATTGCTAAGTAGAAGTGAATCTATTGATGTAATCTAAACTGTTTGTGTTAACCAAGAAAACACTGAATTATATAATACATAAGAGAATGAAAATAAGATTAAAGAGCTGTCCCACTGGGCACACACTGGTTGAATCAACGTTGTTTCCACATCATTTCAATGAAAATGTTGAATCAACATGGAATAGACGTTGAATTGACATCTGTGCCCAGTGGATGGGTGTGCCTTTGTTCAACTTTTCAAACACTGTATTACACTGGAATATGAAAGAAGTGTATCTGGTTCAACTGGTGTTTTAAACTGAAGCAGTCATGGTTAGAGTGGTCAGACTAGACTGGAAGCCTCCTAGCTGGACCTGACCATGGGGGTTGGGCAGCAGGTATCATCTGCACTTGCAAATCTCATGCATTTAGTCAAATTATTCCAAGCCCTAAGGCTCTCATTGAACCAGCGCTTGTCTGAGCTCCCGATGGACAACAATGTAACCATTCAGGCCCACTTGCGGCTCATAGGGGTAATTTCAAGTGTGAATTGGCTGTGTAGCCCATGGCTTACATTAAATGACCTGAGACCTGACCCACCCAAGTCTGGGGGAGAGAGCGCCACTCAGTCCTCCCAAACTACACCATCTCTGAGCTGCTGCTGCTGCTGGACTCCTTCACATTTTAATCACCCTGTCCTGCCATGCCTGGACACTCAGTATATCCCAGACAGGGCGTGAGAGGTATATAGAGAAAGTGAGAGAGAGAGAGAGAGAGAGAGAGAGAGAGAGAGAGAGAGAGAGAGAGAGAGAGAGAGAGAGAGAGAGAGAGAGAGAGAGAGAGAGAGAGAGAGAGAGAATAGAGCGAGTAAAAGACAGAGTTAGGGAGGGATAGAGAGGAAGAGAGAGAGACAGGGAGAGATTATTCTACCTAGATATCCTCTCCTCCGTACCCTCTCCTCTCATCTTCCCTCCAATAACGTGCTTTAAATATCTGCCTGCCTGTGTGGTTGAGCAGCCGTCCCTGCCTTTGATGGGAATCTGCCTGCGATGCACTGAGAGGCCTTTTGAAGTAGCGGGCCGGGTGGCTACAGGGGAGCTGCGGACAGGCCCTTTGATGTGAGAGACTGGAGAGGGCGGTTGCACGCTGCCCTGTGTGGATCTGTCAGTAGCACAGCTGCACAGCTCACTGAGGAGGCCCTGCCTGTCTGCCTGCCTGTCTGTCTGCATGTCTGCCTGCATTTCTGTCTGTCTGCCTGCATGTCTGCCTGCATGTCTGCCTGTCTGCCTGTCTGCCTGCCTGTCTGCCTGTCTACCTGTCTGCCTGTCTGCCTGCTGGAGTGACTGACCCACCTGACTCACTGACTGCCTGCCTGCTGGAGTGACTGAACCACCTGGCTAACTGACTGCCTGCCTGCTGGAGTGACTGACCCACCTGGCTCACTGATTGCCTGCCCGCTGGAGTGACTGACCCACCTGGCTCACTGACTGCCTGCCCGCTGGAGTGACTGAACCACCTGGCTAACTGACTGCCTGCCTGCTGGAGTGACTGAACCACCTGGCTAACTGACTGCCTGCCTGCTGGAGTGACTGACCCACCTGACTCACTGACTGCCTGCCTGCTGGAGTGACTGAACCACCTGGCTAACTGACTGCCTGCCTGCTGGAGTGACTGACCCACCTGGCTCACTGACTGCCTGCCCGCTGGAGTGACTGAACCACCTGGCTAACTGACTGCCTGCTGGAGTGACTGACCCACCTGGCTCACTGATTGCCTGCCCGCTGGAGTGACTGACCCACCTGGCTCACTGACTGCCTGCCCGCTGGAGTGACTGAACCACCTGGCTAACTGACTGCCTGCCTGCTGGAGTGACTGAACCACCTGGCTAACTGAATGCCTGCCTGCTGGAGTGACTGACCCACCTGGCTAACTGTTGCTGCCCCACACACGCCAATACTATACTGTGTGGAGTATTAATAGACTTGGTTGAGTAAACAGTTGCATTGGATAAATAGTAATTGTTCTGCTGACAGTGAAGTTAAAGTGGTAGTTTGTAGAGCGGATGATTGAAGTGATAGTAGAGGTACAGAAACAGTAGTAATAATAACATGCTAGTAGATTATGTCTCAGAACTAGCATACAGTGAGGGAAAAAAGTATTTGATCCCCTGCTGATTTTGTACGTTTGCCCACTGACAAAGACATGATCAGTCGATAATTTTAATGGTAGGTTTATTTCAACAGTGAGAGACAGAATAACAACAAAAAAATCCAGAAAAACGCATGTCAAAAATGTTATAAATTGAATTTGCATTTTAATTAGGGAAATAAGTATTTGACCCCTCTGCAAAACATGACTTAGTACTTGGTGGCAAAACCCTTGTTGGCAACCACAGAGGTCAGATGTTTCTTGTAGTTGGCCACCACGTTTGCACACATCTCAGGAGGGATTTTGTTCCAGTCCTCTTTGCAGATCTTCTCCAAGTCATTAAAGTTTCGAGGCTGGCAACTTGAACCTTCAGCTCCCTCCACAGATCTTCTATGGGATTAAGGTCTGGAGACTAGCAAGGCCACTCCAGGACCTTAATGTGCTTCTTCTTGAGCCACTCCTTTGTTGCCTTGGCTGTGTGTTTTGGGTCATTGTCATGCTAGAATACCCATCCACGACCCATTTTCAAAGCCCTGGCTGAGGGAAGGAGGTTCTCACCCAAGATTTGACGGTACATGGCCCCGTCCATCGTCCCTTTGATGCGGTGAAGTTGTCCTGTCCCCTTAGCAGAAAAACACCCCCAAAGCATAATGTTTCCACCTCCATGTTTGACGGTGGGGATGGTGTTCTTGGGGTCATAGGCAGCATTCCTCCTCCTCCAAACACGGCGAGTTGAGTTGATGCTAAAGAGCTCGATTTTGGTCTCATCTGACCACAACACTTTCACCCAGTTCTCCTCTGAATCATTCAGATGTTCATTGGCATTCTGCTTTCTTGAGCAGGGGGACCTTGCGGGCGCTGCAGGATTTCAGTCTTTCACGGCGTAGTGTGTTACCAATTGTTTTCTTGGTGACTATGGTCCCAGCTGCCTTGAGATCATTGACAAGATCCTCCCGTGTAGTTCTGGGCTGATTCCTCACCCTTCTCATGATCATTGCAACTCCACGAGGTGAGATCTTGAATGGAGCCCCAGGCCAAGGGAGATTGACAGTTATTTTGTGTTTCTTCCATTGCGAATAATCGCACCAACTGTTGTCACCTTCTCACAAAGCTACTTGGCGATGGTCTTGTAGCCCATTCCAGCCTTGTGTAGGTCTACAATCTTGTCCCTGACATCCTTGGTGAGCTCTTTGGTCTTGGTCATGGTGGAGAGTTTGGAATCTGATTGATTGATTGCTTCTGTGGACAGGTGTCTTTTATACAGGTAACAAGCTGAGATTAGGAGCACTCCCTTTAAAAGTGTGCTCCTAATCTCAGCTTGTTACCTGTATAAAAGACACCTGGGAGCCAGAAATCTTTCTGATTGAGAGGGGGTCAAATACTTATTTCCCTCATTAAAATGCGAATCAATTTATAAAATTTTTGACATGCGTTTTTCTGGATATGTTTGTTGTTATTCTGTCTCTCACTGTTCAAATAAACCTACCATTAAAATTATAGACTGATCATTTCTTTGTCAGTGGGCAAACGTACAAAATCAGCAGGGGATCAAATACTTTTTTCCCTCACTGTACGTAGCTAGCAGTGTAGTTCCTAAATGTAGCACCAGTTGTAAAGCATTTGCTTGAAATGCAACTTTTGGATAAACTTCCACTTTGAGTTAATGTGGTGTGAAGACTCAAAAACAGCATTATTCTATTCTCCTTGCGCTATTTCTTTCATTTACCATCAGCGTCTCTTCTGCTCTGAATCTATGTAAATGTCCCACTGGGAATTGTGTCAAGCCAAATGGAATCTGTTTTCTCCAGCTGCACGAAACCTTTAAAGCAGACCATACGTTCTGACCTGTTCGTTTCACAAGCGTTCAACCCTGGCTAAACTTTCAACCTGCCTGCCTGGAGAGGAGAGGAGTTTCCAAGTCCAGGCAATTGACACTGAGCCCGTATTCATGAAGTGTCTCAGAATAGGCATGCTGATCTAGGATCAGTTTTCCCTTTTAGATCATAATGAATAAGATTATGTGGACAGGGAGGACCTGATCCTAGATCAGCTCTCCGACTCTGAGATTCTTTGTGAAAATGGGCCTTTTCAGAATGTTATGACTATGGCTAATAAAGCACCTTAACATTAGATCATGTATTCTGTATTATCTGTATTAAAATGTATTAATCAATTTGATAATGAGTTGTTTAGATAATGAATAAAGCAGTTTGGTTTAATAGAAGTTATAGAATGACAACAAAATTCACCCCAGATATTTGAATATATATAAATCAGTGTTAATCTTTAAAACAATGTTGTTACTATACACACCCAGTTTCTGAACAGCTTCTAAAGGCCTGTTGCTTGTTGACATTCCCATTAGTTCCTCCCTTCTCTCCTTGATGTCTTCTCCGTTAACCTTTGGCTTCAGTCAAGCGTACATCACATGGGATTTATATCTCCCTCCTTTATCCTCCTAATATAGGAGTAGCCTACCTGTCTGTCTGTCTGAGGCCTAAACGAAGCACAAAGGAACTATAAACATCCTCTAATAGGCTGTAATAATAATAATGTCACGTTCGTTCATAGACGGGTCAGACCAAGGCGCAGCGTGATATGATACATGTTTATTTGAACCGAATAAACAACGACAAAACAACAAACTAAACGAGTCCAAGGTACACAAACAACATACCTCACACGGAACAAGATCCCACAACCCACTAGTGCCAATAGGCTGCCTAGGTATGGTCCCCAATCAGAGACAACGAGCGACAGCTGCCTCTGATTGGGAACCACACCGGCCAACATAGATCTAGATCTACTAGATCGAAAACATAGAACTACACAAACTAGAAAATCACACCCTGACTCAACAAATAAGAGTCCCCAGAGTCAGGGCGTGACAGTACCCCCGCCCAAAGGTGCGGACTCCGACCGCACAACCTTTACTTAACAGGGTAGGGGCCGGGTGGGCATTCCGCCTCGGAGGCGGATCCGGCTCAGGGCGTGACGACCTCTCACTCTTCGCCTCCCTGTTGCGCCCCTGGTCTGGTCTAGACCTTGGCATGTTGCTTCCCCTCTCCTTCCTCCCACTATACTCCAAGCCCTGTCTGGACCCTGGTGTGGGAGACCCCGAACCTGGAGAGGGGCTGACGTCTGGGTCTGGACTGGAGCCGCTGACCGGAGCTGGACCGGGCACCGGTGGAGCGGACTGCTCAGGCTCCGGACTGGAGCCGCTGACCGGAGCTGGACTGGGCACCGGTGGAGCGGACTGCTCTGGCTCCGGAGTGGAGCCGCTGACCGGATCTGGATTGGACCCCGGGGGAGCGGACTGCTCTGGCTCCGGAGTAGAGCAGCTGACCGGAGCTGGATCAGGCACCGGTGGACCGGACTGCTCTGGCTCCGGAGTGGAGCCGCTGACCGGAGCTGGACTGGACCCCAGTGAAGCGGATTACTCTGGCTCCGGAGTGGAGCAGCTGACCGGAGCTGAACTGGGCACCGGTGGAGCGGACTGCTCTGGCTCCGGAGTGGAGCAGCTGACCGGTGCCGGACCAGGCACCGGTGGAACAGGCACGGGCCGTGCCAGATTGGACAAACACACCACTGGCTTGGTGCGAGGAGCAGGAACAGGCCGGACCGGGCTGGCGACACGCACCACTGGCTTGGTGCGGGGAGCAGGAACGGGCCGTACCGGACTAGCGACACGCACCACTGGCCTGGTGCGGGGAGCAGGAACAGGCCGGGCCGGGCTGGCGACGCGCACCACTGCCTTGGTGCGAGGGGCAGGAACAGGCCGGGCCGGGCTGGCGACGCGCACCACTGCCTTGGTGCGAGGGGCACGAACAGGCCGGGCCGGGCTGGCGACACGCACCTCTGGCTTAGTGCGGGGAGCAGGAACGGGCCGGACCGGACTGGCGAGAAGCGGGACTGGGTTCCTTTATTAACCCCCGCTCCTTCTGCTGCCTAACCAGCTCCTCTCGCCGTGCCTCTACACTTTCCTTCTCCCTTTTAGCCTCCTGTAGCCTCGTCATCCACCCCGTGTGCCCCCCCAAAAAAATTTCTTGGGGTTGCCTCTCGGGTCTCCGTCGTCGGCACGGTTGGCGCCGTTTCATCTCTCCTGCCTGGGCATCTACCTTCGCCCATGGCCCTTTCCCCGCAAATATCTCCTCCCATGACCACCATTTGCCCACCTGTGACATGGCTATTCGCTCTTCCTGGGCACGCTGCTTGGTCCTCGTTTGGTGGGATCTTTTGTCACGATCGTTGATGAACGGGTCAGACCAAGGCGCAGCGTGATATGATACATGTTTATTTGAACAGAATAAACAATGACAAAACAACATACTAAACGAAACGTGAAGTCCAAGGTACACAAACAACATACCTCACACGGAACAAGATCCCACAACCCACTAGTGCCAATAGGCTGCCTAAGTATGGTCCCCAATCAGAGACAACGAGCGACAGCTGCCTCTGATTGGGAACCACACCGGCCAACATAGATCTAGACATACTAGATCGAAAAGATAGAACTACACAAACTAGAAAATCACACCCTGACTCAACAAATAAGAGTCCCCAGAGTCAGGGCGTGTCAAATAATATACATTTAATTTGTATAGCGCATTTCATTACAAAGTAATCTCAAAGCTCTTCAGAGGAAAAAAATAAAACATGATAAACAATAAAAACAATATACATTTAGAATCAAGGCAGGTAAAAAAACACTAGTGAGCTAGGTGCTAAATCCATTTTAGATTGGGAATAGGACTATGAAAAAGACAGTCTATAGAAGTGAGTTTTAAGACCCGTTTTAGAAGTGCTAAGTGATGGAGCGGCTCTCAGATGGTCAGAGAGAGTATCCCATAGGCGAGGGGCAAGGGAACAGAAGGCTTGGTCCCCCATAGTTCGGAGACGTGTCTTGGGGGACTTGAAGCAGTAGGGAGTTGCTGGAGCAGAGCGAGGTGGCTCGCTGATTGAGATGAGGTCGCTGAGGTAGGTGGGGCTCAATCCATTCAAGGCTTTAAATACAAGATTTTGAAGTCGATCCTGTAGTCGACCGGTAGCCAGTTGAGTTGGGCCTGGATCGGGTGATGTGGTCTGACAGCACTGTTCTGGATTAGTTGGAGCCTCTGTAACGATTTAGCTAGGAGGCTAAAAGATGAAGGCGTGGATGAGTTTCTCTGTATCTGGCTGGGAGAGTGACAGGCTCGAATAGACAGTCTCTAATGACCAAACACTCTATCTACGATTCCAGGCTATACACAGTCTATCTACCAGGCTATACACTCTGTATCTAATAGACTATACAACGTCTATCTACCAGTCTATACACAGTCTATCTACCAGGCTATACACATTCACCCTGATGCTGCTCTGTGAGGTTGTTGAGAGGGGAGGCTCAGGGACACAGACGAGGAAGAAGTTATGGGGGAGGGAGGGGGCCACGTTAAAAGGGGAGCAACATAGAGTTGTGTTGTGAACTCACTGACACTAGCGGCTACCCAGTGGGGGAGTGGAAGGGTTTTTGCCTTGGTTATTGCCCTACCTTAGTTTCCATCCCCCAGCATCACTAATACACATCATGTTGGTAATGTAGATGAATTGATACAGTGGGGGAAAAAAGTATTTAGTCAGCCACCAATTGTGCAAGTTCTCCCACTTAAAAAGATGAGAGAGGCCTGTAATTTTCATCATAGGTACACGTCAACTATGACAGACAAAATGAGATTTTTTTTTCTCCAGAAGATCACATTGTAGGATTTTTTATGAATTTATTTGCAAATTATGGTGGAAAATAAGTATTTGGTCAATAACAAAAGTTTCTCAATACTTTGTTATATACCCTTTGTTGGCAATGACACAGGTCAAACGTTTTCTGTAAGTCTTCACAAGGTTTTCACACACTGTTGCTGGTATTTTGGCCCATTCCTCCATGCAGATCTCCTCTAGAGCAGTGATGTTTTGGGGCTGTCGCTGGGCAACACAGACTTTCAACTCCCTCCAAAGATTTTCTATGGGGTTGAGATCTGGAGACTGGCTAGGCCACTCCAGGACC
The DNA here is from genome assembly GCF_020615455.1 of Coregonus clupeaformis. NCBI lineage: Eukaryota > Metazoa > Chordata > Actinopteri > Salmoniformes > Salmonidae > Coregonus > Coregonus clupeaformis. The sequence goes on along the minus strand of NC_059217.1, from coordinate 28,950,150 downwards.
TTGAAATGCTTCTTGCGAAGCCACTCCTTCGTTGCCCGGGCGGTGTGTTTGGGATCATTGTCATGCTGAAAGACCCAGCCACGTTTCATCTTCAATGCCCTTGCTGATGGAAGGAGGTTGTCACTCAAAATCTCACGATACTTGGCCCCATTCATTCTTTCCTTTACACGGATCAGTCGTCCTGGTCCCTTTGCAGAAAAACAGCCCCAAAGCATGATGTTTCCACCCCATGCTTCACAGTAGGTATGGTGTTCTTTGGATGCAACTCAGCATTCTTTGTCCTCCAAACACGACGAGTTGAGTTTTTAACAAGTTCTATTTTGGTTTCATCTGACCATATGACATTCTCCCAATCCTCTTCTGGATCATCCAAATGCACTCTAGCAAACTTCAGACGGGCCTGGACATGTACTGGCTTAAGCAGGGGGACACGTCTGGCACTGCAGGATTTGAGTCCCTGGCGGCGTAGTGTGTTACTGATGGTAGGCTTTGTTACTTTGGTCCCAGCTCTCTGCAGGTCATTCACTAGGTCCCCCCCGTGTGGTTCTGGGATTTTTGCTCACCGTTCTTGTGATCATTTTGACCCCACAGGGTGAGATCTTGCGTGGAGCCCCAGATCGAGGGAGATTATCAGTGGTCTTGTATGTCTTCCATTTCCTAATATTTGCTCCCACAGTTGATTTCTTCAAACCAAGCTGCTTACCTATTGCAGATTCAGTCTTCCCAGCCTGGTGCAGGTCTACAATTTTGTTTCTGGTGTCCTTTGACAGCTCTTTGGTCTTGGCCATAGTGGAGTTTGGAGTGTGACTGTTTGAGGTTGTGGACAGGTGTCTTTTATACTGATAACAAGTTCAAACAGGTGCCATTAATACAGGTAACGAGTGGAGGACAGAGGAGCCTCTTAAAGAAGAAGTTACAAGTCTGTGAGAGCCAGAAATCTTGCTTGCTTGTTTGACCAAATACTTATTTTCCACCATAATTTGCAAATAAATTCATTAAAAATCCTACAATGTGACTTTCTGGAGAAAAAAAATCTCAATTTGTCTGTCATAGTTGACGTGTACCTATGATTAAAATTACAGGCCTCTCTCATCTTTTTAAGTGGGAGAACTTGCACAATTGGTGGCTGACTAAATACCTTTTTTCCCCACTGTATGAATGGCATTGCATATTTCTTTAAACATAACTTTAACTTGAGTGTCAAGGTGGTAGTAATGACTGTAGAGATAGGGTAGACCTGGGGATCATGACCTTAATGTACTCTCTGGGATATGAAACGTCTTCTTTAACACATCTGTCAGCAGCTTTTGCAGGGTTGTATTAAAATCAAATCACATTTTATTGGTCGCATACACATATTTAGCAGATGTTATTGCGGATGTAGCGAAATGCTTGTGTTCCTAGCTCTAACAGTGCATTAGTATCTAACAATTCACAATAATACACACAAATCTAAAAGTAAAAGAGTGGAATTAAGAAATAAATAAATATTATTAGGACGAGCAATGTCGGAGTGGCATTGACTAGAATACAGTAGAATACAGCTTATACAGTTGAAGTCGGAAGTTTACATACACTTAGGTTGGAGTCATTAAAACTAGTTTTTCAACCACTACACACATTTCTTGTTAACAAACTATAGTTTTGGCAAGTCGGTTAGGACATCTACTTTGTGCATGACACAAGTCATTTTTTCCAACAATTGTTTACAGACAGATTATTTCAGTTATAATTCACTGTATCACAATTCCAGTGGGTCAGAAGTTTACATACACTAAGTTGACGGTGCCTTTAAACAGCTTGGTAAATTCATGGCTTTAGAAGCTTCTGATAGGCTAATTGACATAATGTGAGTCAATTGGAGGTGTACCTGTGGATGTATTTCAAGGCCTACCTTCAAACTCAGTGCCTCTTTGCTTGACATCATGGGAAAATCTAAAGAAATCAGCCAAGACCTCAGAAACAAATTTGTAGACCTCCACAAGTCTGGTTCATCCTTGGGAGCAATTTCCAAACGCCTGAAGGTACCACGTTCATCTGTACAAACAATAGTACACAAGTATAAACACCATGGGACCACGCAGCCGTCATACCGCTCAGGAAGGAGACGCGTTCTGTCTCCTAGAGATGAACGTACTTTGGTGCGAAAAGTGCAAATCAATCCCAGAACAACAGCAAAGGACCTTGTGAAGATGCGGGAGGAAACCGGTACAAAAGTATCTATATCCACCGTAAAACGAGTCCTATATCAACATAACCTGAAAGGCCACTCAGCAAGGAAGAAGCCACTGCTCCAAAACCGGCATAAAAAAGCCAGACTACGGTTTGCAACTGCACATGGGGACAAAGATTGTACTTTTTGGAGAAATGCCCTCTTGTCTGATGAAACAAAAATAGAACTGTTTGCCCATAATGACCATCGTCAAGACGACTAGCTTGATTGAGTCTCCGCCATGTATATCTCACTAGATCAGGATATTTAAGCCTCCATATATCTACTAGTTCTAATGTATCCATGATATTCACAATTTCCTTAAGAGCATGAGGGTGATTGTTTGTAGTGTGATTTCCTTTACGGTCCATTGAGCTATTTAAAACGGTATTATAATCTCCCACCATAATAATAGAGTCTTGAATTGCTTGCAGAGTTGATAATTTATTATATATATTGTCAAAGAAGTGTAGATCATCATTATTTGGTCCGTAAAGGTTAATGAGCAATATCTGTTTATGGTCCAATAACATATTTAAAATAATCCATCTACCTTGTGTATCTGTTTGGACAATTTGCACATTCGGATCGAAATTACTATTAATTAATATCATCACCCCTTTTGAGTTTCTTTGCCCATGGGAGAAGTATATTTTGCCCCCCCATTCCTTTTTCCACGCAACTTCATCTAGAATTGTTGAATGAGTTTCCTGTAAACAATAGATATTATATTCCTTCTCTTGGAGCCATGTAAATATTGTTCTTCTTTTGTTATTATCTGCTAAGCCATTACAATTATAACTAGCTATACTTATTTCACCACATACCATAATGGGATACATGTTTCAAATCTATTTATCATTATATATGTTTGTAAATTTACCAATAAAAAATACCATAGCGATTGACTGTCCATATACAGTGGGGAAAAAAAGTATTTAGTCAGCCACCAATTGTGCAAGTTCTCCCACTTAAAAAGATGAGAGAGGCCTGTAATTTTCATCATAGGTACACGTCAACTATGACAGACAAATTGAGATTTTTTTTCTCCAGAAAATCACATTGTAGGATTTTTAATGAATTTATTTGCAAATTATGGTGGAAAATAAGTATTTGGTCACCTACAAACAAGCAAGATTTCTGGCTCTCACAGACCTGTAACTTCTTCTTTAAGAGGCTCCTCTGTCCTCCACTCGTTACCTGTATTAATGGCACCTGTTTGAACTTGTTATCAGTATAAAAGACACCTGTCCACAACCTCAAACAGTCACACTCCAAACTCCACTATGGCCAAGACCAAAGAGCTGTCAAAGGACACCAGAAACAAAATTGTAGACCTGCACCAGGCTGGGGAAGACTGAATCTGCAATAGGTAAGCAGCTTGGTTTGAAGAAATCAACTGTGGGAGCAATTATTAGGAAATGGAAGACATACAAGACCACTGATAATCTCCCTCGATCTGGGGCTCCACACAAGATCTCACCCCGTGGTGAGCAAAAATCCCAGAACCACACGGGGGGACCTAGTGAATGACCTGCAGAGAGCTGGGACCAAAGTAACAAAGCCTACCATCAGTAACACACTACCCTGCCAGGGACTCAAATCCTGCAGTGCCAGACGTGTCCCCCTGCTTAAGCCAGTACATGTCCAGGCCCGTCTGAAGTTTGCAAGAGTGCATTTTGATGATCCAGAAGAGGATTGGGAGAATGTCATATGGTCAGATGAAACCAAAATAGAACTTTTTGGTAAAAACTCAACTCGTCGTGTTTGGAGGACAAAGAATACTGAGTTGCATCCAAATAACACCATACCTACTGTGAAGCATGGGGGTGGAAACATCATGCTTTGGGGCTGTTTTTCTGCAAAGGGACCAGGACGACTGATCCGTGTAAAGGAAAGAATGAATGGGGCCATGTATCGTGAGATTTTGAGTGAAAACCTCCTTCCATCAGCAAGGGCATTGAAGATGAAACGTGGCTGGGTCTTTCAGCATGACAATGATCCCAAACACACCGCCCGGGCAACGAAGGAGTGGCTTGTAAGAAGCATTTCAAGGTCCTGGAGTGGCCTAGCCAGTCTCCAGATCTCAACCCCATAGAAAATCTTTGGAGGGAGTTGAAAGTCTGTGTTGCCCAGCGACAGCCCCAAAACATCACTGCTCTAGAGGAGATCAGCATGGAGGAATGGGCCAAAATACCAGCAACAGTGTGTGAAAACCTTGTGATGACTTACAGAAAACGTTTGACCTGTGTCATTGCCAACAAAGGGTATATAACAAAGTATTGAGAAACTTTTGTTATTGACCAAATACTTATTTTCCACCATAATTTGCAAATAAATTCATTAAAAATCCTACAATATGATTTTCAGGATTTTTTTTCTCATTTTGTCTGTCATAGTTGACGTGTACCTATGATGAAAATTACAGGCCTCTCTCATCTTTTTAAGTGGGAGAACTTGCACAATTAGTGGCTGACTAAATACTTTTTTTCCCCCACTGTAGCTGTACCATGATATTTGCATTGCTACTAAGTAACCCTCCAATTGTTCTCCACTAATTCCCCCGCTAAAGCCCCTCCCCATCCCAAGTTGGGCCGTCATCCCAGTGATCAGCATACCACCCCCGTCCCCCCGAATCCCTAGGCCCCCGAGAGGCCAGGACCCATCCATCGAAAACAGCACACAGTGCCACCCACAAAACAGAAGCAGGTCAACCGCCAAAAGCATTTCCAATGCTCTCACCTCGCTCTCTCTCTCTCTCTCTCTATATATATATATATATATATATATATATAGCTATTTAAAAATATATCTTCATTCAGATATCTTGCATATCTTATTTTCCATCATTATCGATTAATATGCGTAATAATGTCGGCAGTTCATGCGTAGGATTTTAACCTATAACCCGGATTGCCATTGTATTACATTGCCATTGTATTACATTACATTTATTATTTATATTATTTAATTATTTATTACATTTTTCACAAGCAATTATTATTTTAGCAAACAATTATTGTGTTTCATCCTATATTCTCCCTAACATCCTTACCCCCTTGCAACAGATGTGGGATAAACATACACACACATACTCTAACACACTCAACCCCTTTCCTCCACAATCAACCATAAGATCAGATGCTCAATGGTTGTTACATCCCAGAACCCAACTCAAGAAAGGACCTGATTTACGAATGCATATACAGTTACAGCTGTTTGAGAAAGCATGCAAGATTGAGCAAAAATTGACAACAATGTGAGATTTGATTAATCTATTTAATCTATGTCAAGTCCTAGGTGATGGAGATCAGATCCACCCTCTTCACCTGAGACACAAACACCCGTTGTAACCATTTTTCCCAAGCATCTCCGTGCAGTCAGACCTTTGATTATTTTGTGCCACTTGGGCCACAATAATAAGCCCCCTCTCTGATTGTCTGAGTGTGACCCCCTCCCCATGGGTTACTGCAGCCAGTGTTGCCAGCACTCCCCCCCGGCTAGGTACAAGGTCGTCAAGGTTCTCATTAGCAGCTTTGAGAATTTCCTTGTATATTATGCTCTCCCATCAGGGGGCTCTGGCTTTGTAGGACCAACCCTGCCAGGCAGGCTCAGAATCTTGAGGGGGCGGTGCTGCTCAAGTAGGTCTCTGACCGCATTTATTTTTCTGTTTAGGCTGCATATAGGCAACTCACAGCAGGTCCATAAAACAGATGGGGACTTCTCTTTGGTGTATGGGTCACTCAGGTGGGTGTCTAGGATATAGGGTTGGGGATCGTTCCATCATGATAGGACAATAAAAAAATAGATTAGATGTATACTATATTTTAAAATGTATATCCCTCATCTGCACAAAATTGAAAGCTCTCTCTCACAACCCCTGCTCACAGACACACGTTGGTTCTGGGATATGCAACCATTTCCTTTCTCACTTACTTAACGCCACACTTATTCAAACACAAAAACGCACACCACACCTTCCATCACAATTCATCCACACATACCCACATACTGTGCCTTCTATGTCTTCTGTTTGCTATGTTTTTATCTCCACTATGTTGATTGAGTACATGTGTTCTAATTAGTTGTATTTGGAGATGTATTATTTTGCTTGTTATCTTTTTATGTAATACTGTTTTATCCTTTTATAAAATACTATACTTACTATAAATGTGCTTTATTATTACAATCCCTATCATAGCTAGTATTTGGTGCTCCATTATTCGACTCCTCTATTAGAACTTTCAGAATAGCCATGGAGTAGACTTTGTGTCGCGGTACATTTGGTTGTCAATATACAGTTTATCGACAACGAGAGCAACACGCTTCCCTTTTAATCTATTTTCCTTGAAGATTGGGTACAGAACTTTGCGCCGTTCTGCAATCTCCCTCGGGAACTGATCATTCATTCCTATTTTGGTGCCAGCAAGTCTTTTACCTAGGCTTTTAACCATTACTTTATCCTTTAAAAAAGCAAATTTGGCAACGATTGGACGCTCATATCTCTGTCCTCTTTGTCCGAAACGGTGTATTTTATCGACAGCCTCGAGTGGGATTTGAAGCGCTGTTAGAAAGAAGTCCTTCACAATAGTCTTGGTTACCTCTCCCTCTTTTTCCTGGATACCCGTAAGTACTAGATGTTCTCTCATTGATCTAGTTTGCATGTCTAGTAAGGCTTCTCTCAGAAAGTTGCTCTCCTTTTTAAGTTCCTTTACGTCCGTTTCTATCTTAGTGACTGTCTCTTTTAGTTTTTTTGTATCTTTCGCCATTATCGCAGCTTTTCCGTCACTCATTTCAAGACTCGCCTTCAACTCTTTTACATCATTACTGACCAACTCTAGTATGCCCAGTTTGTCATTTATCGACTTCAATAGGTCGCTTTCCACACTTACCAGTCCCAGTGGTGAAAAGCATAAATCATCTGTATCAGTCGACGAGTCACGTTTTCTCAAGGAGATTGATTCTCCTCGTTTATCTTCCGTCATGTTTGGGTGTTGCGTGTTGTTGTAATATTGGTCGATAAATATCTCTAGCCTTATAATTTGTTTTGTGTTATTATCCAGATTGAATGTTATTACCCTCGAATATATGAAGTGCTAATATTTAGTCTAACTTACTGATATTGAATATTATGGTTTTATCTTAGATTAGATGTGGTCCTCTGTAGCTCAGCTGGTAGAGCACGGCGCTTGTAACGCCAAGGTAGTGGGTTCGATCCCCGGGACCACCCATACACAAAAATGTATGCACGCATGACTGTAAGTCGCTTTGGATAAAAGCGTCTGCGAAATGGCATATTATATTATTATTATTATATTATTATTATCTTGAGGTGATTTTTACCGCTGTGTATTCAATACGCCATCTTGTCTACCGGAAGCCAGGCTATTTAACAGTCTGATGGCCTTGAGATAGAAGCTGTTTTTGACCTTTCTGTGACATCGGATGCTGTAGGTGTCCTGGAGGGCAGGCAGTGTGTCCGTGGTGATGCGTTGGGTAGACCGCACCACGCTCTGGAGAGCCCTGCGGTTGCGGGCGGTGCATCTGTATAAGTTTGTGAGGGTCTTAGGGGCCAAGACACATTTCTTCAGCCTCCTGAGGTCGAAGAGGCGCTGTTGCGCCTTCTTCACCACACTGTTTGTGTGGTTGGACTATTTCATATGGTCAGTGATGTGTACACCGAGGAACTTGAAGCTTTTCACCTACTCTATTGCGGTCCCGTCGATGTGGATGGGGGCGTGCTCCCTCTGCTGTCTCCTGAAGTAGACGATCAGCTCCTTCGTTTTGTTGACGTTGAGGGAGAGGATATTATTTTCCTGGCACCACTCCGCAAGGGCCCTCACCTCCTCCCTGTAGGATGTGTCATTGTTGTTGGGAATCAGGCCTACCACTGTTGTGTCGTCTGCAAACTTCATGATTGAGTTGGAGGCGTGCGTGGCCACGCAGTCATGGGTGGACAGGGAGTACAAGAGGGGGCTGAGCACGCACCCTAGTGGGGCCCCTGTGTTGAGGATCAGCGTAGTGGAGGTGATGTTTCCTACCTTCACCACCTGGGGGTGACCGTCAGGAAGTCCAGGACCCAGTTGCACAGGGCGGGGTTCAGACCCAGGGCCCTGAGCTTAATGATGAGCTTGGAGGGTACTATGGTGTTGAAGGCTGAGCTGTAGTCAATGAACAGCATTCTTACATAGGTATTCCTCTTGTCCAGATGGGATAGGGCAGTGTGCAGTGCAATGGCGATTGCATTGTCTGTGGCTCTATTGGGGCGGTATGCAAATTGAAGTGGATCTAGAGTGTCAGGTAAGGTGGAGGTGATATGATCCTTAACTAGCCTCTCATAGCACTTCATGATGACAGAAGTGAGTGCTATGGGGCGACAGTCATTTAGTTCAGTTACCTTTGCTTCCTTGGGTACAGGAACAAATGTGGACATCTTGAAGCAAGTGGGGACAGCAGACTGGGAAGGGAGAGATTGACTATGTCCGTAAACACTCCAGCTAGCTGGTCTGTGCATGCTCTGAGGACGCGGCTAGAGATGCCATCTGGGCCGGCAGCCTTACGAGGATTAACACGCTTAAATGTTTTACTCACATCGGCCACGGAGAACGAGAGCCCATAGTCCTCGGGAGTCGGCCATGCACTGTGTTATCCTCAAAGCGGGCGAAGAAGGCATTTAGCTTGTCTGGGAGCAGGACGTCAGTGTCCACGACTTGGCTGGTTTTCCCTTTGTAATCCATGATTTTCTGGAGTCCCTGCCATGTACGTCTCTTGTCTGAGCCTTTGAATTGTGACTCCACTTTGTCTCTGTACTGATGTTTTGCCTGTTTGATTGCCTTATGGAGGGCATTACTGCACAATTTGTATTCAACCATATTCCCAGTCACTTTGCCGTGGTTAAATGCAGTGGTTTGAGCTTTCAGTTTTGCGCGAATGCTGCCATCTATCCACGTTTTTTGGTTTGGGTAGGTTTTAATAGTCACAGTGGGAACAACATCGCCTATACACTTCCTGATTTACTCAGTCACCGTGTCAGTGTGTATGTTAATGTTATTCTCCGAGGCAACCCGGAACATATCCCAGTCCGTGTGATCAAAACAATCTTGAAGCATGGATTACGATTGGTCAGACCAGTGTTGAATAGACCTTAGCGCGGGTACTTCCTGTTTGAATTCAGAAGAGGAGGATCTTGGGGTCTTAGTTTGACCATTCACCCTTATCTCACAGCACGTGCGGTTAGTAACCATGGCAATGCAGCGAAAGGTGGTTTCCTGAAAATGTTGTTTGGAGAAGCATTGTAATTCAGATATTATTTTTAGACTGCAAACCCAAGGTCCAGAGTGTTGTTGATGCAGGATATAAACTGAGTGACTTGCAGTATTTCCCCATACTTAGGCAGAACAGCGATACTGGGCTGAGACAACAGGCAAATTCAGATTCTTTGTAGATTTTGTACCTTTTATAATTTGCACCATTAGCACCACTTTGTAGCTCTTCTTCTAGTCTGCTTTCCCCCAATGCAATCCTGTGTTTAAAATAAATTTCATTTCTTAATTTAAAATTATAATTATAATTTGGTGGATGATTATATTTGTCCTATTTCAAACAGTGTGTATTAATACCAGAGCATGTGAGTGAAGTTGAGCAGTTGGAAATCCCGCTCATAGCTCATGGCTCTCCATGTGCTTTCCTACCACTCCGCGCTCACATCAAAACCGCCACTCCAAATTCGCACACCCATCTATTTTTGTGACTGCCTGAACCTACCAATTGGTTTTTAAGAATTGAAACCAAACCATATGGATTTGAATGAAAAGTATTTGAATAAACATGAAAAGGTGAACGTAAGAAGCTAACATAATTTCAAATAGGCTACATGTCATATTAAACAGCATATAAACATATATAGATCAGGAGCCGGACAGGGAGCCTAAGAAGGAACGAAAATGAATTATTTAGCCTATATTATTTCAATTATTTCAAGGCTATAGCCTACAAAGAAATACATTGTGAAGCATTTGTGAGTGTGCCACAATAGGCTGGTAGGGACAAAAAGCGCTCAGCTGTCACGCCTTTCTCCGAAGCTGCCTCCTCGCCTTGTTCGGGCAGGCTTCGGCGTTCGTCGTCACCGGCCTTATAGCCACTGCCGCTCCTCATCTCATCATTCCATTTGTTTTGTCTTGTTTATTACACACACCTGGTTCATATCCCCTCATCAGTACCTGTATAAGTGTTCCCTCTGTATCGCCAGGATATTCACCCGTGTGCCTTGTTTTCCCTAGTGCGCCGTTTTACCGCACTGGTGTGTATTACGCATAGCTGTTTATCGAATAAACCATTTATTCTGAGATTTACTCTCCTGCACCTGACTCCATCCTAAATCACCTGCTACAGAATCACACACCTAAACATGGAGTCAGCAGGAGAAGGGAACATGCCTGGAGTCGTGGCGCGGGTCCGGGAGCATTCTACTATGCTAGCCAGCTTGGGAGAAGCGATGGATCGGGTTCTCCAGGTCGTCCAACGCCTGGAGAGGAGAGGACCCGACCGTTCGGGACCAGCTGAGCGACCGGATCCAGCCACCCACACCACAGCACCTAGAGGGATTCACCTATCCCGACCGAGGGAGTATGACAGGACAGCTGCCCGCTCCCAGGGATTCCTCCTGCAGCTGGACCTCTACTTCTCTACCATCAGCCCGGCTCCATCGGAGCTGGAGATGGTGTCTGCCCTCGTCTCCTGCCTCTCGGGGAAAGCCCTGGAGTGGGCCAACGTGGTCTGGAGTGAAGGAGGAGACGCGATGAACCACTACGGGGAGTTTGCTTGCCTCTTCCGGGGAGTCGTCGATCACCCGCCCGAAGGGAGAGAGGCGGGCGAGCGGCTGGTCCAGCTGAGGCAGGGGACGAGGACCGTGCAAGACTTTGCCCTGGAGTTTCGAACTCTAGCGGCTGGGTCCGGGTGGAACGAGTGGGCCCTCATTGACCGCTTCCGGTGCAGCCTGCGAGAGGACGTCCGAAGGGAGCTAGCCTGCCGGGATGCCACGTTGACTTTCAACCAGCTGGTGGACATGGCCATCCGGTTGGACAATCTGCTAGCTTCAAGAGGACGTCCTAGAGGGGGCCTGCCCGTTTCACCCCCTTCAACCCGGATGATGTTCCGATGGAGCTGGGTGGGGCAGCGATCCGGGAGAGCGGAGGACGACAGCTCCAGTGTCACTCTTGTGGCACGAGAGGACATTCTACTGCACGCTGTCGTCAGCGTTCTTTTGGGTCTGGAGGCGGCAGGCAGGGCACTCTCACGGAACCCCAGGTAGTGAAAACCCACACTCGTTCAGAGCCCTCTGCTGTGCACTTTACCATACACGTCCACTTCCCTGATTACACGGTAGTTCCCCAGTGTAAGGCGCTGGTCGATTCAGGCGCAACTGGGAACTTTATGGACAGGTCGTTAGCTCATAGTCTAGGTATTACATTGGTTCCCCTATCCATTCCACTGCCCATCAAAGCACTTGACAGTCGACCATTAGGGTCAGGGTTCGTTAGGGAAGTTACAGCACCAGTCACGATGGTTACACAAGAGACCCACAGAGAGCAAGTCACTTTTTTTATTATTGAATCTCCCGATTTCCCTGTTGTGTTGGGTCTTCCCTTGTTAGCACTAAACAACCCCACCTTTCATGGCCGCAGAGGGTTCTCACGGGGTGGTTGCGAGAGTGTCAGGGTAGGTGTCTAGCTGTTTCCGTTGGTGCAACCACGGTGGAAGGTCCAGACACTACCTCCACCGTGCGCATTCCCCCCAAATACCTTGATTTGGCGCACACGTTTTCCAAAACGCAGGCGACCAAATTACCACCTCATCGGGCGGGGGATTGCGCGATAAACCTCCGGGTAGACGCTGTGCCTCCCAGGAGTCATGTACAGTGGGGGAAAAAAGTATTTAGTCAGCCACCAATTGTGCAAGTTCTCCCACTTAAAAAGATGAGAGAGGCCTGTAATTTTCATCATAGGTACACGTCAACTATGACAGACAAAATGAGAAAAAAAATCCAGAAAATCACATTGTAGGATTTTTTATGAATTTATTTGCAAATTATGGTGGAAAATAAGTATTTGGTCAATAACAAAAGTTTCTCAATACTTTGTTATATACCCTTTGTTGGCAATGACACAGGTCAAACGTTTTCTGTAAATCTTCACAAGGTTTTCACACACTGTTGCTGGTATTTTGGCCCATTCCTCCATGCAGATCTCCTCTAGAGCAGTGATGTTTTGGGGCTGTCGCTGGGCAACACAGACTTTCAACTCCCTCCAAAGATTTTCTATGGGGTTGAGATCTGGAGACTGGCTAGGCCACTCCAGGACCTTGAAATGCTTCTTACGAAGCCACTCCTTCGTTGCCCGGGCGGTGTGTTTGGGATCATTGTCATGTTGAAAGACCCAGCGACGTTTCATCTTCAATGCCCTTGCTGATGGAAGGAGGTTTTCACTCAAAATCTCACGATACATGGCCCCATTCATTCTTTCCTTTACACGGATCAGTCGTCCTGGTCCCTTTGCAGAAAAAACAGCCCCAAAGCATGATGTTTCCACCCCCATGCTTCACAGTAGGTATGGTGTTCTTTGGATGCAACTCAGCATTCTTTGTCCTCCAAACACGACGAGTTGAGTTTTTACCAAAAAGTTATATTTTGGTTTCATCTGACCATATGACATTCTCCCAATCCTCTTCTGGATCATCCAAATGCACTCTAGCAAACTTCAGACGGGCCTGGACATGTAATGGCTTAAGCAGGGGGACACGTCTTGCACTGCAGGATTTGAGTCCCTGGCGGCGTAGTGTGTTACTGATGGTAGGCTTTGTTACTTTGGTCCCAGCTCTCTGCAGGTCATTCACTAGGTCCCCCCGTGTGGTTCTGGGATTTTTGCTCACTGTTCTTGTGATCATTTTGACCCCACGGGGTGAGATCTTGCGTGGAGCCCCAGATCGAGGGAGATTATCAGTGGTCTTGTATGTCTTCCATTTCCTAATAATTGCTCCCACAGTTGATTTCTTCAAACCAAGCTGCTTACCTATTGCAGATTCAGTCTTCCCAGCCTGGTGCAGGTCTACAATTTTGTTTCTGGTGTCCTTTGACAGCTCTTTGGTCTTGGCCATAGTGGAGTTTGGAGTGTGACTGTTTGAGGTTGTGGACAGGTGTCTTTTATACTGATAACAAGTTCAAACAGGTGCCATTAATACAGGTAACGAGTGGAGGACAGAGGAGCCTCTTAAAGAAGAAGTTACAGGTCTGTGAGAGCCAGAACTCTTGCTTGTTTGTAGGTGACCAAATACTTATTTTCCACCATAATTTGCAAATAAATTCATTAAAAATCCTACAATGTGATTTTCTGGATTTTTTTTCCTCAATTTGTCTGTCATAGTTGACGTGTACCTATGATTAAAATTACAGGCCTCTCTCATCTTTTTAAGTGGGAGAACTTGCACAATTCGTGGCTGACTAAATACTTTTTTCCCCCACTGTATATCCCCTGTCGCAGGCTGAAATGGAGGCGATGGAGACATACGTCTCCAAGTCCCTACGCCAGGGGTTCATACGTCCCTCCACTTCGCCTGACTCCTCAAGTTTTTTTGTGAAGAAGAAAGACGGAGGTCTGCGCCCTTGCATTGATTACCGAGCACTTAACAAGGGGACAATTTGTTATAGTTATCCTCTACCCCTCATTCCATCTGTAATCAAGTCAATGCATGGGGCGTGCTTCTTCACAAAATTAGATCTCCGGAGTGCGTACAACCTGGTGCGTGTCCGAGAGGGGGACGAGTGGAAGACAGCATTCAGCACAACCCCCCGGCATTACTAATACCTGGTGATGCCGTACGGGTTGGTGAATGCTCCATCAGTCTTCCAGTCCTTTGTGAACGAGGTGTTTCGGGACATGCTTGGTCGCGGTGTGGTTGTCTACATCGATGACATTCTGGTGTATTCCACTACGCACACCGAGCATGTGTCCCTGGTTCGCAAAGTGCTGGGCCGACTGTTGGAACATGACCTTCATGCCAAGGCAGAAAATTGTCTGTTTTTCCAGCAGTCCGTCTCCTTCCTCAGATACCACATCACCACCTCAGGTGTGGAGATGGAGGGAGACCGCATTTCAGCCGTGCATAATTGGCCGACACCAACCACGGTAAAGGAGGTGCAGTGCTTTATTGGCTTTGCCAATTACTATCAGAGGTTTATCTGGGGCTTTGGCAAGGTCGCAGCTCCCATCACCTCTCTGTTGAAGGGTGGGCCGTCCCGGCTCCGCTGGTCTGCTGAGGCTGACAGGGCTTTCAGTAACCTGAGGACTCTGTTCACCTCAGCCCCGGTGCTGGCCCATCCCGATCCATCATTACCGTTCGTAGTGGAGGTGGATGCGTCTGAGGTAGGGATAGCCGCTGTCCTATCTCAACACTCGGGCGCGCCACCCAAGCGCCGCCCCTGTGTCTTCTTCTCCAAGAAGCTCAGCCCAACGGAGCAGAACTAGGTTATCAGCCGGTTCTGGCACCGTGGCATCAGAGCCAGACCGAAGCTCCTGCGGTGGATGCCTGGTTTTGCCGCGCGGAGGAGACGTGGAACGCCGCTCACGTCCACCTCCAGCGCGCCGTGCGTCGCCACAAGGCCAATGCTGACCGCCATCGCAGTGAGGCCCCGGTCTTTGTAACACGTTTTTTGGTTACTACATGATTCCATATGTGTTATTTCATAGTTTTGATGTCTTCACTATTATTCTACAATGTAGAAAATAGTAAAAAATAAAGAAAAACCCTGGAATGAGTAGGTGTGTCCAAACTTTTGACTGGTACTGTATATAGGTAGTACAAAAGGTTTTTAGGCAAAATAAACCAATCAAAACGGAAATCTCCTTGAACGTGGGAATATGCCAGGCCTATTGGGCCAAAATCAGTTATGGCATATTGTGATAATAGAACAAAAATGAATGAAACGTTTAAGAGATCAGATTTTTTGTTTATAATACTTTGCTACAATGACACACTTAGTTATCTACCCACCTCGTTCCTTTCTTTTATCATGTGTGTTACAGGAGTGAGTCGCAGTTCCGGAGCGACCTACTAGGTGTCATCCTCCGACAACCTTAGGCACCTCCTCACTCACAGTCTGGACAAATCAGTATCCTATTGGTGTCACCTGTGTCTACCTGTTCACCTGTGTATTTATGCCCTCACTTCCCTTGGTCAGTTTTATCTGTTAGTTTCTCTATGTCCAGCAGTATTACTCAGTGTCTGATCGGAGACCAACAGTATGAACAGGTACTTGAGAAGTGTTCTCCCTGTTTCAATATTTGTTTTAGTCGTAGGTAGTATTTCGTATTTAGGCGGTCAGGCGGTTTTTGGAGACTTATTTGCTCCACCTTTCTTTTATCGTGATAAGTCCGTTATTTTGTATTCTGGCTTCGGGACCACCAGTAAAGATCCTTGTTTCACCATCTCTGCCTACTGCCTACTGTATATCCTGCACCGCACCTGGGTCACACCTCACACCAACCCTTACAGAAAACTGAGTCAATATGGACCCAGCGGAGGCAGCACAGTATCAGAACGCATTGGCAACACAGGGAGCTATGCTGAACCAACACGACCGCAGCCTGCAGCAGATCATCGGGAATCTCCGCCAGCTGACGATCGCCGTGCAGAGCGGCGATCGGGTCGGGCTTCATCACCCGGCTCACTCTCCCCGTGCGGGTGGCTATGGGAGGATATCCAGTTTTTCATTATGGACTCTCCGGAGTTTCCCCTCGTCCTGCACTCCGAACCGCCTACTGCCCTAGTGGCGGTTGCCACCGGGAGGACGGCGGCTACAGACTCTGTCACTGGCCCAGACCTGGCAGGCGTTCCCCGGGAGTATTGGGATCTGGGGGAGGTGTTTAGTAAGAGGCGTACCAAGGGCCTACCTCCTCACAGGCCATACGACTTCACTATCAATCTCCTGCCGGGCGCCATGCCCACACGATGCCAATTGGGCCCACACGAGGGTGATTGTTTTCCTTGTCCCGGCCGGAGACGCTGGCCATGAGGGCGCAGGCTTCTTCTTCGTGGGGAAGAGGCTCAACTCGCGCCAGGCCAGGTGGGTGTTGTTCTTCACCAGGTTCCGGTTCACTATCTCATACCGTCCGAGTTCGAAGAACACCAAGCCTGACGCGCTCTCCCGGCAGTTTGACCCCGAGGACCTGGTAGAGAGGGACGACCCCATTGTTCCCAATGCCCTGATTGCTGCCCCAGTTTCGTGGGGAATCGATAGGCTGGTCAGAGCAGCGCTACGGCGGGAGCCTGATACGGGCGGAGGTCCATCAGGGAGAATGTACATACCCAAGGCTGCGCACTCGCGACTGCTTCAGTGGGCGCACGTGTCCGACCTCACCAGCCATCCGGGGGGTGGCAGGACGTTGGAGTTCTTGCGTAGGAGGTTCTGGTGGCCATCTGCTGAGGGGGATACGCGCGCCTTCGTGGTGGCTTGCCCGGTGTGCGCGCGCACAAAGAGTTCACGTCAGCCTGCGGCAGGGCTGCTACGACCCCTGCCTATCCCCAAGCGCCCCTGGTCCCACATCTCGCTGGATTTCATTTCCGCCCTATCCCCCTCTGATGGATACACTGTCATCCTGGTCGTTGTGGACCGGTTCCGAAGGCTGCCCACTTCATTCCCCTTCCCAAACTCCCGTCTGCCCGGGAGACGGCTAAGTTGGTGGTGCAGCACGTTTTCCGGGTCCACCGCCTTCCCCAAGATGTGGTGTCGGATCGGGGCCCTCAGTTCGCCTCCAGGTTCTGGAAGGCGTTCACCACCTGCCTCGGCGCCTCCGTCAGCTTGTGTTCCAGCTTCCATCCCCTGTCGAATGGACAGACGGAGCGCGTCAACCAGGATCTGGAGATGTGCTGAGGTGCTACGCCTACAGCAACCCAGCTACGTGGAGTCAGCGACTGGCGTGGGCGGAGTACGCCCACAACACCCTTCTCTGCTCGTCCACTGGCCTGTCCCCCTTCCAGTGCCAATACGGGTACCAACCCCCCCTATTCCCTGAGCAAGAGGAGGAGGCGGCGGTCCCGTCGGTCCAGGCCCACATCATTCACTGTCGCCGCACCTGGAGGCAGGTACGGGCGGCGCTTAAGCGGGCCTCGGTCAGGTCTCAACATCAGACCAACCGCAGGCATCGCCCGGCCCCGGAATTTTGCCCGGGACAGAGGGTGGAGTCCAGGAAGCTGTCCCCCCGGATCATCGGGCCATTCAGAGTGGTCCGGCGAGTCAACCGAGTGGCCTACCGCCTACAATTTCCCCCCACCATGCGGGTGCATTCCACATTCCATGTGTCCCTCCTCAAGCCCGTCGCCACCTGTCCCCTGTCTTCCCCTCCTCGTCCTGTTCCCCCACTGCACCTCATCGGAGGGCAGCCAGCTTTTACAGTGGAACGGTTCCTGGACTGCCGGCAGGTGGGGAGGGGTCTCCAATTTCTGGTGGACTGGGAGGGTTATGGGCCTGAGGAGAGTGGTCCTGGGTGCCCAGGAGGGACATTCTGGGGCCGTTCGTCAGGGGGGAGGGGCACTGTTACAGGAGGGGTCGCAGTTCCGGAGTGACCCACTAGGAGTCATCCTCCGAAAACCTTAGGCACCTCCTCTCTCACAGTCTGGACTAATCAGTATCCTATTGGTGTCACCTGTGTTTACCTGTTCACCTGTGTTTTTATGCCCTCACTTCCCTGTGTTCCCTTGCTCAGTTTTCTCTGTTAGTTTCTCTATGTCCAGCAGTACTACTCTGTGTCTGATCGGAGACCTATGTACAGGTACTTGAGAAGTGTTCTCCCTGTTTCGTTATTTGTTTCAGTCGTAGGTAGTATTTCGTATTTAGGCTGTCAGACAGTTTTTGGAGACTTATTTGCTCCGCCTTTCTTTTATCGTGATATGTCCGTTATTTTGTATTCTGGCTTCGGGACCACCAGGAAAGATCCTTGTTTCACCATCTCTGCCTACTGCCTACTGTATATCCTGCACCGCACCTGGGTCACACCTCACACCAACCCTTACACATGTGCACGTAATAAGTACACCATCCTGCTTTTGGGATACGTGTCTTTTCAGATTCCACATGGATTCTTTAGTTGTGGACACTACATCACCGCACTCCCTCTCTTGCTCTTGGTCCTCATCTTTGTAAGTCACCTTGATTTTGTACCTGTGTGTTTTATCAGTTTCTTTATGAAAATATTTAGCAAACTCCATGACAGTAGCTAAAGCAATGGGCTATAGCAGCACACAAGTAGACTACAAATGTATATGGCAGCCTTAGGGAATCTCGCTCGATGCAAATTGGGCAAGCGCCGCTCAAGCTCTGCTCACATACTCTGATTAATACGCATGTGTGAATTGGAAATGTGTTTATTGCAATCCCAACTCCCCCTGAGATGCCCTCGGAGAGTGAAGCCACGGCCAGGGTCTGCCATTATCAACGGCAACCCTGGAGCAATTAGGGTTAAGTGCCTTGCTCAAGGGCACAGGCAGATGTTTCAACTTGCGACCTTTCGGTTACTGGCCCAATGTTTTAATCGCTAGGGTACCTGCCGCCCCTGCGCCTTATGTGATGTTGTTTAAAATTATGATCTTAATGAATATATTTACATCTCTGACAAATCCCATAGACAGTCATCCATCTTATGAAAGCTCAATGAGGTGGAGCAGTAGTATGTGAGACGGCTCTACGTTTCCCCGTTCGTCAGCTGTGTTGTCCCAGCCGTGCCTCTGACCTTTATTGCTTTACTCTGTGTGTGTGACAGGCTCTAATAAACGTCCAGGCCTTTCTGCCCGCTCTGACATGCAGACCGTGAAGGTCATGGCTATTATATGGTAAAAGCATATAGGCCACAGCTGGGCTAGAGCTGCCCTGGGCTGGGCTGGGTGCTCAGTAGGATAGGAAAGAAGAAGGAGGAGTAGTGAGAGGGATCTCTGTAAGAGATCATTAGTTGCTGATGGAAGTTTGTGAAGATTAGTGAGATTTTTTAAGTGGAAGGTATATGAAAGAGAGAGAGAGAGAGAGAGAGAGAGAGAGAGAGAGAGAGAGAGAGAGAGAGAGAGAGAGAGAGAGAGAGAGAGAGAGAGAGAGAGAGAGAGAGAGAGAGCATATTTATGTTGATTTATTTTCCCTTTTGTACTTTAACTATTTGCACATCGTTACAACACTGTATAGCCATAATATGACATCTGAAAGGTCTCTATTCCTTTGAAACTTTTGTGAGTGTAATGTTTACTGTTCATTTTTTATTGTTTATTTCACTTTGTTTATTATCTATTTCACTTGCTTTGGCAATGTAAACATATGTTTCCCATGCCAATAAAGCCCTTTGAATTGAATTGAATTGAATTGAGAGAGCTCGTCCTCACTCATCTGTCTGTCAGCGTTCACACTTTGACTGACTGTTTGAGCTTCTGAGGCCAAGGCTGTAGGAGTTCAGCTGTGATCCCTATAGCCCCTACACACACACACATACACACACAAAAACACACAAACACACACACACACACAAACACACACACACACACACACTTCAATCCCTTTTTGATGATATGGCTCCTTTTGATCCTCAGTCCCTGACACCACCAGATCAAGCCCTGACTCTTTAAGTGCTCCTCCAGCTGGCAGATCTTAGAGTAGATACACCAAACACACACTTGGAAACAACAGTCAATTCTGGTACTGTAGTAGATTCACTTCTAACGTATTTGTATTTATTAAGGATCCACATTAGCTGCTGCCAATGCAGCAGCTACTCTTCCTGGGGTCCAGCAACAACGTATTACATTTCACAGAAATTTTTTTCTGCCAAAGTATCTTTGATACAGTATATCAGTGATGATTATTGATATTGAAATGTCATGAGTTATAGGCCTATTTTCATCATGTTTGAATGTTGTGTGTTCGGCTCGGAGACGTTTTTAAAGAAACATTAAACCACTTTTGTTAGCGATTCCTAAAAACATACAGGTCATGACCGCATCCTCTGATTTAGCTTTTAGAGAACGATGTTGATTTAACATGAAGCAAAACAATACTTTAAGTTGAGACCTATGTATATTGCCTCTGCTTCAGAGTAAGAAGGGGGAAAGAATCAAACAGAAATGTAATAAACAGTGACAGTTTGTCTTAAAATACCTCTTTTAGAAATATTGTGTTTGGGTGACATCCAGGTTTCTTGTAGAGTTCCTGCCAGATATCGCTATTCCAAGCCTGAAGTATTCTCAAGTGGCCTTAGTGCTGTTTTGGAAAACACTGCAGAAGTCTCTCTTTCCCTATCCTACCCTCTCTCTCTCTCTCTCTCCCTCTCTCTCTCTCTCTCTCTCTCTCTCTCTCTCTCCCTCTCTCTCTCTCTCTCTCTCTCTCTCTCTCTCTCTCTCTCTCTCTCTCTCTCTCTCTCTCTCTCTCTCTCTCTCTCGCTCTACTCTCTCTCTCTCTCTATTCTCTCTCTCTACCCCTCTCTCTCTACCCCATCTCTCTCTCTCTCTCTCTACTCTCTCTCCCGCCCCCCCCCCCAAAATAAACGAAATCACCCTGTCTTTTTATCACATTATCATCCATAAAGCTTTGTTTGATGAACTCCCTCTCAGCTCATTTGCATTGACATGAAATGTTTTAATAAATGTGATGAGGAGTGCCCCGTCCATTATGCGGTCACTACCCAGCCATAATGGTTGTGTCTATAAGCAGCGTTGCTCTTAAAATAAGTACCATGTCAAGAGAAAATAGTCTCTAGCCTTCTTCATTGTGTCTGATATTTGTTGGGCACAGAGACGTCTCATTCAGGGATGAAGAAGTTCATATTTTTTCGCTGCGACCTGCGTTTGACCTCACAGAGCGCTCACTGGGCTGGCTGGGCTGGCTGGGTGGCTGGCTGGCTGACTGGGTTGCTGGAGGGAGGGAGCAGAAGGTTCGAGTTGCCAAACGTCAGCCTCAAAACCTTAATGACTTGGAGAAGATCTGCAAAGAGGAGTGGGACAAAATCCCTCCTGAGATGTGTGCAAACCTGGTGGCCAACTATAAGAAACGTCTGACCTCTGTGATTGCCAACAAGGGTTTTGCCACCAAGTACAGAGGGGTAAAATACTTATTTCCCTCATTAAAATGCAAATCAATTTATAACATTTTTGACATGCGTTTTTCTGGATTTTTTTGTTGTTATTCTGTCTCTCACTGTTCAAATAAACCTACCATTACAATTATAGACTGATCATTTCTTTGTCAGTGGGCAAACGTACAAAATCAGCAGGGGATCAAATACTTTTTTCCCTCACTGTATGTGATCACGCTCTCCGTAGCCGATGTGAGTAAGACTTTTAAGCAGGTCAACATTCACAAGGCCGCAGGGCCAGACGGATTACCAGGACATGTACTCCGAGCAGGTGCTGACCAACTGGCAAGTGTCATCACCGACATTTTCAACATGTCCCTGACTGAGTCTGTAATATCAACATGTTTCAAGCAGACCACCATAGTCACTGTGCCCAAGGACACTAAGATAACCTGCTTAAATGACTATCGACCCGTAGCACTGACGTCTGTAGCCATGAAGTGCTTTGAAAGGCTGGTCATGGCTCACATCAACACCATTATCCCAGAAACCCTAGACCCACTCCAATTTGCATACCGCCCCAACAGATTCACAGATGATGTAATCTCTATTGCACTCCACACTGCCCTTTCCCACCTGGACAAGAGGAACACCTACGTGGGAATGCTATTAATTGACTACAGCTCAGCGTTCAACACCATAGTGCCCTCAAAGCTAATCACTAAGCTAAGGATCCTGGGACTAAACACCTCCCTCTGCAACTGGATCCTGGACTTCCTGACGGGCCGCCCCCAGGTGGTAAGGGTAGGTAACAACACATCTGCCACGCTGATCCTCAACACGGGGGCCCCTCAGGGGTGCGTTCTCAGTCCCCTCCTGTACTCCCTGTTCACCCATGACTGCATGGCCAGGCACGACTCCAACACCATCATTAAGTTTGCCGACGACATACAGTGAGTGAAAAAATTATTTGATCCCCTGCTGATTTTGTACGTTTGCCCACTGACAAAGACATGATCAGTCTATAATTTTAACGGTAGGTTTATTTGAACAATAAGTATTTGACCCCTCTGCAAAACATGACTTAGTACTTGGTGGCAAAACCCTTGTTGGCAATCACAGAGGTCAGACGTTTCTTGTAGTTGGCCACCAGGTTTGCACACATCTCAGGAGGGATTTTGTCCCACTCCTCTTTGCAGATCTTCTCCAAGTCATTAAGGTTTCGAGGCTGACGTTTGGCAACTCGAACCTTCAGCTCCCTCCACAGATTTTCTATGGGATTAAGTTCTGGAGACTGGCTAGGCCACTCCAGGACCTTAATGTGCTTCTTCTTGAACCACTCCTTTGTTGCCTTGGCTGTGTGTTTTGGGTCATTGTCATGCTGGAATACCCATCCACGACCCATTTTCAACGCCCTGGCTGAGGGAAGGAGGTTCTCACCCAAGATTTGACGGTACATGGCCCCGTCCATCGTCCCTTTGATGCGGTGAAGTTGTCCTGTCCCCTTAGCAGAAAAACACCCCCAAAGCATAATGTTTCCACCTCCATGTTTGACGGTGGGGATGGTGTTCTTGGGGTCATAGGCACCTCCTCCAAACACGGCGAGTTGAGTTGATGCCAAAGAGCTCGATTTTGGTCTCCTCTGACCACAACACTTTCACCCAGTTCTCCTCTGAATCATTCAGATGTTCATTGGCAAACTTCAGACTGGCCTGTATATGTGCTTTCTTGAGCAGCGGGACCTTGCGGGCGCTGCAGGATTTCAGTTCTTCACGGCATAGTCTGTTACCAATTGTTTTGTTGGTGACTATGGTCCCAGCTGCCTTGAGATCATTGACAAGATCCTCCCGTGTAGTTCTGGGCTGATTCCTCACCGTTCTCATGATCATTGCAACTCCACGAGGTGAGATCTTGCATGGAGCCCCAGGCCGAGGGAGATTGACAGTTATTTTGTGTTTCCTCCATTTGCGAATAATCGCACCAGCTATTGTCACCTTCTCACCAAGCTGCTTGGCGATGGTCTTGTAGCCCATTCCAGCCTTGTGTAGGTCTACAATCTTGTCCCTGACATCCTTGGAGAGCTCTTTGGTCTTGGCCATGGTGGAGAGTTTGGAATCTGATTGATTGATTGCTTCTGTGGACAGGTCTCTTTTATACAGGTACCAAGCTGAGATTAGGAGCACTCCCTTTAAGAGTGTGCTCCTAATCTCAGCTCGTTACCTGTATAAAAGACACCTGGGAGCCAGAAATCTTTCTGATTGAGAGGGGGTCAAATACTTATTTCCCTCATTAAAATGCAAATCAATTTATAACATTTTTGACATGCGTTTTTCTGGATTTTTTTGTTGTTCTTCTGTCTCTCACTGTTCAACTAAACCTACCATTAAAATTATAGACTGATCATTTCTTTGTCAGTGGGCAAACGTACAAAATCAGCAGGGGATCAAATACTTTTCCCCCTCACTGTAACAGTGGTAGGCCTGATCACCGACAACGATGAGACAGCCTATAGGGAGGAGGTCAGAGACCTGGCCGTGTGGTGCCAGGATAACAATCTCTCCCTCAACGTGACCAAGACAAAGGAGATGATTGTGGACTACAAGAAAAAATAGGACTGAGCACGCCCCCATTCTCATCGACGGGGCTGTAGTTGAACAGATTGAGAGCTTCAAGTTCCACCAACGAACTATCATGTTCCAAACACACCAAGACAGTCGTGAAGAGGGCACGACAAAGCCTATTCCCCCTCAGGAGACTGAAAATATTTGGCATAGGTCCTCAGATCCTCAAAAAGTTCTACAGCTGCACCATCGAGAGCATCCTGACTGTTTGCATCACCGCCTGGTATGGCAACTGCTCGGCCTCCGACCGCAAGGCACTACAAAGGGTAGTGCATACGGCCCAGTACATCACTGGGGCCAAGCTTCCTGCCATCCAGGACCTCTATACCAGGCGGTGTCAGAGGAAGGCCCTCAAAATTGTCAAAGACTCCAGCCACCCTAGTCATAGACTGTTCTCTCTGCTACCGCATGGCAAGCGGTACCGGAGCGCCAAGTCTAGGTCCAAAAGGCTTCTCAACAGCTTCTACCCCCAAGCCATAAGACTCCTGAACAGCTAATCATGGCTACCCGGACTATTTGCACTGCCCCCCCCCCACCCCCCACCCCCACCCCATCTTTTTACGCTGCTGCTACTCTGTTAATTATTTATGCATAGTCACTTTAACTCTACCCACATGTACATATTACCTCAACTACCTCAACTAGCCGGTGCCCCCGCACATTGACTCTGCACCGGTACCCCCCTGTATATAGCCCCCTACTGTTATTTTATTTTACTTCTGGTCTTTTTTTCTCAACACTTTTTTGTTGTTGTTGTTTTATTTTACTTTTTTATAAAAAAATAAATGCATTGTTGGTTAAGGTCTGTAAGTAAGCATTTCACGGTAATGTCTACACTGTTGTATTCGGCGCATGTGGCAAATACAATTTGATTTGATTTGATTCTATGTAGTACTGTGTACCTCCCATAGTCTGTTCTGGACTTGGGGACTGTGAAGAGTCCTCTGGTGGCATGTCTTGTGGGGTATGCATGGGTGTCCAAGATGTGTGCTAGTATTTTAAGCAGACAGCTCGGTACATTCAGCTTGTCAACACCTCTTACAAAAACAAGTAGTGATGAAGTCATACTCTCCTCCACTTTGAGCCATGAGAGATTGACATGCATGTCATTAATGTGAGCTCTCCGTGTACTTTTAAGGGCCAGCCATGCTGCCCTGTTCTGAGCCAACTGCAATTTTCCCAAGTCCCTCTTTGTGGCACCTGACCACACTACTGAACAGTAGTCTAGGTGCGACAAAACTAGGGCCTGTAGGACCTGCCTGGTTGATAGTGTTGTTAAGAAGGCAGAGCAGCACTTTATTATGGACAGACGTCTCCCAATCTTAGCTACTGTTGTATCAATATGTTTTGACCATGACAGTTTACGATCCAGGGTTACTCCAAGCAGTTTAGTCACTTCAACTTGCTCAATTTCCACATGATTCATTACGAGATGTAGTTGAGGTTTAGGGTTTGGTGAATGATTTGTCCCAAATACAATGCTTTTACTTTTCGAAATATTTAGGACTAACTTATTCCTTGCTACCAATTCCGAAACTAACTGCAGCTCTTTATTAAGTGTTGCAGATATTTCAGTTGCTGTAGTAGCTGATGTGTATAGTGTTGAGTCATCCGCATACATAGACACACTGGCTTTACTCAAAGTCGTTAGTAAAGATGGAAGAAAGTAAGGGGCCTAAACAGCTGCCCTGGGGAATTCCTGATTCTACCTGGATTATGTTTGAGAGGCTTCCATTAAAGAACACCCTCTGTGTTCTGTTAGACAAGTAACTCTTTATCAACATTATAGCAGGGGGTGTAAAGCCATAACACATACGTTTTTCCAGCAGCAGACTATGATCGATAATGTCAAAAGCTGCACTGAAGTCTAACAATCAATTTCTCTCAGCCAATCATCAGTCATTTGTGTAAGTGCTGTTCTTGTTGAGTGTCCTTTCCTATAAGCGTGCTGAAAGTCTGTCTGTGAAATAGCATTGTATCTGGTCAAACGCCATTTTTTCCATAAGTTTACTAAGGGTTGGTAACAGGCTGATTGGTAGGCTATTTGAGCCAGTAAATGGGGCTTTACTATTCTTGGGTAGCGGAATGACTTTAGCTTCCCTCCAGGCCTGAGGACACACACTTTTTAGTAGGCTTAAATTGAAGATGTGGCAAATACGAGTGGCAATATCATCCGCTATTATCCTCAGTAATTTTCCATCCAGATTGTCAGACCACGGTGGCTTGTCATTGTTGATAGACAACAATAATTGTTTCACTGCCAAACTGCCAAACTGACGTTACAGAATTCAAAAGTACAATTCTTGTCTTTCATAATTTGGTCAGATATACTTGGATGTGTAGTGTCAGCGTTTGTTGCTGGCATGTCATACCTAAGTTTACTTATCTTGCCAATGAAGAAGTCATTAAAGTAGTTGGCAATATCAGTGGGTTTTGTGATGAATGAGTCATCTGATTCAATAAATGATGGAGCCGAGTTTGCCTTTATTTCCCAAAACGTAATTTAACGTACTCCAAAGCTTTTTACTATCATTCTTTATATCATTTATTTTTGTTTCATAGTATAGTTAATTTTTCTTTTAATTTAGTTTAGTCACATGATTTCTTAATTTTCAGTACGTTTGCCAATCAGTTGGGCTGCCAGACTTATTTGCCATACCTTTTGCCTCATCCCTCTCAACCATACACTTTTTCAATTCCTCATCAATCCAAGGGAATTTAACAGTTTTACAGTCATTTTCTTAATGGGTGCGTGCTTATTAGTAACTGGAATAAGAAATTTCATAAATGTGTCAAGTCAATCAATACAAAACTTATTGTATGACCTCTTATACACTATATTAGGCCCAGCCTTTGGAACTTGGGTTTTCCTAGATATGGCTAATATATTGTGATCACTACATCCTATGGATTTGGATACTGCTTTAAAGCAAATTTCTGCAGCATTAGTAAAGATATGATCAATACATGTTGATGATTTAATTCCTGTGCTGTTTGTAAATACCCTGGTAGGTTGACTGACAACCTGAACCAGGTTGCAGGCACTTGTTACAGTTTGAAGTTTTTTCTTGAGTGGGCAGCTTGATGAGAGCCAGTCAATATTTCAATCACCCAGAAAATATACTTCTATGTTGATATCACATACATTATCAAGTATTTCACACACGGGGGCATTGTCATGCTGAAACATAAAAGGGCCTTCCCCAAACTGTTGCCACAAAGTTGGAAGCACAGAATTGTCTAGAATGTCATTGTATGCTGTAGCGTAAAGATTTATCTTCACTGGAACTAAGGGGCCTAGCCCGAACTATGAAAAACAGCCCCAGACCATTATTCCTCCTCCACCAAACTTTACAGTTGGCACTATGCATTGGGGCAGGTAGCATTCTCCTGGCATCTGCCAAACCCAGATTCGTCCATCGGACTGGCAGATGGTGAAGCGTGATTCATCACTCCAGAGAACGCGTTTCCACTGCTCCAGAGTCCAACGGCGGCAAGCTTTACACCACTCCAGCCAACGCTTGGCATTGTGCATGGTGATCTTAGGCTTGTGTGCGGCTGCTTTGGAACTCGGTTGTGAGTGTTGCAACCGAGGACAGACAATTTTTACGCGCTTCAGCACTCGCCGGTCCCGTTCTGCGAGCTTGTGTAGCCTACCACTTCGCGGCTGAGCCATTGTTGCTCCTAGACATTTACACTTCACATTAACAGCACTTGCAGTTGACGGGGCAGCTCTAGCAGGGCAGAAATTTGACGAACTGACTTGTTGGAAAGGTGGCATCCTATGACGGTGCCACGTTGAAAGTCACTGAGCTCTTCAGTAAGGTTATTCTACTGCAAATGTTTGTCTTTGGAGATTGCATGGCTGTGTGCTAGATTTTATACACCTGTTAGAAAAGGTGTGGCTGAAATAGCCAAATCCACTAATTTGAAGGGATGTCCACAAACTTTTGGTGATGTAGTGTATCCTGTCAAGCATCCCCCTCCCCCTGTGTGTTGGTTTGACATGACGAGCAGTGATGAGGAGACAAAGACTTTATGTAAACATCAACAGATACATTCTGACGAGACAAGATGACAGCCTGTCAAAATGTTTATTGTTTCCTCACCTGAAGAGATTATCTGCGAGAGGAGGAGGAGAGTGATAAGGTCAAATAGCAAATAAGAAACAATGCATCATCAGTCAGCAGTGACAGGAGGTACAGTACAGTACCATAGGAGCTGGGAAACCTGGCTGCCTGGCTGACGCAGAGGGCAGAGGTTAAATAGCAGTCATCTGACAGGATTTTCGCACAAACACACACACACACACACACACACACAGCGTCATAATCTTTTCCCTAAACAATATTTTTTCAGACAGGGTGTTTTTGCCTCAGCAAAAATATACTGTATATTTTATTCCATAGGCAAGGCTCGGCACGGTCAACCCATTCCATGAAGGAAAAGTCCATTTGATTTCTATCGTTTTGAAAGATTAAATGAATTAGCTGGTTTGGGGTCAGTAGTGACACTCATACTGTACAAACATCCCACATCCGCCAACCCAGGGCCCAGGGTGTGGGTCCACCTCATGTCAGGGGCCCTGCCTGCCTGCCTGCCTGACAGCCCAGCCGAGTGAAAAACCTGAGCTCACATCACTGCATTAGCATTCAAAGCATGTACTTCCACTCAGAGGGACCTGCCTCCAAACTGACAGCCATGGACGTGGTCAAACTTTACTATCCTTTTGGGTTCTAAAAGTCCTCACAAGGATAATTAAACAATGACATTTTGACAAGTGAGAACATTACACCAGTCCCCAAAAGGAAAATGTTTATTTTAGGCTTAGGGGTTAGGTTTAGAGTTAGCGTTAAAATTAGGGTTAGAAGTTATGGTTATGTTTAGGGTTAGGAGTTTGGGGTTAAGTTTAGGGTTAAGGTTAGGGTTAGGGTTATGGTTAGGTTAAGGGTATCCCCAATTGGATAGTAAAACCAACGTATGTGTGCGGGTGTGTGTGAAGATGACTATTTGACCTTTGCCCTCTGCATCAGCTAGGCAGACAGGTTCCCCAGCTCCTATGGTATTGTACCTCGCGTCACTTCTGACTGATGATGCACTGTTTCTCATTTCCTATTTGACCTTATCACTCTCTTCCATTCTGTCAAGTGTGTGTGGGCAACAACAACAATGGCAACAACAAGACACCACATGAAACACACAGCAGAGTCCAGGGGCTGCGGTCTCAACTCTAACTGTCGTATGTCTCAGGTGCACCTCTCTTTAATATTGAATGGCAGGGGTCTAAGAAGGAGGGTTGTTTTTTAGGAATCCATTGATTCCTGCTCTTTTACGTACTTCTTTCCGTCAGTGCAGAAAATTGTTTTAGATTCATATTATTTTCAATAAATGCCACAGACAAATATAGTCTTTCCCCCATCCTCCCCTCTTTCTCTCCCTCGTTCCTGGTTGAGAATCAGAAGAGGTCAACTAACAAACAATTCAGGAGCTGTCACTGACTGACTGATCCCACTTACTCATCTCTCCGTCGCTAGGCAGCCTTCAGGGTTTTTTCAGGAGCTTTCCTTCCCCTTTAGGCTTGCTGAAAGGGGTCAACGCCTCCACAAGCTGGAACCACATTACAGCAGTCCTCTGTTGGATTTCTATTTGAATGTGAGGTTCACCAATGACTGTCACAGAGGGTGGGTGTCACCAGAGCCCAAAGCTGTCCCGTCCTGTCATCCTCAGTTCTGTTGGCTTGCTGTATTTGATCCAGCATTAAGCACAATGTTGACAGAAACTTTACTGGAAGAGTGTTAGGCTTGGATATTGGAGCGTACATGTGGAGTTTTTTTTCAGTTTACTCAGACATTTGTGTCATGATGTGTGTCATGATGTCATGTTATGGGTTGTCTGAACATGATATGTGACCTTGTCATGTCACTGTAGTGTCTTGATGCAACAAGTGGGAATGTAGTGCAATGACAACTGCATGTCAACAGAAAATACATTTGGTCCAATATGTCCTCACCCTTTTTCTTAGTGCTATTGAAACCAGTTTATGGAGTTCAAGTTGCTTCCATAAACCAAGATTCCAGCCATCCGATGGGTAGATGGATAGACCAACAGACAGCCAGACAAATTTACCCTGTCTGAAATTCCCCTCCCTAAGGTTTAGTTGTCGTCTTTCTACCATGAAGGGGTCTCAGCCGTCATGCTCCCTACTAGTGGTTAATTGAGCCCCTGCCAGGCCTGCCTCTTTATTGCCTTCATTTGTCAAAGCCCACCAGGTTGAATGGAGCGGGAGTTTCTCTCAGAGCAAACAGGCTAGCGCAGTGCCGTCCAGGGCAAACACTGGCCCAACAATAGGAGCTCTGCCGGGGGGAGCTGGGCAGCAGACACCCCCTAGCCCTGACTTCTCCATGGTCCTGGTGATGCTGGAGTCACAGTGGAGTGAGGGCAGGGGTGGAGGGGGTGATCTATTGAGATCATGTATTGCCCTCTCCTCCTCTGCCTTCCCCTCTGTCCTTCTCTCCACCTCTGCCTCCCCCTCTATCCTTCCTGCCCCCACTAACCCTCCTCCAAGGTTTCCCTCGCTCCACTAACCCCCTTTACACACACTCACACTGGTTTGAGCAGGTTCAATGAAAAGGAGGGGGGTTAATGGCCAAAACAGAGTAAAGCGGGCTACAGACAGGCTGGCAGCCTGGATGGGGAGAGACTGGAGGACTGGAGGGACAGGTGTACAGTGGACGGTATTGTGTGGAGCAGAGTGCTGCCATGTGCCACCATCCCTCCCTCCTTCACGCCACGGCCACGCCAGACAAGGCCTGCCATTCAGCTCAGCCATCTTTGTTTGGCTGGCAAGGTCAGAAGGAAGAAGACATGTAATGTATAGAACAGAGAGAGAGAGAGCCAGAGCCCACTCAGCCCAGTGCCATATGGAATAGAAATGACCCAGTGGAGACAGAGAGGAGAGACAGAGTTGAGCAGCCTGCCAGAGCCATTGTGTGGCTGGGTTGCGTGTGTCTGATGCTGCTGCAGACTTCACTTAGAGGATCAGATTAACTCACAGATTGTCAGATCATTCCAATTTACATTGAGAATAGAGCAGGGTTTCGTATGGCTCCTTTTTGGGAGCTGAATCTCTAGAATGTCCATCCTCTAACAGGAAAGGCAGGATGCCCTTATGGAAAAACCAAATGATTTCACATGTGAAATGTACATTTTATAGGATGTTACTGTGGAATAGTGGAAACAACTTTTAATGTATTTCTACAGCTGAGCTGTATTTTTACAGTAAATATACTGTACAACAACAAACTATATTCAGAAATTCAGAAAGCACACAGAAATTCTAATTCCAATAATTTTAAATACCGGAAAATTTGGAATTTGGTTCACTTTCTGAATTGACTGGAACTTAAATGGAATTAACCTCAACATTGGTTAGCCCACTTGGGATCAATCAATCAATCAATTTTATTTTATATAGCCCTTCTTACATCAGCTAATATCTCGAAGTGCTGTACAGAAACCCAGCCTAAAACCCCAAACAGCTAGTAATGCAGGTGTAGAAGCACGGTGGCTAGGAAAAACTCCCTAGAAAGGCGAAAACCTAGGAAGAAACCTAGAGAGGAACCAGGCTATGAGGGGTGGCCAGTCCTCTTCTGGCTGTGCCGGGTGAAGATTATAACAGAACCATGCCAAGATGTTCAAAAATGTTCATAAGTGACAAGCATGGTCAAATAATAATCAGGAATAAATCTCAGTTGGCTTTTCATAGCCGATCATTAAGAGTTGAAAACAGCAGGTCTGGGACAGGTAGGGGTTCCATAACCGCAGGCAGAACAGTTGAAACTGGAATAGCAGCAAGGCCAGGCGGACTGGGGACAGCAAGGAGTCACCACGGCCGGTAGTCCCGACGTATGGTCCTAGGTGCTCAGGGTCTCTCAGTTGGCTTTTCATAGCCGATCATTAAGAGTTGAAAACAGCAGGTCTGGGACAGGTAGGGGTTTCATAACCGCAGGCAGAACAGTTGAAACTGGAATAGCAGCAAGGCCAGGCGGACTGGGGACAGCAAGGTGTCATCATGCCCGGTAGTCCTGACGTATGGTCCTAGGGCTCAGGTTCTCAGAGAGAAAGAGAGAACGAGAGAATTAGAGAGAGCATACTTAAATTCACACAGGACACTGGATAAGACAGGAGAAGTACTCCAGGTATAACCAACTAACCCCAGCCCCCGACACATAAACTACTGCAGCATAAATACTGGAGGCTGAGACAGGAGCGGTCCGGAGACACTGTGGCCCCATCCGAAGAAACCCCGGACAGGGCCAAACAGGAAGGATATAACCCCACCCACTCTGCCAAAGCACAGCCCCCGCACCACTAGAGGGATATCCTCAACCACCAACTTACAATCCTGAGACAAGGCCGAGTATAGCCCACAGAGGTCTCCACCACAGCACAAACCAAGGGGGGCGCCAACCCAGACAGGAAGATCACGTCAGTAACTCAACCCACTCAAGTGACGCACCCCCTCCCAGGGACGGCATGAAAGAGCACCAGCAAGCCAGTGACTCAGCCCCTGCAACAGGGTTAGAGGCAGAGAACCCCAGTGGAGAGGGGAACCGGCCCGGCAGAGACAGCAAGGGCTGTTCGTTGCTCCAGAGCCTTTCCGTTCACCTTCACACTCCTGGGCCAGACTACACTCAATCATATGACCTACTGAAGAGATAAGTCTTCAGTAAAGACTTAAAGGTTGAGACCGAGTCTGCGTCTCTCACATGGGTAGGCAGACTGTTCCATAAAAATTGAGATCTATAGGAGAAAGCCCTGCCTCCCGCTGTTTGCTTAGAAATTCTAGGGAC
The DNA here is from genome assembly GCF_020615455.1 of Coregonus clupeaformis. Taxonomy (NCBI): domain Eukaryota; kingdom Metazoa; phylum Chordata; class Actinopteri; order Salmoniformes; family Salmonidae; genus Coregonus; species Coregonus clupeaformis. The sequence goes on along the minus strand of NC_059217.1, from coordinate 28,917,371 downwards.
AATTAGGAGGCCTGCGTCTTGTGACCGTAGCGTACGTATTGGTATGTACGGCAGGACCAACTCGGAAAGATAGGTAGGAGCAAGCCCATGTAACGCTTTATAGGTTAACAGTAAAACCTTGAAATCAGCCCTTGCCTTAACAGGAAGCCAGTGTAGGGAAGCTAGCACTGGAGTAATATGATCAAATTTCTTGGTTCTAGTCAGGATTCTAGCAGCCGTATTTAGCACTAACTGAAGTTTATTTAGTGCTTTATCCGGGTAGCCGGAAAATAGAGCATTGCAGTAGTCTAACCTAGAAGTAACAAATGCATGGATTAATTTTTCTGCATCATTTTTGGACAGAAAATTTCTGATTTTTGCAATGTTACGTAGATGGAAAAAAGCTGTCCTTGAAACAGTCTTGATATGTTCGTCAAAAGAGAGATCAGGGTCAAGAGTAACGCCGAGGTCCTTCAAAGTTTTATTTGAGACGACTTTACAACCATCAAGATGAATTGTCAGATTTAACAGAAGATCTCTTTGTTTCTTGGGACCTAGAACAAGCATCTCTGTTTTGTCCGAGTTTAAAAGTAAAACGTTTTCAGCCATCCACTTCCTTATGTCTGAAACACAGGCTTCTAGCGAGGGCAATTTTGGGGCTTCACCATGTTTCATTGAAATGTACAGCTGTGTGTCATCCGCATAGCAGTGAAAGTTAACATTATGTTTTCGAATAACATCCCCAAGAGGTAAAATATATAGTGAAAACAATAGTGGTCCTAAAACGGAACCTTGAGGAACACCCGAAATGTACAGTTGATTTGTCGGAGGACAGACCATTCACAGAGACAAACTGATATCTTTCCGACAGGTAAGATCTAAACCAGGCCAGAACTTGTCCGTGTAGACCAATTTGGGTTTCCAGTCTCTCCAAAAGAATGTGGTGATCGATGGTGTCAAAGGCAGCACTAAGGTCTAGTAGCACGAGGACAGATGCAGAGCCTCGGTCTGACGCCATTAAAAGGTCATTTACCACCTTCACAAGTGCAGTCTCAGTGCTATGATGGGGTCTAAAACCAGACTGAAGCATTTCGTACACATTGTTTGTCTTCAGAAAGGCAGTGAGTTGCTGCGCAACAGCTTTTTCAAAAAATTTTGAGAGGAATGGAAGATTCGATATAGGCCGATAGTTTTTTATATTTTCCGGGTCAAGGTTTGGCTTTTTCAAGAGAGGCTTTATCACTGCCACTTTTAGTGAGTTTGGTACACATCCGGTGGATAGAGAGCTGTTTATTATGTTCAACATAGGAGGGCCAAGCACAGGAAGCAGCTCCTTCAGCAGTTTAGTAGGAATAGGATCCAGTATGCAGCTTGAAGGTTTAGAGGCCATGATTATTTTCATCATTGTGTCAAGAGATATAGTACTAAAACACTTAAGTGTCTCTCCCGATCCCAGGCCCTCGCAGAGCTGTGCAGATCCAGGACAGCTAAGCCCTGGAGGAATACGCAGATTCAAAGAGGAGTCCGTAATTTGCTTTCTAATGGTCATGATCTTTTCCTCAAAGAAGTTCATGAATTTATTACTGCTGAAGTGAAAGCCATCCTCTCTTGGGGAATGCTGCTTTTTAGTTAGCTTTGCAACAGTATCAAAAAGAAATTTTGGATTATTCTTATTTTCCTCGATTAAGTTGGAAAAGTAGGATGATCGAGCAGCAGTGAGGGCTCTTCGGTACTGCACGGTACTGTCTTTCCAAGCTAGTCGGAAGACTTCCAGTTTGGTGTGGCGCCATTTCCGTTCCAATTTCCTGGAAGCTTGCTTCAAAGCTCGGGTATTTTCTGTATACCAGGGAGCTAGTTTCTTATGACAAATGTTTTTCGTTTTTAGGGGGTGCAACTGCATCTAGGGTATTGCGCAAGGTTAAATTGAGTTCCTCAGTTAAGTGGTTAACTGATTTTTGTCCTCTGACGTCCTTGGGTAGGCAGAAGGAGTCTGGAAGGGCATCAAGGAATTTTTGTGTTGTCTGAGAATTTATAGCACGACTTTTGATGCTCCTTGGTTGGGGTCTGAGCAGATTATTTGTTGCGATTGCAAACGTAATAAAATGGTGGTCCGATAGTCCAGGATTTTGTGGAAAAACATTAAGATCTACAACATTTATTCCATGGGACAAAACTAGGTCCAGAGTATGACTGTGGCAGTGAGTAGGTCCAGAGACATGTTGGACAAAACCCACTGAGTCGATGATGGCTCCGAAAGACTTTTTGGAGTGGGTCTGTGGACTTCTCCATGTGAATATTAAAATCACCAAAAATTAGAATATGATCTGCTATGACTACAAGGTCTGATAGGAATTCAGGAAACTCAGAGAGGAACGCTGTATATGGCCCAGGAGGCCTGTAAACAGTAGCTATAAAAAGTGATTGAGTAGGCTGCATAGATTTCATGACTAGAAGCTCAAAAGATGAAAACGCCATTTTTTTTTTGTAAATTGAAATTTGCTATCGTAAATGTTAGCAACACCTCCGCCTTTGCGGGATGCACGGGGAATATGGTCACTAGTGTAACCAGGAGGTGAGGCCTCATTTAACACAGCAAATTCATCAGGCTTAAGCCATGTTTCAGTCAGGCCAATCACATCAAGATTATGATCAGTGATTAGTTCATTGACTATGACTGCCTTTGAAGTGAGGGATCTAACATTAAGTAACCCTATTTTGAGATGTGAGGTATCACGATCTCTTTCAATAATGGCAGGAATGGAGGAGGTCTTTATCCTAATAAGATTGCTAGGGTGAACACCGCCATGTTTAGTTTTGCCCAACCTAGGTCGAGGCACAGACACAGTCTCAATGGGTATGGCTGAGCTGACTACACTGACTATGCTATTGGCAGACTCCACTAAGCTGGCAGGTTGGCTAACAGCCTGCTGCCTGGCCTGCACCCTATTTCACTGTGGGGCTAGAGGAGTTAGAGCCCTATCTATGTTGGTAGATAAGAGGAGAGCACCCCTCCAGCTAGGATGGAGTCCGTCACTCCTCAGCAGGTCAGGCTTGGTCCTGTTTGTGGGTGAGTCCCAGAAAGAGGGCCAATTATCCACAAATGTTATCTTTTGGGAGGGGCAGAAAACAGTTTTCAACCAGCGATTGAGTGCTGAGACTCTGCTGTAGAGCTCGTCACTTCCCCTAACTGGGAGGGGGCCAGAGACAATTACTCGATGCCGACACATCTTTCTAGCTGATTTACAAGCTGAAGCTATGTTGCACTTGGTGACCTCTGACTGTTTCATCCTAACATCGTTGGTGCCGACGTGGATAACAATATCTCTATACTCTCTACACTCGCCAGTTTTAGCTTTAGCCAGCACCATCTTTAGATTAGCCTTAACGTCGGTAGCCCTGCCCCCTGGTAAACAGTGTATGATCGCTGGGTGATTCGTTTTAAGTCTAATACTGCGGGTAATGGAGTCGCCAATGACTAGGGTTTTCAATTTGTCAGAGCTAATGGTGGGAGCCTTCGGCGTCTCAGACCCCGTAACGGGAGGAGTAGAGACAAGAGAAGACTCAGAAAGTTGAACACCTCTTTTGAAACGGTCAGTTCTGCAATTTTTGTAAGAACTTGTGACAATCAAGTTTAAGGTTTTAATATCACATGCACAAGTACAGCGAAATGCCTTTCTCGCAAGCTCTAAACCCATCAATGTAGTACTAAAAATTACACATGTTGGAACAAAAACACACAAGAAATAGAAATAAGAAATGAGAACACAAGAAAGTAAGAAGCTATATACAGTGAGGGAAAAAAGTATTTGATCCCCTGCTGATTTTGTACGTTTGCCCACTGACAAAGAAATGATCAGTCTATAATTTTAATGGTAGGTTTATTTGAACAGTGAGAGACAGAATAACAACAAAAAAATCCAGAAAAATTGATTAAAAAAATGTTATAAATTGATTTGCCTTTTAATGAGGGAAATAAGTATTTGACCCCTCTGCAAAACATGACTTAGTACTTGGTGGCAAAACCCTTGTTGGCAATCACAGAGGTCGGACTTTTCTTGTAGTTCGCCACCAGGTTTGCACACATCTCAGGAGGGATTTTGTCCCACTCCTCTTTGCAGATCTTCTCCAAGTCATTAAGGTTTTGAGGCTGACGTTTGGCAACTCGAAACTTCAGCTCCCTCCACAGATTTTCTATGGGATTAAGGTCTGGAGACTGGGTAGGCCACTCCAGGTCCTTAATGTGCTTCTTCTTGAGCCACTCCGTTGTTGCCTTGGCCGTGTGTTTTGGGTCATCGTCATGCTGGAATACCCATCCACAACCCATTTTCAATGCCCTGGCTGAGGGAATGAGGTTCTCACCCAAGATTTGACGGTACATGGCCCCGTCCATCGTCCCTTTGATGCGGTGAAGTTGTCCTGTCCCCTTAGCAGAAAAACACCCCCAAAGCATAATGTTTCCACCTCCATGTTTGACGGTGGGGATGGTGTTCTTGGGGTCATAGGCAGCATTCCTCCTCCTCCAAACACGGCGAGTTGAGTTGATGCCAAAGAGCTCCATTTTGGTCTCATATGACCACAACACTTTCACCCAGTTCTCCTCTGAATCATTCAGATGTTCATTGGCAAACTTCAGACGGGCATGTATATGTGCTTTCTTGAGCAGGGGGACCTTGCAGGCACTGCAGGATTTCAGTCCTTCACGGTGTAGTGTGTTACCAATTGTTTTCTTGGTGACTATGGTCCCAGCTGCCTGGAGATCATTGACAAGATCCTCCCGTGTAGTTCTGGGCTGATACCTCACTGTTCTCATGATCATTGCATCTCCACGAGGTGAGATCTTGCATGGAGCCCCAGGCCGAGGGAGATTGACAGGTCTTTTGTGTTTCTTTCATTTGCGAATAATGGCACCAACTGTTGTCACCTTCTCACCAAGCTGCTTGGCGATGGTCTTGTAGCCCATTCCAGCCTTGTGTAGGTCTACAATCTTGTCCCTGACATCCTTGGAGAGCTCTTTGGTCTTGGCCATGGTGGAGAGTTTGGAATCTGATTGATTGATTGCTTCTGTGGACAGGTGTCTTTTATACAGGTAACAAACTGAGATTAGGAGCACTCCCTTTAAGACTGTGTTCCTAATCTCAGCTCGCTACCTGTATAAGAGACACCTGGGAGCCAGAAATCCTTCTGATTGAGAGGGGTCAAATACTTATTTCCCTCATTAAAATGCAAATCAATTTATAACATTTTTGACATGTGTTTTTCTGGATGTTGTTGTTGTTATTCTATCTCTCACTGTTCAAATAAACCTACCATTAAAATTATAGACTGATCATTTCTTTGTCAGTGAGCAAACATACAAAATCAGCAGGGGATCAAATACTTTTTTTCCCTCACTGTACAGGGTCAGTTCCAATACCGTATTTACAATGTGCAAGAGCTGCACTATTAAGAGGTTACTATGCTTCTTCCAAAAGCTTAATGGCAGCTGGTTCACAGGAAGTTATTGTTTCATTTTCAATAACTTACTATCAACTAGTTGCAAGTGGGTTATTGTAAAACTCACAGTAACTTACATTAGCTAATCTGTCACACTCACTGACCTGACAGTCGAGTAGGTAAGTGAGTACTACAATAACATGGTGACTAGTTATGAATATCATATGTCTCTTCGGTATCACATGCACTTATGTCAGCAGTTAACAAGGCTGCAGAATTGACAGTTTACTAACATAATGATTATGAACCAAATACAACAGACCAGATTAACTGGGATGACATTCCCTCTCACGTGAGACCAAAAAGGGTTAGCTGAAAGCCACGCCTCAAATTAGCCACTCCTGCAATCTTCTGATAGACTGACACTGCTACAGTATGCTGCCAATCAGCAAGTGATGTGTATGTTGTCAACAGAAACATCAGTAAAGTAGGTTACTGGCAAGGATTTATTAGTGGCAGCAAGTGTTCTGTAGGTTACTGGCAGCAGGAACTTCAGGTAGCTAGTAACCAAGAGGCTGTGAGTTCAAATCCTAAGTGATCAGCATACTGTCCTTTAACATTAACACCTTAATTTAACTGTAAAAATACAGTAACTAGTTGTAGATTTACTATATTTTCACTGCAACTAGACAAAAACCTCCAAGGGACCATGACACAACTGTCACAATGCTGGGCTTGAACTCCGGTCTCAGATGTGGAGAGCTGGGGGTAATACCCCTTAGCCACAGAGGAGGTGTAGTAGGACCCAAATGAAACACCCAAGGCAATACTCCAGGCAAGTAGATTTAATGTAAAAACAAAGGTTCCTTGCACTTCAAAAATAGTCCAACAAAAGTTCTTCTCAGAAAGAGGTATATTAACAAAACAGGAGGCAAAACAAAATAACTCCCCGAGGGGAGAAAAACAAACTAAATATAACTTAGAAAACCTTACTTGGAAAGACACGGTGGAACAAAGCAGGAGACACATAGCCAGGACTCAATAACCAAGTGAGAAACAAGGGGAAAACACACAGCTAAAATACACAAGGGGAAACAAGGCACAGGTGACCTGGATCAAGCTAATTAGGACACACGAGGAAGAACTAAGGCAGAGGGGGAACACAGATGACCTCTAGAGGCCCGGAGACAAACAGGAGGCAGGAAGCTGACAGGACCCCCTCCTCTAGGAACGACTCCTGACGTTCCTTCCAGAACACCCCGGCCCCAGGGTGCGAAAATCTCGGATCAAACCTGGGTCCAGGATGTCCCTGGCTGGAACCCAGGAGCGCTCCTCTGGCCCGTAGCCCTCCCAGTCCACCAGATACTGCAGAGAGTTCTGGACCCTCCGGGAGTCCAGTATCCGGCGGACTGTGTAGGCTGGCTGGCCGTCAATCATCCTGGGAGGTGGCGGGGGTCTGCGTGGGGGGGGCAAAAGGAGAAGACAAGACAGGTTTAAGGAGTGAAACATGGAAAGTGGGGTTAACTCTAAGGGAGCGAGGCAGAACCAAACGATACGAAACAGGGTTAACCTTTCTAGCTATGCGGAAAGGGCCGATGTATCTCTGGGAAAGCTTCTTGGATTCGACCCGGAGGGGCAGGTTCTTAGTGGCCAACCAAACTCTCTGACCAGCTCGGAAACTAGGGGCCGTCCGGCGGTGTCGATTAGCCTGACTTTGGTATCTCTGGGAGGTCCGAAGGAGGATACACCTGGCCTTCTTCCAGGTCCGCCTACAGCGTTGGACAAAGCGCTGGGCCGAGGGAACACCAACTTGCGCCTCTTCCTCTGGAAATAATGGAGGGTTGTAACCGAACTGGCATTCGAAGGGGGGACAATCCGGTGGCTGAAGACTGGAGGGTGTTGTGGGCATATTCAGCCCAAATGATATAGGTGGCCCAAGACGTGGGATTACTGGCCGCCATACACCGCAGGGTGGTCTCCAGATCCTGATTAATCCGTTCCGTTTGGCCATTAGACTCTGGATGGAACCCCGACGATAGGCTGGCTGTGGCCCCAATAAGCCTGCAGAAGGCCCCCCCAAAACCGGGACGAGAATTGGGGACCTCGGTCAGAGACCACGTCCAGGGGAATGCCAAATATCCGGAAGACATGGTTCATGAGGAGCTCAGCAGTCTCCTTAGCCGAGGGCAGCTTGGGCAGGGGAATAAACCGGGCAGCCTTAGAGAACCGGTCAACGATCACTAGGATGACGGTGTTGCCCTGGGATGGAGGAAGTCCCGTAACAAAGTCCAGAGAAAGGTGTGACCATGGCCTTCGAGGAATAGGTAAGGGATGGAGCAGTCCCTGGGGGTCGCTGGCGTGTCGACTTTCCCTGGTTGCACACCGGGCAGGCCTCAACATAGACCTGCACGTCCTTCTTGATGGACGGCCACCAAAACCGCCGTCGGAGAAATTCCAGTGTGCGAGCACTGCCTGGATGGCATGTCAAGGGCGACTCATGACCCCACTGCAAGACGCGGGCCCGAACAGAGAGAGGAACGTACAGGCGACCGGCAGGACCACCGCCTGGATCGGGCTCATGGACAAGGGCTTCTCGTACCCTCTTTCTAGTTCCCACTGAAGAGGTGCGACGATCCTAGACCTCGGAATAATCGATGCCAAGGGCTTCTCTTGTACCTCGGGAGAATAGGCTCGAGACAGGGCATCCGGCTTGACGTTCTTGGTGCCAGGTCGGTAAGACAGGATGAACTGGAAACGATTAAAGAAAAGGGACCATCGTGCTTGCCGAGGGTTCATCCGCTTAGCCTGTTGGAGATATTCCAGGTTCTTGTGGTCTGTGAGAACCTGGAACGGGTGCTGAGCCCCCTCAAGCCAATGGCGCCACTCTTCCAAGGCCAGTTTTACTGCAAGCAACTCTAGATCCCCCCACGTGGTAGTTGCGCTCGGCCTCAGACAGGCGGCGAGACATGAAGGCACAAGGGTGTAATCTCCCATCCTCACCCCTCTGTGACAGGACGGCTCCCACCCCCACCTCTGAGGCGTCCACCTCCACCACGAAAGGTCTTTCTGGGTCAGGAGTCACCAGAATCGGAGCAGACGTGAAGCGGCGCTTGAGATCCTCGAAGGCCCCTGCTGCTTCCGGACCCCAGTGAATCTTGGTCCCTCCTCCCTTGGTAAGCGTCGTCAAGGGGGCTACCACCGAGCTGAAATTCTTGATGAACTTCCGATAGAAGTTAGAAAAGCCAATGAACCGTTGAACCTCCTTGACCGTGGTAGGTGTGGGCCAGCTGTGGACCGCTTCGACCTTCTTGGGATCCATCTCTAGGTGCCCAGGAGTGACAATAAACCCGAGAAACTGAGTCTGAGAAACATGAAATTCACACTTCTCAGGTTTAACGTAGAGGTGATTGTCAAGGAGCCTCTGGAGAACCCGGCTAACATGCCCCTCATGCTCCTTCAGTGACCTCGAGAAGATGAGGATATCGTCCAGGTACACGAAGACGAACAGATTAAGCATATCCCGGAGAACATCATTGATCAGGGCTTGGAATACTGCGGGGGGCATTGGTGAGCCCGAACGGCATCACCCGATATTCATAGTGCCCCGTGGGCGTGTTGAACGCCGTCTTCCATTCGTCACCTTGCCGGATCCGCACGAGATGGTAAGCATTGCGGAGATCCAGTTTAGTAAAAATGGAAGCCCCTTGAAGCAGCTCAAAAGCAGTGGCCATGAGAGGAAGAGGATATCGATTCCGAACCGTGATCTTGTTGAGTCCCCGGTAATCAATACAAGGCCTAAGACCCCCGTCCTTCTTTTCAACAAAAAAGAAGCCCGCCCCAGCCGGGGAAGTAGAGGCATGGATGAGGCCGGCTGCCAAGGACTCCTTAATGTAGGTGTCCATAGCTGCGTGCTCGGGGGAGGACAAGGAAAAGATCCGACCTCTAGGAGGGCAGCACCCAGGGAGTAGATCAATGGCACAGTCATACGTGCGATGAGGCGGTAAGGAAGTAGCCCGGGCCTTGCTGAACACAGCCTTGAACCGATGGTAAACACTGGGGACTAGGGAGACGTCAACAGACTCTTGAAACTGGGTACTAGGGGCTGAGGGACTCTGAAGCATGCATGTGAGTTGGCAAGTGGGACCCCAGCTTAGAATGGTGCCAGTAGACCAGTCGATCTGGGGATTATGTCTGCATAGCCAAGGGTGACCCAGGATTATAGGATACTCGGGAGAGTCAATGAGATAGAAGGTTTCCTCCTGCTGGTGTTGAGAGATGGTAAGTCGCAGGGACTGAGTCGCCTCTGTAACCTTTCCTGGTTCCAGAGGTCTGCCATCTAAGGCTGTAACTGCCTGGGGATGAGGAAGTAGTTGGGTAGGGATCTTAAGTTCCTTAGCCAAGGTTACATCCAGGAAATCACCTGCGGCACCGGAATCGATCATAGCCTGGACCCGATGCTGGTGGCCCTCCCAGGACAGAGTGGCTGGAATAGCCAGGACAGCGTTAGTAGGAGGAGCTCTAATTCTCCCCATCACAGCCCTCCTGTAGCTGGGCGGGGACTGGCGTTTCCCGAAAGCTCGGGGCAAGTGGAGCGGAAGTGGCCGGCAACCCCGCAGTAGAGGCACCGACGCTCCCTCATGCGACGTTCCCTTTCGTTGGGAGAAAGCCTGGAACGGCCTAACTGCATGCTCTCCGGGGAATCCTGGACCAGTTCCGGAGCCGGGGAAGCTCTGAATGACGGAGTCCAAACAGGAGAAACAGAGCTGCTCCGAGGAACTTGGGACTGAGACACCTGGCGGCGAGCCGTTCTCCGCTCTCTTAGACGATTGTCCAGGCGGATGGCCAAGGCTATGAGGGACTCGAGATCTCCAGCTGGTTCTCGGGTGGCTAACTCATCTTGAAGGGGCTCAGATAACCCTCCCTGAAAGCAGACCCTCAGCGCTTCATCATTCCATCCGCTCCTTGCTGCTATGGTCCGAAAATCAATGGCGAAATCTGCCGTGCTTCGGGGGCCCTGACGGAGAGACAGTAGGCGCTTGGAAGCCTCCCGCCCACTGACAGGATGATCAAACACCCGCTTGAACTCTTCTACAAATGCAGCGTGGGAGTCACAACAGGCCTCCTGGGACTGCCACACCGCAGAGGCCCAGGCGAGCGCCTTGTCTGAAAGAAGGGTAATGATGTAGGCAATCTTGGAACGGTCTGTGGGAAAACTTGAGGGTTGGAGCTCGAAGGTGAGGGAGCATTGGGTGAGGAAACCCTGGCAAGAGCTTGGATCCCCAGAAAAGGGCTTGGGAGGTGGTAGTCGGGGCTCCGCCAACCGAGAAGGCCTGTCGTCACTGGGAGGTGACCTGGGGGAAGGGAGAGGACCAAGGAGGCGTTCAAAGAGCTGGTGAAGGGAACTCATCATTTCGGCCAGGAGTTGAGAATGTCTAGCCATCAGCTCCTCTTGTCGGCTGAGAACGGCTTCATGGCGCTGGAAAGAAGCCTCATGTCGAGTGATCACCGCCAACAGGTCCTGGGAACTGAGTGTTTCTGGGTCCATGATTGACTTGGTTATTCTGTCACAATGCTGGGCTTGAACTCCGGTCTCAGATGTGGAGAGCTGGGGGTAATACCCCTTAGCCACAGAGGAGGTGTAGTAGGACCCAAATGAAACACCCAAGGCAATACTCCAGGCAAGTAGATTTAATGTAAAAACAAAGGTTCCTTGCACTTCAAAAATAGTCCAACAAAAGTTCTTCTCAGAAAGAGGTATATTAACAAAACAGGAGGCAAAACAAAATAACTCCCCGAGGGGAGAAAAACAAACTAAAGATAACTTAGAAAACCTTACTTGGAAAGACACGGTGGAACAAAGCAGGAGACACATAGCCAGGACTCAATAACCAAGTGAGAAACAAGGGGAAAACACACAGCTAAAATACACAAGGGGAAACAAGGCACAGGTGACCTGGATCAAGCTAATTAGGACACACGAGGAAGAACTAAGGCAGAGGGGAACACAGATGACCTCTAGAGGCCCGGAGACAAACAGGAGGCAGGAAGCTGACAACAACGTTCTGAGAATGTCCTTAAAACGTCCCCTGTAGCTCAGTTGGTAGAGCATGGCGCTTGCAACGCCAGGGTTGTGAGTTCGTTTCCCATGGGGGGCCAGTATGAAAAATGTATGCACTCACTAACTGTAAGTCGCTCTGGATAAGAGCGTCTGCTAAAATGTAAAATGTCCCCGGAACAAACCGGGAACTAGACAAAACCTGCAGGGGACCATGACTGTGTAAATTGAATTAATGTAAATTATGTATTTTAAAGTAAAGTATTCGACATCTCGGCTTTCACATGTGCTCAAATGTTGTTACATGTAATTTCATGTTAACACATGTTGAAATGTTGCATTCTCATGTTGTAAAAAAAAAATCACATGAGATAATGTTTTCACATCTGCTCATATATTATCACGTGTGTGTCATGGTATCACGTTGACATTTTGCATCCCCATGTTCACATTTATTTCACAAGATCATGTTCTCATATGTGCTCACATGTTGTCAAGTGTAGCTTTATGTTATCACATGTTGCTTCACATGTTTTCACATGTTGCTTCACATGTGATCACGTGACATTCATGTGGTTTTTCCGTAAGGGTGTAATGCTAAAGGTGAGGCCATTCCAACCTGGTGGGTAGCTGCATCAGACTGCTTAGTGCTAACCATGTAAAGTCAATCACCAAGTCCACATGTCAATAACTTTGATAGCCTCCCCACATCCTGTCTTCTCATTCTCCCACACTTACCCCAGCTCCTAGCCTCTTTCTCCCACACTGTCACACTCACCCCATCTCCTGTCCTCTCTTTCCCACACTTTCACACTCACCCCATCCTGTGGACCGACACTCACCCCTGATGGTGGTGAGCGGTTGACCCAACTATGGAAAAGTTCACACGCACACGTGGAAGGATGAAACCCTGAGAAAAGGGATGTCCATGCTGGGTGTGTGTGTGTCTGTGCATACATTGGCTCATGCTGTCATTCTGTACTGCAGCCATACTGTACTGGTCAACAGGCTAGGTTATAGAGATCATCCATATACTTCACTCTGGCTGGGTTTTAGAGATCATCCATGGACTAGAATTTCCTACCTACAGTATTGAGGAGTGTTGTCATAGATCAATTTGTTCTCATATTGAAACGGTCATTGACTAGACTCCAGTGGAGGCTGCTGAGGGGAGGACAGCTCACAATAATGGCTGGAATGGCACAAATGAAACCATGTGTTTGCTGTATTTGATACCATTCCACTATTCTGCTCCAGCCATTACCACGAGCACATCCTCCCCAATTAAGGTGCCACCAACCTCCTGTGCTAGACTCACTTCATCCCTTTCACGTGTTGAGCCGTGATTTCAGATATTAACAGTTGTTCCGCACATCAAATCAAACATATGTGTGACTGATGGTGATGACTATTTCCTTTAATCATCTCCAAAGTGTGGCTGTTTTGTGGTCACTTAAAGCGTAAAGCACCCTGGTATCATGTTTTTCCCACTCCCAATCTGGCATAGCGTGTTTCTAGGGAGCGGGTACCATCTGGCTCTGCTGTGCCCCAGTCAGAGTGCTCAGTCAGGGGGTTAAACAGAGCAGCAGAGGGGGGCCAGCCAGCCAGCCAGCCAGGCAGAGCCACCGTGAAGCTTTGAACCCACAGAGAGAGTGGGGGGGCCTTGGCAGTGTGGTGGGCTGGGGCTAAGCAGCGGGGGTTAACTCTTATTGTGGATGAATGGCTGAATGGAGGGGGAGGGTTGAAACACTAGCCCCCCGTGGATCCTGTATGTTCTGCCGGACCAGGAGTCCCCACCGACAGATACCATCAATTACCACATAGAGGAGTCCTATTCACCATATGGCCAGTGGCCGTATAGAAATTGCCCTGTTCCCTGTTCGAGGTCCCGTCATTGCATATGTTTCCAGGCATCTATTATAGATGCTGCTGATGCAAGTGTGTGTGTGTGTGTATGTGTGTGTGCGTGCGTTGCCACCGGATACCGTTAGTGAAGGCAGGGCTAGTATTACAGGTTGGCCTGAGAGTCAGGGGGTCAGGATTGAGTTACATACGGTGGGGGATGGAAGAGACGTCCAGGTTTCAGCTGTCTACCATGTTACTGTATTTTTAAACCCCTGACAGCCAACCTACAGCCCCAATCAGTCAGGACAAGAGTCAAGATACACATCGTTAGGGACTTGAGGAGCAGCCAATGTTCATTTGTACAGGCTTCACAAAATAATTTACCAATGACACCCAACCACCACTCTTTCCCCTTTCCTGTTCCTATTGCCTGTTTCTTCCATGAGATAAATCAGAGAAAATACATTGTAATTGAATTAGACAAGTCTGTTTGAAAGTCAGCTGCAACTAGGAGAATAAATAGGAGTTTCTACAGATCCCTCTGCATTCAGGTCATAAACATTAACAAAAAACACATTGTTCTTTCTCTATCTCTCTTTACAGTAATACAGAGAGAGAGAGAGAGCGAGAGAGAGAGAGATGTAGAGAGAGAGACTTTCTTTTTCTGATATATAATGTGAGAAAGAGCCAACAGCAAAACAAGGAAACATCTGGGTAATTCATCTTTTAAAAGGGAGAAAACAGTACCAGCCTGGTGGAGAATGGGAGCCTTGTGACTGTCTGAATCCTGCTGAATGGACAGCCTGAATGGACCATAGATAATGATAATGATCCATTCTAGGCACTATGCTCATTAATATTATATCGAAGTGTCTTTAATTCAGGCTCTGGTTTCAGATCAGCTGGTCGTGGATGGGATAGGATGGGAGGCCTTGGGGCCATGTTGATCAACGCTGTACAGTACAGTGAGAGAGCATCAGGCTTTCCACTAGTGTGTGGCTGGACCTAGCTATGAATCATCCTGGCTGATGCATCGTTGAAGGAGCTATTTTAGGGGAGCTGGACTAAAACCAAACCTTTGGGGGTACGAGGATGGGGAGTAAGGGAGTTCAGGGAGATGGGGCTGGAACATGGGGTTAGGGTTAGTAAGGGCTTTCAGGGGGATGGGGCTGGAACATGGGGTTAGGCTTAGTAAGGGAGTTCAGGACGATGGGGCTGGAACATGGGGTTAGGGTTAGTAAGGGAGTTCAGGGGGATGGGGCTGGAACATGGGGTTAGGGTTAGTAAGGGAGTTCAGGGGGACGGGGCTGGAACATGGGGTTAGGGTTAGTAAGGGAGTTCAGGGGGACGGGGCTGGAACATGGGGTTAGGGTTAGTAAGGAAGTTCAGGGGGATGGGGCTGGAACATGGGGTTAGGGTTAGTAAGGGGGTTCAGGGGGACGGGGCTGGAACATGGGGTTAGGGTTAGTAAGGGAGTTCAGGGGGATGGGGCTGGAACATGGGGTTAGGGTTAGTATGGGAGTTCAGGGGGACGGGGCTGGAACATGGGGTTAGGGTTAGTAAGGGCGTTCAGGGGGATGGGGCTGGAACATGGGGTTAGGGTTAGTAAGGGAGTTCAGGGGGATGGGGCTGGAACATGGGGTTAGGGTTAGTAAGGGAGTTCAGGGGGATGGGGCTGGAACATGGAGTTAGGGTTAGTAAGGGAGTTCAGGGCGATGGGGCTGGAACATGGGGTTAGGGTTAGTAAGGGAGTTCAGGGTGACAGGGCTGGAACATGGGGTTAGGGTTAGTAAGGGAGTTCAGGGTGACAGGGCTGGAACATGGGGTTAGGGTTAGTAAGGGAGTTGGAGGGATGGGGCTGGAACATGGGGCATTGCTCTAGGCCTGGGTGAGTGAGTGTGGCTGATCGTTTTTGGAACATCTGCTCACCAGAGGACACACACACACACACACACACACAGAGAAAACCCAGGGGCCTCACGATGCTGTCCCTGGTGCAGTGTGCTGCAAGTGTCACACACACAGCAGGGATGATCTACACATACCATATTGACACCACCTGGGGCCAGAGGGCACAATGTGTCATCTGTTCTGTTCTGGAGCTGATGACAGTTAGACAACTGATGACAGAACAACTTACAGATGTCTTTCAGTGTTTGCATCAGTGTAGATTTGATCCGTTTGGCTATTTCTCATATGACTGTATCATTTAAAGAAAACGAATATGCAATCGTTGTGTTTTCTCATTGATGTTGGCTACATTTCACAGGAACTAGAGTACCATATTCCCATGCAGTGGATTGACTGTAGACTATAGGCCTTAGCCGGCCAGCCCAATGCCTACTGCAGTGAGATGAGCTGTTCTGACATTGTGATGGGGTTTTCCACTCAGACGGACTGGCATTATGGGGGTCTGTGTGAACCCCCCTCCAAACACGAACCCACACACCCACACTCACTCGTGGATACACACACACTTTCTGACGCACACATACACACACACACACACACAAACCGGCCTGTGTAAGCAGGAAGTCCAGTGGCTGTTGGCTGCCACATCAAACCCTCGGCAGGCAGGCAGCTCATTCCTCACGGCACCAAGCTCCTTTATGAATGTCCTGTCTTATGAATGTCCTGTCTTATTAATGTCCTGTCTTATTAATGTCCTGTCTTCAGTATACTGTATCAGAGGTGCTTGTTTTGTTGTCTCGGAGCAGGGGCAGCTGGTGGACACTGCCCAGCTAATGCAGGGATAGGAGTCTGTGTGAGTGCACATGAGTGTGTGTGCGGACCAGAATGTGTCTGTCCTGCTTCTCTCGGCCACTGTCTGTCTGTTCGTCCGTCCATCCGTCTGTGCAGCTGGGCTCATCATGGCCTCTGGGCTGCTTTAATAATGGAACAGAGATATCTGGAGACTTTCTGTCTCACGCCAGCAGGCAGTGGAGTGGCCTGAGCGTCTCTTGTCTTTGTTTCTGTTGCTTTCTGTCTCTGTTTCTGTCTCTCTCTCTCTGTATCTATTTCTGTCTCTCTCTCTGTTTCTGTCTCTGTTTCTGTCTGTCTCTGTTTCTGTCTCTCTCTCTGTCTCTGTTTCTGTCTCTCTCTCTGTTTCTGTTTCTGTCTCTGTCTCTGTTTCTGTCTCTCTCTCTGTCTCTGTTTCTGTTTCTCTCTGTCTCTCTGTCTCTCTCTCTCTCTCTCTCTCTCTCTCTCTCTCTCTCTCTCTCTCTCTCTCTCTCTCTCTCTCTCTCTCTCTCTCTCTCTCTCTCTCTCTCTCTCTCTCTCTCTCTCTCTCTCTGTCTCTCTCTCTCTGTTTCTGTATTTGTCTCTGTATCTGTCTCTGTTTCTGTCTCTGTTTCTGTCTCTCTCTCTGTCTCTGTATCTGTCTCTCTCTCTGTTTCTGTCTCTGTTTCTGTTTCTGTTTCTGTCTCTGTCTCTGTCTCTGAATCTGTTTCTGTTTCTGTTTCTGTCTCTCTCTCTGTCTCTGTAGCTGTCTCTCTCTCTGTGTCTGTCTCTGTTTCTGTCTCTCTGTCTCTGTCTCTGTTTCTGTCTCTGTCTCTGTCTCTGAATCTGTTTCTGTTTCTGTTTCTGTCTCTCTCTCTGTCTCTGTGTCTGTCTCTGTTTCTGTATCTCTGTCTCTGTCTCTGTTTCTGTCTCGGTTTCGGTCTCTCTCTCTGTTTCTGTCTCTGTTTCTGTCTGTCTCTCTCTCTGTTTCTGTCTCTGTGTCTGTCTCTGTTTCTGTCTCTGTTTCTGTCTCTGTCTCTTCTCTCTGTTTCTCTGTCTCTGTTTCTGTTTCTATCTCTGTCCTGTTCAGTAATCATTTAAACCAGGGACTCATTCATTCCGGCAGACTCCAGCCCCATGCTTGCTATACTGGAGACTCTAATATCTTTCTTCAGATAATCATCTTCATTGGCATTGTCACGACTTCCGCCGAGGCTGCCTCCCCTCCTTGTTCGGGCAGGTTTTGGCGTTCGTCGTCACCGGCTTACTAGCTACTGCCGATCCATTTATCATCACTCCACTTGTCTTGTCTAATTAATCACACACACCTGGTCCTTATCCCCAATTAGTCATTGTATAAGTGTTCCCTCTGCTTCCTTGTCTGTGTGGGTGATTGTTTGTTGTGAGCTGTGTGTAGCTCGGTTGAGCTACCCTTACCTTGTTGTTGCCAGGGTAGATATTTCCCCTGTGCCTGAGTGTTGTTGTCACATGCTTGCACAACTGTTTATTGACGGAATAAACTCTTTGGATACGTATTACTCTCCTGCGCCTGACTCCTTCTATCACACGCATCACAGGCATCTTCATCAATGTCATCGTTGTTACCATAATCATTTTTGTCATCATCATTTTGGTTGGCTTTACTAATGCCTAGACCCCACAACTCTAGTTTACCTTAGCAACAATACCTAGTTAGCTACAATAACTACCACAGTGCAAAGTAGTCCCAGTCTTATAAAGGCAGTGGAAGGTGACTCTATCTCTGGTCCCAGGGACAATATCTCCCATGGCCAGAAATAATGAGAACACATCCTGTCACACGGTGACTCCCACAGCAATTCTATGTCATTTACATGACAGAAGACATTAGCTGAATCTTTTTTAATACCACACAAATGACCAAAACAAGTGGCTACTCTGACAAACTGAGATCAATCTGGTCTTGAATTCAAACAAACAATAGCCCAGGCCAATGAAGCGACATACAGATTGTACAATATTAGGAGGACATACTGTATATGTATACAATATATACTGTTTATCATAGGCTACATTAGGCTACTAAATAACATTCCCAGTGGCACACTGACTCACCTAATGATGAAGATGAAGCCATAGGCTACTCACGGTGATGACCGATGCGCTCGTCATGGCAATAGCCTATCTCAAGATGAGCTACTTTGAAAAACAGTGCTGCTCTTAGCTACAAATACAATACAAACAAAACATGTTTATATTGGTTCTACAGACAGACTAGTCTTCTCTTTTCAAACTGTATGTTTTTTTTCACGATTGTATTTTGAAATCTGCAAAGGGCAAACTGACAGCCGTAACCAACCATAGAAATACAATCCATTTATGACAGTTCCCTGGCATCCATAGCTAGTGTACCCATGAGTTTAACAGTCAAATTGCAAGGGTAAGAGGTTACAAACCCTTCTATGGATTATATGTCTATGGCCATAACACAACAAGCTGTATATTTGGCGCACATGCTGCCCTAACTGCGGCCTTCCCGACTGTAGGCATACCGGTAACTGCCAAAATAAAGGAAACACTTGAGTACACAAAGGATACAAAGTAGATGTTATGGCGTGGGATGCATTTTCCTGGCATGGTTTTGGTCCACTTGTAGAATCTATGCCAAGGCGCATTGAAGCTGTTCTGGCAGCTTGTGTGGACGTACTGCCAAATTCTCTAAAACGACGTTGTAGGTGGCTTATAGTAGAGAAATTAACATTCAATTCTCTGGCAACAGATCTGATGGACATTCCTGCAGTCAGCATGCCAATTGCACGCTCCCTCAAAACTTGAGACATCTGTGGCATTGGGTTGTGTGACAAAACTTCACATTTTAGAGTGGCCTTTTATTGTCCCCAGCACAAGGTGCACCTGTGTAATGATCATGCTGTTTAATCAGCTTCTTGATATGCCACACCTGTCAGGTGGATGGATTATCTTGGCAAATGAGAAATGCTCACTTAAACCAGGAAGTGAATGAATCCCAATAACAAATCACATCCATACACAGTCTCCTCCCTTGGCTCTGCCCTCAGAGATTGACCTATGTGCACTAAACTAGGAGATAACCAAAGTCAAAAGCACATATTTATTGCATTTAGACATTAAAGCCCAACCATTTTGAGATTAAAATCAGGAACTTGTGAAATTCTGTTAGAATCTTGGCTCTGTTGTAGTCTCAGTCACACAGATGGACTTTCAAGTGCTCCGATGATATTGCACCAGCAGGCCTCTTTGCCGATGCATAATCACAGAGGATGAAAAGGCCTGTTGCTTTCCCCTGCGTCCTCCTACCTTGAAGGTCAACCAGGATAACGCAGTGAGGCAGTTAGAGATGGATCTGCTACATTACCGTCTGTTTATTAGCCATCTAGACTCTAAGAACAATTGGTAGAAAACAGATAGCTACATTTCAACACTAAACCTGCATTTATGTGGGTTTTGCAGAGCAAATGTTTTTCTTACTTCTTGGTTTCTAATTGGGGTTGCTATGCTTGACTGGTGGACAACAGGTTGACTGGCAGTCAGATTTAACCATTAAAAAAAAATATATATGACAAATATGGGGTCATGTGGTGAATTACTATAAAAGCTTTGCGGGGCCTTGCAGTGATACCTATACCCTGCACCAGGGGCCCCTTCTAATTAGTGATATCGTTAACCTGCACCAGGTGCCCCTTCTGATTAGTGATATCGTTACCCTGCACCAGGGGCCCCTTCTGATTACTGATATTGTTACCCTGCACCAGGGGCCTCTTCTGATTAGTGATATTGTTACCCTGCACCAGGGGCCTCTTCTGATTAGTGATATCGTGAACCTGCACCAGGGGCCTCTTCTGATTAGTGATATCGTTACCCTGCACCAGGGGCCTCTTCTGATTAGTGATATCGTTACCCTGCACCAAGGGCCTCTTCTGATTAGTGATATCGTTACCCTGCTCCAGGGGCCTCTTCTGATGAGTGATATTGTTACCCTGTACCAGGGGCCCCTTCTGATTAGTGATATCGTTACCCTGCACCAGGGGCCTCTTCTGATGAGTGATATCGTTATCCTGTACCAGGGGCCCCTTCTGATTAGTGATATTGTTACCCTGCACCAGGGGCCCCTTCTGATTAGTGATATTGTTACCCTGTACCAGGGGCCCCTTCTGATTAGTGATATCGTTACCCTGTAGCAGGGGCCCCTTCTGATTAGTGATATTGTTACTCTGTACCAGGGGCCCCTTCTGATGAGTGATATCGTTACCCTGCACCAGGGGCCTTTTCTGATGAGTGATATCGTTACCCTGCACCAGGGGCCTTTTCTGATGAGTGGGGGGCTGTAAAAGGCATTTTATTATGTGGTGAATATTGTTACACTTACAATAAACATCAAAAGAGAGGACAGAAACCTGCAACAAGTTAGCGCACTTAGAGGTGAGTGGTCGTGTGTGTGAGTGTGCGCTTGCGTGCGTGTGTCCATGTGTGTGTTTGGGGCGTGGGATGTGGAGCGTGGTCGTCCATTTGTGTGTGTGTGTGTGTATTCGTTGGAACAGGGAATGGAGAGTGCATATGTGTGTGTGTGTGTTTGCTGTGAGCCGTGTCAGGTTACACACAGCGAGCTCAGCTCCATCTCTCCCTGTGGAGTCTCCTCGGCGCTGGCCCTACAGGTGGCTTATATTTAGCTAGGGCCCATGGCGATAAGGAGCGTGCGTCCTCAGTAAGTATTCCCTGTCATGTCCGCCAATTAGGTGATGAACGGCCTGCGGGCCTGACTGTGAAGGCTCGCACCCTAATGACCTGTGTGTGTGTGTGTGTGTGCGTGTGTGTGTGTGCCTGCTGCCTGCGTGACTGACTACACTTAATGGAGGGCTTCAGAGCCAGGGGACCGCACGCCAACCATCCAGCCAGCGCCCAGTACACGAACACATGAACACGCACGCACAAACACACATACACACACACACACACACACACACACACACACACACACACACACACACACACACACACACACACACACACACACACACTCACACTCATCCTTCCCACATCTGGGAGCTGTAAATCTCTCAACGCCACTGCTGCTCTCCTCTCCTCCCTTCTCCTCTCCTCTCCTTCTCCTCTCCCCCTTCTCCTCTCCTCCCCTTCTCCTCTCCTCCCCCTCTGCTCCCCCTCTCCTCCCCCTTCTCCTCTCCTCCCCCTCTCCTCCCCTTCTCCTCTCCTCGCCCTCTCCTCCCCTTCTCCTCTCCTCCCCTTCTCCTCTCCTCCCCCTCTCCTCTCTCTATTACCTACTCTCCTATTTCCTTATTCCCCCTTCTTCCTTTCAGCACCAACACCAGTACCAACAATACCAATACCAGCACCAACACCACCAACACCAGTACCAACACTACCAACACCAGTACCAACACCACCAACACCAGTACCAACACCACCAACACCAGCACTGTCAACACCAGCACCCAACACCAGCACTGCCAACACCAACACCAGCACCAACACGAACACCAGAACCAACACCAGCACCAACATCATCAACACCAGCACCACCACCAACACCAGCACCAAACCAGCACCAACACCAGTACCAGCATCACTTGGAGCCAGCATTGGACCTGTCACTGATCCCTGCATTATAACAGTCAAATAAACAGCCACAGTGAATCATCCACTTACTGGGCATTAACCCTCTCCAGCTGGCTCTCTCTCCAGTCTCCACTGAGCTTACCTCTCTGTAGGGGTAAATGCTGTTTGGAAAGAAAGCCAGTGATCTCTCCAGCAGAGCATTTTCCTTCTCCGTTCCTTCATTTAGGTTTAATTGTTATGAGGAGCATGTGTGTTTATACACAAGCTTCTGAGAGTTTAGGTGTTGCGGTTTACGAGCAATTTAGTCATGCCGTGGAGATGGCCGCTCCGTTTAGCATTTTCATTTGCTAATTTCTCCTTTTCCCTCGCACGCTACTCCAATAATACTGGACCGTTGTCTTTAACAGATTTTCCTGTGTGGCCGCATTGGTCTGCATCCCCAAACTGGCACCCTATTTCCTACACAGTGCACTACTTTTGACCAGGGCCCATAGGGCTCTATAGGAAATAGGGTGCCATTTGGGACGTGCCCTTAGTGTGCTCCTCTCCTCCTGAGTCATGTTGAAGTAATGCTGTGTGTTTCATGGCTGTACTAGCTGCAGGTGTGTTTATCATAAAGCAGGTGCTGCTGTTCATACTGGAGATGGCATCACTGCCTGCTTGGTCTCCATGACACTCCCTCAAACACAAACTACTACCACGTACTATCTCAGCGCTCCCCCAAAGCATCTGACAACTAATCTAGCTAAATAGAGAAGTGTTAATAAGAAGTGTTAATAGAGTCTTAATTAAACTTACATTTATGTAAGTACCATATGTTGTAATAATGTGCTCATGTTAAATACATTGTGCACTGTGATACCACA
Organism: Coregonus clupeaformis; assembly: GCF_020615455.1. Classification (NCBI taxonomy): domain Eukaryota; kingdom Metazoa; phylum Chordata; class Actinopteri; order Salmoniformes; family Salmonidae; genus Coregonus; species Coregonus clupeaformis. Next base: position 28,894,886 of record NC_059217.1, on the reverse strand, counting down.
ACTACTACAACCACTGCTCCCTGACCCTTAGTTTCCCCAAGGTCACCTGTCCACAGAGCTGCTCCCTGACCCTTAGTTTCCCCAAGGTCACCTGTCCACAGAGCTGCTCCCTAACCCTTAGTTTCCCCAAAGTCACCTGTCCACAGAGCTGCTCCCTGACCTTTAGTTTCCTCAAGGTCACCTGTCCACAGAGCTGCTCCCTGACCCTTAGTTTCCCCAAGGTCACCTGTGTCCTGCTGCTGTTGGGAGTGTGGTCAACAGGGGGCACTGTTGTCATGGATGGGCTGTCTCCAGGGACAGTCCCCGATTTTGGTGGCCTGTCCACGGCTAGAGCTGTCCCCGAAAATGTCCCTGATTAGCCCTCAGAAAGAAAAAAGCAACTTTGAAGTTAAATTGAGGCTGATATTTCAATAATTAAATGCTGTATCCAATCAGATTTGCATGTAACAAATTATGTCTATCCCTGTACCAAACTAATTTCATGAGCGCATTTGATCAGTGATACATTGTAACCTCTACATGAATAACCATGCCCATGGCCAGAAAGTGCATTCAACAGCATAGGCTACCAAACTTGGGTGATTCTAAAATTACTAGATAGATTAAAATGTCACCGATTTTCATTTCCAAAATCTGGTCACCTTCCTGTGACAGCCAGGACAGCCCATGTAAACAACATCTCCTCTACTCTGAGACAGTTGTCTGTCGCAACAGGTCCTACATCGCAACAGGTCCTTCCTTTAACAACCACTTTGCACAATGGGATGTAAGGATGGCCCAATGAGAGAGCAGTCACAAGCCTTATCTGATTCCGGTCACTGTGATAACTTATCTGATTCCGGTCACTGTGATAGCCCCCCCTCTCTAGTATTGTTGACCCAAGTCTCCACTGTTGCATCAAAGCACTCAAAAGGCCAGTTCGGGATTGTGAAGAAACAAATATTGACATCTACAATGAGTCTTATGTAAACATTCAGAGGGCTTTGCTGATTGGATATGCCATCTGTTGTCTCGCAGTACCCGTTAAAACTGTTTATGCTGCTGAATCCGGGTCCAGTGAGAGAACTAGCCAATAAGATCCTAAACTCCGCCCTCCTTGGCTGCCCCTGAGGCCTCTGGGTAATCACAGTGTTTACGTCCATGGAGGAGACAGGCGTGCGGGTGGATGGGGCGGTCACCTGGGCAGCCAAACAGGTATTTGGATTACACTGTGTAATTTTCATTTTATACCAAGGGACAAGCTAAATATTAGCATTCCATCACAGACATTTCCTGATGTGCGCATTGAACTAGAAAGACCAAGGAAATGTCATGTTGATACACACACTTGCTTTGACCATTCTCATTCAGCCTTCATTCATGTTTTCAAGGATACAAAAGTATTACAGTTTGGATTACCAGTACTAAGTGAAGTTTATTTAACCTTTATTTAACAAGGCAAGACAGGTAGCTTAGTGGGTAAGAGCGTTGTGCCAATAACCGAAAGGTCGCTGGTTCTAATCCCAGAGGTGAAAAATCTGTCAATGTGCCCTTAAGCAAGGCACTTAACCCTAATTGCTCCTGTAAGTCGCTCTGGATAAGAGCGTCTGCTAAATGATTAAAATGTAAAGAACAAATTCTTATTTACAATGACGGCCAAACCCGGACGACACTGGGCCAATTGTGCGCCGCCCTATGGGACTCCCAATCACGGCCGGTGTGATACAGCCTAGAATCGAACCAGGGGGTCTGTAGTGACGCCTCAAGCACTTAGACCGCTGCGCCACTCGGGAGCCCTTATATACCCTATACATATATAGCCTCAAACCCAAGTTTAATGTTATGATGAATGACATGGAAAATTATAACATTTAGTATAGTTTCTCATTTATTCCAGTCCACTTAACTTTCAATATAATTTGTCTGACACAAAATAAGCGTTTTACTGAGCTTTGACAACCCATCCAGAGTAAAATGTGAAACGGAGGAAAATACCTCTCTTTCTACAGCCTCCAGGGAGGAGCAGGAACATTGTGTTATTGTTTTCAGAGAGGAAATAATCCGTTAACTTAATCAACAGTAGGATGCGCTCCACTGGTCCACTTCTTTTTGGACGCGTCCCAAATGGCATCCTAATACAGTGCACTACTTTTGGCCGAGCCCTAAGTAGTGCACTACATGGGGCATAGAGTGCCATTTGGGACGTATCCTATTTCTTTTCAGAATCAATTAAGGTCCATTAATTATAGGGCTTGCAAATTTTACCAATCACCACACTATTACTGCATAAAACTGCCTGATCACCGCACTACAAAAAGAGGGCTTACTATTTGAACTAACCACCACACTTTTACCACATAAAATGGTTCAATCAAGCCACACTTCAGTTCATTTTTGCAACAAATTGGACAAAATCATTGCGAATTGCCACGTAAAATGTCAGAATTGCCGCAGCAAAATCAAGCATTTCCCCCACAAATATCACACAAAAACATGAAACGGGAAATCCTGGAGGGACAGGTTAGTGCTGTAAAAGCAGGGAAGTGTGCTCAAGGCATGGCCATACCAGGCACACTTCTAGGAAATGAAATGAAGGAGTTGAATGAATCATGGAAAGAGGAAAGCAGAGCCAGTTGGAAGCCCTGTATAGCCTGAATTTAGAGTCAATGTTATTGTTGTGTTAGTATGTTATAATATGTGTGTTGGGGATACGTCATCTAGTGTGTGTGCTTGTCTCCTTCTGGGTCCATACATATGCACATGATACAAAAGGAAAGGAACATTTCTGCTACCTCACTCTCCAACCAAGGTGCATGAATAAAACATATAATCTACTGTGTGTATGTTCATGTAAGACTGTGTGTGTGTGTGTTTATGTGTGTGCAGGGCAGCAGGGATCAGCACACCTGTAGGTGGGTGTTCATTACACTGGGCCCTGAGTGATGGCTTGGCCTATAGGAGGCTCTTGTTCATTGTGATCTCCAACTTAATTAGCTCTCACTCATGGGTCCAGAGGGCCTCTGAAGGCTGGCCCTGTGTGTGTGTGTGTGACTGACTTGAGACGGCATATCAAATGCATGGTACATTCTCCTGGAGGATAAAGCAGCTACACACTACCTGTCTCTGCCCCCCCTTATCAACAAACCACCTGTGTATCAGTTAGATGAGAGCAGATGTGCAAAGAAACTTCTACACCCATCTTCTTTGAGTACTGTTGAAATGGCAGCAGTTATGCTTATTGCACTTTACAGTCATCTAGTCCCGAATCTAGAAACTAAGTGTCTCAAAGTGATTACATTTACATTTTAGTCATTTAGCAGACGCTCTTATCCAGAGCGACTTACAGGAGCAATTAGGGTTAAGTGCCTTGCTCAAGGGCACATCGACAGATTTTTCACCTAGTCGGCTCGGGGATTAGAACCAGCGACCTTTCGGTTACTGGCACAACGCTCTTAACCACTAAGCTACCTGCCGCCTAAATGTTGACTTATTACTAAACATACTGTAATTATATGTAATGACATGAAGCAGCCTGAATAAAAAGTGTTTCTCTGGTGTGTTCCTCTGAGATAAGTCCTTTGGCAAGGAAAGAACAGAATAAAAGAAAAAAGAGAAAGAGACTGACAAAGAGGAGTGTTTGGATCGGGGGAGAGAGAGACAGAGAGAGAGAGAGAGAGAGAGAGAGAGAGAGAGAGAGAGAGAGAGAGAGAGAGAGAGAGAGAGAGAGAGAGAGAGAGAGAGAGAGAGAGAGAGAGAGAGAGAGAGAGAGAGAGAGAGAGATATGGGGGAGTCTTGTTCTCTTCTGTCTGTCCTCCCTGCTAATAACAGTTGTGTTTGCTCTCCTCTCTGTCTCCCGTCTGCGCTGGGCTGGCTCCAGCTCCACTCACATGCGTTCTGGCATGGCTCTGGCTGGGGGCCTCGGGGGCTGCGGCCCTTCACTCCTCTCGGCCCTATCAGGCATCCAGCCAGAGAATAATGTAAAATGTGGCTCACTGGCGTCGACTTGATTAAGTCTGTGCACGTGTCTGGAGAGAGGAGACAGAAAAGTTTAATCACCCTGGCCCTGATACTCTCTCCTCCTCCCTCTCCTCATCCTCCTCCCTCTCCTCCTCCTCCTCCTCCTCCTCTTCCTCCTCCCTCATCCCTCCTCCTCCTCTTCCTCCTCCTCCTCCTCTTCCTCTTCCTCCTCGTCCTCGTCGTCCTCCTCCTCTTCCTCCCCTCCTCCTCCTCCCTCCTCCTCGTCTTCCTCCCGCTCTTCCTCATCCTCCACTTCCTCCTCCTCTTCCTCCCTCTCTTCCTATTCCTCCTCCTCCCTCCTCCTTATCTTCATCCTCCTCCTCCTCCTCTTCCTCTTCCTCCACCTCCTCCTTTCCTTCTTCTTCATCTTCCCCTCTAGTCCTCCACCTACTCGGAGCTGGGTTGACTTTTTCTCTTTTTCATTTCTACACTCGTTTTCTTACATTGTCCATCCTTTGTTCCTCTATTCTCACTCTTCCGTGGAACTGACTTTTCTTCTGTTTGCGTTTCCATTCTTTCTTACTCTTTCTCTTGCTCCTTTTCACACAGTGCTCGCCCCTCTCGGCCTTATCTGTCCTGTATGTGTGTTTGTGTGTTGGTTTGTGTTTGCATGTTTCTTTGTGTTTGTGTGTGTATATCTGTGCCTGTTTGTGAGTGTTTGTGTATGCAAGTGTGTGCATGCATGTGCGTCCATCCATGTGTTTGTGCACAGCAGTGTAGAGAGGGAGGGAGGGAGGGATGGAGAAAGGGAGTGAGAGAGAGAGCCAGGCCAGCCATGGCCGTTGTTCCCCCAGTAGATCTACACTACTGGTCAAACGTTTTAGAACACCTACTCATTCAAGGGTTTTTCTTTATTTTTACAATTTTCTACATTGTAGAATAATAGTGAAGACATCAAAACTATGAAATAACACATATGGAATTATGTAGTAACCCAAAAAGTGTTAAACAAATCAAAATATGTTTTATATTTGAGATTCTTCAAAGTAGCCACCCTTTGCCTTGATGACAGCTTTGCACACTCTTGGCATTCTCTCAACCAGCTTCATGAGGTAGTCACCTGGAATGCATTTCAATTAACAGGTGTGCCTTGTTAAAAGTTAATTTGTGGAATTTCTTTCCTTCTTTTAACTGGATGTTTCTATTATTGCAGACACTTTTAGGGTTTATTTTTACTCAATAGTCAAATGTTATTTCACAGGTGACACCAGAACCACAACAGGACAATTCTCAACTTGATATTCAGCAGAAGATGGAGGGGAAACTATATGGAACGTTTTGCATTCAACATGTCCCTAGTCCTGAGGCAGACAGAACCAGAGCTGTAGTACAGTGGCTTGCGAAAGTTTTCACCCCCCTTGGCATTTTCCTATTTTGTTGCCTTACAACCTGGAATTAAAATGGATTTTTTGGGGGGGTTTGTATTTTTTGATTTACACAACATGCCTACAACTTTGAAGATGCATAACTATTCACCCCCCCAAAGTCAATACTTAAGCTTAGCACATCTAGCCACTGGGATTTTTGCCCATTCTTCAAGGCAAAACTGCTCCAGCTCCTTCAAGTTGGATGGGTTCCGCTGGTGTACAGCAATCTTTAAGTCATACCACAGATTCTCAATTGGATTGAGGTCTGGGCTTTGACTAGGCCATTCCAAGACATTTAAATGTTTCCCCTTAAACCACTCGAGTATTGCTTTAGCAGTATGCTTAGGGTCATTGTCCTGCTGGACGGTGAACCTCCATCCCAGTCTCAAATCTCTGGAAGACTGAAACAGGTTTCCCTCAAGACTTTCCCTGTATTTAGCGCCACCCATCATTCCTTCAAGTCTGACCAGTTTCCCAGTCCCTGCCGAAGAAAAACATCCCCATAGCATGATGCTGCCACCACCATGCTTCACTGTGGGGAAGGTGTTCTCTGGGTGATGAGAGGTGTTGGGTTTGCGCCAGACATAGCGTTTTCCTTGATGGCCAAAAAGCTCAATTTTAGTCTCTTCTGACCAGAGTACCTTCTTCCATATGTTTGAGGAGTCTCCCACATGGCTTTTGGCGAACGTGTTTGCTTATTTTTGTCTTTAAGCAATGGCTTTTTTCTGGCCACTCTTCCGTAGAGCCCAGCTCTGTGGAGTGTACAGCCTAAAGTGGTCCTATGGACAGATACTCCAATCTCCACTGTGGAGCTTTGCAGCTCCTTCAGAGTTATCTTTGGTCTCTTTGTTGCCTCTCTGATTAATGCCCTCCTTGCCTGGTCCGTGAATTTTGGTGGGCGGCCCTCTCTTGGCAGGTTTGTTGTGATGACATATTCTTTACATTTTTTAATAACGGATTTAATGGTGCTCCGTGGGATGTTCAAAGTTTCAGATTTGTTTTTATAACCCAACCCTGATCTGTACTTCTCCACAACTTTGTCCCTGACCTGTTTGGAGAGCTCCTTGGTCTTCATGGTGCCGCTTACTTAGATGCCCCTTGCTTAGTGGTGTTGCAGTCTCTGGGGCCTTTCAGAACAGGTGTATATATACTGAGATCATGTGACAGATCATGTGACACTTAGATTGCGCACAGGTGGTGGACTTTATTTAACTAATTATGTGACTTCTGAAGGTAATTGGTTGCACCAGATCTTTTTTAGGGGCTTCATAGCAAAGGGGGTGAATACATATGCACGCACCACTTTTCCGTTATTTATTTTTTAGAATCTTTGGAAATAATATATATTTTATCATTTCACTTCACCAATTTGGACTATTTTGTGTAAGTCCATTACATGAAATCCAAATAAAAATCTATTTAAATTACAGGTTGTAATGCAACAAAACAGGAAAAACGCCAAGTGGGATGAATACTTTTGCAAGGCACTGTAAAGTGCTTGTGATGAATAGGTTGTGATAGGTACGTTTAAGTCCAGAACCTGGGGTATATACTATACATGAATCTTTTCCTATACAGTTCATCTATAATACTTTTCATGGCGCCACAATCCCACTGTCACACCCTGGTTCGGGGACTCATTATGTTGAACCAGGGTGTGTTCATTCTATGTTTTCGGTTTCTCTGGTGGGTGTTCTAGGTGGTTTATTTTCTATGTTTGCCGGTGTGACTCCCAATCAGAGGCAAACGAGTGTCAGCTGTCGGCTGTTTGTCTCTGATTGGGAGCCATATTTAATCTATCTGTTTTCCTTTCGGGTTGTGGGATTTTGTTCGTGTGTGTGCGTGTTGTACACTAGACGTCACGCTTTCGTTGTTTATTGTTTTTTGTTGTTGTGAGCATTTAATTAAAATCATCATGTTCACTCCCAACGCTGCGCTTTGGTCCTATTTCATAGACGGGCGTGACACCCACATGATTAATCACTTCATTTGATGGGGAAATGAGTTCATATTATGTTTCCAAAGGAGCATATTTCCAGACATATCCATGACATTACAATACTCATTGCATCTGTAGCCAAAATAGCTTAGTATACCCATATTTCCAAACACATACATCACATTATGATATGTATTGCATTAGTAGCTGTGTTTCACTGAGCTCCACCAATTACCCGTCACCTGAGATGCCACGTCAGTCCCATCTAAAACCAACAAGCACCTTGTCGCTCTAATCCACATAGCCTGACCTTGGCCCTGTGGAGAGGGCTCTCTGTGTCGCTGGCTGGGTCTGGCACACACACACACACACACACACACACACACACACACCCTTCTCCAATATCTGTTCATACACACGTTGGGAGTGCTACTCTGTCTTAGTGAGGCTTATACTAAAGCAAATTGAAGGGAAACTCCACTCAAAAACAATATATTTGCATTCTTTTCATTAGTACACTGTTGATACAGTCCCAAAATGTTTTGCATGTCAGCAGTTAAGTTTTCAAGATATTGGACTTTCAAGAAGCAATGTGTCACAGGCCACATCATCATGATGATGCAAAATGCATCAGAAAATGTTTAAATGCTGAAAGCAGCAGATGCGATGCGGACCCTTCTCCCATCCATCACACGCTGTCATTACCCCAGCTCAGTGCTAGGCCGCTAGCTAAATGATTCTGTTAACGTGTCATGCTGGCCCTTCAAAGCCCCCACTGTTCCCTGTCTTCACAATGTGTCCCAGCTATCCAACCCATGCTTTGATAATTTGCTGGGAGAAATTGACCCTGGACAAGTTTCTAATTATGGCTTAGCAGCCTGTCGTGTTCCCAGAGCCTCATTCCAGATAACTGCTTTCATAACTGCTGCTTTGAAACCACAGATGATCCCACACTTCTTTCTTTCCCTCTCTCTCTCTCTCCCTCTCTCACTTCTCCTCCGTCTCCTCCTCTCCGTCCTTATCTGTTGGGCAGTGTAAACATCGCTGTCACAGGCAGTCAGCTTCATATCACGCTCCAGATTAGGTTAATCGTTTTGACAGAAATCAGCTGATCTCGACTTAAAAAGTGATGGTGAATAAATGCCATTTGTAGAGCTGTCAGTGCAGTAAATGTTCTCTGTGGTGGCTCCGTGCCAGCTGGTCTGTAGAGAGGTATTGAACTCAGGCCTCTGACCTCATGGCTCATAGCGTTTCCATGTGACTCACAGTCCAACATATATAATACTTTTCCTAGTATATTGTGGTACAATGAGCAACCATATGAGCAACATGCAATATTTACATTCTCATCTTTCCAGTTATGTTTTGTATGAGATTTGTATGTACAGTTGAAGTCGGAAGTTTACATACACTTAGGTTGGAGTCATTGAAACCCTACCTCTTTAAGGAATACCTGGAATAGTCTAACAGTAATCCTTCTACACCCCCCCTCCCCCAGTGGTGGTTGTCCCACTGGCTATCCTAAATTGAATGCACCAATTTGTAAGTCGCTCTGGATAAGAGCGTCTGCTAAATGACTTAAATGTAAAATGTAAAATTAAAACTCGTTTTTCAACCACTCCACAAATGTCTTGTTAACAAACTATAGTTTTGGCAAGTCGGTTAGGACATCTACTTTGTGCATGACACAAGTAATTTTTCCAACAATTGTTTACAGACAGAATATTTCACTTAAAATTCACTGTATCACACAATTCCATTGGGTCAGAAGTTTACATACACTAAGTTGACTGTGCCTTTAAACAGCTTGGAAAATTCCAGAAAATGATGTCATGGCTTTAGAAGCTTCTGATAGGCTAATTGACATAATTTGAGTCAATTGGAGGTGTACCTGTGGATGTATTTCAAGGCCTACCTTCAAACTCAGTGCCTCTTTGCTTGACATCATGGGAAAATCTAAATAAATCAGCCAAGACCAAGGTTCATCCTTGGGAGCAATTTCCAAACACCTGAAGGTACCACGTTCATCTGTACAAACAATAGTACACAAGTATAAACACCATGGGACCACGCAGCCGTCATACCGCTCAGGAAGGAGACGCGTTCTGTCTCCTAGAGATGAACGTACTTTGGTGTGAAAAGTGCAAATCAATCCCAGAACAACAGCAAAGGACCTTGTGAAGATGCTGGAGGAAACAGGTAAAAAAGTATCTATATCCACTAAAGCAAGTCCTATATCGACATAACCTGAAAGGTCGCTCAGCAAGGAAGAAGCCACTGCTCCAAAACCGCCATAAAAAAGCCAGACTACGGTTTGCAACTGCACATGGGGACAAAGATCGTACTTTTTTGATTGCAAGGTGAAGAACACCATCCCAACCGTGAAGCACGGGGTGGCAGCATCATGCTGTGGGGGTGCTTTGCTGCAGGAGGGACTGGTGCACTTCATAAAATAGATGGCATCATGAGGAAGGGAAATTATGTGGATATATTGAAGCAACATCTCAAGACATCAGTCAGGAAGTTAAAGCTTGGTCGCAAATGGGTCTGCCAAATGGACAATGACCCCAAGCATACTTCCAAAGTTGTGGCAAAATGGCTTAAGGACAACAAAGTCAAGGTATTGGAGTGGCCATCACAAAGCCCTGACCTCAATCATATAGAACATTTGTGGGCAGAACTGAAAATGCAAGGAGGCCTACAAACCTGATTCAGTTACACCAGCTCTGTCAGGAGGAATGGGCCAAAATTCACCCAACTTATTGTGGGAAGCTTGTGGAAGGCTACCCGAAACGTTTGACCCAAGTTAAACAATTTAAAGGCAATGCTACCAAATACTAATTGAGTGTATGTAAACTTCTGACCCACTGGGAATGTGATGAAATAAATAAAAGCTGAAATAAATCATTCTCTCTACTATTATTCTGACATTTCACATTCTTAAAATAAAGTGGTGATCCTAACTGACCTAAGACAGAGACTTTTTACTAGGATTAAATGTCAGGAGTTTAAATGTATTTGGCTAAGGTGTATGTAAACTTCCGACTTCAACTGTATCTATAGACATCTAGAATCTCCCTACTCAACAAGAGAAAGCCAACAGTGCAACAGTAGAATGATATAATGCAGGAAATTAAAAAGCATGCTATCTATGTAAATGCTGTGTTGAAGTCATCATCATCACAGCTATTGACACTGGGAGAAAGTACTTGGACATGGGACATTACTCTCTTTCTGTAGTACACACCAAAAGCACAACCTTGCACAGTGATAGCATAAGTAGAGCACAGAAATACACAGAATCTTATCACAGTCACTGGAAGATAATGTGATTGTGTTGTTGTTTGGATTAAGTTTTTATCAGCGCTACCCTATGAATCGGACACTGTCTTCTTGTTGTTGGCAGCAGCTTTGTTTTCAACGTGCTTCAACATGTTCTGACGGGTATGTTTGTTCTTTTGCCCAAATTAGATTACACTTCTCTCTTGGAGCGCAATCTCTGCATCAGGAGTTCTGTAGGGTCACTGGTGTGGAACATTTATAAAAACAGTGGGGAAAAAAGTGAGTTGAGTTAGTCAGTTATTGTCTGGGGTCAAAGGTCAAGATTCAGGCCCATAATGCATTGTGACACGTTCCCCTCTCAGATCTCACTTCACACAGAAACTGAAGCAAGGTCAATTTCCCCAACACAGCTCTGCTGCCCTACAGAACCCACTCTTATCATCTTTCATTTGTTACTGAAGCTGTGAACTCACTGTGTACAGTCACCTGATCTCCCAGAAACAGCATGTTACAACCAGCTCCTGACCTGACAAAGTTAGACCTGAGCCTTGGTTGGCCAGTGAGCCCCGGGATGGAGAGAGCCTGGTGTGGGATTGTCCAATGAGTGATCCTCAGACAGATCATGTGAATTGATGACGGAAGACTCCTTATTGTGTTTAAATTGAAGGTCTGCTATACAATGAATTACCTCACTGTGTCTGTTTTAATTTTTTATTTATTTATTTATTTCACCTTTATTTAACCAGGTAAGCCAGTTGAGAACAAGTTCTCATTTACAACTGCGACCTGGCATAATTGGCTCCTCTTGATGGGTCTGAGATGATTGGGTTGGTAAGCTAGTGAGATCATAAGGGAAGGACCTTTTGGTAATGAGATGGAGAGTAAGTTAGTGAGGCAGAGACAAACTGATTAACACCATCTATCTCTACTCTCTTTATGTCTATCTGTGTCTCTGGCAAACCTCTGTAGTTATACGTGTTCCTTGTATGCTGGAGAGGAGAGGGACCGGAAGACGTTGTAAAAGAGTTGTCTGCCACAACATGGTGTTGTAAATCCCCATCCACTCTACTACACCCTTGTAACCGTTGGCTGGCTGCCTGGCTGTCTCTGTCATTTTGACTGCCTGTTCATCTGGCTTGCTGTCTCTGTCTATTTCTCAATTTGTCAGAACCAATGTTATTAAGATCTCAATTTCTCCACTTTGGCATCCATTGGCTTAGTTCACTCTGATGTGCAGTGTGAGGAAGTGACAGTAAAAAAAGGAGAAAGAGGGATAATGTGAAGGTGAGGGAGAGGTGAGGTAAAGGGATAGAGAGAGAGAGATGGAGTTGTGTATTAGCCAGCCTGTTCATAGTGATTTCCTCCCCCTGTTCAGTTCCAGTGGAGTGAAGTCTTGGTGTTTGGCCTGGGCTCCACCATATCCTTTACCTGTAATGGTATTCTCTCTCTCTCTCGCTCTCTCTCTCTCTCTCTCTCTCTCTCTCTCTCTCTCTCTCTCTCTCTCTCTCTCTCTCTCTCTCTCTCTCTCTCTCTCTCTCTCTCTCTCTCTCTCTCTCTCTCTCTCTCTCTCTCTCTCTCTCTCTATCTCTCTCTCTCTCATATCTCTCTTTCTTTCATATCTCTCTTTCTCTCATATCTCTCTTTTTTTTTAATGTGACCGACCCCCTCGATTCAGTCTTATGTAGCAACATTTAGGATAAAAGTAGAGACTCTGAGCTAGAAAATGGTATATCATACAATACAGTTGAGGAACAATGGGAAAGTAATTCTGCTTTGAAAGTTGATAAACTTGTAATCCAACTTTTGAATAAATGGCCCTTGAATGTTTTGGTATACCTACAGTGCCTTGCAAAAGTATTCATCCCCCTTTGCGTTTTTCCTATTTTGTTGCATTACAACCTGTAATTTACATGGATTTTTATTTGGATTTCATGTAATGGACATACACAAAATAGTCCAAATTGGTGAAGTGAAATGAAAAAAAATAACTTGTTTCAAAGAATTCTAAATAATAAATAATGGAAAATTGTAGGGTGCATATGTATTCACCCCCTTTCCTATGAAGCCCCTAAATAAGATCTGGTGCAACCAATTACCTTCAGAAGTCACATAATTAGTTAAATAAAGTCCACCTGTGTGCAATCTAAGTGTCACATGATCTGTCACATGATCTCAGTATATATACACCTGTTCTGAAAGGCCCCAGAGTCTGCAACAACACTAAGCAAGGGGTACCACCAAGCAAGCGGCACCATGAAGACCAAGGAGCTCTCCAAACAGGTCAGGGACAAAGTTGTGGAGAAGTACAGATCAGGGTTGGGTTATAAATAATTAACCGAAACTTTGAACATCCCACGGAGCACCATTAAATCCATTTTTTTTTTAATGGAAAGAATATGGCACCACAACAAACCTGCCAAGAGAGGGCCGCCCACCAAAACTCATGGACCAGGCAAGGAGGGCATTAATCAGAGAGGCAACAAAGAGACCAAGGATGACCCTGAAGGAGCTGCAAAGCTCCACAGTGGAGATTGGAATATCTGTCCATATGACCACTTTAAGCAGTACACGCCACAGAGCTGGGCTTTACGAAGAGTGGCCAGAAAAAAAGCCATTGCGTAAAGACAAAAATAAGCAAACACGTTTGGTGTTCGCCAGAAGGCATGTGGGAGACTCCCCAAACATATGGAAGAAGGTACTCTGGTCAGATTAGACTAAAATTGAGTTTATTGGCCATCAAGGAAAATGCTATATCTGGCGCAAACCCAACACCTCTCATCACCCAGAGAACACCATCCCCACAGTGAAGCATGGTGGTTGCAGCATCATGCTGTGGTGATGTTTTTCATCGGCAGGGACTGGGAAACTGGTCAGAATTGAAGAAATTATGGATGGTGCTAAATACAGGGAAAGTCTTGAGGGAAACCTGTTTCAGTCTTCCAGAGATTTGAGACTGGGATGGAGGTTCACCTTCCAGCAGGACAATGACTCTAAGCACACTGCTAAGGCAACACTTGAGTGGTTTAAGGGGAAACATTTAAATGTCTTGGAATGGCCTAGTCAAAGCCCAGACCTCAATCCAATTGAGAATCTGTGGTATGACTTAAAGATTGCTGTACACCAACGGAACCCATCCAATTTGAAGGAGCTGGAGCAGTTTTGCCTTGAAGAATGGGCAAAAATCCCAGTGGCTAGATGTGCCAAGCTTATAGAGACATACCCCATGAGACTTGCAGATGTAATTGCTGCAAAAGGTATTTTTTTTTTTGGGTGGGGTGGTATTTTTTTGTCTTATTTCTTGTTTGTTTCACAATAAAACATATTTTGCATCTTCATAGTGGTAGGCATGTTTTGTAAATCAAATGATACAAACCCCCCAAAAATCAATTTTAATTCAAAGTAGGAAAAATGCCAAGGGGGGTGAATACGTTCACAAGCCACTGTACTGGAGAGCTCTTCTTTGTCTACACCCATTCAGCATCGTTCACACCCTCTTAAGGCTTAGCCCCACCCATCTCTTTAAGGATTCACATGTGAGGCCATGTGGTAAACACACACTATATCAAATAAAATCTAAGTTTATTTGTCACATGCACAGGATACAGAAGTTGTAAACGGTACAGTGAGGTGTTACTTGCAATATCAAAAACAGAAAATGTCCAGATACAAATATTTTATAAATATTTTATCATTATTAGAAGATGCTTACCCGACACACTTGTCTAAATTGATGGGTCATGTGAAGGAAATGCTATAACCACCCCCCAGCCACATCTAGCTAAGTGGATGGGTCACTATTGTCTAGACATGTACACATGTTGATGAAATACAATAGATGGCCGTAATCACCCCCAGACACACCTGGCTAATTTGATGTGTCATGTAATAATCCAGCTGTTTAGACATGTAGCTAGCTAGCTAAATAATGAACTGGCATAATCCCAACTCATACTACTACCAATACAAACATTGTCATAGCTGTAATATGAATCTGCAGGTAGCTAAAGCTAACAAACTAGGTTCAATGTTAGCTTTCTAACATTAGCTACAGTGAGGGAAAAAGTATTTTATCCCCTGCTGATTTTGTACGT